>NC_139344.1:56505906-57138406 GCF_055883805.1 Amblyomma maculatum
TCTGTATACGAACCTCGAGAGTGTTCACCAGCGCCACCCTCAACCATAGCGGCGGACGTGGCACGTTCATTGTTACCGCCAGCGTCACGTAGAACGTGATCAAGAGCGAGGGCGAAAGCTGTGCTAGAACCCTCTTACGCTACCTATGGCCTCAAGACTGCCAGAACCGAGACCCCCATAAGCTACAAGCAGATCAATTAAGGGGAAATGAGGGTGCTCATTATAATACACGAAGGAAAGAAGCCAACAGTCGGCGAGGCCAAGGAAAGCGTTGGGGATGGTACTTTATGTTTTTTTTTTTTTTTTTTTTTTTCGGAGGTCGTGGGTTCGGTTCCCACCATCGGCACGTTGTTTTTTCTTCTACTTTGTGTTTAATTATCTTTCCCCTAAACAGATTACATTACTAATTTCTGTGATTATCCAAGTAAACATTAAAAAAAAAGACAAAGTACCATCCCCAACGCTTTCCTTGGCCTCGCCGACTGTTGGCTTCTTTCCTTCATGCTTGCGCATGGACGCACGTACATGTTTTCCCAAATTTGAATTTCGAGCTGCAAGTGCACATCCAAGGTTCGCTGCATTCATACATGTGAGTAGCCTACTTACAACCTGACAATAAGGAGCTGCCCACTGACCTGAGAACACGCAGGCACTGCAGTTCGTCCAGGAGGCGCAGGCACCGCAGGGCCTCATGCACGTGTGAAGCCAAGGTCTTGTTGTGCAGCAGCGTGGCCTGAGCCAACAGCCCTTGCAAGAGAGCTGCAGGTTCCTGAGGCCCACCCTGTGGGAGGTCAGCCAGGGCCAGCACAAGGCGCAGCTTCTTTTGGGCATCCTCCACCAGGGCCTCCTCACTCCCTCCCTGTGCCAATGGTGGGGCCAGAGGCTCAAGGGGTGTGCTGGGAGACGCTCCGCTGCTGCTGCCAGCTGCAGCACCCCCCACTGCTGCTGGGCCTGCACCTCGGTACTTCTCCAGGATGTCAGCAGCGTCTAGGGAGAACCGGTTATATATAGTATTACTGGTTAGATGCCAGTGAAGCTGCTCTCAAATGTAACGTTGTGCAATTTTCGTCCACAGTTCGAGCCCTCTGGAGCATCCTAATTATGAAACGTTTTGGAGCACTGAACCCTAACCACCGAAGCTATTTTAAGACTGCTAGCTTTACCTGAAATAGTCTCGTTAAAGAATGCTAGTTCATTTCAGGAAGATGACCAGAAATACATTCCCTGACAAAAATAATAAGCTGCCACAGTTTCATTTGAAGGGTATGCTAGAAAAGCCTGACAAATTTGTTTTAGAGCAGTTACCTGCTATGAAAAGTTCCTCTGAAAAGCACTAAAAAAAAAAAAAGAAAAAAGTGCTCGTACTGCAGAGAAAAAAAAGTTTTTATTGACAATATAAAAACTGTTTAAAATACAGATATGGTCTTTCATATAAAGGTAAAACAAGGCCCAGGGTCTCAAAATGTTCTGTTGATCAAAGATGACTTTGTCTGTATTCTTTCAACAGCACCAGTAAGGGTAGTTTGAAAACTAAAGGTAGCAAAGCAGTACGTATCTGGGACTCTAACCGCCATATACACGAACCAATCTTGATCTTCCCTTTCCAGGTTCTCACTTTTGCGGCTCCTTATCACGTTTCAGAAACCAGCCTTCCCTTTAAACTGCACCTTTAGCCAACCTTTCGGCCTCGGAAAGGGAGTGTTCGCAAAGGTAGCGTCTGGCCTACCTTCAGCGGCTCCTTTATCCAATCCACCTTTTTCACAAGACCGCTCTGTGCATGTGCGCCTCTCCCCTGGTTGAAAACAAACTACCACGCCCAGCTGCACATGCGCAGTTCCTCGCCTCCGCGATCGGCGCAGCTGTAACTGATCTCGGAGGCCATGTGTAGTTAATATTCGTGACAGGTATATGCGACAGATGGCGGTACCTGTCCAGAACAAACATCGTCATTTCACTTGCGCCAAGGGCGTTTTCAATCAGTAGCAGAAAATTTTCAACCACTCCCAGAGGGCGCCGCATTTTGTGAAAAAGGCGGATTCAACATAGCTATCGAGTATGACAGCTTTTCCGAACTCGTCGACGTTTTGGAATTTATTGAAAAATTTAGAACTAAAAATTCGCTCATCGCGTGGAGGATCGCCTGAACCTGATGGAGGTATTTGACGACGACGAGTTCCTTGTGAGATACCGCTTTTCTAAGGCTGCTGTGCTGGAACTGCTGTCCATGATGCCGGTTTTGCGTAACCGCGGTTAACACTGCCTGTGTAAACGATGTGTATTACTCTGACAGACGAGGTTGCATGTGCCGCAGCTCCTGCGACTGCTGATCACCCTGCGCTTCTAGGTGTAGGGACCTTTCAAGTTGTGACTGGTGATCCCGTACTGTGTGCCGTACCATCTGCATACTGGTGATCTCGCTCCATGGTCAAGCCCTGTCGACTCATTCTCAAGGGAATATGCAGACGATAAAATAAAAACGATACTGGCGAAGCTTTATCTTAATTTTTTTTTTTTTTTTAAATACAGGTTGGCGTTCACGCAATGATAACCACGATTCCACTTGTACATTTCCCGGCTAGCAGACGACGCGCACACTGTCTTGTAGTACTTGACAAGGTCCACTAGGACGCCACGTTCATTCTCCGCAAACGAGCGTTTTTTTTTTTTTTTTTTGCTTCCATTTTGAGACATCGCAAAAAAGAAAAACGAACGCACTCACAATGCAGTACGAGGCACACGACTCAAAAGGGGAAGGCTACCTTTGAATACCAACTTTATGTGTTTCTTGAGATAAATGGATGAAATTTTCAGGGTAGACTCATGGCACAGCCATTTGAATAACTGCAAAGTTTATGGAGCAGCGTACATTGGTACTCAAGTTACAGAAGTATATCAGAATGGTTCACATGGGTTCCTTGTACCATGCCAGGAGAACTTTCAAAATGTGTTGGCACTATGAAATTCATTATGAAGGTTCCTGAATAGGTACCACAGGGCAAGACAAAGCCTTTTTTTTATTTTCCCTGCTGAAAAATTTTAGCACTGCATTGAGGTTAGTGCCACTAAATGAACTTGCATTAGCCTAATTTTGATTGTTTATTATTAATTTCAGAATCAATATTTTGAAAAAATGATCTTGTCTTGCCCTCGGAAATTTATTCAGGCACACAATGAAAAAAAAAAAAAAACAGGTGGGAATCCGATTAGCGGTTCCAGAGATACTGTGGGAATAAGCAACCATACCATGAAAAAAATTCATTCTGAGAAAATGGCCCTTGAAATTTAAAACAGCATTTTCAAGTATAAAGTTTGTTTTTCACTGCAGCACGTTGTGCCTCCACCTCCTTGATTTCCTCGGAAAGCGCATTTCCATGCAAACAGTGGACGACGCTGACGACGCATTATCTCTTGCGATGACAGACGCAATACGGGAGGCTCAGATCGCCGAGGTTGATATGGTCGGTACAGCAGGCACACTTCAAGCGCCGTCTCCTTACGCTGACACAAAAGATACGCAGTTGGAAGTGGCAGTGCAGTCGGTCTAATAGTAGTGTAGCTGAGGCAGCACTGATAGAAGCGTCTCCGCGGCCGTTGACAACGCGCTTCGCTAACTATGTGATTCGGACGGCATTCACAGAACGATGACGTATGCAGTGTTTTAAACTTCTTAGCACGCATGTGGCCGACCGTGCGACAATCCACAAGGTGCACAAAACTGTTCAAAACACGTCACCAGAATCCATAACCAGCGATGATCACGGCAATCTCAAAAATAGTGAAACGTGAAACGATTCAGCGAGCGCACAAAGAATGCCAGCTCAGTAGGCAGCTGGAGCAGACGACGCGCCGGGGAGGAGCCAATAGCAGTCGCGCGATCCCCCGCGTTCTCACGGAGCACGTGCTTTGTCCAATCACAGCCCGAATTTGAGACGCGGGAAGCTCAATTCCTGTGAGGTCCCCAACCACAAGCGAGCCATGCTTCTGCTACGCCGCGGACGCCGCCGGCGAAGGCCAAATGAAAAAGGGCAAGCATACACAAACAAAACAAGACCAAGATGGTGGCGCTCGGTTCAGCAGCAGAGAAATGGCGGGCGCGCGAAGTTTGGGTACTTTTGTCGTTCGTTCGCGACTCTGGGGCTGCCGCGCCCAGTTGTATATTTAACTTAAAGCAGTTCCACAATGAATTAGTCGTTTATAATTATAGAAAAGGTAGTTTATAACATATACAGCCGAGATATGTACTTTTTGGAAAGCCGACTTTTTCGCGACTTTTCGACTTTCAAAGCCCGCGTCACCCCTTAAAAGAATGAACACGTACACACATACAGCACGAGGCACACGACTGAAACCAAAAAAAGAGGACGCGTGGACGAACGCTGCACGAGGCTCAAGAAATTCTCGAGGGTGTAGTAAGAATGCGCATTTCGTGACAAACGCAAAGTTACAGTGGAGCATCTACATCGATTCAGTGAGCGTTCTTGCAGCAACAGCTGCCTGTCATTGTTCCTGGATCAACTGAACGCAGGTGCATCAAAATCACTGCAACAATAGTTAATTTCGTGTAAAAGATGTTTATGGCAGCTCTTGTATATATTCAACTGCAATTCCTAGGATAAAAACAAGCTACGCACACATGTAGTGCTGATTGAAACATTATTACTTGTTTAGCCTCGCTACCATATCGCTTACTACCGCGCTAAGAAGCCCAACCCGAAAGGCTGCCCTAGGTGGGTCTTTGAAACGCGGCTTAGCCTTTGCGTTACCTTCCCCTTTCTGTTACCTTTATGAAGGTCACCTCTGCAGTTGCGGGAAGGTAAAGATTAGGCCGGTTTGTGAATATGGAGGTAAGCATAGAATGAACACAGTTTGCGACACATGAAGGAATGGTCATTGCCTGTACTTGTCAAGTGTCACTAAATACAATGCTAAGCATTACTTCAACTTGCACTTCACATAACGAGGCTTCAATGAACTGGACGAGTTCACGAGTCCACAAAAATTCCAAGGGTGCACTAGCCTCCGACACAAAGAGAATGCATAAACATGCGAAATTTTGGGGGTGGCCACCTAAACTTGGTCTCCTCAGAGTTGGCTTTAGTCAAATCAGGTGGGAAAGCAATTTTTGTCAAATTCGGACGAAGTCACATTTTGGGGGTTGACCACCTAAATCTGGAAGGCACCACTGAATTGGCCGTACTTGAATTGAGTTAGACATCAATTTTGGTCAAATTTCGGGGTTCCAGGAGGCCAAATTTTGCGGTGGCCAATCCAAATTTAGAGATCGCCACTAAGTTGACCATAATAAAATTACAGTAAAAGCTCGTTAATTCGAACTTCACGAGACCGGGAAAATGTTCGAATTATCCGATGTTCAAATTATCGAATGGCCTCGAAAAAAACTGACCAGAACCACTTTATTACGGTAAATGTACCGTATTTAGTCGCGCAACGAACTCGCTCACATAATGAACCCACCCAGCCCTGATTTGTGCCTACGAATCTGAAAAAAAAAATAATAATAATAAAGGCGTCAGTCATTAGCGCGTTCCTCCGTTGCACGCCAGCGCCGTCATGGTCCACAACACATTTCTATGCAGTGCGCCAAGATGCTGCGCAGCGATAAAGACGTGTTTATCTTTTGACGTTAGCTCCGGCAGGGGGGAGGGAAGCGAACTTGGCAAAGTGCCAGCGCTTGTCTGGTTGTGTAAGCCTCTTTTTCAGTATGTTTGCTTTATCATGCTATGAGCGACTGGGGCGGGCGGCGCCATCTACTGCCACTCCAATCATCGAAACGAATAGTGCTAAAAGCTGGCGTCATGATCGAGGCTGACTCGCGTGCTTCCATTGACTGATGGGTGGAAAAATGGATGGCTATCGCAAAAAAAAAAAGGTTTAACCCATAGTGCCCGTCCGAGATCATAGCCTTTTATGGGTGTTGGCTGGTACTGTGCCGACAGTACTTATCCCTATTTCCAAATTAATAGGGTTAGAATTAACAAATATTTAGTTACGAGCTACGCAGGTCGTGCAGAAGAGAGAGCAGGCAGCCGCCGCTGCGTGGCCATGCACTGACCCTGCCGCCGTCCCCTCCCAACGCCGCCGGCCAGTCATGGCGCCATTTAAGTTTTACCCACTCTGCCATGGTTTTACCTGGTTCCATCTTCTGTTCCCATTTTGGACGTGCGCAGCCTCCAATTATGCCTACTGATGGCAGAGTTGTTTCTTTACTTTCTCTTTTTTTTTTCTTTTTGCCACGTGATGTGCACCAAGCCACACAGACGCGGAGGCGCTTAGTTCGAATTATCCGTAGCGAAACCGACTCGCGTTCGAATTAACGGGCTTTTTATACACAGATCTCTATGGAGCTTAGCCGGACCAAGTAGTATAGTTCGAATTATCCAAAAATTCGAATTATCGAGGTTCGAATTAACGAGCTTTCATTGTACCATAATAACCAGCTTATAAAACGAAACTTTATCCGGATGTTATCATGACAGATTTCCGCCTCATATTACATGGAGATCCAAACAAATTTCAGCCTGAATTCGCAGCTCCAGACTTGTTATTAATCCTCGCTATCAACGTCAGGCTTCCAGTGAGAGAAGACACTATCAAGCGGTGGCGTCGGCCGACTGTTTTGATGGTTTCGTGTTTGCCACACCGACCCCCCCGAGCCTTGCGACCACGGCATGAAAATGGGGCCCACGACATGTACTTGACTGGAAGCTCGCACGATGTAGGGGTGGCGAAAGCAGCACTCGGCACATTATACGGGTATGTCTCTTGTGGGCCTGTCCAGCCATACTGGCCACACCCTATAGCCGAATTGCGGATGATTGAACGGTATTACTAACGGTACGTCGGCAGTGCTTTCAAGAAATGCGGGATGCCAAATGTGTTTCAAGGTATTGAAGAGTTTCTAAGCAAGGGACTCTCGGCAGGAGATGCACATACTGGACGACGACGATCGCTAAAAACCTGATTCTGGGCACACACGCTGCATACCAATGTACGGTACTAGACGCCAACAGACGCAAGCGCAGCGCAGGATGGCTGGCCACTAGTCCCGTGTCCCAGCTGGAAGCAGCCTACTAGTTTCAGAACAACCAGAGGACCATGTGGCTTCCGCGATTGGCGGGGCAAATGTGAGCTGCTCTTGTCCTCACAGTGCGTGAAAGTCTCCGATGAAGTGTGTTGGCGCGAGGAGGGGAGTGAAGCAAACAAAACTGGCTATGAAGGTCCGTTGCACTACTCGACACCTGGCATGGGTTGGCATTGAAGGCGAAAACATGGAGCGCATACGATTCGCGAAGCAACTGCGAAATGTAATGCAAATAAATACTTTTTCTGACCTTTCCTCACTCGCATTATACACGGATGAAAACTTTCATTTTTTTTCCCATTTTTGCTACCCCCGAAATTACACCTCATATTCTACGGGGGTCTGTATTATACACAGGTTTTTATGCCAAGTTACACAAATTTTGTTCAAATTCTGAAGAGGTCAAGTCTTGGGGCCTGAGGGGCCAAATTTGGAAGTCACCATTGATTTCGCCATACTCTAATTAGGTTGGGCATCAAATTTGGTCAAATCAAACCTGGGGGTTTAGAGAGCCAATTTTGGGGTGTGGACAGAAACTTTCTGTACATGCTTTCTAAGGACATGTTTTGTGGATGCTTTTTTTTTTTTTTTTGTACCATGAGTACCGTATACATACGTGTAATGGCCGCACTTTTTTTTCCGAGATTGGGGTGAAAATCAGGGGGTGCGGCGATTGCATGAAAAAAAAAGACAGCGAAAAAAATTATTTGCGGTGGTACCTGCCTTTATTACTGTCAAAAAAACTCCTCGTCCTCCTCCGCTAAACTCGTCGGGATTTCAGGCTCGTCCCGTGTCCAAAACATCACTCCTCGTCGCCGTCCTCCTCCTCCTCCGAACTCCGCGTCTCCGCGGAGTGACGGAGTTGCGCCGCGTCTCCGTCACGTACTCGAGAAGTGAGTCTTCAACTTCCGGAAACATGCTCTGCTTCCCTCGGAAAGCGCGCCTCTGAACATTTGTTTTCCTGAGGGCATCTTCTTGGCAGCACCATCACCGTACACATTTTTCGTCAACGCTGAACTTTCGTCCAGCCGCTGCTTCTTCTTTCGCGTAGTAAATCACTTTCAGCTTAAAATGAGCGGTATAACAAGCGTATTTTCCCATCGAGGAAAAAGAAAACCTTGAGCTCACGAGCGCAGAACAAATCAGGGCAGCGATGCGTTCCGATTGCGAGATCGCACGTGATATGCTTCGGGCGATTGAGGAAATGGCTGTAAAGCGGACGAGCAAACAGACTTGGATTGGATTGGATTAGATTTGCTGGCCTCACCCTTTGTAACGGGCGGTCATCGCTGCGGATAGGAGCGCCCCCTTTGTAACGGAGGTGGTGGCCACTGCCCCCATGCTCGACTTTTTTTTCCTCAAATATTTTGTTCTTAATTCTTATTGGCAATTCTACTTCTAACCTTATGCTTCATTTCGGCTTTCACTTGATTTTTGGGCCCCACCTGGCGGCAGTAACCACAAAACGTTCCGTATTTCTTGCACCGCACAGTAGACAGCGCTGCCCAACTTCCTGAAACTCATGGTGCGGCTTTTACTCGGGAAATTTTTTAAAAGTTTTTTTTACCAATTTTCTTTCTAAAGTTCGGGGTGCGGCCATTACATGCGTGCGGCCATTACACGAGTGTATACGGTATATTAATGCTTATGTATTAATATCATAGAAATCACTAATACAAAAAAATTTGACAAAGACATACCTGATCCCACATCAGGAAGAACAGAACGAGGGGTGTCTGGACCATTCTGTGTTACTTCATTGGATTTGCGTTGCTTGGGCTTGAAACTAAACCTGAACTGGGACAGCTAGAAATAGAAGAAATACAAAGCATGAGTCTGCTGTTACCAAAAACACTCTGATGATGACTGACTTAAGGGCTGCAAAAGAGATAATGTGCTTTGCTTGATAGTTGCATAGAGTGGGATGTAGACATGAATTCAGCCTCAGTATTATTGGCTACGTCAAAGCATTTAAAATCGTTATTTGCAAGACACTTGAAGTGTCTGGTAATGATGGTGTCGCCATGAAGCACCATTTTTCACCAACCAATATTGCGACAATAAGTATAGGCGACAAACGAGCAGACTCGTATAGCACTGAAATAAATGAACTCTTTGTTAGGCAGACTTGCGCCTACAAAGAACTAAGCAACTTGGCGGCGGCAAAAGCGACAAGCATGAATGGCAGTCATCGAGCTACTGGAATGCCTGATACTCTTAGCAGCGCAGCGAGGGAGCAGAGTCAGTCTGCATCCACGTTGGAAAAAATCAACATAGCATTATGAACATGACAGACGAATTTTATCGCTACGAAAACAATGTTACTAGAGCAAATGGGCAAAACTCCTATTAATACAGTCGAACCCGGTTATATCGAACCCGGATATATTGAATTTTGGTTATATCGAACTCACGGAATATCCCCTTGAAAATCCCATGTAAAAGTATAGGAAAGCCGCGTCATATATCGAACTCAATTTCACCGGTCGTTCGATATATCGAACTCCGCACCACGCACTGGAAAGTGTGCCTTCCCCAAAGACGATCGCATCACCCTTGGTCGTTTGCCGCGTGACGTTTTCAAGCCACGCGCGGAAGGAATGAGAGGGGACAGTTCTGGACAGTGCCGCGCCCATTCCCCAAAGGCGCGCGCATCTGCAGTTATCGTTTCCCGCGCGCCAACGCATGATGTTTGCAAGTCACGTGCGTGGGTGTGCCCATTCTTTTGCCGAGCTATCTCCATGCGCCAAGCCAGCTCAGCCTCAGCCTGTTTTCAGACAAACGTCGGACGCTTTCTCCAGCGTGTGTTGCGAACCCTCTCGCGCGGTGGCTGACGTGGCTATGGCGCCTGCGGACGTTAAGAAGCGGCAGCTCTCTGTTTTTCTTTTTTTTTTTTTTTCGAGAGTCATTCTTTCTTACCGTTGTGCTGTACACGCGACGTAGCGTAAGATATGGCGGCTGCGGACGTTAAAAAGCGGCAGGCTTTTTTTTTTTTTTTTGCGGGAGCCACTTATCTTTGCGTGTATGAATCAACGGAAGCACGCAGTCTGCTGCTGCGATCATGACGCCCACCCCAAGCACGGCGTGATAAATCGAACCAGGCTTGTGCAATCATGCCATCACGGGCACTCTGCCAAGTTCGCTCCCCGCCATCCGAGGAGCTATAAAAAGATAAACGCGCCCTGACGTTATCGCTGCGCAGCATCTTGGCACGCTGCCAAGAAATGAGTTGTGGATGCGACGACTGAAACGGAGTGACGCGCGCCATCGACATGCAAGCGAAAACGCTCGCGATTTCTGCCGCAGCGACACAGAAACCTTGCATTGAGCTGTCGGGTGGCTCGAGCGGCAAGAGGGACGCAGTTCTAACAAGTTTGAAATTTTTCGCTCTGTCGCTGCCACTTGTCGCTGAGATCGCTCAATCGCTTGCAAGTGAGCGAGCTGGTCTTAACGCATTTTTTATTTTTCAAATTCTCGGGTGCAAAAGTGGAGGGTGGGTTCATTACATTATGCGAGTGGGTTGATTAGGCGACAAATACGGTATTGATTTTTCGCATCGTAAATGCCGTCACAAGCCGATTTTTGTATATCGAATTATCGATATATCGAACTATTTCGCGATCCCCTTCGAGTTCGATATATCTGGGTTCGACTGTACTAACCCGGTAAAGGTGGATTTTCAGATAAGATAAACAATGAGCGACCATTTGCTTTGTATCCAACAGGATTTCTACAGCAACACCACAAAATGGCACTCGTGGCATAAAATGGCAACTTCTGATAAGAGGAACATTTTCTGATCTCTTTTCTGTATCAAAGACAGTCTACTGTACTTCTAAAAGATGTGTGGAGAGGCAGCTTAAGCTGGCACCAAAGCAAGCTGCACGAAGTAAAGTGCTGAATGAAAGCCCTTCAAACAATGAGTAGTGAAAAAATATCTGAAGGTTACTTCCCTGGACATATTATCATGCTCCTGATAGTTAATCAGAGCCTCCTGGCACATTTTAATGCCATAGCTGTTAATGACAGAGCTACAACGCATCACTTAAAACTGACTTCTACAGTGGCCTTATTGACCCTCCTATTTCAGTTTGCATGTGGCTGGCTAAGCCCAAATGCTCAACTAAGCCACCTGGTTCACTTGAGGAGGAAAGACTACTCCCAAATGTGATCTCTGCCAGCTGCCACTTTAGCTAGTGTGCCAGAAACTAGGCCTCACTGCCCAGCACACCGTAGTTCCTCTCATTCCACATGCTACATGTGCTGGCTAATAAGGAGCAATTGCCAATGGTCTTCCTGTAGACATGCAACAAGAACAAAGAATTAAGACTCAATGGAAAGTACCTGCACATGTCGATATTTAAACTTTCCAGAATCAGTACTCGCACATGCTATGCGTTCTCGCACTGCTACCTTTGAAGTGCACAAGAGTGAGTGGGATTTAACATGATGTTGCAGCTACAATAGAGTCATAGCCATACTCAAATCAAACAGCTGTGCAGTATGTCACAAAAGTAAATTGGTTTTGTGGAAAGGAAAAGGATAGGAACTGCCTCACTTTTGGTGAATACCTTTACTATGCCATAAGGAAAGGGATGAAGAAGGGAGTGAAGAAAAGGAGAGAAAGATCTTCTGCAATGGAGGGCTCGAGATGGCCACGTTGGGTTCTTTAACATGCACTGGAATTTCATAGAACATGGGTGCCTGTTGCATTCGGCCTTCAAAAGAAACGTGGCCGCGGCAACCAGGATTTGATTCTACATCCTCAGGCTCAGCAGGAGACTGCTATAACCACCGAGCTACTGTGGCAGGTAGCATATTATCGTACAAGCACATAATTTTTACACTGCTTAAATTACGTTTTCTGAGAATAAGTGGTTACCTTTGCTTTGAAGAAGTTTTTTGTTCTCTTGTCTCCAGTGCCACGTTCATCTTCCTGCAGGTAAAGTCATTGAGACAAGGCAATCACTTCAGCAAAATTTCAAATACTAATGTGCACTTAATCTAGAAATTGTACAGCAGATAAGTTTGTCTCACAACATTATTAATTTAAAAAGCACGAGTAGTCTTTTAAGCATTCCTGTAAGTGCTAGAATGATCGGAAAGCACAATGAGACACACACACACTCACACTGCACAACAAATGAGTGAGCGAATGTGCCATTGTCAAAGCCATATGTCATTTTAGGTCACCATGATAGGCAATGTGACGCTTCTGATAAATAACAGTGCAGCTACTGCATGCATATAAAAGCAAGTGCTCCTGCAATGTTTTCCTGATTACCTCTTTCACTTTGCACAAATTTTATCTACGTGAATGCAGAAGCTATCTCTCTAGGCTGTACTGAATAAGCAAAAAGTGAGTGGTAAAAACACATAAACTGCTGGAGACTGCACAGCCCGCCTGTGCAACTACACTTTGCAGAGTGAAGTCCTGTGTATGACAGCGTACATATAACGTGTGTGTGTGTGTGAGAGCTTGTGCTTCTAGAGCAGTTACATAAGGTGCTTCACAAACATCCATCAGTCCATCACGAGGAAGTGAGGAACATGACTCTAATATAATCAACAGCACTCTTTATGATGCTTCTGCCTGACACCGAAAGTAGTTGTTTGCTAAAACAGTATTATGCAAAAAAAAGCAAGAATCCAATGATGGCCAGCGAAGAACCACTAGGCCACCAGGCCAAATGTATCCTAGTGGTTTGGGCAGCTGCATCGGTTTGGGAAGCGGAGGGTTTGAAACCGATCACCAGATGCCTGCTGCTGAAAATGGGTACAAGCATCTCTTGCTCCAGTACCCAGCTACCTTGAAGCATCTTCAACAAATGACACAGATGTGCATTGGTCTCCAGCATGATGACAGCTGAACTGACAATGATGCACAGGAGAGAGACACACACGCACAAACAAGATAACATAAACAAGAACGATGTTGCCCCAGCAACAAATTATTCATAGCCACACATTATCATCTTTCATTTCTTCTATGTACACCTAACTTCTTCCTTGTCTATGTGCGTGTGTGTCTCTTCTGTGTATCGTTCATTCGGCTGCATTTTTCATTAATGTGCAGATCAACTAGCTCGACATTCCACTACATTATGGGTGCACTGGCCTGGTCAGTACACTCGTGTGCACTGTTTTATTATTGATAAATTGCACCCAAATACATAGTCCTTCATTACTTTGATCCCCTTCACACTGCAATGTGGTTTCGAGGCAACTCCAGTGAAGTTTATTGAAGATGCCTTCAGGGATGTGTGCTTGAAAAAGACTGTACAATCCATCGCTGCGCCCTTTCAAAGGCAAACCTAGTTTCAAGAGCCTCAGCCAGCAAAGGTGGTTCACGTTCTGTGCTTAAGATGGTTGCTCTAACTACAAGTTGAAGTTTATATGCTTTAGTCAGCATATCTCAACAGATGCACAGCTTCAACAGTCACCGCAAGTGATCCTTGAAGAAATTTCACTTCAGAGCATCACGGTAGTCTTGGGCAAGTTCGGACTCATCTCCAATTGTCTGATTTATGTGAAAAACAAAAGAGGAGTGGGGATAAAAGTGAGATTTACCGTACATGAAGGATTCAAAGCTTTGAAGTAACTACTGAACAGGGCATGGGCTGAAGACCCTTTCAAGCATTTTAGAGTCAAAGTTCAACATAAGGAAACCTGATTTAACGGAGTTATCACAATTCCCCCCCAAACGCTCACAGGGTCCAATGTTTTCGGTGTCATTTAACAAACCTTTAAAAAAAGGAACATTAAGGTGAAAACGTGTTGATTTCTTCGTCTATTTTGCAAAAAATTTTGTAGAGAACCCCCCCAAAATTTATTGGTTGTGAACCAACCATCGCAGAGCAAATTCTCCCACTTTTACCAAACTGCATGAGAGTTATAATTTTGAGCTGAGTTTGAGTTGAAGCCAGTACTCTTTCTACAACAGTGAAGACAAATCACCATGGCACGGTGGAGGACACCCCCTCCACATGGTTTATAAATGTGCAGGTGAAGAACATGCTCCTAAGCTAAGGTCTGCTCCAACAGAAAGGTCGCTCTTTTGTGTGCTTCCAAGGCAAGTCCCAGCTGGCTGTCACGCTTTCAAGAATGGTATGGCATCTTTAGGAAAGTGTTTGTCAGGAAATCCGAGTCGGCAGCTGGCTGTTGGAAAACGTGCCCAGCATTCTACAAAAATACGCTCCCAGCGACATCTACAATGCAGAGGAGAACGGCCTCTTCTACCACATGCTGCCTAAAAAACACTCGCTCTGTAGGGGGCAGGAGTGCAACCACGGTAAACACAGCCATCTGATGCACAGCAAAAAGCTGTGCATCAGATGGCATTCGACAAACAAGACCTTGTCATCAGGAAAAGGCTGCACTATTTTAAAGGCACAAAAACACTTCCTTTTGTAAAGTATGTTGCCAAATGGAAAGCTTGTGATGTCACATGCCATTTTCGCACTATGGCCCAGAGCTATCCTGCGGCTTGAAGGAAGTTGGAGAGAGCGGTGGCTGAAGACACTGCCAACGACACTGAAGATACTGAAGCTCCTATGCCAACACCGGGTTAAGTGATGGATGCCCCTGAACTACTGTGGTATTTTGCTGAAATACACTAGTAGGCGGAACACGCCCTTCAGACTTATGAGAAATTTGTGCGGTCATTGTTAACAAAGTGCAAGCAAGCAAAGATCCCCAACTTACTTTCTGGGAAACTAATTTTTAGACCCCTGGGGCCCTTCTTGTTGAGGTAACAATTTTTGTTTCTTCTTTTCCTACGCACTAAAATCGTCATATCTGGGGGCTGCAAATTCATTTTCCTCATTTACGCTTCGCAAATATAATGCTGTGGTAGATTTCTGGATGCTTTTACACACTGTAATTAAGTTTATTGAATTGAGTGACCTAGAAACACCTTGTTAGGTTTAATAAAGTAGCTGATTTAATGAAATAATTCACGGCTCCATTCACCTTCGTTACATTTGAACTGTACAATGATTTGGCTATGGTAAGCTGTTGCTATGCTAGGCTTAGCAAGGTCACACTTAAGGCTGACGACGCAGGGAATGGTGAGACAGACCTCATGAAGTAGTGCTTTCGCACTAAAATCAAGCAGCTAATTTCAAGCCCCTCACCGTGGCAGCCTTTACAGCCTCTTCCTCACTCTGCAACAGCAGCAAGGCCTCTTCCTCAGGCAGCTCTTTGACGGCCAGGCTGAGACGCCCCAAGCTCTGCATGCCTTCTGTGGGCGGGGTTGGAGAGGCTCCACCTCCCTTTGGAGTAGTGGATCGACAGGTAGAGTCTCCAGCAACTGCACCCCCCGAGGGCGAAGGTGTGGCCTGCGTGCCAGTTGGAGTCACATCCTCTTCGACTCCGTCACTGCCGCAGAGGGCAGTTGCTGCTGCATCCTGATGCTGCAGCTTTTCAGGATGCCGGAGCTCTACTTGCACAGCCAATGGGTCGAAGAAGCTCAGCTCACTAGGTGCAAGGCCCATGCTTGATGAAATGCTGCTTCGAGTTGGGGACGAGGCTCCATCTAGAGTGGGTGACGATTGTTCTGGAGCACAGAAGGTGATGAGAGAGTGCAGTGTACTTAGTGCCATACAATGGTGGACCAAGCAAAATACAAGACAGCAAACATGAGTCAACAGAGAATGTGCAGCAAAGCAGTAGATAGAACATAAAGGCCAGTGATTTCATTTGCTTTTTATTTTCTGCTCAGATACTTTTTATTGATATTTAATTAGCCTGACAACACTTCACAGGAGCGTGGTCAAGAATCTCACCATTATCCCCCTCTCTTTCCTCTTCCGTTCCCAAGTATACTTAAAGTAGCAAGCCAGATAATGATCCCTCTGGTCAATCTCTCGGCCTTTCGCTACAAATAAGGCGCTTTCTCTCTTGCTCTTTCTAATGTCACAAAAATTTGGCATGAGCTTTTGAAAGTTAAACATTACTGGACTGTTAAATCTCAAAAATGGATAGCAAAACAATGGCTTGCATCAATATCCTGTACAGTTGAACTTCGATATAATGAAGTCCTACTTGCAGCCAAAAATTTTGTTAAATCGCAAATTTTGTTATGTCGAGGTCCCTATGCTTTAGCGACTTTATCTGGGACGCTGTTGTATGTTCGCGTCACCCATTGCCCACGCAACTACTTTGGGCGTGGCAACCTTGCTCAAGCCTCTTGTACAGCGCACATATCATATGAGCCAAACTCCCACTTTTGTGGAAAAAAAAAAACATTAGTTGTTAGTGTCCCTCCATTTCTTGCTGTCACAGCCAACAGTGTATTTCTTGGCAGCGTGCCAAGATGCTGCCAATGAGAACATCACGGTGTGTTTCTTGGCTTTAGCTCTAGAAATGGGGTGAAGGGGGAAGGGGGGCATACTTGCAGAGAGTGCCTGCGGTGGCTTGCTCAGCTCGTCCCATTGCACAAGCCTTGTTTTCAATATGTTCGCTTTATCAAGCAGCAATTGGGGTGGGTGTCTTTTGCTACCACACAATCATTGGAACGTGTGATTGGAGCAAACGCTTTTGTTGCAAAAGCAATATTACGCCAGGTTTCTCGTCGCATATGTCGTGGCCGCAGCCACGAATGACTTTGAGCAGCCACACCTAGCAACCGCTTAGCTGAGCTCTGCCAAATGGTGTCACTGTCGGCGCTGCGCCGCTGCCGCTCGCTCCCACCAGATGTGCACTCCACGGGCAAAACAGCACACATCGAGGTCTTGCCAAAGCGGGACCTTGGGTGGCCGCAGCTATGTCGTGAAGAGGCACAGCTACGGTCTCCTCATAAAAAAATCAGCCTGCCATCCCATTTGAATTCACGTTAGCCCTATGCCACGGGCAGGAGCTGCCAATTCGGGTCGCTCCTTTCATATGGAAGGGTGATATCAGAATCAGCCTGCCAGAACCATTTAATTCTTGTTACTTCGACACGCAGGCACGTCCATACGGCTTGATTGAAGCGTGACTTTATATGTGGGCTGGTAGCTTACGCTCTCGCGTCATACCCTTAGAGGATGCTTAAGTGTCCCCAATAATGTAGCACCTTACACTGATAGGGCGTGATAGAGGAATAATGTAGCAAGCAAAAGAAGCTTCCGCCGTTGCTTTCGCAATTCAACTAGGGTTAATCAAAGCTAAACCACAACTAATTTTTTTTTGAAGCAAAGGATGCTAAAAGCCAGTGTATGATGGCGGCTCACCGCATGCTTTCTTTGATGACTGATGCATTGATGACTGGAAGGATAGGCGACTCTCGTAAAAAAACCTCAACTTTTCCCACATTCTGAACCCTCCCTCAAACTCACGTCGATTCTTCTTGACAACAAAGTGGGTTTATTACACGAGTAAATACAGCATTTCTGCTTGGCGCTTTGTCGTTCCAACTGGCTAGTGATGTCATGGCATGACGCGTCCTAAAACTTCTGCACCGCAGGTTTTGTATGCATGAGACCGATGGCGTGGCGGTACGCCCCTGTCATCATCATTTTGTTTCGCCCGCAGATTCGCAAAACTGGCACGTAAAAGGGGCAAATGTAAAATGTGGTGTGTCTCTGTTGAAGTTTTACTTCTCATCCGGCTGTCAAAATGGCTGCTGGTGCAAATGCAATGCACAAGGACTCCGTTAAATTGAAAGTGCAGCATAAAATTACTTCGTTAAATCATTAGAAAAAGTACATGGCTTTCAATGGGGCTGAGATTAAAAAATTTAAAAGATGCTTTAAATTGCAAATTTTGTTACACCAAGGTTCGTTATATCAGGGTTCGACTGGATATGACTACTATCATGTGAAAAGAAAGAAAGAAAAAAACGCCAGAAAGCTTTGCAGTGACGTGTTATCAATATTAGAAACGCCGTCCATATGGCAAAAAGGACAAACAAAAACCAGTAGCAGCATGAAAATGAACTACTGGCACGATTACATTCTCAATATTACAGCAGCATCCAAGGAAAGTACCCAGCAAATATGTTAAAAGACAAGACAGATACTGTTAGTCAACACCTTTAATGTCTTTGAATTTTGTGTACAAGGGTTTGACCTTTGACATATTCAAAATGGATAAATAAGCAAATTAACAGGTTCAGCATGTGGTGTACTCTACAGCACAGATATAAGGTATGTTTACTCAGAGAAATTCCAAGTCTTTTCATTCTGTGTCCACGCATCTCGCTAGTACTTTCATGGTCAGGTTTCTTGGAGTCTTTCGATCCTTTGTGCCAAATTTTACAGCTGAGAAGCATTTAGCTTCAGTGCAAATTAATTTTCAAATTTCTTGCTCTATGCCCTGAACTGGACTATACTTTTAGGCAAACATTGCGCGTGCGGCGTCATGAGCCGTAAACCCATTGATACTCACTTTCTGCCTGCAGAAAGAAAGAATTTCTACTTGTTTTTTGTCCCTTCAGGAAAACGATGATAGAAATCCCTAACTACAATCAGCAAATTAGTTGTTCGTTGCATACATGAAAGGCTTCGCAATGGTACCTGCATAATCCTTTCTCTGCCTATTTGAAAGAAGAAAACAGCGAGGCCAAAGAACATAGGGGATTTTTTTTTTCTTTGCTGTTCATTAGCACTCCGGACATTTTCTGGATGAAAGATAATTAAATACAAAGTAGAAGGAAAACAACATGCCGATGGTGGGATCCGAACCCACGACCTCCGAATATTGCGTACGGTGCTTTTACCAACTGAGCTACAGCGACGGCTGTTCAGTCTTACACTTAACGCAACCTAAGGCCCCAAGACTGCCAGAACCGAGACCTTCACAAGTTATCAGGCAGACATATGAGGCACTCATTATGATACAAATATGTGACTTCATACTTTGCTCGAAACTCAGCTTAAATACTGGTTTTTGATATTTTACAGTTGTTTTCTCATTGCTGCAAAAAACATATTACCAGGGGTGCGGGAATATTGAAATTTTCGAATATATATATATATAAAAAAAGATGCCTTTAATTATTGAAACAAATACAGTCAAACCCGCTTATAACAATACCAGTTTTTAAAATATATCGATATAACAATGGGCACCCGTTGCACTGTCAGATTCGGCATGTGTTCTGAGGTAAAATAAACTGCTTATTAAAATGGTGTCATATTACATTATTGGTTATAACAATCAAATATGGTCCCCAAAAATCGACCAAAGCACAGAAACATGACGACAACAAAAGTGCACGGGTCCGCAGAGCCACTGAAAACGCCGATGCAGCAGAAAAAAAAAAAAAGAAAAAAAAGTCGGGACCTAGGAAACTAGGAAAATGGCCTAGAAAACTCGCGTGCCTCTTCACGGTGGAGCAGTCCATTCTGAGGGTGCGCTGACCAAGGTGCACTGCACTATTCTCTCCATTTGTTTTGTCCGGGCCCCCGCTTCGTGGTTGCACGTTTTGTTGCAGGCATGCAGCAGCGCTCATGCATGTGTCTTTCTAGCACGGTTCTCCTAGTGTGCCATTATCTTTGCCACGATCTTGCTGGCACCGGATTTTCTGTGAACAGCTATAGCGGATCCTCCTTCAGGAAGTGCAACATAACCAGTGCAGAAGAGGAAGCGAATGGCAATACCGCTAGAAGTTAAGCAGATCATTGTATGGTGAGCACAAGGACGGCACAAGTGTGCAACTTGGGTGCGTAAGTACGGCCTGACGCAACCGGCAGTGTCGACAATCGTCCCTCAACACGCTCAAGATTGAGAACGAAAGCGAGGCCAGTGCTGCCCATGCAATGGACGACAGCTGAATAGGGGTTCGACATGGGGCCTACAAAGACGTAGAACAGGCACTCTACAAGTGGTCCTTGAGCGACCGTGCAGCAAACTTGCCTATTAGTGGCCCGATTTTAGTGGAGAAGGCGAAGAATTTCGCATACCTCCTGCGCAACACCAATTTTCAGCCTGGTGGTGGTTGGATTCAATGGTTTAAAGAGAGACATGGAATCGTCTACAAGGCAGTCGTGGGTGAGGCGGGATCACTCAATGTAGACACTAGGCAGAAGTGGCTTGAGAAAACACTGCCCTGCGTGGACCACACATAAGCGTGGACCGGGACTTCTACAATAGGGACGAGACAGGGCCATTTTTCCAGATGCTACCATCGAAGACGCACGCTGTCAAAGGCAGCCCCTCTAAGAGTGGCAAGCAAAGCAAATTGCGTGTGACCGTTTTCCTGTGTGCCAACATGGACGGCAGTAACAAGTGCCCTATCTTCGTCATAGGGAAATCGAAGGATCCCTGCTGTTTTCGTGGTGCCATGAGGATTCCAGTTTGCTACTGTCATAATGGGAAAGCATGGATGATGCGTGAACTTTTCCACAAGTGGCTGGTCGAGATTGATCAGTGGATGCAGCGCAAAGGCAGGAAGGTAGAATTTGTGCTCGCCAATTGCAGTGTGCGCCAAACAGCTCAGAAGCTCTCACATGTGAAAGTTTTTTTCCTCCCACCTAACAGTACTAAAAGCTTGCAACCTATGAATGCAGGCGTGACTGCTTGCTTCAGGCACTGCATCGTTGACATGTTTTGAGCAGGCTTGCGCTAAACCTCAAAATTTCTGTCCGAGAACGCCGATGGGCGCCAGATTTAAGATCTCACTGCTGATGGCAGTGCATTTCATTTTTGGAGAATGGGCAAAAGTAAGCTCCTCCACCATCATGAACTGCTTCAGGAAAGCGGGCTTCGCTGGAGATGCCAGCGACGCGTCGGAACTTGAGAAATTTTTACATGCCGACGATACAGTCGCAACAAATGAAGGGCTGACAGACGGGGCTGTCGTCGCAGCAGTCGGTGGCGCGGGACGATGACAGTAGCGACGACGACGAACCGGAAGCTGTGCAGGTTGCGTTTCACCAGAGGGTGTTGAGAATGATCGACTCCCTGCAGGAGTTTGTTTTTGCTAAGAACCTTTCACAGCACTATGTTCAGCAGTTGGATGCCCTGCAGAAAGATGTCGGCCAGATTGCTGTGAAACAGACGCTTACGGATTACGGGTTTCTTCCCGCTACGAAATAAAAAGTGATAGATACATCGTCCTCATCAAATATGTAGTTAATAATGTTTTCTTTGTTTATAACTGTGTGGTTATAACAATTATCGACTGTAGCAATAATATTTCCATGGCAGTTCAAAATTGTTGTAAGTGGGTTTGACTGTATTTGATCAGTGAAAAAAAAAAAAAAAAAGTAATGAAAACTTAAAAACTAGCCAACAATGTTCACCTTGTTTATTTTAGAATTCGCACGGTATGTGCAAATAAGACTAAACTAGGATTGACTGAAGTGTACACCCTACTGAAGAATCCAGCATAAAGGTTATACAGGAATCTGTGTAACAGCTTTTTGTACAGGAAGGACCTGCATAAAACCAGGTGAAGCTGCTTAACTGCTGCTGAATACTGTAAACTCTCGTTAATGCAGCCTTCAAAGGACCAGAAAAAATGTTCGTTTGAAAGCTCGAATTATCAAATGGGTCTGAAGAAATGCCAAGAACAGTTTGCACCACAGTAATTTTATCTGATGAACACATGTACGATAGATATCTGCATTTGAGGTGAAAATTGATACATTCGATACATTTGAGTTCAATATATCAATAATTTGATATACAGAAATCGGCTTGAGACGACGTGATCATAAAAAATGATACCATATTTGTTGCATAATCAACTCACTTGCATAATGAACCCACCCTCCACTTGAGCCACCAAGAATTTAGAAAAAAAAAATGTTAGTCGGTGGCGCGTTCGTTTGTTCCAGCTGTCGCATCCACAGCTTATTTATTAGTAGTGCGCCAAGTTGCTGTGGAGCAATAACGTCATGGCATGTATCTTTTGACTATACTTTTGGTGTTAGCTCCTGCAGTGGCGGGGAGCGAACTTGGAAGAGTGTCCGTGATGGCTTGATTGCACTAGCCTGGTTCAATTTATCACATCGCACTTATGGCAGGCGGAGTCCAGTGCCACAGAATTATTGGAAAGCATGATAGCTGCAAATACAGAAGCTAAAATCCAGTGTCATGATCGCAGCTGACTCCGTGCTTTTGTTGATTCACAGATGCAAGGATGGACAACCCTTGCAAAATAAATAAATAAATAAAAAACTGCCATTTCTTAAGCTTGCAGCTGCCATAGCTTACGCTACACCGCACACTTCATCATGACAAGGATGGGCGGCTCTAGCAAAAGAAAGACTCAAGCTTACTGCTTCTTAATTGTCAGCAGCATCCATAGCTTACATTACTCAGCATGTTTAGCATGACGACAAGATGGTCGACTCTCACACACAAAAAAAAAGTCTGATGTTTCGTAACGACCCCAGCCGCCATAGCTTACGCTACGCCAGGGTTGCCAGGTCCAAAAAACGAAAAGTCGCCACAAAAATGGGAAAGTTAGCCAGAAAGTAGCCAACCAGAGAAAGAGCAATAAGAAGTAGCCAAAAAGGAGCCATGGGGCCATGCATGGGGCAGTAAATAGAGCGCTCACTGCAAAAAGACAACCAAAAACATTCGTTTAATAGTTTTATTCCAATGCTCGTGAAGAAACAAATGCCAGTTGCGTGTTATAGCAACTAAATCACGTAGAAAAGATTTCTGAAAAAAAAAAAAAAACTGGCTACGTAATACTGCGATATTATATAAACAGACATAAAACTAAACTGATCAGATAAACACACGTCTTATCCGAAACTTCTCTGTGATGACTAGAAACAGTATAAAATGCATGAAATTATCTCCCCGAAGATGTAAGTATAAAATGTTAGTGGAGTTGGACGTCTCAAACAATGGCTACAAAAAGAGAACACGACAAAATGAAACTGCAACCACTCAGGTGCGATATTAAGGCCTGCCGTAAATAACTGAGTTGACCTTCTCAATCATGGTTTGAGTTTATCAAGGATACGGCCAATGTGCAGGGGGTGTTCACATGATCACACACGCTTCTTTTTGATCATGACTGCTAGGCATTAGACGGGAACCTTCCGTTTGTCAACTATAATATCACATTATCGAGAGGCGTTTACCTTGCCTAGAGATATAGAAATCATTCTCTCATAGGTATAGCGAGTATATTCGTAAGCTTCCTTGACACCAGTGCATAATAATGTTCGGCGAATTGCGGTCAATTAATGGTTGTCAGCGCTCCTTGATCGCATTGTAAGTGTGCAACTGTTTTATTCAGTGAACAAATTAGAGTGCAAAAGCCACTTTCACACTCATGAGACAAACCTATGGATGGAACATGCACTCGTGACTAATTTATTGTCAGCGGGTGCACGCTAAATAAGACCTACTGGACGCAAATGTGCACAGGCAAAGAAAAACATTTCGAAGCAGTTCCGTGGTAAGCCTAGTTAGTGTGTTAGCTCTGTTATTAAGTTTATCTAAGTTTGGCTAATGCGTTTATACTTGCCCTTAGTTTGCCATCTATAATGCAAAGTTTGGCTTTAAGTGCAGTTAAATAATTAGCACTAATTAATTCGGTTCGATAACTAGCACAACTCATTTGCACTCAACCTAAGCTTTCGAAAGGTATATGACTCAATGCTATAATGCAAAGGGTGGTTTTAATTGCATATAGCTCACTAACGCTAACTAATATGGATCGCTAACTAATTCAGAGCATTTGGATTCATCCTAAGCTTTTCAACAGTACTATATGACTTGATCGTCAAGCTCAAAGTTTGGTTTTATACAAAATTAACAAATTAACGCAGACTAATGAGGATCGCTAACTACCACAGTGCCATTACACTTGGCCTAAGCTTTCCAACGGTATATGACTCGATGCTGCAGCGCAAATTTGGGTTTCAAGTGCGATTTACTAAATATCATTTAATTTGGCCCCTAGTTGGTCAAAATAAGTGTATATTTAACCAATGATCCAAACTCAAGGTTGATCACGTGACATATACTATGCTTAGCTAAGATAGCTTGAAAGTAGCGAAATAGACTAAGCGGCCGCTTAGACTTTCTCTGATCTTGAAGTTCAAAGCATCAGCCTGGGTCGTTTTGTCGTTTTCCGAAGTTTTACCGCGGTGACGAAGTTCATACTAAAAAAAAAAACCAAACACAAAGTCAGAAGCAGTACTAGATCCTGGAGCGCAGATCTGGCCCAAAAATGCGCACTTCACCGACTGCTGCGGCCGGCCAGCGGACGCCAGAGAGATAAAGCGTGTCGTGTGCAGAGCTCGCAGCCGCCACGCGAGGAGAATTGAGGAGAAAAGCGCAGCACGCAGAAGAGTGTCGCTACTTTCAAATTATCAAGGGGTTTGAGTGGATGGATGTTAAGAGCGTCCCCTTTGAAACAGGGTGGTGACAGTTGTCACCATGCCCAGTTGGTTGTATTGCAGCGCCACCGTTGATAGATTTGCTATCTGTCCAGTATCTATAAAAACGAGCACCCTGAGCAGCGCGCAAACGGGCTCGTTGGAATAGGCGAAAATTTTGCGAAAGTAGCCAGAAAGTAGCCAAGTAGCCAACCTAAAATTCTTGTCGCCAGGCGGCTCAGAAAGTAGCCAAATCTGGCAACCCTACGCCGCCCGTTCGGCACAACGACAAGAATGGGCGACTCACGAAAAAATAAAAATAAAAACAAGGCGTGCATCGAACGTTACTAGCCGCCACAAAATGTTCGCAACACACACTGGAGAAGAGTTCGACCCATGAGACGAGATGAGCTGGCTTGCCAACGCATGCGTAGTATGTGCTGCTGCGAACGAAGACCGAGAAAGAGAGAGAGGAAAGGAAGAGAAAAAGCTCGGCAGAAGAATGAGCACAAATCGTTTCCCCTCCTCCGAATACCAACACTGCTCCGTGCCGGCCACAGCCAAATAGGATCCCTGTCGTTCCTTCACATGCATGGCTTGCAAATGTCACGTGCTGGCGTGCTGCAAACGATCATCAAAGACGCGTGCGTGCGCCTTAGGCAGAAAGGGCGCAGCACTGGTCTAGACCAGCCATCGCCGAACTGTTATCTCTCATTCCTTCTGCGCGTAGCTTGAAACATCACGCGGCAAACGGCCGAGGGTGATGCGTATGTCTTTGGAAAGGCGCTGCATGGTGCGGAAATAAGTTCGATATACGATGCTATCCTTGAGCCCTGGTTAGCATGCCTCCTTCCCTCAGTCAGCATTTTATTCAAGCATTATTAATAAGAAACCCACCACCCAAGAAAAAGCAGTGTCATTTGAGGCCTCTGTTATGGAATCTCAAGAGGAGGTTACAAGTGGAATGTGAAGAATAAGATATCGAGTAAGGAAGTCAAGAACGATAAGAAATGGGGGAAGAGTAGGCGCATGGAGGCCAATTACAAAAGCAGGTGAGGAGCAGATTTCCTGAATTTAACGAAAGTACTCACAGTTTAACTCTTTTCTTACTATGTCCAATCATTGAACATAGCTAGTTGCTAATGATGAGTCATTTTGGAACCTTGCGAGTTGCTTGCTTACGAATATGTTGCAATATCTGGCATGTAATTATGCAATTAGACAACTGAATTTATGGCTGCAAGGTAGCTTTCCCTTTTTTGACAAGATGCCATTTTTTGAATGCATCCAGAAGGTGCAGTTCATCATTAGCCCGGTAACGATGACTTCATGCATTGAGTTTTTTTAGCCTTTTGCACTTCTTACAAACACACTGCGCCGTTTGGCTTGTAACAACGCAGCTGAAGTTTCGTTTTCAATATAATTTTCCTTTTTTCTCTCGAAGCACCATTTTTCTAATGCATTTTGAAGGAACAGTGGTGTTTAAGGAGATGCGCACCTAAAATAAAAGTTTTCATTAAAAAAATGTTTTAAAATTTTTGTTGTTTTCGATTGTGCACATACTATTAAACTTCTCACTCACCACTGAAAGCACCCATGAACGCTTATTTCAAAGATGCAGCCGCATAGGAAGCAAGAAAATTAAGACTGTATCCCCAGGTTAGAATTCTTGTTTTTCGCGCTCTATTGCCAAAAAGAACCTGTTATTGAGAGTACAGCAGACAGCTAAGAAGAAAAACAGAAAGAGGCAAATTTCGGGGCATGGCAACAGCAGATTGGCTGGTAAAATGTCACAAAGAACCTGCCAACTGGCCTTGTCACGCACAATGAACTACCTAGAAGTTATCTAAGCCCAAATGGCTAGTTTTCCTAAGCTGACACACTCAATTACTCATTATGAAAGCTAAAACTTGTTTTTATGTTCACGTTAAGGTGATGAAACTTAGAATATATTCTAATAAGAGGAAGGCAAGCCATCCGTGTAAATTTTATCGAAATCAGTACAGCAGTTCAAAAGTTGATCCTATAGCCCCACATCCCCCCTTAAGTCAAAAACATAGAAAACTCTCTCACTTTCTCTGCAGCTGATTTCATTGACAACCCGAGCAGCAGCAAGTCTGGACATACTGCATCACTATTAGGATGCAGTTCTGACAGCAACAATGACGGAAACCAGTCTGGAACATCAGCGTCCGCATGTAGGTTAGTTTTGGTTTCGTCGTTGGATTCATTCTGTATGTCCAGTCTGTCTAGTTATTACTTTGTACCAAGGATAAGACAGAACTTCCACTTTTTTTTACTGACAGTGGCAAATAAAAGTCTGAAGATTTTAAATAGTGCAAAAAAATTTTAACACTTCTTTCTTTTCAGGATTTTCCTTAAATCTTGTTTTTGGCAATTAAAATTTTGCATTGCAGTGCAGGTTTGACTGTTTAATCCTATATGCCTAAAAAGTACATTTATTTAGCTTCTTTTTCGTGTGTTACAAAAAGTTGTATATCTAACAGGTTCTGCATGAAAAGAAACAAAAAGTAATAAAACCTGCAAAAAACAATCATTTTCTCCGTGATATGGAAAGCGTTAAGGATATCCTGAGGGTATTTTTCTTAAAATGTAAGGTGGCAGAACCTTTAGAACTACCCATTTACCCTTGAACATTAACCTTTTCAAGGCAGCCATGAGTGACCCTTTCATGCAGCAGTACACGGTACGCACAGGGGAACCCTTCGGGGATGAAGTGCAGCAGAGGTAACAGCCTAACCAGGGACCTGAGAGCAAATGTGATGAAGCCTATTCATACAGCATGGAACTGGGTCAGTGAGCTTAAATCAAATACACTGAGTGGAATGATGCACTTTGGTGACTACCGCGCAAATGTGAAATAAATATCTGAGTAAATGTGAATTATGCCATTAGTTTGCATCCAACGCACTGAAGAAACACTGGTGATCTGAGACATTTTTGTGTGGAACTAAAAACTGACACTTCATCATCATCATCAGCCTGACTATACCCACTGCAGGGTGAAGGCCTCTCCCATATTTCTCCACTTAACCCGGTTCTGTGCTAGCTGCATCCACTTGACCCCTGCGAACTTCCTAACCTCATTCGCCCCCTGCTACGCTTTCCTTCCCTTGGAATCCAGTTTGTTACCCTAAGCGACCATCGGTTATCTTCTCTTCGCACTACATGTCCTGCCCATGCCCAACTGACACTTAGTCCGTATTATGTGACACAAAAAACCGACACTTAGTCCATATTATCTGTGAGGCATATTTTTCTTGAGTTGAGCTATACACAAAAAACGTGAAAATTAAGTCATTCACAATACCAGCGTTGTAAATTTTCTTTAACACAGAGAAATGAATCCTGCTCAAACATTTATGAAACATTATTAAAAAATTTGCTCTAGTTTGGCTCCAAGCCTGCCATCGTCTGGCGCAGGAAGAGTGCACTAGCATACAGGTGCTCCCAACTCTAGCTTTTTCACAGCAGGTGATCACTTTGCCTTTTCTGACATTGCCTACTGTGGAAAATCATCTGAGTGGTAGCAGTTACACGTAGAGTCAGAAATGAATGATGAATGGTCATACCATATGTCACGGCAGCTGTCACCATCTGGTAGCTCTTTGTGAACTATGTCGCATAGGAAAAATTATGCATATGTGAAACATAGCACTTGAGCAAAATTATTTCCTTTCTTTTTTCATTCAAACTTATCAGCCGTCAAGTTTAGGAGAACAGCCTTTCCATGAACGTACCTTTGTGCTTCAAGTTTGCGAAAAGCAAGGCGCTTGTGTGCTGTGCGTTGTCAGTGCACGTTAAAGAACCCCAGGTGGTCGAAATTTCCGGAGTCCTCCACTACGGCGTCTCTCATAGCCTGAGTCGCTTTGGGACTTTAAACCCCACAAACCAACCAAACCAACCACCAAGCTTTTGCTCTTCACCATTTTCACAGGGTACAAGTGCATAGAACTAGTGCAATGCCTTGATCATCTCCCCTGCACCCCCCACTTAAACCAAGCTCCATAGAGATCTGTGTATAAAAAAGCCCGATAATTTGAACGCGAGTCGGTTCCGCTATCGATAATTCGAAATACGCACCGCCGCGTCTGGGCGGCTTGGCGCACATCACGCGGCCAAAAAAAAAAAAAAAGTAACGAAACACTTCCGCGATTGGAAGGCATAGTTAAAGGCTGCGCATGTCCAAAACGGGGACAGAAGATGGAAGCAGGTAAAACCATGGAAAAGTGGGCAAAGCTTAAATGGCGCCATGACCGGCGTGGCGGCCAGTGGCGGAGAGAGGGGACGGCGGCCGCGGCAAGGTCAGTGCATGGCCACTGCGGCGGCGGCGGCTGCCTGCTCTCTCTTCTGCGCAACGTAGCTCGGAACTAAATACTCGTTAATTCCAACCCTGTTAATTTGGAAATAGGGATATGTACTGTCGGCGCGGTCCCAGCCAATGCCCATGAAAGGCTATGATCTCGGACGGGCACTACAGGTTAAACTTTTGTTTTTTTTTTTGCAATAGTCATCCATCTTTCAAACCATCAGTTGTAAACGAAAGCACGCGAGTCAGCCGTGATCCTGACGCCGCTTTTAGCACCGTTCGTTTCTAAAGCCGCTTGCTGCTATCGCGTGTTCCGATTATTGGAGTGGCAGTAGACGCGCCCGCCCCAGTCGCTCATAGCATGATAAAGCAAACATACGGAAAAGGAGGCTTGCACAACCGAAGTGCTGGCACTTTGCCAAGTTCGCTTTCCCCCACCCTGCTGGAGCTAAAGTCAAAAGATAAACATGCCGTTATCGCAGCGCAGCATCTTGGCCCACCGCCAAGAAATGTGTTGTGGACCGTGACAGCACGAAACCGAAGGACGCGCTAACGACTGACGCCATTATATATATATATATATATATATATATATATATATATATATATATATATAGGTTCGCTGGCAAAAATCGGGGCTGAGTGGGTTCATTATGCGAGCGAGTTCGTTACGCGACTAAATACCTTACATTTACAGTAATACAAATGGTTCTTGTCAGTTTTTTCGAGGCCATTCGATAATTCCAACATCGGATAATTCGACTTTTTTCCCGGTCCCGTGAAGTTCGAATTAACGAGCTTTTACTGTACAACACTGATGGTAGCAGAGTGAAGAAAATAAAGATTTTTGGCAAGTTTGTGCTCCCAATGCGTTAAGTCCCACGTGAGAACTGCTTCAAGTACCTTGCCCTGCAGAAGATCGTGGCGACTCTAGAAGGGAGTCAGCAGGAGGCAGCGGTGCCCGAGCAGCAGCTGATGCTTGTGCCATTACCACAGGGCCATCAGCACAGGTGGCTGCAGCTGTCCCAAGATGATGTGGGAGAAGTGGCTGCTTTGGGGACTGAGGTGGTGGTCTCAAGTTGCTGCGGCGATGATGGTGGTGGCGGTGATGGTGGTGATGATGATTGTGACGCAGCGCATGACGGTCTGTCACTGGTGGGGGGGCAATTTCTTCATCTCCACCAGCAGATATTTCAGACCTGATGGACACATAGGACAAGAACATATGCAAGTTGGTTACAATGAAAAGCAGGCAACGCTCCTCAGTTCCTTTCACAGATCATATGTGAATGACACGTGCACTGAGGATAAAATAAATAGTTGATGATCCTGCAAAACCTACATTCAGCACTGCAGTAGAACCTCGGTGATATGAATCTGGTTGATTTGAATTTCAGGATGACACAAATTCATATAATTCCCCAGCTAGATTGCCCCGCCGGGGTGGTGCAGTGGTAAGACGCCCGACTACTGTGCCGGAGTTCCCGGGTTCGAACCCGACCACGGCGGCTGCGTTTCGATGGAGGCGAAACGAAGAGGCGTCGTGTGCTGTGCGATGTCAGCGCACGTTAAAGATCCCCAGGTGGTCGAAATTACTCCGTAGCCCTCCACTACGGCTCCTCTTTCTCTCTTTCCACTTTCATTCCCACCTTCCTCCCTTCCCTTACGGCGCGGTTCGGGTGTCCACAGAGCAAGTGTGACAGTTACTGCGCCTTTCCCTTCCTGTGAACCAATTTTAATTTTTTCCCCAGCTAGAGTGCACTGAATGCAATTTGCAGAATTTTGAATGTTCTGAACACTCTGGATGATATGAATGCGCCAACCATTATCACAGCCTTGAGCACTACACGCTGCCCGCACATTGCTGACTATGCGATCGTGCAGTTTGAGGTGCAGCATGGTTCACATATTGCCGCTGTTGCAATCACCTGCTGCCCTTTACACGCTGCTAAACACTTGCAGCAGCGGTTTCAGACCAGCAAATCTCCAACGTCACAATAGTCAGTTGCGCTATGCAATGCAAGCAGCTGGCGGTGGAACATAGCCCATACATCACAGATGTTGCGACCTTGTGTCGTACGTAAAAATCTCGTTAATTCAAACCTGATTAATTCGAATTTCAGATAATTCGAACTGCACAATTTGGTCCGACGAAGCTCCATAGAGATATGTGTACAAAAAGCCTGTTAATTCGAGCGCGACTCTGATCCCCTACGGATAATTCGCACTATGTGTCACCGCGTCTGGGCGGCTTAGCACAAAGCACGTGACAAAAAAAAAAAAAAAAAAAAAAAAAAAAAAAAAAAAAAAAAAAAAGCTCTGCAAATGACCGGCATAGTTAGAGGCTGCACACGTCCAAAACGGGGACAGAAGATGAAAGCACGTGAAACCATGGCAGAGTGAGTTAAACCTAACTGCCGCCATGACCAGAGCAACGACTGGCGGCCGCAACTCTCTCCCACGCAACCTCCAAAATTCGCAACTAAATGTTGGCTAATTCGAACCCAGTTAATTCGGAAGTACAGATAAGCACTGTAGGCGCGGTCCCAGCCAACGCCTATGAGAAGCTATGATGTCACACGGACACACGCTACGGGTTACACGGGAAAGACTTTTTTCCCGTCAGTCAATGAACATACGTGGTCAGCTGCGATTATGACGCCGACTTTTAGAATCCTTCGCTTCAAAAGGCGTTTGTTGCTACCATGAGTTTCAATAATTGAGTGGCAGTAAACGGCGCCCACCCCAATCGCCCATGGCATGATAAAGCAAATGTACTGAAAATGTACTGAAAATGAGGCTTGTAGAACCAGACAAGAGCTAGCACTCTGCCAAGTTCACTTCCCCCCTTACGATGGCTAACCTCAAAAGGTAAGCACACCATGATATTATCGCTGCACAGCATCTTGATGCACTGCCAAGAAATGTATTGTGGACTGTGACGGCGCAAAACGGAGGGATGTGCTAACTACTGACTTTTTTTTTTCCAAATTCGTGGGCAAAAATCAGAGGTGCCTGGGTTCATTATGCAAGCGGGTGAGTTAGGTGAGTAAATACGGTAAATTTACTGTAATGCAAATGGTTCTTGTCAGTTTTTTTAGACCATTCAATAATTTGAACTTTTTTCCTGGTCCCGTGAAGTCCAATTTAACGACCTTTCACTGTATTATAAAAGCCGTGAAAAGTTCATGGTAGCGTGCAGCCCGCATATCGCCGACACTGCGATCTTTTATTGAGCTCTGCACACCGCGAGTGGCGAGTTGTGGCTATGCAGCCTTGCAGTCTCTCTGGCCGTAAAGAGACCTATGTAAATGCTCTTCTCGTGCTTCTGCATGATTTTTGACGATATAACTTTTGTGCAACCGTAATAGAGTCATGTCACTGAGGTTCTACTGTTTGCCATCATCACCATCACCCGGACTATACCCACTGCAGGGCAAAGACCTCTCCTATATTTCTTCAATTAACCCGGTCCTGTGCTGGCTGCATCCATTTCACCCCTGCAAACTTAAGCTCATCTGCCCACCTAACTTTCTGCTGCTGTTTGCTGTGCTTTCCTTCCCTTGGAATCCTATTTGTTATCTTTAGCAACCATCGGCTGTCCTCTCTACGCACTACACACCCTGCCCATGCCCACTTCTTTTAAATTTCCACCAGAATGCCATAACTCGAGTTATTTCTCAAAACCACTCTGCATGCTTCCTATCTCTTAACATAACACCTAGCATTTTCCGTTCCATTGTTCTCTGTGTTATCTTCAACTTAAGTAGGACCCTTTTCGTTAGCCTCAACATTTCAGTCCCGTAGGTGAGTACAGGTGAGAATGATACCGTCAAGCTGCTTTAGTCATAGTCTGCGAGTACAACCTCCAGAACATTTCACTGACAATTTAAAGGGAAAGCCTTAAATTGTAGTGAAATTGGGCATTATGTGCATGATGGGGGCAATGTGGACGTATATTTTTGGTTCAACTCCCACCTGAACTTCGCCGATTTGATGGATGAGAGCTAAAACTTTAGCTGAGACACCATGTTTTGCACTTGCCCGACATCGACGTCAGTTTGAGGGGAGGGTGCAATAGGAGGGAAAAATTTTTGTTTAACGACAGTCATCCATCCTTCTACCCATCAGTCCTCAAAGAAAGCATGCGGTCAGTCATGATCGTGACGCCTGCTGTTAGTATCCTTCGCTTCAAAAGGTGTTTCCTGCCACACTCTGCAATGTAGCGCCCACCCCAATCTCCCAATTGCTGCATGATAAAAGGAAGGCAGTGAGCAACCGGACGAGCATAGCAAGCCACCGCTGGTACTCCCGTCAAAACCGCTGAAACTGTGCCAAGTTTACCTCCCCCATTACAATTCCCCCATTACAATGCACACTGTGCAGCTGTCGCGAAATCTTGCCGCCCTGCCAAGAAATACACAGGATTGCGATGGCGCCTAACGAAGGGATGTGCTAACGACTAGTTTCTTTTCTTTTTAGTGCGTAGCGCTACTAGCCGCAATCACAGATTTCACTGATGTCCGTCCAAAGCCGCTCACTCTCTCCTTTTGTGAAAAGAATGCGGCGACACGCGCGTCAAGCGGCTCAGCATTGAGAAAGCGAAGCGGCCGCACAGCTGCAGCAGAAGCCCCTCTCTCTCTCTGCCCATCCGTCTCTCTGTGAACTTGAAGAGGAGGAAGGGAAAGCGGCGATGTCCGCATCACGCGACTTAACACTGAGGGAGCGTAGCAGCCGCATAGATGCACCCAGTGAGAGAGTAAGACGGTGAGAGATGGGTCTGTCTGTTGCGGGCGTTGCAGCCGTCACTGGGCAGCGCTGCACAAGCATGTGTTACTCTGAAGTGAGCAGTCGTGCGTCGCTCGTGCGTCCTCAACATCGTTATCTCTCCCCTCACATAAATCACTCCGCAGCCTTCACGGACAGCAGACGTTCACGCGCGGTGCTCCCTGGATCTCGGCTCCGAGCTGCTCGCCGCATCGTGAAGCAGCTTGTGCTCACCTCTGTGCCTTAACTGGCGCTCGCCTTCAAGCACGTTTTTCTATCTCTTCTCTTTCTCTCCCCCTATGATCCCACCCCAGACCTTTCAGCCACCGAGCAGTGCATTGTAAAGGGGTACATTGCGCCCGTTTTCGCTCATTTCTGAAGATCGTGTAAGGAAAGCTGAGGACGCGGCTGCGCCACGCGTTTGCTTCGTGTCGCAATACATAAAGCCAGAGCTGTAATATATGGCTCTGGATAAAGCCGGGCAGTCTGGCATTGCGGCGCAAGTTCGACGTGCTGAAGTACAACGGTTACGAAGGCAGCAGGATCGTGAGTCTACTGATTCTGATATTGCAACTAAATGGTGCAAGAGTCTAGAAGCACAAAGAATGGAGAAACGTGCCGAGCGTGTTCAGGAAACTGCTCAAAACACTGAGCATCGTCAAGAAATGGATGCCGAAGCGAAGAGGAACAAACATGCGGTAAAAACTCCGGGGGCTGCGTGACTGCAAGTGATGGAAAGGCATAGCAGGTATAAGCAATGCTACGCACCTACTTCGCATTTGATCAACTAAGCAAATCGGCCGTAACTTTTTTAGAAAGTTGTCGGCGGCAAAAGTGGGAGGCAAGTTCATGGTATGCCTGTAAATATGGTACGCTTACGTGAGGCCTGAACAAAAGATTGCGGCGCAAAGGTAGCCGCGCCAGTGTGGCCGATGCACTCGTTTTTTGCTCACATGAAGAAAAATGACACACTCATGTCAGTTTGCTATCACTCATTGTCCTCCTGATATACAGAACAATATCCGGTACCCTTGTTAGCGCTATTATTACCAGAATTTCTTGCTTATTATCTGAATTCATAATTAAGTTCCCATCTACTAGCATTGTTCCACTAACCTGTTACTTTATTTGGGTGGCTAAAAGATGGGAACCTTGACATAATGAAATTCGTGATTTAACGAAATTTTCAGCTGCGAGTAGGACTTCATTATATTGAAGATTCCGCGAGAATCCTCAGAGCTCAGGGCAAGCACTGCTCTCAAAGAAAAATTTAATAGTGAAGGCTTGGTGAAATTTTGGATGGGGACTGCTCCGCTGTTTCCATGCCTCTTTGAAAGGGCAGTGGACATTTTGCTTCCCTTTGCAACTACATATGCATGTGAACAGGCATTTTCAGCCCTCGCCTATCTGAAGAACAAGCACAGGAGCCGTCTTGACCCGGCAGCTGATATGAAACTGGCTCTGAGGAAGAGGGGGGGGGGGGGTTCCCTGGAACTACATATTTGAAGGCTTTTGGGGTTCCTCCAAGCAAAAAAGTTTGAGAACCCCTGTTCTATTGTATTGACAAGAGCCAAAGCACTTTGCTTATAAGAAAGCAGCAGCACTTACATTTCACTTTATTTGTCCTGCAGCACACTGCTGCAATGTTCTAGGCAGACTTTATCAGACTGCACCCTTGCAGTCATATCCTCACCAACAACCGATCCAGTAAAGGCACTCACAAGGTAAAAATTTCTGCTGGCCAAAGCGTATTCAATATTAAAGGACTCTGCCTCTATGACCATATATACTACTGGTTCTATTTAATATCAGTCAATCAATCAAATATTTATTTCTCTCTTACATGTACAGTAAGAAGCAGAATATATGAAAAGAGGCCCCATAGTGATACACAGCATGGGGATATCCTATATTTTTAACAGAAACAAGCTTCACAATAGCAGCTGCAATATGTAATCGGAGGTGACTATAAATACTACAAAGGTGTGTTAAAGATTATAAAATAAAACCATGAAGTGACTAGTTGAAATAACATCTTTAAGATGACAAAAAATAGTGAAACCCAGCTTTATTGTAAAAATGTTTTGCTCATTGGAGAATGTTTTAATTCCCTCATAAATTCACACACTGTTCACAATGTTAAAATTTTTACTTGATGTGGTAATGAATTCAGAGAGCAAATGATATTCATTTTCTAACGTTAGTGCGAAATGAAGATGTTGCCAGAGGCAAACTTAATGTCATTAATGTGCCTTGAATATAGATGCAATTGCAGTCATGAACTGAAATTAAACCTTTGCACTACTGTTGTAGAGTTGACCAGCCACCTGGTACACACTGCCATACCTTGTGTCATCAGAACGTGCCACACTTCCAGTGTCATCAGTGTCAACGTCCTGGAGACGCTCATTGTCCGAGGCAGCCACATCAGTGCTCCATGCATCACTGCCTGTATCACCAGCTTCCAGCGTTAAGTGAGACTCCAAAAGCTGCATTTGAGCCACAAGGTTGACCTGGTCTAGCATCTCCGAGTCACTTGCCAGCACGTCCGTGCTCCATGTGTCACTCACAATGGACTTGGTCTCGTCCCCTGGGGAAAAGCCTCCGTTCAGTATCCCGCTGTTTCATCATGACAGAACAAAAAGAACTGCACAAATTGATAGTGTCAAATCTCCATGTGAATAAATCTAATTAGAGAAGTCTTTTAGTGCCTGCTAAGAGAGATGAAAAAAAAATTATACTTTCATTTGTTGGTGCAGGAGCTTAGGAGATGGAAAAAATTACACGATGAATTTGCTGTCATAATTAGGGAAAATACTATTTAGTTTAGACTGAAAAAGCCAGTATTCCGAGCACGCAAGACGCAGCTAGCTGGCTGTCGAGCAAGAGTTACACTAAGTCAAGGTCAAAAACTGACTAAACAGTGAAGCCAGGGGTATGATGCAGTAGTGGCATTGTAAGATAGGCAGGGAAGTTATGCGATTTGACGTATTGCTCTACTAGCTTACATGACTCTGCAGACCAGGAAGGATCACCTACTCGTCACCTGCTCACTAGTCTGCTTGTTCACCATACCACCTGCTTAGTTGCGTTGGTTAAGCAGGTTTATAAACTGCATGTGGAACAGTGGCACAAAACCATGCATGAGCATCATGAAAATGTATCACGTTCCGGCTGTCGTGACAATTCAGCAGTTCTACTGCTGCTATTGATACGCTAAATGCGAGATGCCCAGCCCTCTTGCTCAACTGCTCAATCCAGATGACATGTCCATCTAGTTCCCACAAGTAAACTAGCTTCTTTTCATGCCTGCTGCCGATCTTAGTAACCCTGCATTACTTTTTAATAATGATAGAAATTCCTTCTAGTACAAGCAAAGCTCCAAGTACTACCACATGCACATTAACTACCCATAAATTAAATAGTGCCCGATGTCAAAAATGTTATTACCGACTTTGGTCATGTAGGATTGCCACATAAATTGTCGAAAAAAGTCAGTAATTCATACACCAAAAATATGCATTTGCTGAAAGAAAAAAAAAAAGTTGCATTCCATAATAAACCATGAAAAAAACCTGAATAAATTTTCAAAAATAAAGAATGCAAAATCAAACCCATAGGTATAATTTACTTCGAGCCACAACTGACTAGATTACAGCCTTTACATGGTGTGCTCGGTATTCAACCTAATAATTCTGTCCACTCAGTTCAAGCTGCCACTGACTTCCTGGAAGTTGAGAACAGACTATCATATCGTAAAATGCAGTGGCCCTGCAAAATGTGTCAGCCGAAATTTCAGAATGAGCTTCTCGAAAAATAGTTTCCAACATTTATATACCCAATAATTAAGGTGTCTCGGGCTACCTGGAACTGAATATTCATTCCATGACTTTTGATTCCTTTATTAAAAGGTTGTCAGTACGGATCATTTGTGAGATTGTATTTTCCTTCACTACCAAGTTAAGGTGTGTTAAAAAATTGACAATTATTCAAGATAAATAATAATAAAAATAATGAGAGAAAGGCACAAACTAATGGTGTCTTCAGCTGACGGCCCTAGTGGAGCACTGTGGCAGTGCCTGACAAACCGCAATATTTTGCAGCATGCGCTGGCGTCTCCAGTTAGCAGTAGCTCTACACACCATTTGTAGGAACGTAGGATAGCCTCCGAGATAGATAAGAGTTTCGGAGGCTATGCAAGAGTGCACAGAAAACACCACGAGTGCCGTCAGCCGAAGACACCATAAATGTTAACATGGCCATAAAGCATTTCATCATAGAATTTTACTCAAAATAGTACCTGAATTCAACAGCAATATCATTTGAAGGAAAATTTTGTGCGCGGAAAGCTGGGATTTGTATAGGTTCTGCTATAGCAGCTGCATTCTGTGACACATACCTTTCAGCCATGGACAACTGGATCAAGAGAAGCCTGACAGGGACAGCAGCCCTCAAAATTCTGAGGTATGTGGATGATTACCCAGTCATTCTAGAAGCTCCGCCAGAATGCCATATTGAAGGCTTGGTGCTTAAGATTGTAATGCTGTTCAACACTGAAACTAAGGGCCTGAAATTTACTTGGGAGTTTCCTCAGGGCGATTGTATCCGGTTCTTGTATCTACAGGTCACCTCTGGTCAATCTGGTTGCAGTCTGTGCTACAATCCAGGCACGAAAAAAAATCTTCCATACGCCCACACTAAACTAGCAGGGCTCGACAAAAGCTGCCCACGTCTAAAGAAAAATGAGTTTGGAAACCAGATCCCCCATCTCAAAAAAAGTAGCTTACCCCAAAGACGCCGTACGTAGTCTCACAGTGAGTCTTCTACAGAATACAAAAGAAGGCAAGAAGAAAGCTTCAAGCCTCCACAGTCCCTATGCAGCGCACGAAAGTCATCTCACATATTCATAAAAATTTACAGAACCCAAGATAGGCTACAGATACGTGAAGGTTCTTTTCTCTGCATCCAGTAAGCTGTCTAGTCTAATAGTTCCACTGTACTATATAGGCAGCGAGAGTCATGTGAAATGAAACATGAAAACCGGTATGTGTGCCACCAATGTTAAGTACAGCATTCCTTTGTCTTGTGGTTGCATATACATCGGATAAACAGGAAAGTGTATGAACACAAGGTGACAATATAAAACAATGTAAGACGCCACCTGCCAGAGCGTATTGCGAGTCAGAAATGCAAACACTTGTTTCGGAGTACTGCACTTCTGGCACACGCAGAAACTAAACTTGAGAGAAAATAATTCAGGCTCTTCACATTACCAACACTGGTGACAAATGCATTAGCACTGCTTCAGTTTTAATCCCGAAGGAAGAGTTAAAATTCTTAGACAGACACGTCTGAATTTGCTGTGCCTCATGTTTACGTTCCCAGTTCCCAGAATTCGTGGCTGTTTTTTCGATTGGCCTAACCTTCACTTGTGCCTTCAACTCTGCCTTGTTATGCCCTTCTTTTTTTTTTTTTTTTTCCCTGTTGAGTGATCATTTTTTGCTTGCAAGCTGTTTTATTATTTTTATTTGCTTTTGACCCTGCTTTTGCTACAATGAGTAGATTTTACACATTGACCAGTCCTTTTACAAACTTTACACATTGACACTACTTTTGCTAAGATATGTTTAAAGACACCTTCTTTCATTTTTCACGTCTTGAATCATCAATCCTTCTTGTTTAGTATGATAGGAAATTTGTATCACTTATTAGATGTGAATATATCTCACTGCACACTTAGTAGCGGAATGATGACTTCAACTGTGCAAGTGTCTGCTTCTTTTAGTCTCTGTGATTGCCCTCACTGGTAATAAAAATGCCTGCCTTATCTGAAAGAAACTAGTTGGAAGCTGCACTCTATAAATGTCGTATGGGTTTCTTCACTGTGTCCTACCTTTCCTGCTTAAATACACAACTTAATTTTGTCCTCTCATCTCATATAAAATAATTTCTTTTTTTTCTGATCAGCATAACTTCCGAAGACGTAAAAAAAAAAAAAAAAAAAAATCTCCAAGACGCATGACTACTCTCACACAATAGATGCGAAGTCCAGATCGACACAGCCTTTCTTATACAGCAAAAGCATTCCATGATGCATTTCTGCTTATGCTACTGCTAGCAAATTATCCCATCTTTTGAAATCATCTAATTTTCTTTCTTTTTAATTTCTCAAAATGTTGAAATGTCAAATTCTGGGGAGGATATTTCAGTGATTTCAGAAGCTTTGGATAAAAGTTTATTCGTTGCCTCCTATTTATCATTTTTATTGATGTTTGCCCTATGGTATCTCAGTCCTATTTTGTTTATAAAAGAAATGCAGGTAGCCCAACATCAAGGAAACAACACATGATTTGCAAAACTTTTTGAAGCGGCATGACAACACCCAGAAGAAACTGAACTCAGCAAAACCATTTTGACATCATTATCTAGAAAACGAGATCTCTAGACACACAACTTGATTTGTGTAATACTGATATCTAGATACGACGATTCCCCTAGTTTCAAGCCGATTAGAAACATAGATACACATCATATGCTTAGGAAGCCTTATGAAGCCTTAGGAAGCCTTATCAGGGCCCTTTGCATAGCCTGTTTCTTTGTAAGGTGTATCTGCACCAAACCTGCTTAAGTGGTGACTAATCACCTACCCGGTATTGTAGTTTTTCCTGGTACTGCCGCTTTTACTTCTTTTGCAGGCCACAGAATCCCTGGTTCCAGGCTAATAAATACGTACTGAAGAATTTTTTTTTTATTCTTGCACTTTATGACCCACTTTCTTCTCAACCATCCTCTCCTCCCCACTCCTTCATACCTACTTTCTTTGCACCCTTTCCCCTCTCCAGTTTTTCTTCTTCGGAAGCAAAAGTGTATTGAAACCCCTGCCAGTGATGATCGTATGCCCAGATGAAGACAAGTCCACTTGTCAAAACGTTGGCTCACCTGCGAACCGAGGCGTACCCTATTTAACCTTTGTTCAATTCTTCCTCATACCGTGCAAACCATCTTCTTCCTTTCGTTCTACCTAGGAAGCCCTTAGGCACACGAAACAAAATTTGCGTTCAGCTACTCCAACAAGCTGCCTCACGTGCAAGTTTTTACTGTGGCCAAAACCGAGTGCATGAAAGATGTGTGCGACTCGCATACCAGGGACAGCTTGTGAAAAGCTAAAAGAATTAAAAGGTTTGGTTCTGTGCTCATAATTTATAATCACTGTCAGAGGTTCTCTCCCAGTGAACTTCATACACAAGCTGAAATTCCCACATTAGCAGTACACACCCATTTATGGATTGACGAGTTGAACACAAATGCATCAAAGCATGTTGAATGCCAACCACTTTACAGAAAAATCAGAATGCCGTTGTTTCCCCCTACATTACAACACGTGTTACATTCTTTGTGGGGCCACAGAAAGAAAACATCCTAGAGTTAAACCTGGTTATAATGAAATTGTAAAATGTCCGCGATTTTTTGTCACATCCAGGTTTTCGTTACGTGCAGTTTTTGCGTGAAGACCCAAAATGACAATCTAGAACGAAAACCAGATTAAGAATTAATGTAAGGGAAACCACCTTGAAAGTGCTTACAATAAATCAGAATTATTCGAAGTGATAGAAGCGGTGAAATGTTTTGCGATCGCGCTGATAGCGCGGCGCGACTGCGGCGGCAGCCTCCCCCTTCTCTGCGGCTCGTGCGACGCGTCCGTCTACGAGGGAGCGGGGAAAGGAGATGGAGGGGGAATCAGTCTGGGGGACAGCGCATGCGTTGGCGTTGCCGCCGCCGTGCGCACACTCACCCACCACCGTTGCCCCAGGAAACCAACTCGCATCGCCAGCGCGCTCCGCTGTTCCCGCTACCGATGCGCGGGAGCCCGCGAGAAACCGCGTAACAGCGATGGACGCGCGCTGCTCACCCCGCGTCTTTTGTCTGTTATTTTTTTGCCGTTTTTAGGCATGAACTATTGCTGTACCATGTTCAGACAGCAAAGGCAGCGGAGACTTCTGCGTCTGCCAAGGAGATGCGGCCTCGGCACTGAAACACGAAGCACTGTATCAACTGCGGTCGCTCGTTGCTATAGTAAACACTCCTGTCACTTCAATTCGTGTTTTATCGTCCTGAAACTTGTGGGGTTGTGCTATATTTCCAGTGATTCAGCAAAAGCTAATATACAGTCGGCGCCGCGAGTTCGTTATATCAAGGCCAACCACCGCGACATGTTTATTACATGAAGTTTTCAAATACATGTACTTCAATGGGGGTGGCGTTGGGGAATTGAAAAACTTCGTAATATTGAGGAATTCGCTACATGGAGGTTCGTTACATAGAGGTTTAACTGTATCCAGGGAGCATGCTTAAATAAAATATGTACACATAGTTGTCAGACTTTTCTAAGCTTCTTTTACTTTAACACCTTTTAAGAGCAGTAGCACAATTCTCTAGAATTTGCAGGGCTTCATAGTCCCTGCAGTCATTCCCATGCACAAAATGTACTGAACACCCTGCAATGGCTGCCTGAGCAAAAGTTGGTGGAAGAAAGGTGGCAGTGCAGAGGGAGGGCATGCACAACAGGCGAAGTTTGGGTACACATTGCGCTTCTGCACTATTTTTGTGGACAAAGCTTTATTTACAGGCAATCCTGTCTATTGGAATCTAGAAAGTGCATTTTTAAGCTGCACGTGAAAAGTGATGAGGCTGGCAAACATGTCTCAAAGCCAACTCCAGCAAATTTATCTCGTATAGTGCTAGCCCATACAGCATTCATCTTGGCACAATTTCATTTTTGCACTTTTGATCGCTTGCACTGCAGTGGTGATGAAACTAGACTAACAGCCACAACAAGGTTCACGCTGCCCATAAGTGCCCTCAGTGTCAGCATAGGTGCAACACACTGGAAGCTGCCAAACTCGGTAGCGGTCAAGCGCTGACAAAGTGTAATGATCCACTTAGGCCAGTCTGTCGTTGCCACTCAGCACGAGTTAAACATAGCCTATCAAAATTCCAGCACAGCACGCAACATAGCATGGGAAACCCACCACAGTTGCAATGAAATAGGTTATTCTGCACTGCGTGGGTATCTATGGAAGCTCGAATGGGACTGGCTCACAAATAATAGCAGCTGGCAAAAAGAATTCCACGAGAACAGGATAGTGGGGTTCTACTGCATATAAAATGTCTGTTTTAAATGCAGCTTTTAATCTCTAAGAACTATAGCAAAATGGCAAGAAAACCCAACTACACCGTATCAACCCCATGTCTCGATAAACATTTGACATGCATCCATGAAGCTGTCCTTTTTTGATGTTTTGCCATTACCAGATCCTTTCCTACAAACGTTCTGCATTGAGCATTTGTGCTAGGTTTCCTTGTTTTACATTTGTATGTTACCTTAAATGCAGGTTCTGCTTATTTTCATCACCTATGTATTTCAGTTTTCTCTTCATTCCGCTCATGTAACGGCCCTGTTTGCATTAGCACTGCAATTAAATAATTAATACAACTGCACTCTACTTCCCTCAAATCTCAAACAAGCCATGTTGAGGTTAACTTTCATTACCTTTAGTAATGAAAACCAAATTTTACAGAACTGCTGCCACTGAAAAAAAAAAAAATGAACTTAAACATGCAGTAGATTGAATGAAAAAAAAAAAATCTACCTTGAACCGGGGCAGCCGGGCTGATCTCAAATTTGCCAAACTTGTCTTCAATGTCAGCTTGGTTCCTATTGGTAGGCGGCCGCTCCATTGGTTCTTCTTCAACTTGAGAGGAGGGTGTATCCCTGCCACTTACGTTTGGAGTTCCATGTCCACTGGAGGGTTAAAAAATACAAACACATGGCTTTGTGTAAAACTGATAGCACTAAATAAGCCCACCTGCTAACAGCATATAGTTGTCTGGTATTTCAATAACATTCTTGGTTGGTTTATAGTTGGTTTGCGGGGTTTAACGTCCGAAAGTGACTCAGGCTATGAAGGGTTCCAGAAATTTCCCCCACCTAGGTGGAAATTTCTTTAATGTGCCCTGACACCACCTAGGGTTCTTTAATGTGCCCTGACATCACACAGAACACGGGTGTTTTGCTTTTCACCTCCATTGAAGAGCGGCCGCCGTGGCCGGGGAATGGCCGTGATTCGATCCCACATTCTTGGATTCAGTAGTCCAGCGCCGTAACCACCGAGCCACTGTGGCAGGGTCAATAATGTTCTGCCTACTCACATATAGTCGAACCCGGATATATCGAACTCGAAGGAGATCACGAAATAGTTCAATATATCGATAATTCGATATACAGAAATTGGCTTGACACACCACTTGCGATCGTGAAAAATGATACTGTGTCTGTCGCGTAATCAACCCACCCTCTACTTTTGCCCCAGAGAATTTGAAAAAAAAACACACCGTTCGGTGGTGCGTCCCTCCATTTCGGGCGTCGCATCCACTCATTTATAGGCAGCGCGCCAAGATGCTGCGCAGCGATATATCTTTTGACTATACTTTTCATAGATCCTGCGGTGGCAGGGAGTGAACTTGGCAGAGTGTCAGTGATGGCTTGATTGCACAAGCCTGGTTCGATTTATAACACCGCGCTTGGGGCGGGCATAGTCCACTGCCACAAAATCATTGGAAAGTGTGATAGCTGCAGATGCAGTTTGAATGCTAAAAGCCGGTGTCATGATCGCAGCTGACTGAGTGCTTTCCTTGATCAACAGATGGAAGAATGAACAACTCTTGCAAAAAAAAAAAAAAAGCCGCTTTTAACATCCGCAACCGCCATAGCTTACACTGTGCTGCACGTTCAGCACAAGGAGGCCTTTCGCAAAAGAAAAAATTGCTGCTTCTTAACGTCCGCAGCCGCCATAGCATACGCTACGCCGCACATTCAGCACGACGGCAAGAATGAACGACTCCCGCAAGAAAGAAAGAAAAAAAAAGAAACTGCCGCTTCTTAGCGTCCGCAGCCGCCATAGCTTACGCATGTTCAGCACGACGACATGAGACACGCATCGCACGTCAACCGCCACGCGCAGAGCGTTCACAACACACACTGGAAAAAGCGTCTGCCACGGGCTGAGCTGGCTTGTCCGCACATGCATAGTGCGTGCTGCTGCGAACGAAGACCGGAAAGAGAGAGGATGGGGAGATAAAGCTCGGCAGAAGAATGGGCACACCCTTGCACTTCACTCTAACACGTTTTTCCCCTCTCCCGAACACCACAACTGCATTTGCTCTTTCTCGTTTCCTTCAAGCACATGGCTAGCAAACGTCATGTGCTGGCGCGCACCTTAGATGCGCGCGCCTTCGGGGAAAGGGCACGGCGCTGCCCTAGATCAGCCGTTGCCGAACTGTGCCCTCTCATTCCTTCTGCGCATGGCTTAAAACGTCACGCGGCAAACAGCCGAAGGTGATACGATCGTCTATGGGGAAGGTGCACTGTCCAATGTTTGGTGCGGAGTTCGATATACGATGCAGCGTTCCTATACTTTTACATGGGATTTTCAAGGAGATATTCCGTGAGTTCGATATAACCAAAATTCTAATTATCCGGGTTCGATGTATCCGGTTTCGACAGTATACCGATCAGGTAGTGCAATATTTGCCAAAGAAGGCAGAGGGGACTACCAGTTGCACAAGCAGAGCAAATGCACATGCAGAAATGCAGAACAACTGCCTGCTTGTTCATATTTTCAAGCAGAGCATTCCCGTTATTAAGCTCCCATCTAGTCATACAAAAGAAAAAAACGAGATGGCATTGAAGCTCGCACTAAGCAGAAAAAGCACTGTAATCTCAACATCTGAATGGCCCCTGACTGAATTAAGACATCTTCAGCGCCATAAAAAGCAAAATAAAATAAAACCTTGATACTTCGAGCTTGATGAATTTGAAATCCCAGTTTAAAAAAAGGATTTCTGCAGTCCCATTATTTGTTGCCGTAAACTTGACATGATAATTTGAAGGGGCAGCCTATACCAGCCCAGTTAATTCAATATGACGCCAATGCTTGATACACCATGTCACTCTAGCCACAAACTTGCGGTACAAGAAATTGCTCTGTGGGTAGGCTTGCGGACCGCTGAAGAGCGCACCTGCAGAGGAGATGACACGCTTCCCTGCACAGCAGCATAGATGCTCTTGGCACTTCATTATGGCAGAACTGGAAGTGTGTGTACCATGACATCACCATCCTCGCTCCATGCTTTGGTGGGTTGATTGCATGAAACACTGCCCCCCTCCCCCATTTATTATTAATTGTGCACTATACCTGGAGGGTCAGGTTATTTGCATCTCAGTTATCTTAACTAAGTCCTGTCACACAGCGTCCACCTTCCTTCACAAAAACGACCACATTAAATTTGGCTGCTTTATATGCGGAATGTAAAGTAGCTTCTTTGAACACAAGTGGCCAGCATGATGTGCACTACGACTGTGCCTGCTCCTGGGTTCATACGAAAATAAGCCAGGCTCTACAAAATTCAACATGTGTGCTATATGACCAGCTTGTTTGCTCTACTGTTCGCTTCTTCGTACAAGTGACGGGCGGCATGAGAGCAACTGCAAACAATAGTCTCGAGGGCAAGCGTGCACCACGGAATCCAAAACTACACGGCCATGCAGATTTGCTGAAAGCCAATCGGGCTGCACAGAGTAGCGTGGGAGCAAGGGGTGAAGCGCCCTATCATTTACTGCTGCTAGTGTCACAGCATTTTTATAATTAATCCACTGCTTCATCTCACTAGAAGCAAGTTGGGAGATAGGTGTAAGTGAGTATTTGAAATATCGAAAGGTTTTCAAACAGTACTTGCTATTTGATTGATTTGCCCCACACTTTCACCATTTGAACCATTCGTGAATAGCGAAAGTGCAATCGCGAACCTCCAAACCTTACGAAATTACAAATTTCTAGCTTATCCAAAGCTGGCGGCAGTATCCTGCACTTGTGCCATGATTTACGTATCTTGCTCTTTCCTCAAAGAAGTGATCGCCAGCATGCAGCGAAAACCTGTGTGGTAATGCGCTGACTATTGCGAAACACCACTGCACAGCCGATGCATTCTTGTGGGTCGAAAAACAAGGTGCAGCACCATGCACCATGTGTATATGTCTAGCCTCAAAACAGCTGATGACTGGCTGTAAGCCTGACTGGCACTGATCATGTCAATTTATATCACCACACGCAAGCACATGAAGACGATATGACTTGCAAAGGACAGCGTAAAGGGACAACAAAGTTGCACCCGACGTGCACTGCAATGGCTGTTTCGTGGCAACCATTTAGACCATTCTCAATTTTCATCAGAATCTAAAGCCAGGCACCTATGGCCACATTGGTGAAGAAAAAAACATACGAAAACAGCATCAGGCTTGAAGCCGTCCCGCGCAACTGCAATTGGGTACTGTGCAGCATGGTACAGGGGAATGTAAGGGTCCGGTTTCATTTTCGCGCCTCCGTGGTTTGTGTTTGAATGGTTAACACATTGTAGCATCCACTTGACCCCAGAAAACTTCTTAACCTCATCCACTCACCTAATTTTCTGCCGGATTCCCTTGGAATCCAATTGGTTAGTCTTAGCAACAACTGGTTATCCTCTCTTCGCATTACATGTCCTGCCCATGCCCATTTCTTCCTCTTCTTTATTTAGTTCCACTAAAATGCCATTAACTCAAATTATTTCTCTGACCAACTCTGCAACCTTTGTCATTAGCCTCTATGTTTCAGTCCCATAGGTGAATACTGGTAAGATGTGACTGCTATATATACTTTCCTCTCTTCAGCAATACTGGTAAGCGGCTAGTCATGATCACTATATTTAGTTAATGCTCAACAGGAACCTGTATGGTTCAATCAATACTTCAATAAGCACCCTAATGAAAGCAACATAGGGAATGAACGCATCTTAGATGTGCTACAGCCAAAAAATACCTTGGCCAGCCTTTGTACATCCTATCAACTGTGCATTCCTCACTGCATTTCCATGAAAGTGTTTCTCCAATAAAAACTATATAATACTACTTCGCAGCTAAGTCTTTAAAACTAAATACAAATTTTCGTCAGAAATGAAAGCAAACATGCATGTCAAAATGTTTAGCAAGGCACAAAACATTAAAATACCTGACATTAGCAGACACCATATCTGAATAGTTGTCATTTTCGTTTTCCAATTCAAGGGATGATGCCACAGAGTGATTAGATGCTCCTTCAGACACTGCTTCAAGATTGTCGCTTGTACCTAGGGAAAGCAAAAACATTTCACCCTTTAAAATACTTCACACAAAAACCAAATGATTGCAGAATGTGATTTTGAAGTGCTGAGAGCACAAAACTGAATTTTGCAATACCATAACAGAATACAGAACCCATCAGAGAACTATTTGGATGTTTTGAAACCAGCAGACAGCCCTGTAATGCTTATCGTAAAAATCTGCATATAATAACAGCTTTCTTTCCCGATTTCAGAAAGTCGAATTTCCGCATCATATTATATCGAGAGTCGAATAATTTTCAGCCCGATTTCATAGCTCTGGTCTCGTTATGACCTGACGCTATCAGGATCAAGTTTCCAGCAAGGGGAGGCACTATCCAGTTATGGTGTTGGTTGGCAGTTTCGATGGTTTTGGTTTTGACACAATTTCACCCTGCTAGACGGACATGAGACCGAAAGCAGGACAAGTGCACCTCGCTCGATGTGGCGGCAACTGTTGTTGGGACTGTGAAAGCAGCACTCAGCATTTTTAAAAAAAGATTGAATTGTACTGCATTGGGTTTTTTTGGCGCATAAGCAACTAAGGCTATCATGCGCCAGGAACAAGGTTTGTTTTTATTTTGTGAGTAAGGAGAATGCGGCGGTTGCACATCATTCGTCGACGCTCTACCGTTTGCTTGCCTGTGGTGCCTGTGGGTTATACCCTTCTCTAAACGAACTTTAATTTAACAAAAGCACTTAGTGCAATATCCGCCTCATTTTATCCTGTTTCACCTCGTATTTTTACTGAAAGTTGTTACCCAAGGCGCTCCCGTGCTCACTACTCAATGGTCATTGAAATCTGCCGTGTGGCAGTGGCACATCTTGATGACCCTCGAAAATTTCAATGGCTATTCATTCAATGGGCATTAAAACTGCCCTAACGATAGAGGCATAGGTTCATGGTGGCGGACGCTAGTTAATTCGCACATGGACGGGCCCGCTCCACTTAATTCAGAGGGGAAATTGTGTCAAGGTATGGAACAGCGCAGCCAGCGATCACCGAAAAGACCTCCTTGAAGATCCTTTCTCTTCACGGTGTGAAATCCTGATCAAGCATGTCGGCACAACAAGGGGAACACGAACCAGCGCACCAGGCTCATGGAGGTGCGCACCTATTTTCAACGCCTGGCACTGGAATTACAAGCGCGTACGCTTCGCGAGGCAACTCAAAAGTGCAGTGCAAAATGCTTTCGGTGAGCTTTCCTTGCTTGCACTACACGTGGATCAAACCCTTTATTTTTCCAGTTTTAGTTAGTTTAGTGGGGTTTAATGGCACATGAGCTACTAAGGCCATCATGCGCCAAATGCGAAGTTTAGTTTGTTATGCGTGTGATGGGTTTGAAAAGTTGGTTAAAAAATCTATAACTCATTTAAAAACTTTGCTTCTTTTAGGAATGCAACAACACATGATGTATTTACGAGTCATCTCCTAGAAGTAGGCGAGGATGGAAAGGAATGTGTTCGTTGAAGAATTGTGGGAAGTGTTTTTTTCTCATCTTGTCCAGTTTTTTGCATGAGCATAAAATGTGTATTATTGTCATCTCTTTTCCACACAGTCCACATGTCGGTCTTTCCTGTTTTGCGAGAATAAAGCTGTGTGAGCTGTGTGTGTCCGAAGCGCAGGCGACATACGATGACTTCAATAAAACGTTCTTGATAAAAGCATGACTTCCATTCCTCTATGGTAGGTTTTACGAAGTGCAGCTTATTTTTCAATTCTTTATTCCATTCTGACTGCCAGTTTTCTTTCAACTTGTAGTGCACTAACTTTAAGCTGTCCTTGTAGGGAATGCATACTTTCTTAATTGTTTCGTGTTGTGCTTGTGCAGCACACTCATCTGCTCTCTCATTGCCTTTAATTCCAACATGACTTGGAACCCAGCACAGTATTATGCTCTGTCCCTGTGCTGTGGCTTTTGCTATGTTTTGTATCATATTTCCAATCAATGGTGTACATGAATTTCTAGGGTGAAATGCTGTGAGTGCACTTAAGGAATTGGTGTAAATGACACTTTTCTTCATATTCTCGTTTATTGATTTTTCTACTGCTACGGCGATTGCATAGCACTTGGCAGTGAAAATGGAAGTGCACTGAGGTAACTTTACTATTTTTCCTTGTTTGCTTTCCACTATGGCACTGCCTACATAAAATGCTGTTTTAGAACCATCAGTGTAAAATGATTTATAATTTCTGTATTTATCACTGAGGGTCAAAAACTCTTGTAAAAGGTGTTTGTGTGGTGTCCGTATTTTGTGGAATTTTGTAAGTGTTAAGTCACATACATCGGGGAAACTGTACCAGGGCAGCAGTGGGTGGGGACAATGCGCAGCATTGGGTAGTGTATCGAGTATGCTTAATTCTTTGCACTTTTCTTTAAAAAGAAGTAGGAGCGGCTTGACTGCTTGAGGCTTATTATTAAACAGTGTCCTAGATAGGCATTGTGTAACTGTTGTGTAACAAAGGTGTTTCGGTAATGAACGAATTTTTAGGATGTACGAAAATGTAAGAATGGTTCTTCGGTATGCAAATGATGGCTCATTTGTTTCCACGTAAAGACTTTTAATTGGTGACGTCCTGTAGGCACCAGTGGATAGACGCAAACCTAAGTTGTGGACTGGGCGCAGTCGTTTCAGGTACAAGGGTCTTGCAGATCCATACACTATACAACCATAATCTAAGCACGAGCGAACAACAGAACGATAAATCTGCAATAGGCACGTTCTATCAGATCCCCAGTGTTTATGTGACAGGACTTTAAGTATGTTCAGAGATCGGGAAGCTTTCTTTTTGAGTGCGTCTATGTGGGGGAGGAAAGTCAGCTTTCTGTCGAAGGTAATGCCTAAAAATTTGTGTTCATGTCTTACAGGTAACACTGAATTTTTAAGATAGATTTGGGGATTGGTGTGCAGACCTCGTCTAAGTGAAAACAAAACGGCTACTGACTTCTGTATGGAGAACTTGAAACCATTTCTATCGGCCCATGTGGCTAGCTTATTTACTGTTAATTGAATTTGTCTCTCGCATGATGGCACACTGGAAGATGTACGTGCTATTTGCAAGTCATCGACATACACTGAGTACATGATGGACTTTGGAATCACTCTTGCTATAGAGTTCATTTTTATTATAAAGAGTGTGGTACTTAAGATGCACCCATGTGGAACACCATTCTCCTGTGTGAAATTTCTTGACAAGGTGGCACCCAGACGTACATGAAATAAACGGTGGGACAAAATGTAATTCAAGCATTTTAGCATTCTGCCGCGGATGCCAAGGTCTCCTAGGTCGTGCAGGATTACGAATCTTCATGTTGTGTCGTAAGCTTTTTCTAAATCAAAAAAGACTGCGAGGCAGTGGTGTCTGCGTATGAACGCTTCTCGGACTGTATTTTCTTAGCGTACGAAGTGGTCAGTCGTCGAAAATTTTTTTTAAAGCCAGATTGGTGGGTGTCAAGAAGTTTACGCGATGCCAGTGTAAACATGAGCCTAATATTTATGACACCCTCAAAGGATTCTGCGAGGCAATTCGTCAGGGCTATGGGTCTATAATTGCTTGGAGAGGTTGGTGATTTTCCAGGTTTCAATAAAGGAATAATAAAAGCCTTCTTCCATGCCATTGGTACTTTTCCCGACGTCCATATTTTATTAAAAAATTTCAGAAGCGCCTCAACTGCAGACTGAGAAAGATGGGCCAGCACTTGATAATATACTTCATCTGGGCCTGGTGCAGTCTGTTTACCTGAAGAGAGGACAAGATTTATTTCCTGTAGTGTGAAAAGACTGTTGTATGGCTCTTGAACATTTCCTGTTGTAGGCAGTTTTTGTCTTTTAATTTTGTTTCTATACTTTAAAAATGATTTCATATAGTGCGATGAGCTAGATACCATAAAAAAATGCTCGCCTAAAATGTTTGCTTGTTCTTCAATACTTTTCTGGGTATTTGGATCTGTAAGAAGGGGGACTGTGAACGGGGAGTACCTGCCATTTAATTTATTTACTTGCACCCACATATTTTTGGGTGTTACTCGACTGTTTATAGAGGAGATGTAGCGTTGCCATGATGCTTTCTCAGCATTTCTACGTACATAGCATGCTTTGGCTCTAGCTTTTTTAAAATTTATAAGATTTATAAGATTCTCCTGCGTGGGGTACCTACGGAATATTCCCCAAGCCTTATTTTGTTGTTTCTTCGCCTCCTTACAATCTTGTGTCCACCAAACTTTACAGTTTTGTCGCACTACTCCTGATGATTGAGGGATAGCAAGGCGTGCGGCAGCTATGATACAAGTGGTAAATTTCTCGTTTAGTTCATCAACATTAAAATCTTCTAATACAGTGTTTCTAAGGTAGCATTTGTGGTAAAAAGTTTCCAGTCAGCTAAGTGGAGCTTCCAACATCGCGGTTTTGTTGGAATGATTGATGGTGATGTTGTTAAAGTGATTATTATAGGTAGATGATCGCTCCCATGTGGATTGTCTAGGACATCCCATTTAAAATCACTAAATATAGAAGGGGAACTAAAATATAAATCAATTGAGCTCATTTTTCCTGAGCTTGGGGAGCAATAGTATCTCTTGCTGGGCTAGTTGGTGTGACACTGTATTTACACAAAGGAACATTTAGCGCTGTTTTTTCCTTTGGGTAAACACAATGTCTATTGGGGAGCAATATGTATGTTTTCCGGTCTTAAGCAGGCTAATGCTATTGCATAAGATAAAATCCTCCAAAATCTTGCCCCTTGTGTTAGTTTTTTCACTCCCCCAGAACGGAGAGTGGGCATTAAAATCTCCAGCTAATAAATATGGATTTGGCAGTTGGTTTAAAAGTTCTTCAATATCATGAAGTGTTATTTTGAAGTATAGATCTATATAAATACTGCAAATTATGATGGTTTTGGATGTAAGAAGTGTGGCAGCTACTGCTTCTAGCCGAGTTTGGAGCCTGTGTTCACGGTCTGCGATATGGCTTTGGATTATTATAGCAACATCGCCCGACAGCCTGCTTGTATGCTCTCGGTCATGGCGGAAAACTTTGTATTTTTTTTTAGGATATTTGTGTGTTGGAGACTCAGATTCGTTTCCTGTAAGCACAAGGCCACAGGTGAATATGTCGCTAATACAGTCGAACCCGGATATATCGAACTCGAAGGGGATCGCGAAATAGTTCGATATATCGATAATTCGATATACAGAAATCGGCTTGTGACGGCACTTACGATGCGAAAAAACGATACCGTATTTGTCGCGTGATCACCCTACTCGCATAATGAACCCACCCTCTGCTTTTGCACCCAGAATTTGAAAAAAAAAAAAAAAAAAAAAAAAAATGAGTGAAGGCCAGCTCGCTCACATGCAAGCGATCGAGCGATCTTCGCGACGAGCGGCAGCGACAGAGCGAAAAATTTCAAATTTGTTGGAACTGCGTCCCTCTCGCTGCTCAAGCCACCGCGGCCACCACGGCAGAAATCGCGAGCGTTTTCGCTTGCATGTCGATGGCACGCGTCACTCCGTTTCGGTCGTCTACTCCACAGCTCATTTCTTGGCAGCGTGCCAAGATGCTGCGCAGCGATAACGTCGGGGCGCGTTTATCTTTTGATAGTTCCTGCGGTGGCGGGGAGCGAACTTGGCAGAGTGCCCGTGATGGCTTGATTGCACAAGCCTGGTTAGATTTATCACGCCGCGCTTGGGGTGGGCGTCATAATCGCAGCAGCTGACCGCGTGCTTTCGTTGATTCATACATGCAAGGATGAACGACTCCTGCAAAAAAAAAAAAAAAAACCCTGCCGCTTCTTAACAGCACAAAGATAAGAAAGGATGACTCGCAAAAAATAAAAAGAGAAAGGTGCCGCTTTTTAACGTCCGCAGGTGCCACAGTCAGCTGCCGCACGCAAAGGGTTAGCAACACACGCTGGAGAAAGCGTCCCGACACCTGTCTGAAAACGGGCTGAGCTGGCTTGGCGCATGCGTAGCCCGTGCTGAAGGAGAGAGATAGCTCGGCAAAAGGATGGGCACACCTGCGCACATGGCTTGCAAACGTCATGTGTTGGTGCGTGGGAAACGATAACTGGAGATGGGTGCGCCTTCGGGGAATGGGCGCGGCGCTGCCCAGACTAGCCGTCGCCGAACTGTCCCCTCTCATTCCTTCCGCGCGTGGCTTGAAAACGTCACGCGGCAAACGTCCAAGGGTGATGCGATCGTCTTTGGGGAAGGCACACTTTCCAGTGCATGGTGCGGAGTTCGATATATCGAACGACCGGTGAAATTAAGTTCGATATATGACGCGGCTTTCCTGTACTTTAACATGGGATTTTCAAGGGGATATTCTGTGAGTTCGATATAACCAAAATTCGATATATCCGGGTTCAATATAACCGGGTTCAACTGTGTCCTTTATGTCACATAAGTTAAGTAGTCCTCTGCAATTCCAGCTTATTACAAAAGCCATATTATTTTATGAGCAGGTAGGGAAGTAGGTTGTTTTTGGCCCGGTAATTCGGGCTTTGTCCTTTTTCCGATCCAAGGAGCACCGCCGTGATGCAGGACTACCCTGGGTTGTCGTGTCCATTGCATCTTCAGATGCGCTGGACGACCATGGACAACGCACGGGAATGTCTGAAACAGGCCTCGCCGTGTGAGGGGAGGCCTTTGGCCCCGCTGACCTGGAGGGTCGCGAAACCTGTTTTGGAGGTAGTGGAGCAGCGCCAGCTGCAACCACAGGGGGCGCGGATGGCCCTACGCCAGAGCCACTAGATGTGACCTGGGCAGATGCCGAGGTCTGCGATGATGCTGCGCCCTGTTGCATCATCACAGAGTAAGTTGGATTCTGCACCAACGAAAGCCGCTTTCTTGCCTCTCCGAAAGTGATATTCTCAGTGACTTTCAAGGTAACAATCTCTTTTTCCTTTTTCCATGTAGGGCAAGATCGTGAGTATGCTGGATGATTGCCCTCACAGTTTACGCTAACGTTTGCTTCGGTGTAACAGTTGTCAGTGCCATCTTCATTAGAGGCACATTTTGCACAGGTGAGGCGGCCACGGCAGCTCTGGGAGCTGTGGCGTGGGTTGGGTTGGGAATGTACTGTCTGAGTTTGAGCTTTTGATAACCTATTTCAACTGAGTCAGGAAGGGTGCTCAGTGCAAATGTCAGCACGATGTGTTTAGTTTGAATCTCGTTATTGTCTCTCCTGATTTTGATTCGATAGACATTGGTTACATTTTGGTCCCTGAGTCCTTCTAGTAATTCCTCCTCAGTCAGGTATTTGAGATCATTATCTGAAATGACTCCACGAACTGTATTCAGTGACCTGTGGGGGCTGATTGAGACAGGGATGTCTCCGAACTATGTAACGGTTGTTAGTTTTTTGCTCTGATGGTTATAAAGCACTTCTAGGAAGAGGTCACCATTTGGTAGTTGCTTGATTTTGTAACCCTGACCTATGGCACCTGTGAGCGTCTTTGTCACTAGGAATGGCGAGATCTGACGGGCAGTTTTTTCTGGGTGTTCAGAGTGCACGACGTGGAAGCAGGGAAAGCTGTTGACATGTTTCGTGAAGAACTTGTTTGTCACATCGGTGCGCCCTCTCTTAGAGGGAGGGCGATCAGTTTCAGAAAGAGAAGAGGCCATGTAATTCAATTTTTTTGGTTATGATGCCAGCCACCCACCATGGAGTCCAACAAGGGGACGGAACAGGAGCTTGAAACAAGCACCCTGCCCACGTCAGCTGTACATCTTAACTATAACCTAATATGGCTTACATCTTAACTATAACCTAATATGGCTCAGCTCTGGGTAGTCAGCCACACAAGGTTAACCCTCGCCGCCGGGAAGTAAGGAAAAACCAAGAAGAGAGTAGAGGACAGGAGAGTTGTACGCTAGATGACAGGAAAGTGAAAGATGGAGGGGAGGACAGGAAAAGGCGACTGCCGATTTCCCTTGGGTGGGTCAGCCCAGAAGTGCCGTCTATGGGAATCGTGGGCCAAAATGGTGTGTTGCCTCCACCGAGGGGCCTTTTGAGGTCCAAAACCTCGGCATCAGCTCAACCACCAGGATCCCCTTTTCCCCAGGCACGGCGATGGCATGCACGGCTAGGCGTGTCACACAGTACACGCAAACATCTGCTTCAACAGATGCCCCCTGAGATTTTTCCAGTTTTGCTATCCTGGAATTAGACCCCGTATTATATATGCGAATTTTTACGTCACTTTTTCTAAACAACAAAATGCAAACACAGAATACAATGTTGCTTCAGTCCTCATTGATCTGGATGGTGCAATGAATTTAGCCTGCAAATGCAAGTACAGAAGTTTGAGGACATGCCAGTCTTCGGCCTAATTTTGCCCATGGTTGGCAAAACACTAAGGCTTCTTTCAATGCAGGGGTCATTTATTCCAGTTGCTCCCAGTGATATGCACTACAATGCTGCTTGTTTGCAGAGCTCTTCTTGTTTTCACCTAAGCTGCCACTTGCTTTAAGGTACTGCAGATTTTGGCTTTAAAATTTGGAAGCCCTAGTAAAAGAAAGCAAACAAAAAATCCAACGTTAAGAAAACAATAATCCTAGTTCAGCATCACTACCTCAGATTGCCGATTACTATGATACCAAGATAGATGCTCTAACCCTAGCAGATCATGAGGGAGAAAAAAGGGTCATAAACATAGGCTAAAATGCATGGATGGAATAGGGCCTACCCTGTCCCCTTAAGGAGGCATACACCTCAAGACTGAGCAATCTATACTTGTTCTGAGAGACATTGGCTGCAGGAAGCACTGCCTGTGTTCCAGGAACTCCAAGTGTGCACTCACTAACACATGACCATTACACTAAAGTCCCGCAGTCCTGACCATCTTATTTTACCTTATCTCAGGGAAGATCAAAAAAGATAATGAAGCATATTGGACAAAATGAAATTCTTGAACGGCATTTTACTGGACTAAAAAAAAATGGGTCTGAGTGCTACTGCAAGTGTAATGCAAATATATAGTAGTATAAGGTTGTTTCTCAATGGAAACACAGGTGATTACCTATGGACTCCTGGTCTTGCGAAAGCGAAAACCTGGTCCTTTTTTCTATTGTCTCTACGGCAGCACCATCACAGGCATCAGCTACAGCACGTTCAACATTCATCCGTACACGTGTCTGCCGTTTCTGCTGCTCCATGCTCAACACCTGCGAATTGGAAGCCCAGATTTAAGTTGAATTGTATAACCTTACAATGATGTCAGTGCTATGACGTGTGTACTTATTCAATGAAATATCACGAGTCGCACCACAGGCTGCAAGCACTGGTAACTGCAAGTGAGTTTCATAAGAAGCACACAGTCTATATGGCCCACTTTCACAACTCCAAGGGATGCACCATCATTAGCTTTTGTAAACCAGTGACAGCCCTTTGAATAATAACAGCATGACAGCTTGCACGCCAAACTCTAAGCTGCAGCTGCAAAGCCAATTACACTACTAAAGATTACAAAACATTCAGAACTTCCGTTATTAGATTTAGAATAATAGTTAATTCCTACCTCAAAATATATGATTCAAAGTCTTCTGAAACTCTAGCCACTAAAAACGATAACATTTATTTAATTATGGATATGTTTCTTAACAAGTTGGCACGAACACAGGGCTCTTGCAAGGTGTCATCAGCTCTGCAACAACCAACAGTGTCTGGTGCTGCCGTGGACCGTCGATGTCATCATGCTACTTGCTCTGAAGTTTCCAGATTATAATTCAATCAACAATGCTACAGCACATCTGTATCAAGCCAGTTTATAATATTCTAAGAGTTTAAACTGACATGAATCCACAGTACAAGCAAATGTTCACAGGAAGGATAGAGAACAAAAATATCAGAATATTAAGAACACTTGAAAGAATGTGACAAGAAGTTGTAGGCACTTCTGTCATGCTAGGTGATAACTGTACACTACCAGCAGTGAGAACATAGTAATGTTTTAGGGCAAATAAAACGGAAACAATGACACTGGCAGAAAAGGGCAACTCCTATTCAGAATATTTGAACTTCTACTAAGAACTCACTCAACAAAATTCAACACTCATAAAGTACCCATTTGTACGTCCATTCCACCTGAACATGTGCAGAGTCAATTACTCTTAGCCTATAAGCACAGGTCGCGTCACTGACTGACAGTATAAAAAAACTGGCTCAAAAATAAAGCTGTGTATATAAATGTCACTTGCTGATCAGGGAGGTCTCAAATTAGGTAGCCCCACTTTGGGAGATAACGAAATAACAGGTTGCCAGAGCAAGCACTCAAAATGTAAACATAATTTGTATTTTAGGATTAATGACCTCAGCTGACCCAAAGCCAGGAAGAATGGTAAAAAAGATTCCACAGTAAAACTTCACTGATACGTTTCCAGTTCATATGGTTTCAAATTTCACACGCTCAAAATCGTGGGCAGTAAAAAATCTCCAATAAAGTGAAATGATTTCTCTCCCAGTTAATATGCTTCTGGATAACACGATTTCCCAAATTTCAACAAACTGTGGTCATATAATACATTTTGCGATTAACCGGACATGTGCTAATGAGCGGTCGCAACAAAAAAACTGATCAGTGGTGCTCACCCGCCGCATTTGCTTTCCTGCAGTGCTTGGGCGAAAATGGGGGAAGCATCAAAGAAAACCAACGAGCCAGCAGCAATGAGTGGCTTCTTTGCCACGCCTTAGGGGCATAAAAGTGAACCATTTGATAACTACAACTATTCGCATACAAGTGGCCAGGCCAGGGAACACAGCATGAGCAAAAACATGGCGTTTATAAGTCATTGCGATGGCTTCTCCATGTCATTGGTGCGAGGGAGCAAAGCATCCAGAAGTAACTTCTACGAACCGGCTTTATTACTAAAACTCTTTTGTGCTTAGGTCAGCGCAATTACGGACCGAATTCTGTGAGAGCTAAAAAAGAGTTCTGCTTACTGGATGTCTCTCAGTGCTAATCGATACTTTTATGCAGTGAATGCCTCATTTCTAAATGCCTTTGCACCTCATTTAGCAGTTAAATTTTTCAGAATCTGGCAGTTCTGATCATACGTTTTTCCAGATAATATGCTTTTTATCTCAGCAATAAAAAAAAAAAAAAAAAAAAAGAACGTATCAATGAGGTATTACTGTACATGAAAAGAACCAAAATAGACCCTACCGCGGTGGATCAATGGATAGAGCGCTTGACTGCTGAGCCCAAGAACGAGGGATCAAATCCCCGCCATGGTGGCGGCCTTTTGGTGGAGGCAAAAAGCGAGGCATCCGTGTGTGATGACACAGGTGAGGCATCAGTGCATGCTAAGAGCCCCAGGTAGTCAAAACTTCCGGAGCCCCCCACTATGGTGTCCCTCATGGCCTTAGTCCCTTTGGGATATTAAAACCTATACAGCAAACCAAACCAAAACCAGTGAAATAGCCTGGCAACATGGCAGTGCCCTCTGAAGCAGGGAGCAGTCGCTTCACCACCAATTCATCAATACAAGTTCGCTGAGTCTCACCCTTAATATCCTCTAAGCATGACTCGCTATTAAAATAAATGGCACAGGCCAACGTTGTGTGCCGTCAGGGCACGTTGCAGCGAAGCACATCTCCAATTTTGAAGGAGAGCGCTTCGAAGTCGACAAGCCCTACCCCAGAGTGGTATTCTGTGCTGGGAGCTTTAGGGTTAGGGCGCTAGGGCATATCAAGCATAAGCATCGCTTTACAGCCCCAATTCATGGCTCCGAGTTGCCGTAACTTCTTTGGTTTGTGGCAAATTTGGAATTAAGCATTCCAGCAAAGCACAAAAAACCTTAAAATTCACTGGGCTGGTGAAAGCGGACGCTTTGAATTGTACGATTAAACTTAAATTTGAAATTACGGGGCACCAGAAATTCTTCGAAATTTGGGATTTCAAATTAAGCAAATTCAAATTATCGAGGTTTTGCTGTATGTCCAAATTTGTCCAATTGAGACATCTAGAGTATGAAAACATTTTTTTTTTCTAACCTGCAATGTCTGTCCTGTGCATAAACAAATCTTGTTTATGACATTTGCTTCAGCAGGATGCAGACTACACAGGATGCTACTGGCGCTATGATGCCTGTCTTCAGTGCGTTTTTGTTTTGGACGTGTTCCCTACAATGGCTCAAAACATACTGCATTACCTTCTGGTTCATGCCAACAGTGGCTAGGGGAAGTTAGTTCACTGCTGCGGCACTGTTGTACGAAGTCTATGACCTATCTACCTTTAACGATAAGTGGTTTCTAATGACCTGGGTCATTGACCTTCTAGAAGCTGAGACATGCCATTCTTGTGGCAGTTTTCTCTCTTCACGAGATAAATAGCGAGAAACTGCCTGACGACTTTCGATGCAGTTACAGTCCAGCCCACTTATAACATCCGCATATATAACGAACGCTCGCTTAGTACGAACGAGGGCGGTGCTACCGTCAAAATATATATTGGGGCAATGGCACAGTGTCTCACATAGAACAAACTGTTGTGGCCTCAACACTTGGTTAGAGCGAACTCTAAGCTGTCGGGCCCCCGTAGTTGACTGAGCCGGCGGTGTTTGGCACGGTTTCGCGCGACTGCGAACCCGCGGCAGGCGAATTTCGCGCACTTTGTTCCCCTGACATGACGCGAACACAGAGCGCACAAAGCATCCCCCAGCGCTCCTTTGCGAGTAAAATAAAGTAAAAAAAAAAGAAGCGCGCGTTGAAAAATGAAAACGAAAAAGCGTGCGTGCGCGGTGACTAAAGAGAAAGTGGCGCCACCCGCGTCGCTGTGATTCATCCACGTGATCTGCGTCGGCCAATCCGTAAAGTCAGGCGCCTGCTCTACCGGCTCAAACCGGTTCTCCATTTGTTGTTCCGTTGCCACCCCGCGCTGAGGGCATTGCGCCGTCGATTCTTTCTGTGCGATGGCACTGTGTTGACATCGTTGCCGCATCCGTGCCTTTCCCAGATCGAGGAGTTGAAGGCTGCCTCAACACGCGAGCCCAAGGGCTTGACTTGCGCCTGGTGCGATGGAGGACTGTACGCAGACTTCTTCAGGTGCTAAAAGGAAAGCTGTCGACATCGCAAGGAAGATGGCCATTGTTAATGAACTTGCTCAAGGTGCAAAAAACTGTGAACTGGTGAAGAAGTACGGACTGTCGAAATCGACCATTTCAACCACTGCTAAGGGCAAGGAAACTATTCTTGGTGCTACCATGAATGCCGACCCAACGACTAGAAAGTGCCTTCGGAAGGCGACCTACGCGGACGTTGAGGACGCACTGCTGAAGTAGTTCGCTGACGCCCGGTCTCACAACATTCCGATCAGTGGACCGCTGATGCTCTCCAAGGCTAAAGACTTCGCCTTCCTTTCGGACTTTCCCGATTTCAGCCCAGGCAATGAATGGCTCCACCGGTTTAAGGCTCACCATGGAATTGTTTTCAAGGCGGTCGTCGGCGAGGCCGCGTCTGTGAACAATGAGGAAGTCGATGCGTGGCTTTCCGACAACCTCCCAACAATCACTAGCTATGCTCCACGGGACGTTTACAATGCCGACAAGACTGCGTTATCAGATGTTGTCATCTAAAACGCATGCCTTGAAAGGCGACAAGTGCGCAGGAGGGAAGCACAGCAAGTTGTGCATAACCGTTCTTCTGTGTGTCAATATAGACGGCAGTGACTGGCGGCTGCCGTTAGTCATTGGACAAGTCACGTAAGCCGCGATGCTTTGGAAGCTACGTGCCCGTATGCTACAGGAACAATACAAAAGCCTGGATGAGTCGTGACTTATTTGCCGAGTGGCCTGTCGAGTACTGCGACATGGCACGAAAAAACAGGAAGGTCCCGCTCGTGCTGGATAACTGTGCAGCGCACCATGTGCAGCCTTTCTTGAGTGCGGTGACAGTGCTCTCTTGCTTCTAAATGCAACCTGCAAAATTCAGCCGCTGGATATGGGCATCATTCATGCGTTCAAGGTGTGCTACCAGCGGCACGTCATCCAACGCTTGTTGATCGCGATTGATGCTGCCATGCCAGTTCGCATCAGCTTGCTTGCCACCGTGGAATGTTGAAAGCGGCGTGGATGGAACTCAAAGCGCAGTGCATAGCAAATTGCTTCCGCAAGACGGGTTTTATGGGCCCAGGCACCAAGGACACCATAGATCACCCACCGGAAGGCCGGTCGCACGAGGAATTGTGGCAACGCATCGTTGACACGCAGCTGGCCGGACCTGACGTTGCCTGGGACGATTTCGTTTCTGCTGATGACGACACCGACATTGCGGAGCCATGCACTGACGAAGCTATTGTGCGTGAATGCGAGCCCTTCCTGACTGCCCAGAGACCGACGAGGATGATGACGAGGATGCTGCTCTACCGCCGGTTGCTGTGAATGCTTCAACCGCGATCGGTTACACTGTGTCGCTTAAGGAACTCGTGTGCAGCAGAGGCCTTGGCGATGAACATATTACCGCGCTGGAAAAATAGAAACGGCAGTGATGCGATCAGCTTTGAAGAAGTAGACATGCATCACGGACTTTTTTCAAAAATAAAGTTAACTTTCGTCTCGCTTGCTCTTTTTGCCCGTATTATAGGTGGTTCACTTACTACGAACTTTGGATACAACGAACAAATGCTGCGTGACGATCAAGTTCGTTATAGGTGGGCTGGACTATATATTGTTCTCCACGAAAACCTTTGCCTTCTTGGTTCTAAATCTGCGCAATCTGTAGTTCAGTTACCTGCTCGAGCAAGTGCACAGGTTTTGAGCTCGGGAAGCAAGATCGCGTTTTAGGATAGAAAGATTAACATCTATGTTGTCTGAGGATGACTTGGCTCTGCGATAGCTGCTGCAGCGCCGCCAGGGACCAACAGTGAAACGACATATTGTGGTGGGGCAAGTGGTCATAAAGCCACTTTACCAAAAAGGGCTGACAACCGCCCCTCAGTCTACTGTAACCACACAAGTTGTACAAAAGAAGAGCGCCGTAATTTACTCATAGTTTTTTTTTTTCCTTTTCTTGGAACGCGACGAGCCAGAGCTCGATAAGAGCAGGGGAGCAGCAACTGCGCGCATGCATGTAAACACGTGCTTGAATGCAGTGTGGAGCAGACGACGTGGCCACGTTGTGTGGATATCTTTCCGGTATCTCTACGGAGGGCGCTGACACACAGACTGCCGTAGCGCTCTCTTGCCGAGGTTATCTCCCCTATGCGGCTCGCACAAGCACATAGCTTGTGCTTCGTGACCTAGGTCAGCTGAGTGAGACTGCATGGCAAAGCCACCAATTCCAGTCTAAATTCGCAATATGTGTATGTAGATGCTGGGCAATGGAGACCTGTAGTTTGGGACAATGCGAAGAAAAGCGATAGGTGGTGAATGAGACCAACAGAGGCGATCTTGTGCAGGTAGCTGTCGTAGTTTTAGGAGCAGGTACTAGAATTGGGAATGCGTTTAGGCTAAAATGGTCTCCAAAAAAAGCATTTTTTTTTTTTTTGCTGATGCAAGTTATAAGGATCAAAAATTTAAGTGCAACAGAGACAACACACAGACAAGATAGGACAGGACTTACGCTTAGCACAAGTCCTGTCCTATCTTGTCTGTGTGTTGTCTCTGTTGCGCTTAAATTTTTATAGCTATGCACCAACCTGCCCCGCTAAGTGTCTTACTAAAGTTATAAGGACTTCCAAAAATAGCTTTGCAGATGGCTATTTCAGAACCACTGTACTAGATGATTTCAAGAAAGCATCCAATGTCAAAGTGTGGTGTCCTACATGCTGTCAACTTTGGAAATGTAAGAATGCAATGTTCAATTGCATCTAGACACTCAGAAGGGCTACCCTCGGCACATGCTGTAACTCTCCTCCTCCTTCATGTACACAGGAAGGAAAAATTCATGCATTTTTTTTCACTTTGGCCTGCCATTTCATAGTAAAATGACCTCCTTCAATACTGCCTATGAGATGGACACTTTCAGTCATCACAGCCCTCGAATGTCAAAGCTTTTTGCACTATGTATGCATGACAGAATTTTATGCAAAACAATCACACCAACACACTCTGCTCAGCACTCAGGGGACAATTCTAACAAGATACTGACAATAATAAGGCTGCAGGCTAGAAGGGCATGCACGATAAGTGTGAAGGGAGAGTAATCTAGTGAAGCAGACACGGCTGCTTTCCTTCTTGTTTCATGAGACGTAATTAGACCTAAAGAAAGTTTGACACATTCCTGAGAACCAGCACACAACGCCAACCATGTCTGGCAGTATAGTGTCTGGCACGTCTGGCAGTATAGTAGTATAGTGTAGGTAGGATTGCAAAGGTGAACCACTGCTATGCTATAATGTAAAGTTCAGCATATAGATATCCTCCTTTGCATAACAACATTACAAGAGCGGCTGGACAAGACAAATAATAAAAGCAGCAGCTGATGTTCTGACCAAAACTCAATGCTGCAACAGAAGCAACAAAAGCAACTTCAACATAAAGAGTTTTTGTATTTTTTAGAAACCTAGTATGGAGAAAATATGTACTGCTTAATGTATGGCTCTTGAGTTGGCTACCAGGTGCAAAGCCTGCAAGATCCTACTCATCGAGTGAAACATTTCAGGGCAGCTGCACAAGAAAGGAACTTAAAACTCTAACAGACCTGTACAGTGGGTGTACCTCATTCATTTTACTATTTCATTAATTGCTCAAAAAAGCAAAAACCCTATTACAAGCCTTACCTTATCTTCACTAAGCATGCCAGGGCACTCAAGTGTGAAATCTGGCATGGGTATCACAAGGACTTCTTCAGGCTGAGAATCCAAGACCGCTGAATCATCATCTCCATCCACACCTTTCTTAGGCGCTGAAGCTGTATAGGGATTGTCGTGCAATTTATAAGGACAGTGTTTTCATCAGTGAAATTCAACGAATTCTTCATGTGTTAAGAGCAAAACAAAATACAAGCAAATGGAAACCCCAAACTACTCTGACGTAATGAATATGGCAAACAAACGCTGTTGCTAGAAGCCCTGACAATAAAATATTAAAAGATTCACAATTATGTGTAGGCAGAATTGGCCCCGCCAGGGCGGTGCAGTGGTAAGACGCCCGACTACTGTGCCGTAGTACCCGGATTCGAACCCGGCCTCGGCGGCTGCGTTTCGATGGAGGCGAAATGAAGAGGCGTCCATGTGTTGTGCGATGTCAGCGCACGTTAAAGATCCCCAGGTGGTCGAAATTACTCTGTAGCCCTCCACTACGGCTCCTCTTTCTCTCTTTCCACTTTAACTCCCACCTTCCTCCCTTCCCCTACGGCGCGGTTCAGGTGTCCACAGAAACAAGTGTGACAGGTACTGCGCCTTTCCCTTCCTATGAACCATTTAGAGAGAGAGAATTGGCAAGTTCATACTTTTACTCAGTCATTTAAAGATGGCAATTTACAGCTATATATATACAGAGCAAATTTTTGTTTCCAATGCAGAAAACAACAGAACACTGAAAATGAAAAGAAAAAGCAGTTCAGAGTCAAAATTGCAGCATTATAACTTGTCCAAGCTGATATCCTGAGGTTCCAGCACATCCTTTGCTCAATAAGACAGGCACATAAACTCATTAATCATGACAACAGAATCAATCTAGCAACCTTCAAAACTGACTTGGCCCCCAGTAAGCTCAACAGCTTTATACCCCGGTCACACGGCACTTCGCCAAGGTTTTCACTTCAAAGGAGATTTATTGCTCTAAAGGGGCAAAACCAAAAAGAAGCAGCGGCAAAGCTACATGGCAAGTGCAAAGGAGATAGATACGATGATAATGATAATCGATGCAACCCCCCTTAGCGCCATCTGTCGACCGGCAAAATCACTTTAAATATATAGAACAGTTCAACAAAACTTTGGCAATATGAAGTAAATAGTACATTAGCCAGCAAATACTCTCCAACGAAAAATGAGCGCACAATAAAAAGGGCAATGAAATAAAAACACTGCATGGAAAGCAACATTGATGGAAAGCAAAGCATGTGTGTATCGATGCGGCTGCTGAAAACAATTGAAGAGCTATCTCAACCATCTAGATTATTAAAGTTCATTGTAATGTGAAATTAACCCTTGTATAAAATTAGGCTTAGATATAATATCCAAACTATATTTGCGCCAACGTTCTTGTCTTGTGAGCTCGCTTGCTGGTGCTCATGTTTGGGCTGCTCCTTTACGCAGCTTAAAGGCCGCTAACAACTGCCTTTCCCGCCACGGGCCTTTTTCGCAAAGGTCTCAAGACTTTGCTATGTAGTTGCACGCCAACCACCTTTGGAGCAAATAACCTTAATCCCAAAGGCCTTACAAGTGCCCGTGTGACAGGGGTATTAGCCCATGCCTGAGATGCACCCAGCACTAAGTGTAAGTCTCAGTGTGAGCAAAATGAGGCACTAGTGTGCGAGAATCTCATTAAAACTTAAACTAATTTAATGTGAATCTGTACAAGCTCAAGTGAACCCCATAAGAACCAGATTTTAGAGCAATACCCTAAATGAAATAGAGGCGTTTTATTCCGCCTTTGCTCGGCACCGTTGAGCACAGCGACATCAATGGCCACTTTCAACAGCACTGATGGACGCTGCTCTAGTCACAAGCCACAACACGCATGTCAACTGCAAGCCAGCACAAGAAAACTGGCTGCCTCCAGCTCAGTTTCATCATTCTCCTCTGTTGGCTTCACAAGCAATGACACCCTATCGTTCCCTGGTCACACTGTTTGGCATCTTCAAGTTGCTAGTGGCACTACTAGCAGGCCACAAGGTCAATGCAGCTATAATCTTTCTGTGGTCATGCAATGACTTGGCAATACAGCTCCAAGTGCAAAACATGATCACGGGAGGCCTTTTAAGAGCACCACTAGCAGAAGGGTGACACACTTCTTGATACACAGACTATTATGCTGAATATTCTTCTCAACAAACATATGGAACATCATTTTATAGTTCTGCATAAAAGTTTCTGAAGGATGTTTTAGACAACCACTTGATAATTCGCCTCTGGTATATCCAAGACTGACTGCACAATTATTTCCAACCAAGTGTCAGGTTCCAGATACTATGCCAAAATTAATTTTTTTCCAGTAGAACTAAAATGAGCGACAATATCTTGGCCCAGAATTATAAGGACAGCCCCCTCAAACATAGGGACACAGTTGCATAAGGGTCTGTTTGCTTTCTTGCCTTTTGCTGCTGTTCGTTTGGGAACTTCTGAAGGCATTGGCAAGTGCTCAAGTAGGGAGCCAAGTGCCTTCTGGTGGCTGCTCTCACTGGCAGGCCAGGTGACACTTCGTAAAAACGAAATCTGAAATACAAGAGAGAGCAGGTTGGTTTACGAAATGCATAGCCATGCCTAAAAGCACCAACTTTACCATTGTCTAAGGGTATGAAGCCAGTGGTTACAAAACTTGGTTATAAACTCCATTTTGATATGCTGAGAAAACAAGTGCAAACAGAAAATGTAAGGAAGCATAAAACGCCTATGCTGGCCAACAGTTGCAAGTCAACACTCCGTATGAGTGCCTCTTCATGTTCTGCGCTTGCGCTGCTTTGTCAGCATGGCTCCATAATAACTAGCCCATTAACACATTATTGTTAATGCTCTTGTGAACTACTCAATGGAGCCCCGCTTCAACATATGCATACTACAATAATCATCTATAGCGAAATAGCCTTATGTACTCAGCAGCGACAACAAAGTAAGATATCTACACCTATGCAAAAATTGGACGGGCAGTTAGGGCTTAGTGCTTGCAATCTGTTCAAACCTATCAACTTTGCATGCATGCACACGTACACACATACTTGCGAACACCAAATTTTTGGTAGCGAACTAAACTAGTATTGTCGAATAGCTTTGAATGCATCAATAGAGGTAGCCTAAACTAAACACAAACACTTTTGCAGATATGCTGCAGACAAATTTTTATTTAACTCACCATCAGCCTAATTTATTACATTATATATATATATATATATGGATGAGGTTTTATGGTACATACGCGATGATGGCTATCATGCATCGCATAATTTATTAGATGTAGGAGGTTTGCCAGGAACTAGATAAAAATGGAGGAGAGAGAAACAGCATGTATTAAACTTTTCCTTACTATATACCAATAGCATGGGTACAATTCTCTAAATGACATAAAACTGTGATCAGTAAAAAAAAAAGCTTGCTCAATAAAAATTCACAAAGCTGTTGTAATGACTGTTAATGTTACTCGCAGAGTGGCGTCACAGGTTGCAATCTAAGGGCCGAGCACAGTAAATTGCTGGCAAAACAAATGAAACAGACAAACATTGGCAGCTTTGGTTACCACGTGGTGTGGGCCAGCCCTTCAAGGCTTCGTAGTAACGCTCGACAATAAAGTGCCACCTGTGATGCTTCACGTAGCACTTTCTTGAAAAGTTCGCTGCTTAGCTTTTACGTTTCAATTTCACCTCGCCGCAAGCACTGTGGTGAACCTATATGCTGCTCTTCATTTTTCCACCTATGAACGCACAGTGGCCACAAGGCCTTGCAATGGCTGTCAGTGCATTAGTTTTATGCTAGGTTTAGCACCATAGTGTGTACGGCTTCAGCTAGCTGGGCTTGAGAGAAAGCCGAAAACTCCACAAAATTTGGTTGCGAGTTGAAATAGTAAAAAATCGGTAACTTCTGAATTTTTTGCATACTTGAACACTTCGCATAGTGCAGGTGTGATGCAAACTGAATCAAACATCAAATGCTATTTACGAACTATTCAAATTTTCAAGACAGTTAAACACGAAAAATCAAAAGAAGTCCACAATTTTTTCTTACATGTAGGTTCTAGCTTTTCATTACACCAAGATCTCAGGAAACTGCTGATATGTGTGGGGATGGGGCGAATAGGAGAGACAGGGGAGAACCTGCCTTTTTTTTTTAGTGCTCATCCCTTGTGAAAAAAAAAAAAAAAAAAAAAAAGCCTCCAGGTTTGCCTGTCTGCCATAGCAATGAACTACAGTCGAACCCAGATATATCGAACTTGAAGGGAATCGCGAAATAGTTTGATATGTTGATAATTCGATATACAGAAATCGGCTTGTGATGGCACTTACGATGCGAAAAAATGATACCGTATTTGTCGCGTAGTCAACCCACTCCTATAATGAACCCACCCTCCACTTTTGCACCTAAGAATTTGGAAAAAAAAAAGCGTTAAGGCCAACTCGCTCACATACAAGCGGTCGAGCGATCTCAGCGAGGAGCGAAAAAATTCCAACTTAATGGAACTGCGTCCCTCTCGCCGCTCGAGCCATGGTGGCAGCTCAAAACAGGGTTTCTGTGTCACCACGGCAGAAACCGCGAGCGTTTTCACTTGCGTGTCGATGGTGCGCGCCACTCCATTTTGGTCCATTTTGGTCGTCTCATCCATAGCTCATTTCTTGGCAGCGTGCCAAGATGCTGCGCAGCGATAACGTGAGGGCGCATTTATCTTTTATCTTTTGATAGCTCCTGTGATGGCGGGGAGCGAACTTGGCAGAGTGCCAGTGATGGCTTGATTGCACAAGCCTAGTTCGATTATCACGCCGCGCTTGGGGCAGGTGTCAACTCCCGCAAAAAAAAAAAATTTTCTTAACGTCCGCAGCCGCCATATCTTACGCTACGCCACGCGTACAGCATATCGATAAGAATGGATGACTCTCGCAAAAAAAAAAAAGAGAGAGAGAGAGATCTGCCACTTCTTAATGTCCGCAGGCGCCATAGCCATGTCAGCCGCCGTGCGCAGAGGGTTTGCAACACACGCTGGAGAAAGCATCCGACGTCTGTCTGAAAACGGGCTGAGCTGGCTTGGCGCAAAGGTAGCGCGTGCTGCTGCGAATGAAGGCCAGGAGAGAGGTAGGAGAGAGATAGCTCGGCGAAAGAATAGGCACACCTACGCACACGGCTTGCAAACATCATGTGCTGGCGCACAGGAAACGATAACTGCAGATAAGCGCGGCTTTGGGGAATGGGCGCGGCGCTGCCCAGACCAGCCGCCGCCAAACTGTCCCTTCTCATTCCTTCCGTGCATGGCTTGAAACCGTCACGCGGCAAACGGCCGAGGGTGATGCGATTGTCTTTTGGGGAAGACACTTTCCAGTGCGTGGTGCAGAGTTTGATATATCAAACGACCGCTGAAATTGAGTTCGATACATATGACGTGGCTTTTCTATACTTTTACATGGTAGTTTCAAGGAGATATTCCATGAGTTCGATATAACCAAAATTCAATATATATCTGGGTTCGATATATCCGGGTTCGACTGTATTCGCTTTGCGCTACCAGCGCTCTTCGTCACTTCCGCTTCCACTGTGCATCTGCTGCTGGCACCTGAATCACGCGACCAACCGCATACCGTGCCTTCTTTGCTATGTCAAGTTGTTCTGTGTTGCTTTTGGACATCAAATGTTGCAGAACGACTTGGTGTGACCCCAGAAAAATGAAAGCTATGGAGACTGGTACAGTGCACTGGTGCACAACATGTTCTGTCAACTGCATTTACTCATTGCGATGATAGACCCCTCCCCCTTCATGATGGTTCCTATTCTATCACCATGAAACTCTAATGCTATTCAGCCAAACTTTAAATAATGCAGCTGACATGAGAGTTCGATCAACTTCGACCACTCGCCAACCTTTCCCAAGTTCCCAAATACACACGATTCACTGGAAGCAGCATTGGGAAATTAAGAAACATCATAATATCAAGGAGTTCGCTACAAGGAGGTTCATTACATCCAGGTTCAGTAACTGTAAATCTACTGTTCACAGTTAGTAAAGTCCGGAAGGAAAAAAAAAAAAAACGCTGACCCATTCCGCAAAGTACTATGATTAAAAAGACTCCGAATCCATTCTGATAAAAATTTCTGCATTAGAAGTTGCATCCTCGAGCAGCAACACTCACCAGTGTGGCTAAATGCACCTCTGTAGCCAGGAAAGCGGCGCGTGCCAGTTCCTCCTGCTGCAGTGCTGCTATAGTAGGCACAGCCGCAGCGGCTGCCTGAGAGCCTTGGCTTCCTACCGAACCATCTCCCAAAAGGAGAGAGTCCAACAATGACGACATGCAATCACGCGGAAAGCGGTCGTATAGGTCAGACAAGCGTGGATCTGGGCGCTCCCAGCGAGCCAATGCCAGCACTTGGATGATCTGGGCTACCTGTAAGCATATATGTATATAACAGTCCATGAAGTAGCAAATATTAGCTGCAACAAGAGCACAATTTCACCAAAACTACCTCATATGTACACAAATTGAACAAATAGAGAACAGCGAACATAATGGCTAGGAAACTATTTTTTAAGCACTAAGAGGTTATAGTAGAATAAATACCGTACGATTAACAGTCCAATACTTCCCAACAAAAAACCAGTGACGGACAAAGTAGACAATGCAAAAGACAAAAATCAGAACAAAAACAAAATTACAATGTAGCTTGAAAAATAAATACATAAATAAGCCCCATGTATGCCAATAGCCTACCATGAGTAACACATGCTCTGTACAAATATGAATGGTACCCGGTCACTTGCATAGCAATAAACTCTCTTTGTAGGAGAGGAAAACAAAGAAGTCAAGAATTTAGCCTTTGCAATAATTTTCAATAAGACAAGCATTTAATGCCTCATAATTCTTGAAGATGCTGCCATCTCTTCATTTAATTAAACATCACTTTAACATTTACCATTATAAGCAAAAAAACACAGTGCGCAAACCAGACGACACAGAGGGAAGAAAGACGAACACAAGTGCAACTTGCAACTGTTTATTCACTTACGGTCGAGTGAATATATAGACCAAAGAAGGTAATTTCTCTAATTCATTTTTTTGCCGAGTAGCAGCTGACTGGAACGGCCTTCCCCACGATATCGCTGCCATCACCTGCCCTGGAACATTCATGACTGCTTTGAACACCTGTACTTCATAAAAACCCACCCCTTATGTAACACCCCACAAGGGGTCTTTAAGGAAAATAAAGTGATGTGATGTGATGTGAAGGGCAAAGAGAAAAATCCCACATGTGCATGATCGAATACACGTATTTATGATGCCATTTTCTCCTTTTTGTTTTATCATTTTTCGATCATGCGCATGTGGGATCTGTCTCTTTGCCCTTATCTTCTTTGGTCTATATATTCACTCTACCGTAAGTGAATAAACAGTTGCAAGTTGCGCTTGTGTTCATCTTTCTTCCCTCCGTGTCGTCTGGTTTGCGCACTGTTTTTTTTTTAAAATCATGCACCAACTAGCCCCCCAGAGCATAGTATTACTATAAGCAAGCAAATGCTCAGTTCACCTCACGAGTGAGATCGTGCATCAAACCATCAAACAAAAAGGCTGACTTGGGTAATTCACTCCTTCCTTTGAGTCGAGGGAGTCTACAGGCTATTTCAGTGGCATATATTATTCACAGTATGCCAAAGGATGATGCAAGAGCTTCCTTTTGCATTTTGTTACTGCCAGAAAGTAATATGGACCTGAAGTGATTCTATTACTTCCCTCTGCAGGAGCTCGCAGCAATTCTATTAAGGTGCAGCTAGGTGGGGTTAGTTTTCTCGATTTTTTTCAACCAGCAAAACCGTAAAATGAGTAACACTTCCACCACCTTTGGTCTAAAAAGAATGTTGGTTTCTTTTACGTACATGCATGCAGCATGCACACACACTAAACAGCAGCAAGATGCTTTACTAGATAGTTGAGACATTATGACAGGCTCTGGTGCTCAGTGTCTCTGTCCTACAATATTTAGTCAGTGAATTTGCAATGCTTACTATATGTTTGGCTAAAATCACGTGGTGAGTTTAAGCTGTAGTCAACAGCCATAATGAAAAAAAGAAAACTGATCTTCGTATTTGGACATGCATACTTAACACAACTTTAAAGACTTTAAAGGCAAAAAGTGTGAGATCAAAACCGCAGTCCTCACTGCCTGTAACTCCTGCAGAGCAATTGTAGATACAGCATGTGACAATCTGTTAGTCGTCAACTTATGAGCAGAGAAAGACAGGCAGATTGGGCTAGTTGTTGTTGATTCATATTAGTGGTTCAACAGCGCTACCAGACACAGACAGCACCTGTCTGTATGCCATGTTCCTTTACTCTGTCTGTGTCTGGTCATAAACACTAAACGACAAAATCGTGCACTAAATCTCAGCAAATAAGATGCCGATTTTGGCATATGAGTAAGCAAAAAATTCCTCTCCTGAAACAAAAACAAAATTACTTTTTAAGGAAGAGAACACCCAATATAAGCTGGATGAATGGTATAAAATGAGGCATATTAAAAAAGTAAAGGACGTTTAGCCATAAAAAAATACCTACTCTTTAAAAAAACATTTTTCTTCAAAGCTTTGATTTCTTACAAGCCAACTTCACATTTCTAAATAGTCTTCACTTCCAAGTACTTTTTGTAATGCTGCACTAGCTTCTTTAATTCCTCTGCATAGAAGTTCACCACCTAGGAATCGAACCAGCTTATAACAGTGCTTTCAAGCTCCTCGTCCTTTTCAAAACGTTGTGCACCAAGGTACTGTTTCGAAAGCATGTAGAATAAATTGAACAGATGAAAGGTTGGGTGATCAAAAAGTCCCGACAAAAATCTTGAACCTTCTTGGTTCTGGCAGTAGTGCGAAGATGTTGGTTGGTTGGTTTGTGGGGTTTAACATCCAAAAGCAGCTCAGGCTATGAGAGATGCCGTAGTGGAGTGCTCTGGAAATTTCGACCTTCTGGGGTTCTTTAATATGCACTGACATCACACAGCACACAGGCGCCTTGCTTTCTGCCTCCATCGAAAAGCGGCCGCCGCGGCAAAGATTCAATCCTATATCCTTAGGCACAGCAGTTGTGCGCCCTAACTACTGCACCGCCACGGCAGGCGCAGTATGAGGATGTGCACTGTCATAACAAAGGATAATTCCTGTGCTCCCAATTTTGATCATATTGACACGGTGCATTTTTTGTCTTCCCTCTGCGCTGATCGTGAGCATGTGCCTCCTCAAGGCGAAGAAACCGAAGTTCTCCTGTTAAAGCGGGCCTGCTAGTTTCCTGCCGCTCTGTGACTTCTGTGACTCCTGTGTCCTGCGGTGACTTCTGATCAGACTTCACACCGTGACATCTGGTGAAGGTGCTAGGTAATGCAACCCATGCTCCGAACACCTCCAACCAGCCAAGACTCCAGCCCTCAGGGATCTCCAACCATCGAGATTACGCCTACCCATCAGAGTAGCCGATGGCTTCGAGGTCTTGATCCCGAATTCGCGCCTCTGCAATTTTCTCATACTGCGAGGCCGCCATCATCTTCTCCAGCACCACTTTTGGCGACAACACAACCACCCATAATGACGCACGTAGATACCACTGCCCCCTCCGTGTTGCAGCAGCCACGGGAGATACCTATCTTAAAAGCCTTTCCCGGCAACGACCCGGAAGACTGGCTAGATAAATCTGAGCGAGTAGCTCAGTACAATCGCTGGGGCAACGACCAGAAACTGCAGCATGTATTTTTTTCGCTAGACAGTGCAGCTTGCACATGGTTTGAAAATCATGAGACTACTATCACAACACGGAGTTCCTTCAAGGACCAGTTCCTGCAAGCTTTCACCACCGTTCTTCGCAAAGAACGCGCCGAGCTGCTCCTACAGACGAGAGTTCAGCTCCCTAACGAGAGCGTCCTTATTTACTTCGAGAACATGACGAGGCTATTCCGTCGCGCTGATCCAAACATGTCCGAAGAAAAAAACTTCGCTATCTCATGATGGGAATTAAGGAACAGATCTTCGTTGGATTAGTGCGATGTCCCCCCAATACCATCAAGGAATTTGTGTCCGAGGCCACTACTATTGAGAAGGCGCTAGAGATGCGATCTAAGCACTACGAGCGGCCGTCCATCCCTATTGCTGCCGCCATTGCCGACACTGGTAGCAGTGACGTGCTCCGCGCGACCATACGGGCCGTCGTACGTGAGGAGCTGCAAAAACTATTTTCGACGGCAGCACCCCCTCAAGTATCCTGCCTTTCTCAGATGGTTCGGGAAGAGGTCAACCAGGTACTTAATCCACCCGAGCCAATTCCGACAATGCCGCCACAGGCCATGACCTACGCCGCAGTCACTCGTCGTGCCTGTTCACCTCCGAGTCAGCACCAAGCAGCCCCTGCATACACTCGTCAAGCACCTCCCACTCGAATTTCTCAGATGCGTCCACGCAAAAGCGACGTCTGGCGCATTCGCGATAATCGCCTGCTGTGCTTTCACTGTGGCAAAGCTGGTCACCTGTTCTGCAATTGCTATTACCGACGAATGGGTCTGCCAGGATTTAGCGCCGACGCACGAAAAGCCGCAGCGTGGTGAACGGCCCCCTGCCATTGAAGCGTACTTGGCTGAAACATCCGGAACGCCCTACGACTACTCGCGGTCGCCTACACTGCGCCAATACCCCTCGCAGACACGTGCAAATGCCGGCCTGACGCGGGTCCGCTCCCCTAGCCCCCGTCGGGAAAACTAGAAGCAGCAACCTTTGGAGGGAAGGTTGCTCATCGACGAAATTCTCAAGCTCCTCCACCGCTGCAACCGGATGGTCACTCCATTTCACGATGACACGACGCGCCCCACAATGATCCGCTGCCTCGGCGCTCCAGTTCTCCGACAACATGAAATCAGCTAGTACCATACCGCAGCCGTGACTGGACTCCGCGACGTTCCGGCAACACCATAGCTGTAACCGCCGACCTGAACATTTCAGTGGACAGAACTGACGTGACAGCGCTCGTGGATACCGGCACCGATTATTCTGTGATGAGTGGGCCTTTCGCCGCGACTCTGAAAAAGGTGACTACACCCTGGACAGGCCCACAAATTCGTACTGCCAAAGGCCACTTGATAACACCGACCGGTACCTGCACTTCTAGGGTAACAGTGCAAGAAGAAATGTACTTAGCAACCTTCGTCGTACTTGTCCAGTGTTCCCGCGACATCATACTTGGCATGGATTTCTTAGCAGAGAATGGAGCCGTTATCGACCTGCAGACTAAGTCAGTGATATTATCGACTGAGAACGCAATACACAGTGCTTCAAAGCGACCGACAGCACTGCACATCCTTGATGATCACGTCACAATTCCGCCCCGTTCCAGTGTGATGACGTCTGTGGCTGCGAAGACACCGCGAAACTATGAAGGTGTCGTGGAGAGCAAACAGATGTTGCTTTTCGAACGCAGTCTTGCTGTAGCCAGAGGAGTCGTTAGCCTCGAAGACGGCAAAGCAGATGTCCTACTAACAAATTTTGGCGGTGAGCACCAGCATTTAAGCACTGGGACTGTAGTGGCCCATATTTGCGGTATCACGCATGTTCGAAAAGCCTCTAGACTTGCGATGCTATTATTGACCGAGATGGAGAGGGCTACCACTGATTTACACTTCGATATTAACCCTGCACTTTCTCAACTGCAGCATCAACAAGTGAACGAGCTCCTCCAGCGCTATCGGGCGACCCGATCTTGCTAAGCACAGCATTACTACAGATAATACCATGCCACCTCTCAGACAGTCACCTTACCGAGTGTCTCCGACTTAACGCGCCGCTATCCCCCGCCAAGTGAAAGAGATGCTTCACGACGATGTCATCCAACCCTCGCGAAGTTCATGGGCTGCACCTGTCGTTCTTGTGAAGAAAAAGGATGGTACGCTGAGGTTTTGTGTGGATTACCGACGGCTAAACAAAGTTACAAAGAAAGACGTCTATCCCCTGCCACGCATCGACGATGCTCTGGATCGTCTCTGCTCCGCAAAATATTTCTCTTCAATGGACTTGAAATCCGGATACTGGCAAATAGAGGTAGATGAGAGGGGCCGCGAGAAAACGGCGTTTATTACTCCGGATGGGCTCTAAGAGTTCAAGGCTATGCCCTTTGGTCTCTGCACTGCGCCGGCTACTTTCCAACGGCTTATGGACGCCGTACTAGCAGATCTCAAGTGGCAGACATGTCTCGTTTACCTTGACGACGTTGTAGTCTTCGCTCCAACGTTCGAGGAGCACCTTTGGCGCCTTGAAACTGTTTTGCAAGCCATAACATCCTCTGGCCTTACATTAAAGAATGAGAAGTGTCATTTTGCTTATACAGAGCTCAAGTTCTTGGGGCACGTCGTAAGCCACGCTGGTGTCCTGCCGGATCCAGAGAAAACGACAGCTATTGCCAACTTCCCTCCGCCCCAAGACCAGAAAGCTGTTCGACGATTTCTTGGCTTATGTGCCTACTACCGGCGCTACGTCAAAGATTTCGCTCTACTCGCCGAGCCCCTAACACGTCTGATGAAGACAGACACGCCTTTCACTTGGGACACACCACAAGAACAAGCATTCAAAGAGCTTTAACGCCACCTACAAACACTTCCCATACTGGCTCACTTCGACGAAAACGCCGACACGAAGCTTTACACCGATGCAAGCAACATAGGCCTGGGCACCGTTCTAGTTTAAATCCAGTACGGCCAAGAACATGTGATTGCTTACGCCAGTCGCTGTCTGTCTAAAGCGGAATCGAACTATTCTGCAACAGAGAAAGAATGTCTAGCCATTGTGTGGGCGACGTCGAAGTTCCGACCATACCTTTATGGGAAACCGTTCAAATTAGTTACTGACCACCATGCCCTATTGGCTTTCAACCCTGAAGGACCCTTCAGCCCATCTTGTAAGATGGAGTCTCCGACTACAGGAATTCGACATAACCGTCACATACAAGTCTGGCCGCCAGCATTCGGACGCCGACTGCCTCTCGCGGGCCCCTGTAGATCCCCCCGCAGATGAAATTCCTGATGATGCCATACTGTTAAATGCCATCAGCACAGAGTGCCTCGCTGAAAGACAATCTGCAGATCCCGAACTTCGTCACATCATGGACTATCTAAACGGTGCATGTACAACCGCTCCAAGAGCTTTCAAGCATGCTCTGTCATCGTTATGTGTTCGCGATCGTATTTTCATGAAGAAAAACTTTTCCGCCAGCCAAACGCCATACCTGATTGTTCTACCTATGTGTCTACGTGATGAAATTTTACAAGCTTGCCACGATGAGCCAACTTCTGGACATTTGGGAGTCACCTGCACGCTTGCAAGGCTCAAGGAAAAGTACTACTGGCCTCGACTTAACTCAGACGTTTCACACTATGTGAAAACGTGTCGCAGCTGTCAACGTCGTAAGGTGCCACCGACTAAGCCCACCAGACTCTTGAAGCCAATAGACCCACCATCGAGGCCTTTCCAGCAGATTGGCATGGACATGCTTTCAATGTACGTCGACGTAGAGCACAAAACTGAAGGTTCATAAGCTAGCCCCAACCTTCATAAATTAGGGCAGCTGATGTTCTGTTTGGGAGCAAAGTTGCTGACATTGTTGTCTGCATTCACCGACAAACAAATGGCTACTGAATCAAAACAATGACTTCACTCGCTTCAGAAACAATCAATAGATGGCTTTGCATGTGCACAACTTTGTTCCAATCTGCCAATATTTAAATATAAACTAACAGTCCTTTCTTTTCAACTCCTGATTCCAAGAAAAAAAGACACAGAATGTGCTAAGTTGGGTATGTTAGAAGTTGTGAATGTGTTAAGTTGGGTATGTTAGTCAGGTGTGAAAGCAGTAACCATGCCATCATGTTAGGAAATCTATGAGTTGAGCTGGTAAATTCAAGACAAAGGACCAAACTGCATTCATACCATGGGGATACTGTTATCCAATAAATCTGGCAAGCTGGCATCAATGCCAAGCTGAAAGTCAGCATTAAGCTCTATACAATATTGCATGTTCAAGGGTGCAGGGCTGCAAATACTAGGTTGCAATAGAAAGAATCAAGCACGAAGCACTTGCTATTCTGATGCAAAACTTCTATACATACACACTTGAACATATTAAAATTAAAGTGGAAGAATCGGGGCCACCTTTTTCGTTCAGATCCTAAAGTCTCAAAAAGTGGTTCACCTCAAAATGTCCTTGCCTCGAAGTCGCAAATTACAAGCGACCAGTCGACTTGCCAAGATTACTAACTGCTAGCACCAAATGCAGCGTCTACTATTCAGATATATAAAAGAAAGAATAGTTCAGGTTTTGTCTATTCAATACTTGTTGAGAATTTGCAAATTATGAAATGATACAGCTTTTAGAAAGAATTATGATGTTCCCCATCTCCCACATTAGTTATCCTGGGTCTGTGTTAAGACTGACCACATGCTGGGCAGGCAGAGTAGGCTGCTGTAAACTTTTCTAGCAAGAGCAATCTATGTTTCAGCTTTAATGCTGTCAAATCCTTACCTCTACCTTTTCTACCTACATTTTTCCTTTCCCACACTAATTAGTTGTTGGCCAGACCTTGATATATCACACTTCACAGCCTTCCCTCACAACCAAACCCCTTTTCTCTCTGACATGCACCAAAACTGTCCAAGTGCCATAGACTGCAAGAGTTTTACTGGCAGAGCATTGTATGTAATGGGAGCACTACATAAAATGACCCAGCAAGGCAGTGCATCACTTTTTTTAGCACTTGCTTTTGAGTTACCTACCCTTTGAAACCTTGATTTACAATTTTGTAAGATAAAATAATAGTAATAATAATCAAAGATGTAACAAATGCCTTTTCCTTAGCCTTTATAGCTACCAGCATCTCTCTCTTGTTCCCAACACAGAATGTAGTCCAGTAAAGATTACTGTGCTGAAATGTTACCTTGAATGAAACCAACTAATTAAAATCTAGAATGTCCTTTAAGGAGCCCTTAGAAAAACCTCTGGAACAAATGCAACAAGAAGTGCTTGCCTGCATAAGATTGAAGCGTGCAATGGGCGTTATATGCGTGTCAACGAGGCCATGGAGCTCGGGGCTGACAACAGCTGGGCAGATGAAGAAGGCAAATACAAGATCCGCACAAACAACTCCAGCACGAGGATCTTCTGTGGCTCCGTTGCGAGTCAGCATGGCATGCAGAAGGCGCACCAGCCACGCCAATTGCGCTGGAAGCCAGGGCCACGAGCTGCGCAGGCCCTCCACGAAGCCCTGCATTGTGTGAGGCATCCAAGGGCTTCTCTACAGACATGGTCCAGTGCAACAAGGCAAGTCTGGTCGCTTGGGCGCAAATGGCCGAAACTGAGCTACATCCCTTAGGTGGCTAGAGGAAACAGTGCAAAAAAATTATGCTGAATGCACACAAAGGTAGGACAGGGTCTATCACGGCATTGCATGTCCTATCCATCTCCGTGTTTGTCCTTGCCTCTTCGCACTACTTTCTTTAGCCATTGAAATAGTCAAACAAGCTAGAGAAAAAAAAAAGAAATTTAGTTCATCCTTTGGGTGCCCAGCCCTTAGAAATTGAGTGCAGGTATGCTAGGCTTCTATCTGGCAGAAGTGCCGCTAATTAATAAAAATGCACACATGCTAACCTTATTTGCTAGTGCTGACAGATAACGCGTAGGCATTTCTCTTACGAGCTAAGACCTTTTCATTTTGGACAGTGCTAATTGTGCAATGGGAAAAACAAAGTGCCCCAGGAAATAGTCCAGGAAAAGCAGCACCACGGAATTTACTGGTCGGACACTACTGAATATATTGCATAACAGTTTTTGATACATACACATATTAAACATATACAGTGCATAGGCTTCGCTTGTAAGCTGTGTAATAGGGCCTTATAGCCCTCGCGGAATTCCCACGCTCAGGAGGGATTAGAATGAGAATCTCTCTCACCTTTAGAAGAGGTATGCCAGTGATGCAAAAAAGTGCCAATTCACATAGCCCATAAGCAAGCTAAACTGTGTGGGCTGTATGCTTTTGAAAAAGGCTTTACCAGACTATAAAGGAGTTGCTTATTTAAACTCACTGAAACAACTGACTTCAAACGTTCACACTGGCGACCATTAAGTAATTTCAATGTTACTGCTGACAAAATCACTGTTCACTGTATAAAGAGCTGCACGTATATGGAAACAAAATACGATTTAAAAAATGCAACTGTCAAAACAAAGCTTTTTCTTTATAATAACCATGGCCATCGCATTGCACACGTTTGCTGCATACTAAAGTTTGATGTAGCAAGAGTGAATACGAAATATTTAACAGCATGTAAGGTCGAATTCCCTGGCTGTGTTTTTTTTTTCCACAATATGCATATGTTGTCTGCAATTGGCAAAGTTTTTAGCACTTATTGGTATGTTTCTATCCATGTACATATTGCCGCGAAACCTTCAAAACTGTATTTGTTGTTTTTTAACAGCCACCGGCATGCTGCCTTATCACTGTGATTCTAGCATGCGTATCAATTCTGTATTCTTTGCTTGTAAATGCTCAATGTCGTGAGACGCACCTTTATCAGTTTGTCGCGCAAGATGCGCCGAGATCTGTCTCGAAGATTTCGACCAGTTGCGTATGTTTCTGCAATGTTCCAGGTTGTGCTAGTAACAATTTGCGACATTATCTAGATGGTTCAGAGCAGCCTTTAAATTAAGCGTTGATGTGTGCGACAGGCATTCTTAGTTCAACGATCGACGAGCATGTTTGTTGCTATCGCCGCCGCCGAGTTGCTTAGTTCTTTTGCGGGCGCAAGTTAGCCCAGTAAAGAGTTTCTTCCTTGCATTCCAAGACTCCTCATTTGTGTCATCGACCTTGTCACCATCACGTGACAATATATTTCATGTTTAAGAGAGATTGTGTAGCTGACAGCAATGAAATATTACGTGCTTTAAGAACAGTAGCACCATGGTAAGTACTGCTCCCACACACCTGGGCAAGCCTCGCCAGACGGTCAATTGTCCATGCCCTGTAAGCCCCTAGACGACGGCTATAGTCAGGAGAATCCTTGGGACCAAAATGACGGAGCCTTTCTTCAGGGGGGAACCGCACCACAGCTTTGCTCGGATCAATGTCCAAGTACAAGTCATCGTCCACTAGGACCTGGAGAAGAGAAGCACAGGCTTCAGTCAGCCCTTAAATTTTTACATCAGGCATGCCACAGCATGCCACAGAAAAAAAAAAGTTAAAAAAATGAAGCCACATCGACATTGATTTTCAGTTTCCACATATTAATTGACGCTAAACGTCCCTCATACATCACTTTTCACTGCATACCTTACTTTTGGAGAACTACAAATTATACTGAATTAACTATGTTAACTAGCAATAAACCACTGTGCTATCCCTTTCAAACCAAAACAAATCTTCTCAAGTGTGTTCGTAATAATTCAACCGAATAAAACAAATTAAAAATAAGTAAGAAGGCCTGCAGATTAAGTATGGGGCGGTGGGAACATGCGATTTAAGTATTTTCTTCATTACAGAAAAATTAAGAAAGCATCATTATGCTCAGTGTGGCCTACAATGCATGAACACATGCCAAATTGTTCTCCTACATTGGACAGAACAGCAAATATTGTTCCGGCACAATTTAGCTGCTCTTCCGAGTGCCTGCTGTTTCCCCACAAGAACTATTGCAGTGAAAAGTGGAAAAAGAGGGTGACCTCTCAGGGCACCACTCTGTTGTAATTCAACTGCAACATGGCGTAAACCGACATGACAGCAGCGGTGACACTGTGCTTGTCACTCGGCCCTTTAGTGTTTGATGCATTGCCAGTAACAGCCAGGACAGCAATAGGGGCTGGTTGCCGGTACACTTTCGGTGCTACTAATGCATTAGTGTTGTGCCTTAGTTTCATCAAAAATTAAAAAATAAATTTGCATGCACACTGGTACAAGCATCTTTACATGCGCAGAAAATGTTGCATTTCTTGCCAATTTGCTTTGTTAATTTTCACGGTGTCAGTCCCAACATTAACCTATATCAAAAACCATTTTCGGCATCGACTTTTCATGACTGCTCTTTTTTTTTTTTTTTAACGGCACAAGCTTCTGTTTCTACTTATTTTCAGAATGACAGACATTTAATTTATTTGTTATGATGACATGTAAGACATTACTGTACTGATGCCCAGTTATAACAAGATTCAACTGTACTACGATTCTGCTGAAAGAATACAAAAATTAGCCAGCCCCACATTGCAAGACATGCTGCGGATGTGGATCCAAGGCTACATGACTGTACCTGTATCAGTGCTGAGCGTAGGGCTGAAGTCAGGAAGAGCTGTGCACCAGGGAGGCCCTCAGTAAAGGCTTTGTAAACTCGACTAAATGCACATGAGCCATGCTGAAGAAGACGGCGTACATTGTCGCACCCTTCTAGTTGCAGCACCATCAACTCACGCAGCAGCTGCAGCATGAGTGTCTGGTCTTCAGAGAGGGTTCCACAGCCATACACACATGACACTAGAATGTCTACGGCTGCCTGAAGCTGACTTGTTGGGCCCCGCACTAGGCACACAGCCACTAGGCCAGGATCCTGACGCAGGCTGCGCAGCAGTGTTGCATACGCACTGTCATGGATTCCGAGGACACGGTATGAATCAACAAAGCAGGCAGCTTCAAGGGCATTGAGACGCTGACAACATGAGGCAGGGCTACCGTCACGGCCGAGGACAAGTGCGTCCAATGCATTGCGCTGCTGCCGACAGATCCACGAAAGGTGCTGGAGGCGCTCAACAGAACGTTGCACTCGCTCATTGAGCCGCTGCAGCTCTTGTTTTTCTGAGTCCACAAACAAGTGCTCCCGACGGAGCCGTGAAGCTAGCTGGAGGAGCTCGGCCCGCAGGCCAGCGTTGCCTGCACTGCCCCTCTTCAGTCCCATTGCTGCGCTTCACACTGAAATGGGCAGATGTGATACTTTAGAAAAGGCCAATCAACACAGTAGCAACAGAGCACAATATCCTTTTCAACCAAACATAGCAGCAGGTGTATACCTTTTAATACCACTTCCTTGGCTTTGAAGGGAAGCAAGGATGGACCTTCTATTGCCTCTTTGCCACACATAGCTATACGGCATTACATAGCACATCATACTTAGGTCCCCTTAAATTTTCTTTGTGGATATCACTGTGAGAAATGGTGAAAGCAAAATTCATTTTAGTTTGTAAAAGAGAAAAAGCTTGCACAATGTTGTAAATCTGGCACTATAATAGCAGCAGTTATCCAGAGGTGGTTCCCTCACTTGTTAGAAAATAAGGTTGAAGCATTTAAATGCTGCAAGCTTTACCTAGAAGCTTTACCTAGAAAGGTATATGAGAATGTAATGTTCACTGCAGGTGAAGAACCATATCTCCACAAAAATAACATATGCCTACCAAACTTTACGATTTTTTTTTTCTTTTTTTTTTTTTTTTACTGTTTATTTCAAGAACTATAACTAAACTGCTATCAGAGACAATAACCAATTCAATTCTGCTCCGTAAATTGCTGCATGCTCAGATCGGGGGGTCTTAAGTGATGCTGGCCATTGCACCATCAATGGAATCCTTCAGAGAGTCTTTTGTGTTACGTGGCCTTTTGTTGGCCTCTCTCTAAACGACGGGCATGACATAGTAACCAATGGATTTAAATCTGCAGAGCTAGGAGGTCACAAGATGTAGTGACGTGGTCATGAAAGTTCTTGGCCATCTGCTCCTGGGTAATGCAGGTGATGCGGGCAGGAGCCAAATATATTGTTGAAAGACCCAGGGGTCTCCCTTTTGACACATCCTTTATCCAGGTCTTTAGAATGGTTTCACGCACTTTCACATAGGCAGAAGCTTCATCGTGGAGTTTTTCATCAAAAACATGGTGGCATAATGTCACCTTCATTGCTAACGAATACCATCACAAACATCCTCACTAGGGCTTGCACAAGGCTACCTATTATTACCTCACCTAGCCTTTTTGTCCTGATCAAACTTCACCTGAAACCTGAAAAACAAACAAAACGCTCCAGCTTTTTCACCTGAGAAAAAAAAAAAAATAAAAAATAAAAGAGCACTCCATGTTATTCACGGTTGTTGCCGAGAAACTACTTGAACCAGAGCAGATGACTTTCCAGAGTTTTTTCACACATGAACTGCCCCTCCTCAATGATATTTCAAGTCCTTGTGCACTGCCAGCCTAGCAGTTGATTCTGCGACTTTGCAATGCTGCTTTGCAATGGTTCTAACTGATTTTCCTGAGTGATCAATCATGATGGCTTGCAGCTGTTTGAGAAAGTCGAGCATTCTGATGACATCTGACCACCGACGTTTTCCTTTTGCCACAGATGCCATGTTACTGTAAGAGGACAGGAGTCCTTTTCAAACCCCGAAATGAAGTACTGTGCTACATGAAGAAAAGTGCCAATTTCCACAACGACAAGGACTGCATGGCATCTGACAGTGTTGAACAGTATGCTACCGCCTTGGAAAAAAAAACTGCAGAGTATGGATGATAAGGCATCAGTCTATAGGAAGCATGCCTAAACGCAGCTGGCGTCTAATGTGATAGAGAGAACATTCTCAAATGCCTCGCACACCCAGATGGGCACTATGGTTACTTTCGTTCACTTTGTACCCTCTCCTGTTTGCATTTTAGGTATAAAATAGCCCAGATGAAGACTACTAACAAATTTCTGAGACCATAAAATCCAGACACGAAGCTACAGCTCTTATAGGCGTGGCCATGCTACAAGTTTCCAGTGCAACAACAGCAATGTAATTATACAACAAAAAATGTTGCATGCTACCTTTACTTTCAAATAAATAAAATATCCACTTCAATGAGTAAAGGAAGCATTAAAAATAACAACCACACTGCTTACGGAATTCCAGACATTGCACAAGCGCTATACTCCAAAGCAAAATGGCATAAGCAAGAAGTTAAATTTAATCCTAGCTATACATCACTAACAAGCAATGAAAGGGTGCAATCATTACTCATATTTAAATTAACTTTGATGATTTCATCATGTCAAAGTGACACCTGTGCTGCGGGGCTCATCGTATGGTAGGGCTCTACATTATACTGTCTACAAGGGGCCCTATAATGCGCAATTAAGTCTTAGTACAAGGATATATTTGTATTTTCCCTCCATAATAATGCAGCCGTTATGGCCATAAATCAATCCTATGCACTCATGCTCGGCAGTAGGAAGTCAAAGAGGCTCCTAGTGGTAGGTTCACATAATTTTGTTTCAAGAAACTGAGGCTTTAAATAAGAGCACAAGTGTAAGTAGAATAGAACATTTCCATTTTCATGGTATGTACAACGTTGAAGAGCAGCTGCATTACTTTTCAAGAATTTCACGATATTCAAGGATTCAAATCTACATAGGCTGTCGGTAATGCATGCAAAGAGTTTTTGCGCTAGCAATCAAACTGATGGCGTAATCTATAATTAAACCTCGCACTTCTCATCACAGCACTGAAGTACTGCGGAGAAGCTCGGTGATGATGTCACGGACGATAATACTTTTGATGTTCATTGCCTTCGCCAACGTCCTGCTGCGCCTTTTCTGACGGTGGAAATCGATATTTCTAAAGCTTTGTTTTCAGCAGCCTTGTTTTTATTTCTTCAAACTAAGTGTGTCTATGCAGGAAACGTACCAGTAATGTCAATGACGTCATCATGCATCCCCCACACATCGCTGTGCAGTGCAGTTAATCCTGATAGCCGTCGCGGTTTTCAACGCTAATTGCGCCATTGTTTCAAATGCTAGCGCCAAAATATTTTGCATGCTTGAAGTGCAAGGTATAATCATTCAACCGCTCGAAACTTATCGAAATCCAAAACTGGTGCAGATTCCCTTAAAGAGACAGCAAGCGTGTAGAGTCAGCGCAAATGCGAATTAATAGCCTATTAGTAGACATCAAGAAGAAATGGGCACGGGCAGGGCATGTAATGCAAAGGCAAGATAACCGATAACCCTTAAGATCGACAGAGTGGATTCCAAGGGAGGAAAAGCATAGCAGGTGGTGAAAGAAGGTTAGGCGTGCGGAGGAGATTAGGAAGTTTGCAGTGACCAAGTGATGTAGCTGCAACAGGACTGAATTAATCTGGAGGATGTGGGAGAGGGTTTCAGCCTGCAGTGGGTGCCATCAGGCTGGCGATGGTCATGGTTTCCATTAGAAATGTTAAAGCTGAAAAAGTCTCTGACTGTCAAACCTCATGAAAGCAATAACATTTTTTTCTGTGATTACAGAATGCTTTTATCTTAAAAATCATTGAAGTAGATCCATATTAATTACTCACATACTCTCACCAGATTTTTGTGGGCCATTACGGATTATATGGTGACCGTGCAAAACTAGAGCCCTGTAATACTGGAATTCTCATAATGATTAGCACCACTAACTTGTGCAGCTGCAATTTAGCCAAAAACAAAAAATCAGTTTTGTTAGCCACCTTAAGAGCACATGAATTACCATAAAAATAAGGAACAAATGAAAATGTCACAAAAACAAAATTGCAAACTATGCCCATAGCCCCGTGAAACGTGAAAGGAAGCCTAGTTTTCAGAATGATTTGAATAGGATAAATTTGGAACCTTTCAGATGAATATAGCTTTCTCCACAGCAGGGACTTTACAATTTATACTTTAAATCTGGTATGAATACATAGCTCTGCAGTAACTTTTCAGTTTAGTTTCAGATTACTGAACATTTTTTCACACAAGAATATAAAGAAAATGACAACACAGAGGCAGGTCTCATAGTAAAACTGCCTGAGAGGCCAGTTTACCTAGCGTAGCAGTAGAATAGCGTAACAGAGAGTAGCGTACCAGAGGCTAACAATGTGCAGGTCTGCAGTATAGGAAGAAGCGAGAAGAGAGAAATAATATGCAAAGAAGCACCGCTACAACCTTGCAAAAATAGTGGCATCAGTTTTTTAGTTTTAATCTCGTTGAGTTTTACATCTGCACATAGCTTTCACTGTTTTCCAACTGAAAAGAAAAATGAAGGGGGGATGTTTGAAGAGGGTAAGGTGAAAAATTGAAAAAATACATGCATGCTAAGCATGTCGTATGCATCAAAGAATGGCCAATATCTTTGGCTTAACTAGACTAAGCTTAACCCTCAGCTTCTAACCACAGAACCAGTGGGTACCTGGAGGCACTGGGAATCAAACCCCATGTATTAGATGGATAAACAAGGGATGGGAGGGGGTGAATGTAGAAAGAAGGCCGTTGATGTTAAGGCAAGAAGCCAAGCTAGATGGCCACTGGAGCTTACAAACACACTGGATAAATGGTGGTCTTCAGCAGACAGCTCACCGAAAAATGACCATAGTTTTAAAATGCATAAGCAATCACCATTATCACAAGAGCAGCAATTAAGCAGATGTGTGCGTGCATGTATTCATGCGCACACACATACACATATACATTTGTCTGCTCTCCGTGTATGCTCTCCGTTGTGTATGCTCTCCGTTTTTCTGTGTGTCATTTTTTAACATGGTGACATATTTAGAAGGCCCATTATATGCAAAACAAGTCTAACACTTTGAAATATTGCATTAAGTTCAAAATTGATGATTTTTCTCATTTATAATATGACTTAACATTTCAGACGTTATGTACAACATTATGCACTACATGGCACTTATAATGCATATTAGCGCCCTGAAGTTGCATTCGAAGCTATGAAGCACACCCCGTAGGTTTTATATGATGCAGTGACATCACTAACTACATCAGCCCTTTTACATTTCACCTCATTGAAATGTGTTGCCGTGGTCGATTCAATCATGTGACTGTGTGCTCTGTAGTAGTTGCACAGAGCTATAACGAGCTGAACTGCACATATGGAAAAGTCAACTTTCTCCAACTGCGTGCTACTTCTGACATCGACCTCCCTTGTTCTGTGCGAATTCAGCACTATACATATTGCAACTGAGGTGCTTTCTTTTAATGTTATGTAGCAAGCATAGTAAATATCTCTCAAAAACTGCCCATAGGGGAGCATGCGCTTCCATACTACCATGAAGGCTGGCTATATTTCAGGTTCCAGACTACTAGAAAAAAAAATGTTACAAGATGTCACAATCCTTAGAGTGGTTATTGGAGAAATCTTCATGACTAAAATAAGTTTGAAACTTTTCACTGCCGCATTTTGTGCTCGATCACAAATGTGAGCAAAGAATCGTATTTTTTACTAGAGGCATATCCAAGCTGCAGAGCGCAATGTGCGGTGTATTTGTGAAATGCTTACTAGCGCTTTTGCTCAGAATTTCTTCTTTCCTTCCTTCCTTTCCTTCTGTCCTTCCTTTATTGTAATTTTACAAATAATTTCAAGGTGGAATAGACAGTACACACCACTCTTTTTTTTTTTAGTTCCATTATTTAGGTTACAAAAAGGCTCACATACTGGTAGAGCAAGTTTATTCATTCTTCCCAGTCAGCATATAGAGAAATGATATCCACAGATCAAACTACTGCCCTTGGTGCAAAGTTTATTCATTCTTCCCAGTCAGCATATAGAGAAACGATATCTACAGATCAAACTACTGCCCTTGGTGTTTGAAGACAAACCAAAGAAAACATGCAATGTGCCAGTGGCACAGTCCTTTCACCTTAAGTACTTTATGTGGTGCCGCTCTGGACAACAGAGGGCATTAGCAGGCTGCAATCTATGAACCAAATTTAGTTTACAGACTTCTGCATGAAATGATCAAATGCCTTCGATGAATGCCCACTAACGACCCTGGAACCCTGGTTACTTATTCACACCGGGTCATGGCTCCAAATGGTGCAAATGAGTGAAAAGTGGTGATGAGAAAAACGCAAAGAACAGTAAGCACACAATTTCAATAAAAATTAAAGAGCATTGCAGAATCTGCATTGGAGTAATGCGAAAGCATGGATGCTGCTGTTGGTTGCTTCTGGTTGCTTAATTCACTTCTCGCTTATCCATTTTAGTCTTTGGTACTTTCAAATTGCGCACCAATCTCTTCCTATGCCCTTTTTTTGGCTCTACTTCCGGTTGCGTGAGGTCACATCCTAGACGTTACAATAATTGACTGCCCTAATTAACTACTCTAATCTTTGGTACTTTCAAATTACGTGCCAATCCCTTCCTATGCCCTTTTTTTGGCTCGATTTCAGGTTGCGTTACGTCACATCCTTGACGTCACCTTAATTGAATGATTTGATTAACTATTTTAGTATTTGATTCATTCAAATGTGGTGCCAAGCCATTGGCTAATAAGACCATTTTCACCTTTACTTTTGCATTTTTGCCTCTAATTGGTTACCTAATTAACTTATTGGCCAAATTATTTTTTCGGACACAACATTATGTCACCCTCTATCGATTGAAACCACTCATCAATCTTTACTTCTCAATTACAACTGCTGCAGACATGATTTTGCTGACGAGGCCTGCAAACAGCAATTTGTGAACATGGCGAAGTAATGCTTTCACATTAAAACTCATGCTGAATGATTTGCTTGACAGTTGACAGATGACGCAAGCAATGTGCGAAGGAAGAAAAGAGCAGAAAGCCAAATCAAGAACAGTTCCTGCGGAAGCATCACGATGGTGTGGATACAACTGCAGCTTCAATAAAGTTAATACTGAGGTATATTTCTAGGAAAACAGCCTCCCAACTGCTGTTCTATAAGTAGTAAAGCCCGTTTTACGGGCTTGTGGCTGCCTGGCCTTTTGGGCAACTGCTTGTTACAGGATCATCAGTGAATCAAGGATGCACCTAATAAGTAAAATTAATAACTGCCTCACAATTTTATCCCCTACTGAAGGCTCTGATGAGTGCATCATGCAGGATAGAGCATTTCTTCCTTACAGAAACACTGTTTAAGGGACTGCTTAGGCATGGCAGATTGCTTTTAAGTCGCTGAAATCATTTGCTATTATGCTTTGAAAAGTAACACAAAATGCAAACTTCCTAATATTTAAATTATTGGTCTGCAGTACAGTGAATTCTATGGCGGAAAACTAGTTTGAATGAGCAATTTCAGAACCATGAAAATGAAATGCCTGTACCCACATAACTGACGTGTAACTCCATTCAGACCATTGAAAATGCTATTCATTTGACACAACAAGCATCAGTTGCCTAGACCACAAAATGGAGGCTAAAAAAAGTAACACTCCTGCACAATACAAAGAACTCTGCTATGAACAAGATGAAAAACACAATTTCCTAAATGTTATCAGCCGCTAACACATGAAGTCAAAAGATTCTTTGGAATCTCGAAGGCATACGACAGGACTCGTGCAATATGCGTGCGCACAGAACGCAGTGTTCTACATTGTAAATTAGGAACCTGGCCACAGAGAGCTGCAGCAGGGAGCCCCAGCAAGCTGAAAATTGAATCAAACTGGCGATGCGTATGACATATGGTGAATATGAACGCATTTTATGCCATTATCCACGCGCTATCATTTTGAAATCACGGCAACAAGGAGAGGTTTCGTTGAGCACAACGGCATCGATCGCGTGATTCGCATGTAGCACTTCACGAGAACACTCCCACAACGCCACTGGTTACCCACATCCAACGTGCTGGCCTAAGCGAATTGCCCCATGACACAAATTCCTTCCCCGAAGTGATCCAGGAGCACAGGTAAAATAAACACCAAAATGCGTTAAGCAGACCGCACTTCGTTTTCCTCTGGTAGCCCCCTGCTTTCACGGGAAGATTTGACAAAGTTGGCACCGTGAAAAAGCTAGTGTGACTGCTGATCACTGATTCTTAAAAACAAAAACTGAAACAACAGCAACTTGACACTCATGAATGCGGTTAAACAGGAAAGGTGCGAATTCGATTCAAGCATAATACATTGAAAATAAAATAAGGAGCCATAGCTGGATAGTAGGTCGTTAAATGTATAGCCATTCCGACATCAGTAAATCAGGCTCATAACATGACAACGAAATCAATCTCCTAGCATCATAAAGTACATAACTACCAGTAATTCGGTTACTGTGCTGCAGTCTTGCCGACGCTATATATATATATATATATTGCGATAGCCAGGCACTGGGCCGACATCGATGCGTCGCAAAGCATTCGATCATTCACTCTTCGGTGCACGTAACAAGTAGTGCAGTTTCACTAAAAGCAAATGATGCCATCTGAATGGCTGGTTGCCTTACCTTTCGGTTAAGGGCTGTTTAATACCAGAATTGTTGGAAGGAGCACATTGCCACACGCAACACAAATTCATAAATTCCAACACCCACTACCCACCATTGTTGTTGCACTTGCTTCGCATTTGCACCGCTATGCGGCGAGACGGAGATGACGGAGACACGACAGAATTTGACGTCACGACGACGCCCTTTCCAACTTTTCATCCTCCCCCCCCCCCCCCCCCCCCCCCCCCCCGTATCAACGCTAATAGAACTCCCGTATGGTGGCTAGAAAGCCCGCCTAGACTAAGCCTAGACCATAGTAGTTCCGGTAACCCATAGTATATTCTAGGCACTATACCCATAGAGTTCCTTACACCTTACTAGTTCAGTCTGTAACCTTACACTACCACGGCCCAACGTTAACCACGGCCGGTCTCGAGGGAGAGCGCGTTTCTCTCTTCTCTTACGGCCTCTCCAATGGGGTCTGTTTCCACCGCCCGCCGCGCCTCGGTGGGGTCGCCACCGCCCCACTGCTGCTCCTCCGCTACAGCCGTTCACGCGCAAGGGAAACGCGCGCTCGCTCTTCGCTCCGCCCGCATCGGTTGCAACCGGCAGGTTCTGATATTTCAGCCCTTATGGCTTATAGGAAGAAGCCGTAATCAGCGTCTGATTTATCGTGTATGAGCAATAAAACAGTCAATAATGCGCGTGCGCGCGAGAGCGCGCGCGCCTTCGTCAGTGCTGTCGCGCACGGTCGAATGAAGTTTCGGGTGCACTTACATCAACACTTTTTGCCCCTAAATTTTTCACAAAACTATATGTACCATTTTATGCAGTGTGCCTTTGAAAGCTGTAAGCAGGTATAGCGCGACCTGACGCTAGTCTGCATGGCAAACTGTTCGGTGGATATTCAAAGTATTCTGTCAACCACTGCCGTTTTCGTTTAGAGCAAAACAGCCACTGACGAAAATTCATAGCACGTCTCAGATTCAGAGTAAGGAGCACAAATTTACGCATACAGTTAAAATTTCAGTTGTCTAGTGGAGTGAGCTGTTCTAGCTTCGCTTAAAATAAGTCAGTATAGTTGAAAGACAGCAGATGTATACGTAGTCTCGACTGACGCACACGTAGACAGTCGTAGTCAGTTTAATACCAGTAATAAAAAAGAAAACATTTAATCAAGGAAATATGGGCATAAACAGATATGCATAATTGAAAATAGCAGCAAGCAATAAAAAAAATATCCTTCAAAGTTAACACATTGCACTCATTCATCAAAACGGTGCATGCGGCTAGAAAATTAGACTCAAAATCTTTTTGGGCGGTTTGTGCACATAAGGAGCTGGCCTTTCGTTCCTGTCTGTCACCTTCTTAGCATAATTGACAAGAAGGAGTCTGAGAAATTTCTCACATATTAAAGAAGCGGACCTCGGCTATTGTCAATGCCTTAAAGGTGAGTTCTCAAGTGCTGGCTGGATTAAGATTTGAAGGACTTCAAGGACATTTGTGTTTGGTAGGTGCACGACAGCTTTTTCAAAAAAAGACACAACCTTGTCCAAGAGGGCTACAAACTCTGGTTTTGGATAATGCAGTCCGCTAGAATCTTGTCCTCGCAGAATAGTGTACATGGGGCTGCTTCTTTCGCTGGTTTCAAGAAGGATAGCACAAGCGTCACACCCGAAGTCACTGATTAACTTCACAATGTATCCAGCGACGTAAGCTAAACCAGAATACGTGACAGTGACCATCACTTCTTCCAGTTCCTCGGTTACTAATTGCGGTAGAGCTGAAATGATTTCGTCGGTGTCGACACTAGGTGCCTATAGGCGCGCAATACAGCGCGACATACAACTCCTATAGTCACCTCAGAATAAATAGCACAGAGAAAAGCTTTTATATCCATTATTGAGGAGTGTCCCTTGAGTAACAGTGGCGAATGTGTAATAACCCGGCCCAGACGGCCACTGACGTCCAACAGACAACCGAACTCGGCCGCAACTCGGCGGCCGATTTCGGACGTCCGCCGGAATTCCGGCGTACGTATACGAAAGCGGATGGTCGAATCCGTTCGCCCAGCGGACAGCCGCCGTACGTCCGCCACTGGATTCGCTTTTACACAGCTATGATATAGTTTGTAGTCGTCGTGCTCGTCTGAACGTCTGAACTGCGTATAAATTAGTAATGCCGTCAAGTCTGCATTATATGATGCCAGAGCGAATCGATGCGATAGAAAGCGTTTCCATTAAACAGTTTTTTTTTAATTTTCCGCATGTTTCATCGTTGAATTCTTCCTTCAAAAATTTCTGATTAAAAGTTAAATGACCATTAAACATTTTTCTACCATGATGCTTCGGTGAAATTTTAATCAGTGGCTGAATAGACGCAACAAGCAGCAAGCTCAAAAAGAACGAAACCGAACCTATCCTCAAAAAAATCTGAAGTGAGCCAATCCAATCCACCTGACAAGTTGAAGTTTTGTCATGGAAGATGGCTTCACGTTTCCGTGTTCTGCATTTTCTGCGCAGTTACAAATACCTACGGCTGTAATGCACTGCTAGCATTCTTTTTGCTGTGGCTTGGTGCGGCTGGCACACTTTGTTCACCCGCCGATTCCAAAGTAAGTATTTCACCGAACTTTTGTTTCTTTAGTGGAACTTTTCGATGCACCGATGGTGCTGCGCTTTTGGGTAAGGAAACAGCTCTGTACAGCAGCCGAACGGTCGAGTGTTTTAGGCGAGACTGACAGAATAGCTCCGCGCCGACTAACTAAAGTGCAGCCTCAAGTCTGAGGGCCATCTTTCTCGGCATTACTGGACGCTGCGCCAGTAAGCCGCGCAACTTAGTCTCTGATAAAGGGGTGCCTGCCTGGGCTTTAAAGGAGTTGATTTGTTAACCATGCGCAACGTGCTGAGTTGTAAAAACTATACGAGAAAACTTTAGCACTCGACCCTATCGTGCGACATGCCTACACTTGTGAAAACGTCGCGAGGTTTTTTTTTTTATTATTTTTTTTTTTATGGACAGCCGCTGATATTTCTCTCTTGAGCTTTACGGCAACTACAGTTTCTAGAAGGAATGGCTGTAGCTACTAAATAACTAATGGTTTAGTACTCTCCTTCAGCTTTGACAAACCAGGACAGCACCTTGCGCATGTTGGTTATGCACGTGGGACCGAACCGCGCAAAACAACCGGACAAGGAGATGAGAGAAAAAAAAAGTCAGCACTTGTCTTTTTCTTGACCCGTTGTTCTGCGCTGTTCTGGCACGAATTTGACATACCGCCGCCGCGATACAGTTGGGCTGTGAGCTCTGGTGCCTGCAACGCCTTCTTTTATACAAAACAGGCATACTGGGAGGCCATGCAAGCCGCGGGCTCTAAAAAAAAAAAAAAAAAAAAAAAAAAAAGACCGAGCTGAGCAAAAGTGAGATGAAAACAAAATTGTTGTTGCTTTGTCCGTACAGATATTCAAAGGCTCCTTAGAACTTCACTGCATTATTGACAGCGAGATAATGCCAAAGCTACACCAGAGCCATGCAGCACCTTATAGTGCATGATACTGAGCTTATGTGTCGCACTGAAAGCTCTTACCATGTTCTTAGATGATCATATTGAAGTAGCTTTAAAACCATGCTTGTTAATACAGTGAGAGCCATAAATTGAATCTATGGCATCATACTCACATACAAGGCTTCTGATAACCACTGGCCACATGATGTGGGCTATAGCAGAAACCTGTACCTGGTCATCTTACAAGCATTTGTGCAATTGATGCTTTTAATGTGTTGTAAAAGCTTTTGTGTTCTATTTCTGTATGAGAATGCTTTCCTTATTGAAGGCTAACATTTGGCTTCCTACAGCAAAAACCTGTACCTAGTCATCCTAAAAACAGCACCGCAGTTGGTGCTTTTAGTGTGTTGTAAAAGTATTGGTGTTCTGCTTCTGTATGGCAATGCTTTTCTCGTTGAAGACTAGCATGAGGCTTCCATAAATTTTTCAGATGCCATTTGCTGTAGCCGATTTCGTAGGCCAACAGGAAGCAGCACTTTGAGCATGGAAAACTGTCATCCACGGGGAAAAAACAGCAACATCCCTTTGCATCCTCATTTCTTTGGTATGGCTAAAAGTGAGTATTGTATCATTATCTATATTATTAATATTGAATCATGATTGTCAGTGTTGAAGTTGTTTGAGCGTGATGATTTTAAACACACAGGACATCCCTTCGACAGTAATGTTTTTTGCTTGTTTACATGTAGGATGTAGAACTGGTTTCAACAAACTTCATGCAGCAAATTACCATGTTACTTTTTGTCATTGTCCATTGAAGTAAATAGCCAGTATTTTACGTTTACACAGTCGTCCACTCTTAGCTTGAATGGGAATGTGTGACATGCAGTTTGCAAAATAGCAATGCATCCGTCACAGCCATGCATCAAGGCTAAGTGGCTTGTGCGTAGAGGGACCAGCCGCTCCAGCTTCATGTCATCTGCCTCTTTGCTCCGGTGTGCTGACGTGCATTGAGGCAAAGTGGTTTATGTGTAGAGAAACCAGGAGCTTCTTTGTCACATCTGGCTGTTTGTTACGGTGTGCAGATGCGCATCGAGGCAAAATGGCTGATGTGTAGAGGGACCAGGAGCTGCTGCTTAACGTCATTCGCCTCTTTACTACAGTGCACAGCCGTGCATTGATGCTAAGTGGCTTGTGCATGGAGGGCCCAGGAGCTGCAGCTTCACGTCTGCCTCTTTGCTCATGTACGCAGGTGCGTATTGAGGCTAAATGGCTTATGCATAGAGGGACCAGGAGCTGCTGTGTGACATAGTCTGTATATTTGCTATGGTGCGCATCGAAGTACAATGGGGGGGGGGCTCATGTCTAAAGGTACCATGAGCTGCTGCGTCATGTCGTCTGCCTCTTTACTATGGTGCGCAGGCATGCATCAAGGCAAAGTGGCTTATGCGTAGAAGGACCAGGAGCTGTTGCTTCACATCTGCTATGATGCGCAGCTGCGTATTGTGGGTGGTGGTGGAAAACATTTCCATCAGATACAAATACAGGAGGTTACGCACTAGCTGACCCTGAGGGGGCCTGTCCTGGCAAAAACAAAGGGTCCCTAGTTTGGGACCCCAGTGGCGGTAGAGGGACTAGAGGCTGGTACTTCATGCTGTCTGCCTCTTCGCTATGGTGTGCGGCTGTGATGGATGCAGTGGCATCTCGAAAAGTGCATGCCACGCACTCGCATGTTCAGCCTAAGAGTGGACGACTGTGTACCTGCTATAGCTTTGTTATTCATAGAATAAAGCTTGGCCAAGTTGGATAAATTATAGCTCACCTCATATGTGGTCAGCAAAGAAAAGCCACTCCAGATAATCTGATGCATTTACTGCCATAGGATTCTTATTCATATACATGCTACTGACAAGTCAGATTCTTCACCCTCAGAAATGCCAGAAAAACAACCAAGAGTGTGTCTGTAATAGTCTAGCTTGCTCTTTCTCTGCAGACTTGAGTCAGATGTGTGTTCCATTGCTGTGGGTGGGACAGGTGTGAATCTGATTTTAAGCTTGCAACAAGTATGTTATTGTAGTTTAAAGGCAAAACGGTACTAATAATCGTAGCCCCCCATGGCCTTTATCCCCTTTTAATAGTGTTGCCAGACACTGAGTTATTAGTTTACTCTGCACTGTTTCTGTCTAGTTAATGTGCGGAGATGTACATATATTTATATGACTTGGAGTTGTCGACTTCGCACTTAGAAACATTGTAGCGTTATCTGATGTGTTGCTTTCATTCTTTTAATGATTTCTGTAAGGGATCGGTGGGTATGCTAGGCATCATTATTACAGTCTACTCTTTTTGGGTCACTTGTTCAATGCCCAGCTGCGGCCGTCTCCCACTTGCCCTCGGGCAGGAGGCGGGGAGACGCGCACAGAGAGGCAGCTACAGCAGCTACAGTGCTTAACGGAAACGTAGGCAGAGAGGGAAAGAAGTCCCTTCTTCTGAGTACTTTGCTGTCGCACTCGAAGACGCGGGGGCAGGCAATTCTCGTTGCTGCGTCATGTAGGAAGCTCATTTTTATTTAAGGAGCTTTATGAACAGTATACACCAACTAAGGGGTCCTTAGTACTAAGCATACTAAGGGGTCCTTAGTACGCTGACTGGACCCATCACCCGGAGGCAGCACAACTTTGAAACGAGCACCTCTTTTGGAAGAACTGCTTATCGTTCAAAGAAAAAAGCACTGCCAGGCCGAAGGGTGTAAGGCCCTCTTCCTTGTTGGGGAGCCCATAAAAGTGACAATTATTCAGTGCAGGCGCGCTGAGTGGGTCTCGTTGAGGATTCCAACCCTGGATGCCAACAATGGTGGGAGATGGCGGCGTTGAAAAAGGGCAAGTGTGTAACAGTGACGGTATGATGCCGAGCGGGAGGATGTGGTTTGGCTCTTCTGATGTGGTCCGCAATGGTGCTGACTCAGACGCCGATAATTGCCCTGTAAAAGGAGCCGCCAAGGGTGCAAGCTTTGGGCAATGGTTGCACACGTGGGACTCCGTTTTGATGGGTTTTAATTTTTTTTTTTTTTCTTTCCTAGGGGAGAGAGTTTGGCATGGGACCTAGGAGCCAATTATTTCGAGGTCCATTCTCTAAATTCCGTTTGTTGTGAAACGAATTTGTTGTCCCTTTTGCATTGTTTGTATTAGGGAGAGGGTGAAGAACCTTATGAAAGTGGAAAGTCATGCCAAAATGTTTGTTAGCCAGTCATGTGTGAGTTCGTCGTTATTGGGGATGTGAAATGTGGGCGGAGTCCCAAAGTTAATGAAACTGGACCCCGCGGCCTGGAGAACTCGTTCTGAGCTAGATTTTGATCTCTTGCCTCTTCGGCATAGATCATGGTCATTGTTTCACCTGTTGTAAATACGTACATTCATGTATAAAGTTTTCAGTACATCTTCCTCTCCGTGTGCAAGGTGTTGTGGCCAGATGCAGTAAATTCACTATTTTCATTTCTATATAACATGCCTTTCTGAAGATGGTGAGCTCTTTTGTCCAATCCTGTAAGAAAGCAGCAAAGCACTCCCAAATCTTTCACAAAACTGTGTGATATCTTTAATGCTAACTGCCGCTTGATGTCACACAAAACATGTAGTTGAGGTAGATTTCTTCCCCCCCCCCCCCCCTTTGTTTTTGTTCGTTCAAATGAGGACCAGCGGACACTAACTCTTGCTTTTGTAATGCCCTAGGCCCTGCCTTAAGGCAGTACTCCAATGTCAATACCATTTTTATAGCTATGGCTGTCCAACAGCACTCATGTCTTTTATACACTTCTTTTACTAATTTCTTACCCAAGGGGTGGCTTATACTGCGGGGGCGAAAGTCTCTGGACAGTATGTCTGGAGATTTTGGACTAGAATCGCGATGTAAACGAATTGTGACCTTATTTCTCTTTCACACATGAAAGAGCTAACGTTCAACTTTGATTGCTTTGATTGCAGTTTGTGTAGTCCACACACTTTTGTCCTCGATATTACTTAGGGAAAATTATGGGCCTTGGACAGGGGCAGTTTCTTTGGCGTCCACTACCTTCCACCTAAAAAAGCTACAGTGTTTCTTGTGAACAGCTGGCTGCATTTATAAATACCATTATTTTTTTTTGTAATTTGTTGTGCGTAGTTGAGAAATCCATGACATGCATGCACAGCTGGTTGCCAGAATTATGCAACCATATTTCAGTAACTAACATCCATGCTGCATGCTGCCGGTAATACATCAGGAGAGCTTGTGGTTGTCAGCTTTTTGTGTTTTGTGTAACTATAAGCCTTGCTATTGCAATGTCACATATAGCGCTGTGGGTAAACAAATAACTTTACTTTTAACTCTTGTAGAAGCATGAACACTGCGCAATCACTGCGGTGGGCTATGCTTCCACATTGGGCTTTAGCCACATGTCAAATGTCTATCTTTATTCTGCTGCAGCAGCTTGCATGTTATCAGATAAGTTACTTCGTCGCAGCTGCTCTAAGGAGACGCTTTCTAGACGCTTGTAGCCTAGATGTTGATGTCGATATACCCCTGACACGCCCAGGGAATGTCTTCGGTAGAGGGTACATGGAAACCAGCGAAACGTGCAGTTTACAGAACAAAAAGGTAACAATTTTAAATGATGTTATTATTGATCACTTCTTTTCAGAGCAGGAACAATGACTTTAGAAATCTGCCTGTTAATCCGCTCAAAATGCAGGTTTCTGCCGCTAATGCGTACCTGTGTAATACTGCAATGCTCTGGCTGTGCTTTATGTTCATATACAGCATCATTTACGCTTAGTTTCTCTGCATGTGCACTCCATGTCTTGGGCATTGATGAGGGCACATAGCAGCAAGCATAACATGCCATGTTTGGTCAGAGTGGCATGTTCAAAGATACGACATAACATTAAAATACTGAATGCCAGGTTCTGGTCAAACTACGTTTGTATCTTTTGTTACTCTGCATGGGTTTTGCTGCAGTTATATGACCTTTCTATGTAGTATGTGACAATTCTGAATGGAGATGCATGCGTACAGTACCATCTGGAAAAAGCAATTGAGGAAGCTGGCAGTTGCCTTTGGAGATGTGTAATCAAAGTTCAGCGCAGATAACTTGAATTTCATTTTCCCTTCTATTGCAGGAGGAGCCCAACCTGCTCTTTCCATCTTTGGCCTGAAAGACCAGCAACAGCTGATCGAGCGAATGCACAGGATAGTAGCAGCTTTTGGAATCCCGGCCTGCGGAGGCCTCCCACAGAGGACACGATCATCACCTCGCTAATTCCGAAATATTAGGTTTCAATAAATACCTTTTCCTCCACCACCTCCCCAAGGGAAGAGCTGTCGCGGCCAAGGATAATTAAAAAAAAAATTATTCAAGTAGATTCTTAATACTCCAGTTGGCCTGCATTTTACCATGCCATTCCGTCTATGTTTGCATGCAGCTTTAACGTGGATATTTTTTTAGTGTAGACTATTTATGCATGCAGTTTTTGCAAGAAAGAAAAAAAAAAAAATGCTGTTTTTACAACCTCGCATGCTGGTATGCCTATGCACTTCGCATGTTTTCAGGAATGGTGCATTTGTGTAAAGCTCAGCTAGCATATGTGCCTCTTTGATGGAAGTTTTAATTGCACACTATTGTTCAGTGCTTTGTGTGTGAAAGTAAAGCTGACAACAGGAAACGAACCTGTTGCATATTCTGTTTGCTTTACTCTCGCGACAAAGGCATTGAGCACTAGTGACTGAAATTTCGAAGGCACATGCTTGCTGAGCTTTACACGAATGTTATTGGCAAGTTTTTACACCAATAGCGGACCCTGCAAGCAAGTTCCGGGAAACGTCCGAATGTCCGCCTCCGGCTGTCCGTGGGACGCGATCCGGATCCACGAACGATAGTCCGACGGACGTCCGCTGTACGTATATCGAACATAACCGGACTTCCGTCGGACGTCTGGGAAGCAACGCATTCTACCAAAATAATGGGGCAGCGATTGCTCTCTAAGGCAGGTATTACTGCACAGATAGTTACAAGGAACTATTAGTTCAAAAACATACTAGAAAAAGAAAGAAAATATTGCTAGGAATTAGTGCTTGAAATGGATTTCCTGTTTTTTTCATGAAATAATCATGTAAACATTTCATTAAACCAACGTTTATTTGCAAAATTAAAATAATGTTTATAATACACCATAAAACGTTTGCTGGTCTATAAATTATAGCAAAATTGAAAACAAAACAAAATCGTTTACTCTGACGTTGTACTACTAACACTATGTCATGTAAGCATTGTGCAACTTGCATTACATTTTTATAAAATTGTTTTCATCTTCGGTGTTACCTCGATGGTTTCTCATCTAGCGCTGAAAGACGGTTTTTCCATTGTTGCTGTTATGTTTGCCTTGAAGAAGCTTCGATGTGATCACTGCTCATTCACTTTTTTTATTCATCTTCTTGTACAGGCTTGGGCAAAAATTCAGATTAAAATGAACAAAAGTAGATACAATGCCGCAATACATGTCATATGCTTGTCGAGCGTTTGCTGAGCGACAGTGTTTTTTAATATAAAGACTCCATTCACGTGTGTAGCACGCTGACAGGATGCCGCTGCAGCATCAAGGTGGATGCCGCTGCAGCATCTACCTTCTGTAATCTTTCATTTAGGGGCTGCACTCACCACGAAACCCGCGGGCGACAGCGCGAAACCAGGCAAAAGCCACCCGCCGCCACTGAAGCAGATGCGGAGCGAACAGTGAGCAGGTCGCACCCCTTGCGGCGGCGGAGAGCGTGACTCAAGGAGAAAAGTTCCCATTGTTCACGCGGCGTACAGACGTAGACGTATCGGACGCCTACTGCGCATGCGTGAAAACTGCCGATACGTACAGGCGCTGGAGACGTACTCCGGAGACGTATGCCGCGTGACGTCCAGCTTGCCGTAATCTCGCGAGATCTCACGAGATTTCAGCAGCCATGGAGCCAAGCCGCCAAGCTAAGCCAAGCGCCGATGGGATGGTGCTACGAGTGCTTGTAGAGTGCTGCTGTGCGCAACGGGCCTCATAGTTCTCCCGTTTTCGCATTGGCGTCATCAAATGCTGTAATACCCTTGCCCCGGCCGTGCCAAGACAACATCATGCGCAAGCGGCGGACGACCAGCAAGTAGCTCGAGATCGACCATCCTGTACATACACTGTACAGCGCAGGGAGAAGGCGCCGTCGAAAGAAGTTGCAACGATTTCTAGGGATCCGCCGACGGCGAACGAGCGCTCGCTCCGCTGCGCAATGAAGGCGTTCGCAAAGGCCTTTGCAAGCCATCCAGCGTCAGAAAAAAAAAAAAAAAAAATGATTCTGGTAAGTCACTACCCACTACCTTCTCTGTTCAGACGATCGGACTGGACAGCGGACTGTCCGAGCGGAACAATTAGTTATCATATGTGACGAAAACGGCACTTTCGAGTAGCTCGGAATGGCAATGACTCGGCGCCTGCCGATCGCGTGCGCTCCGAGTAGGAGTGGTGGTGGATGATGCTTTCCCACGATACATACGGCCCGCCCGTCTGAACACCGCCTAGTCGATTGCTGGGGAATAGCAGCGCAAAGTAAAAAGCCACTTACGTTGTGCGAATTAGATACATGATATTTCAGCATTTTTGCTGAACATGGCTCGAGTTGCATAATATAATACACGTCGTGTAGCTGCTTTTGTTTACATGTGCATGTAAATGTGCACAGCCACCAGGAGCCACAATAAATGAAAATTGTTTGCAAAATGGTTTACTTTATCTTCTCAGACAATTAATTGTCTGGCAACATTAGCTAACAGCACATGCTGAATGCAGTGCCAAAGCCGAATAGTGCAAGAGGTCATTTAATTTTTTTTTTTGCTCCAAGCTTATGAACTTGTGTCCCTGTGTCAGCACGTGAAATGAAGCATTTTATGCTGTTGGACAAAACATTCAGGCACTGGAAGTCTTATTAGCATTTACAAGTCGCAGAGGCAGAACTGGTTTGCTCATTGTGTTATAAAAACACCTGAAAATAAAAAAGGGTCCTTGTTAAGGACCATTGCATTGAATGAAGGCAAGTGTCTGCGTCGTGGCACTTTTCTAGTGTCCTGGCGCAACTTTCAGCTGCACAATTAGATCCTGTATTATGTTGGCAAGTTAATTACCAATCATCTGTGTCTCATATGGTTATTCCCTTTCAGATGAAAATGAGCTTGCAAGTGCCTGAATGACATGGTGCCCAGAGAGACTCATGATGATGAAAGCAATCATGACAACTCCCGGAATAGTAAGCGACAACACTTCTTATATTACTTTCTTCAATGTTCTTGTTGAACACGTTACAGCTATTTACAAAGCACTGCAATGTTCAGTCTTGATTCTCTTACTGCAGTGTACAAAGTGTAGCCAGAGTGCTAAAGTAAGCTCGTGCATGTTGTTATGCACCGGAAAACAGCCCAAGATCTCATGGCTGCAGAAATAATTATTTCTTTCATTTGTTTGCTTGCTTCCATGGCACAGCCACAAGTCTGCACAGTGTGGAGCCGCTGCCGTCAACACCAAGCCTGCAGTCAGTGCCCTTGAGGGGTGAGGACATATTTACGTTATTTTGAGCAGCACCAATTTGTAAAAAGTTTTATTTATCTCAATGCCTTAACAACTTACTATAGTTTAAAACTCAAGACTGCTTAGTACAACTGCACTAGAACCTAGTTGTTAGCTTTTGCATTCATGCCAAAACTATGCATGGACCAGCAGCAGCAACAGTGCATTATACAAAATGCAATGGCCTATGAAAGCAGCGATAAATGAAATAAATGAGTAGGAAAACACATTATTCACAAATTTTCATGTTCATGGTGCACACTCACGAGACCATCGCAATGCTTTGTGTATTGTTATGCTTGTCTCAGACTGTTTTGAACCTACACTCCATTTGGTGGCATGACTGAGTCTTCGGTTTGAGAGAAGAATGACGTTTCGAAGATGAGAGAACAAAAACAATGAAATTTGATTGCACTTCTGCAGACTTATGTACATACTTCAAAGGTCTTAACAGCAAGAGGTCAAAAGCAAGTTCATAGCAATGATAGACTATTGAGCCTCTTGCCCAGGGCCAGTATTGTTTTTTTTACTCCACAAGAAACCTTTAAACAATCAATCCAGCCCTCTCACAGAACTTTGGCCAATAAAACACGGCACATCTCTTCGGGTCAATCAGCCAGTCAATCAAACAGTATTGGTAAGCAATGTTCCTGCAGTCATACCTTGGGAACAGGCGAGGAGACATAGAAACTTCCTTTTTCACTTTGATAGCGTTGCAATAGTCCAAGGAGTCTGTCTGCCAGAAAAACACAGGGCATGTCTGATGTCACATACAGCGGATCAAAACAGCATCTGTAGAACTCAACTCCTAATGGATCAGTGTAATGGTTTTATGGCCATGTCTCCCTTCTCCCAAACAGCCACCGTATCTTCCTGTGCGGTGTGGCCTCAGGCACCCCTCTCCAGAATGTATTCATCATCGGGCAAAGCGTGGGAAGTTCCCACATGCTTTTTCTTTTTGCGGCTTCACACTTTTGTGTGATGTTTGCCTGGACGCGTGATGCATTTCCAGCTCTTAGGTCATTGCAGCATGCTGCTGTGCATGTGCATAATCAACGCAAAAGCTCAGAAGTAATATTTTATAGAGACATTTCTGCCGCAATTACCCATTTGGTGAATTTTATTTATCCTCAAGAAAAGGATGGCAAAATTATATTATTGTTTACTCCACCCTCCACTGTGGTCTTAATGCATTGGTTGATGTGAAAAAATGATTCAATTTGTTTTCAATGTGCATCAGAAGGAGCGTTCACTGACATAAAATAACATCAAATACCATGGAAAATCTTTTGCTTATGCCAGCAACAGGCAAGTCCCAGTATAGATTGCTGTTGAACGTGACACTTAGTATTCTCTGCGAGCCTACAATTGTAATGTTCCGGCTCTCATTGCTGACAGCACGATTAAAAAAAAATTTTTTTTCTGGGAAAATAATCAGCGTTGTCTTTGAACAATTTATATTAAGTTTGTTTGATTGAAACCACAACAATAACGTTAACAGGAAGGCTTTGCTTTGTCAACGTGTCTGCATCAGTGCCCGTCATAATAGAACAGTCATCTGCATGTGGTGGTGGCAAAACTAATAAATATCCAACAGGTGCAAGATAGGTGTCAACTTATCCGCAAAGATGACGGCCTGGAGTCCTTGGACATGGGCGACGTCAGCTAGTCGGATTAGACCTAGCAGAGTTTCAGGGCGTGAGCTCGACAGTAGTTTCCCAAAATTATTTTTTGTCTCTCGATTTATATTTTAGATTTCTGGACACGCCCATATCATATGTACCAGATCCACCCTATATATGTACGACAAATTTAATGGATATGTCGATGTGGGCAATGTCTTTGATGAACACTTTCAACAACAGTGGCCAAAGCAGGCTTCCTTGTGAAACACTGTTAGTGACTGTTAGATCGTTCAAATGGTGATTACTCAGGCATGCTATTTGTGTTTATTCTCCTCTCCTTCGGGGCAAGTGCCAAGGGATATACCCTACAACCTGTGTGCAATTCTGTTCACAACTATATAATCACACCAGGTAGATTGCTACAATGAGAATTCACTGCCTTTTCTTTTCCTTTCTTTTTTTTCATGAAATTCTAGTTTAAGATTCGTAATTATCAAAATACCCAATTGCTTGTCCATGAACCTTTTGTACTTGCTATATACCATGGCCTATTCCCCGCCGTGGGTATGTGCCATTACCACTAAAGACAGTCATCAATGGGTCTGATACATAGGTCAGGGGTGGAAGCAGGCTCAAGCATTTTGGAGCAGCTTTGGGAGCAGCGAGACAAGAGTTTTGGAGCAGCTTTGGAGCAATGAGACAAGAGTTTTGGAGCAGGTTCCTAAGGTCAAATGCCTCTGATAATTCTAGTAATTGTTTTTCTCTTTCTGACAGAAAAAGATGAGCTCTTCCTTTTTATGCAAGTTCAATGCCTCTCCAACTTCGCACTCATTTCTGACAAGACAACGGCCACCAACTTGAAACAGACTAGCCAGCAAACAAAATGCTTGCTGGTGTGCTTTATAACTGAACACCTAGTGTGACCTTGTGACCTAACGCATTTGCCTATTCTGACTTGACAGATTCAAATGTTAAGTTTACCACTTCAATGCACTCAAGCAATGCCACTAATTTGGAGCTCAGATTAATGGACATGACATTTCTGCTCTCTATCTTGTGCATATCCCTTTTTGATCCTATGCCTGTGCTGATAAATTCCTGAGCAGTGGTCAGTAGTGCCTTCAGGAAATGTAGATGGCACTGAAGGGTAGCCTTTTCATCCTTCAGCATTTTTACTTCACTACCTCCTTCCAATAGTTTTATCATTCTTTGCTTGAGCAATGCTGGGGCTCATTTTTTAAATCTTGGCAATAGGCCCTGTATGGCTTTCCAACACTCTTGAGACGTTTCCTAGTGAGTGACATCTTTGGAGTACCAACCCATAACGATTCAAGTATGATTTTGTCTGCCGTAGGCCCGACAAGCTTGTTACTGAAAAAGAGGCTCGATAGGTGCCTGCTTGTTCTTAGACCACAACCATTAGAATAACTCATGTGGTTTTTCCCGTCGGACAAGTTTCCTTCCTAACGACTCACGGTAGTTTGCGCCTATCTGCTTCGCTTGCTGCTCTTGCTTCTCCCTCCACCGGTGATCCAAAGGCTGAGAGGAGGTGCTACGTCACATGCACAGTGCATTTTTTTTTGCAATTATCTCCAATCGCCAGTGACTCATATTAAATTTACTTGCAAACAAATATTTATTATGCCACATGCTTCCTTCCCTTACAAAAATTTCGTTTGTATTAAGCCCAGTGCTAGATGCGTTATATCTTTGCCACTGGTGCAAAGACATTGTTTGCGTGTTGCACTAAATTTGATGGTAGAACATTAAAACAGCCAATTTAGAGCAGTTTTGGAGCAATATTGCATTTTGGAGCAGGATAGAGCAGGAAAAGCAGTTTGGGAGCAGAATGGAGCAAATGGAGTGGCAATTCTGTGCCATGATATAGGGGTATGCCACATGCCCAGACATTTCATGAATAATCATGTGCGTAGTTATTCACTGCAATACCAGCTGGAGAGCAATATTAAACAACCTCCAGCTTTCTCATAACAGCTTTAATTTTACAGTAATTTCTGTGAACACTGCACCTTTTCATTCCAGGAAGGTAGAAGAATACAACACGGATGTTTTATGCAGCACATGGTGACGAACACTGCCCCGTGTGAAGATGGACATGTGGAGATCAGCTGGTGAAATCTTGGCAATCAGTTGACAAGATGCTGATTGCGCTGATGAAAGAATGAAAGTTATTTATGTTGGCACTATATCACATTGCAGATAGCACCAGTTTATTTTCTCCAAAACTCTCTCGACCATGTTCACTTTGCCAAATAAATCCCAAATACATTTTTGCAACACAAATGCTGTCGGTGTGTTTCTGTTCTTGCATTTTATGGTGCATAAGTAGCTAAGGTACAGTTTCGCAAATACAGGTCCAAAATTATCTGCAAAGGGCATTACACTAATTTTAAATTGCATATTTTAAGAAATATTTGCATTGTGAGAATTGTAAACATATGCAATGACTCGAAAAAAAAAAATATGTGCGCAACCTCTCTCAAGTGAGCCTCGGCTACAACGTTGAAAACACTGTTAGTGGCCTGTGGTCACCACTTCACCAAAAGAAATTCAAAATGTCCCGTCACATAGTGGTAATTGCTAAAAACATATCATAGGTCAGTGTTTCTCAAATAAGGGCTCACGAAGTGATTTTCAGGATCCACGAAACCCACAGCTGCAAAAAAAAAATAATGAGTGATAGCTTTGGCCTGACTAGACACAGTTTTGCAGGGTTAAAATCTAGGAGATTCAAAGGCGACATTAGTTTATGAAAAAAAAAAAGAGTGCGGAAACAGAGGGAGAGTGCATCTGCGGCATTCGTTGATGCCAACGTTGGTAAAACTCGAGCTCTGGCTGCACTACTGGATGGGGCTACAATGCAAAGCGTCTCGGGCATGATGACAACATGACAGCTCAATGAGAGTACAATTAATTCAGTAGTGTACAGAAAACTGAATAATGACTCTAGCAGCACATGCAATCAATAATTATATGAGCTGTGAATTAGCGGCATGAAGTTAAAAACCATAAAATGGCATCATCACTTTTTGCATCTGGTAGCACAGGTTCTCACTGAAGCCGTCAGACGGCCTGACGAAGACAAGCTGTGGTGGTTCGCCGCCTCGTTCGCCAAAGCAGATGGCACTTCACACATACAGACACTTTTATAACTCAGATGCCACCTTTCCTTAATCTAGACAATACACAAATGCATACACAACCGTTCGGGTGAAACACTAGAGACGGCCCACGCGGCACAACTCATGTACAGTGTTCAGACTGGTGGTCTAGTGCATATTTGCGGTCACAAGCATCTCGTGCCACTAACAGTTCGAAGTCAGCGTTGGGAACAAGTGAAGCCGTTGGTCCGGAGCACAGCTGTCAGGTGTCCACCGGTAGACGGTCACGCAGTCAGAGGAGCATGGGAGACAATGCCGAACCAGTCATCGCGTCCTTTCAGTTCGCCAAGTAGCGAGATGGTAAACCGAAACTGTCATATTGCTGCACACAACACTCGGGCAAAAACCCCTGCATTTGAACACGAACACTATCACACGCCACCCTAAATGCCACCTTGCACACAATATGTCATGTTGAACACTGTGAGACGAGAACAACGAGAAAGTAGTCATGCACTGCTGCAATCAATCGAGATAAATATTGCTGCATCTCGCATAAAAAAAAAAATTCATAAAGCTGCATCTCGGCATAACAGCGTCAACAAATGAACAGCATAAATCTTTGGGTAGCATTATTGCATGCAGTGATGCCCATCTTGGAAATGGAGTAACTGTTCTAGAAAACACGGACAACAGAAACAGAAGTGGACATGGACGTACACAGGCTCACAACTGTATTTTACTAACCGAAAGAGGACATATATACAGCAAGCAAAAGTATAGCGTTGAGCATGCGGTTTTGTGCACTTTATATATGTCATCGTTACTTAGTAAAATCCAGTTGTGAGTCTGCAAGCCTCCTGTCCACTTGTTTCTGATGTCCAAGTTTCCTAGGTCACTTACCCTATTTACAAGATATGCACCACTGCATGCTGCAGTTATTGCTGTAAGGAATACAGAGATGAATTTTGCAACTGTTGACAAATGCCTCAACTATGAAGGTCACTGCTTGCCATGCTTGTCCATATTTTACTGAGAAAGGCAGCCTAAAAAAAAAAAAATGCTCCAAATTTTTTGACCGCAGGACATAGGCCGACACTTATGTCTGAAAAGGCACAAGGTATTGACCAACTGAGGCAGACACAAGACAAAGTAGATAGACACATGACAGCTGTACAAAGATGTTCGGTAGTTCATTGCGCAACTTTATACATGCGCCCTACCTGTTCCCATCTCAAAGTTTGGTTCTTGAAATAGTCAATAAAAGCAAAATCCCATGCTACGCTGCCAAACCCCCCTCTACAGCTTTCCTAACACTGCTAATTGCCTTGTTGAAGGCAACATGATGAGGTTGCAGTACGGCACCTCCAAACAGCTTGTAGAGTAGAGGCCATCGGGGGTAGGCTGCATCACTATAGATGACATATTTATGACCCATGGTGATCTGCAGGTTCTCAAAGTGCACCGTCTCCTTGAGGATCCCTAAAAGATAGCAAGAATTAAAAATATAACCAATGCAGGTCTACACAGGTGCCTCTTCTTTTTGTATAATGAGATGTAATTACAGTTGCAAGTTTTTAGATACAATTTTTTTCCTACAAATTTATAAAATGCCACATGCTAACACAATCTTGCATCACATACTTAAGTGCCACGTTTCTTTACAGATGAAATGCTGTTTTTCATGAGGTGGGTCATTGAGTACCCTTTCCCAAAAACCAACTCAAAAAATATAAAAGTACTTGTGGAATTTTCGCAGCAGAGATGTTAGGCTTTAATTTGGAAATGCACTCCCCTGAATATGAAAAACATATTACAGCTAGTTACTGCAATGAAGACATGACTGAACAGGCTTACCTGCATCGTGACGTCTGCCTTTAAATGGCCCACTGGCAGACTATGGTATTGGTACACATTAGTGCCTGATATTTCTGCACAGGCTCCACTTGTGCCCAGAGAAGTCCTCCTTCTGAGCCACAGACGGTCGACAAATTTGCCTTGCTGTGCCATGATGAAACCCCAGCAGTTGAGCATGGGGGCCTTCCTTTGCATGCACCGCCTGAGGAGGAAAAATTGGAGCGGCTGCAAGCAACGATCGCTTATAGAGTCCCTATAAAGTGGTCATGAGAAAATAATCTTTCAGTGTGCACCTTCTTTACTGTGCCGTAGCATAATACTTATTGCATTGCTTTTGGAAGAGTTCACTAGTGTTACCTCGTACAGGCCCATCAATTTTAAGGTGAAAATCTTTAATGGCTCATACTGTCGGCATTCGTTTGTTTGGTCACACTATAGCTGTCAATCAAATGACGTCATGATGATGCCATCAGAAAAAATTAAAATCCTGTTTCCGCTGGGAGCCGAACCTCTATTCCTCGCATCCCCATCCGAGCGCTTTAGCCAACTGTGCAACGTTCGGGATCTTGAAACACACATCAAAATTCTCCTTGTCTACTGTAAGGATGATAGTAGCGATGACAATGAAGTTGGAATTAGCAGTGATGACATTAGCAATGATAATGACGGTGCATTTAATTCATAATGATGAGAACAAACATGATGCACCGTGTGCACCAGCAACGCTTAGATTTTCACATTTCTGCAGTGTAGATTCCGCAGTGCTCCCGGATTTTTTCAACACTATCATCGACACTTGATTTTTTTTTTTTTTTCAAAGCAAGCGAAATTCAGAAACCTACACTAGGTTATTTTCTTTTTTTTTTTTTTTTTTGGTAATTGAAAGATCATATATACATCTCACTTTTGCAAACAGTTTGAGACAGTAAGGATGTAAATAAAGACCAGGAATTTCACAGAAATCATGTGCCAAATCAAAAATGAGCCAGATTCTGCTGATGTGCAGATGGAAATGAGCCAAATCTATTTTATTCTTGAAAGCTTTCTTTCTCAGCTTTAGCATGATAGGGTGGACTACTGCGAGTGTAAATTCAATTATTGCTTCTCCATAGCTACTTCCTTATCACTGTCTAGGATACGAAGAGATAACAGGAAAATCTGAAGCCAGAAGATAAGAACACTGGGAACATAGGCCTGCAGCAGACGAAGCAGTTTGTGCATAAAGCTAGCAAAATAACTTATAAAAGACTACATTCAGTTTAGCCTGTTGGCAGCGGCTTTCTGCATTTAGCAACATAAGCAAATAGCCGAAACTGGCAAGAAACGAAAATATTTGCCGCTGTCTTGTCGCTTTACATCCTATGTGCATCTACCATTCCCCGGCAATACAATGGTGCACTGAATTAAAATAGCTCTTCATTAAACACATTTCAACTAATTTCTACCAATAGAAAATAGCCTCACATATTTGCTTGAAGCAGAAGCCCACTAAGCATTTATTTGCTCCCTTTAGAGCAAATCAGTGCTGCTGATTGTGTGACAATGAATATTACAGCTCTTCATCAGCTGTGTTCACAGTATGATCATTTACAGGTATTATTTTCACAAAGAGACTAGAAACGACTCTGAAAAAAATTTCCTTCAGTCGAAGTAGGGTCAAATATAGATTTTCATATCGATAAGGGCCAAATCCAAAATTTCTTACATTGTTTAAATTATTGCATAAAATTTTATGAAATTTCTGTGTTGAGTATTTCTAATACATGAAGCAAATTAAAAAATAACTTGTGCTGATAACAACCTTTTGCGTATTTCTCAGTTTGTGTTTCCGTGGACTTCCCTAATTTAATAAAAAAAAATATTGACTTGTAAGTGTGCTAGTATTTATGTTGATGACCTTATGCTGTGCTAGTGATAAAATCGAAAAGCAGCATAGCACTGGTTGCATTCGGGACGTTAAACAGTTTCACTAAATTCGATGTCGACAAGAGAGCACCTTCCCAAAGCTCTACAACCGAGTTGGAGAGCAGGGGTATATATATATATATATATATATGCCTTTGCACAAGTGTGCCATAGTTAATTGACGTAAAAAAAAAAAAAAAAAAAAAAAAAGATCAATGATTACAGCAGACGTTCGGTGACTGGGCACGAGTCAACTGCAATCGTTAATGTATATTATGTTTTACAGTAGCCAAAACTGCTCGCCTGCTAGAAACGACACAACGTCGTTACGCGCAAGAGAGCATTGGTGCCTTTCGACTACAAAATGGTAGGGTTTTGACGTAGTTATATCGAGTAGAAGGCTCGGTAGCGTTAATGCACACATGGAAGCTGATGGGGATGATGTGCAATGAGTAGCGCGAGAGTGCGTAGCAGTGTGCACGCGGGATGATAAGACATCCCGCCCCGCTTCTCACAAGGAATTTATCGCTTTAAATGCGCTCCGGCCTTTTCTTTTTTTTTTTAAATTTGAAAGCGCTATAAGCGGTCGCACAAGTGTTAGACTGTTTTGATAAGCTCTGAACCTCAGGATTAGCGCTAATTCGCATTCAAAGATGACTACTGAAACGCCACAGGCAGTCAGCTTTGCTTTACATGTTTCGGCGGGCATATTTATTTGACACAGAAAGCACTGCTATCAATAATTTGGCTTGTAACCGTCAAGTCACCACAGCCACCACACCATGCGCTACTTACCTCGGAGAATCGCTGAAGAGCTTGCAGATCAAGCCACTTGTCATATCGTAGAGTAGATGACCGAAGTAAAAATCGAGCTGTGCCAAGGTGCCTCGGAGCCGGAGACCCTGACACGCTGCGCACTGATGACCTCATTTGGAATTAGGAGGGCTAACTGCAGCTCTCCGAAATCCTCTTTCTAGAATCTAAAAATCCTGTTGAACACTATGTTGCTGTTGGCGCCGATGTTGAAGGGTACCACGCTCACGTAAGTTCCTTCGAGGCTTTGGAATATCGCGCTCCCGTTGAAATCAATGCATGTCTTCAAATTCATCCCATGATAGGGTGCTCAAAAAAGCTGCCTGTCGTGAAGGGTGAAGGATGCTGTCGGCATGATGTAACGTAACGTGGGCAGGTTGCACCGATAGCACGAGCAAATTCTAGCACACGACCGAACGCCAGCAAACACGAGCAGATGTTTCCTTCCTCCATGCGAGCACCAAAACAAACGGATTTAATGCAACTAGGCTTGGATTGTTCAGGCTTGCTGCAGGTGGCAAAGTGAGCTCAAATTAATAATTATTCGAAACACAGCTAACACATCAACATGATGACTTCGGGGGATCTGCATGTGACATTTTTGTGACATTATTTGAAGCATTTATTAGAAATAGCTTCTATCTTTTTTTATTGGATAGCCATCATCATCATCTGCATGTACGTCTAGCGATACAAGCGTTTAGGGGTAGATCGGCTGGAAACGCTGATTGGCCCAAAATGTATGACGTCATATATGACGTCAAAAAACAACGTCATGGGTCACGTGATATTTTATGATGTCATGTCCGGATGTAGGGCGCACGTGTTTTCCCTAGACTGTCCCTGGATTCCCCATGCTTTTCAGAGCGCCCGGGCGCGGCAGCTCCCGGGCGCGGCAGGTCGACGGTGACACGGTGTCGGCGGCGCGCCGCAAGCAAACGGCAGCTGCCTAGTCGATGGCCGTCGGCGGAGAGGCACGAGGCCTAGCTTGCATGCAGTGCGGACACTGTGGAAACGGCAGCGACGTCAAATAACATATGCACGCTTCGAGCCGCGAAGAGGTTTCCGAACCAGCTTGTCGCACCACACGAATTGCCGGGGAAATCACAGTTTAATTGGTTTTCCTTTATCTAGATCTGTGTGAGACCTTTCGGCGACAAAAACAATCGAGGTTCGCCAACGCAGTGTGACCTGTTCGTAGGCTGGCCGGGCGAATTTTCCAGTGACACATGTTTGCGGTGATTCCGCTCTTCTGCACATTTCGTATATTTGCAACACGTTTCCTTGCAAAATAGCTTTCTCGGTGCGATGTCTTTCAGGCGCGCAGGCTGTCGGCAACGGTCGTCCGTCCCGTTGCCACGCGTCCCGATATAATTCGGTCTTTTTCTAAGCGAAATAGTTCATTATGAATTGTTTTAACCAGAATGCGCTCGGTGACCGCTCTTATTGGCTAAAAAGGGCCTAATTTCCTCACTCCAAACTAATGCGCCGGCGAATGCAAATGATGCGGGCCGGCAACACCGCGGCGCCGGCGCTATTATAAGCACATCCTAGCTGCAATAACTGGCTAGTCGATGACTGTAGGGGGCAAAAAAAAAAAGAAAAAGCTTTGAGGACAAAGGGAATAGAGATGCGTACTAGGTCATTCGACTCTACAAATTTTTTAGGTCAGAATTGTGGTGCTGGGAGTGATATGTTGATTAGGAAAAAAAAAAAAAAAACTAAATAAGCTGTAGTATTAAAGGATGACCTCTCACTGTTTTGGTTACCCTGTTGTTAAAAACAATTAGGCGCCTAATGAATACCCTATTCTCATTTGGGCTATGATTATTATAAAACTATGTAAGTCATTTCACATTGATCAGGGCTTGTTTTAGATTAAGTTTAATAAAGCAAATCCCCATCTTGCACTTGGAGCATAATGCCTTCATACCTCAAATAAAGTTGATGGAGCACATCATAAAGTCGCAATTATTACAACCGGATTTCAGATCATTCAGCCTCAGGATTTCAGGCCAACAAGAAGAAATGTTGTACTACATTGTTACTAAGGAGGTCATGTTATATATGGGTAACTATAGGAGCATTATAAGATGTGTTTTTTTAAGTAGTACAGAACTGTGCGTAGCCTTTAGAAAACATGAAAATATTGCAGCGTATATATCACATGAAGAGTAATGGCATTGTGTGTTTTCTAAGTGTCAGCATATGTTTGCTGTCAAATTGAGATCCATGTGATGCATGCATCTTTTAATGACTTAGTGCTTGTTCTAATGCAATGCATGGACCATTTCAGCTTGTCATGCCTTCGCATGTCTAATATGTAATAAGCAGCATCTTACGTCTTCTGCATTTCTTTCACAGCAACAAGTTTTGCATCCGTCATATGTGTCAATTGTGATTTTTAACTGGACCTGTAGCCTGAAACAGACTGCTGACTGCCATCACAAATTTGTTTGTTATATATTCAAACACTGCATTTATTTTTGTTCATAAAAACATTGAAATGCTTTAATAACTTTCATTGCCTTGAGTAAATGTTTGTCATTCGTTACATTGATTGCTTGCAGTCCAGAAATTCTTTACATTCTTATTTGGCTATACCTTACACTTATAAACACATTTAAAGTTATATATGTGCTACACTATTTTTCCTTCCATTTAGTATCTCTTTCACACAACCTCAGAGTTTAAAGACAATTATTTATCAAACAGCACTTGTGAATATATCTAAGTGGACACTTTTTTCATTGCACAATGATGGCATAATGCAATGAAGAATAAGTTAATGTGGTCCACCACTTCAGTTTGCAAAAAACTTATGAAAGAGAAAGGTAGCATGCACTATAGCCAATTTTTAACAAAATTTTCTGGGCATATGCCACCTTTTATGCATCTAATATGTCAACAGCAAAAAAAAAAAAAAAAAACCTTTCTTATACATTACTAAGGTGCAAAGATGAGTAAAACGAGTATTTGCTGAATTTCGGGCTGTCCAGACATTGTGGGATTGCTTTTCAGGATATAAAAAGGCATTTTTTTAGCATAAGGGAGGGGTTAGAAACCTTGCGGGCCCTATAGGGGTGTGAGGACTGCACTGGGTGCAGTGCTCAGGAAAGTGTGGCTGGGAATGGGGGGGGGGGGGGGGGGGGAGAGGGTGGTAATGCAAAGAGTGCAGTTAGAGAAATATATGCAAGGCAATTCACATGCTGCAATACTGTGGGCCTTAAGTTCTTTTCCTCAAGAGAATGCTTTCTCTCTTTTGTTGCTGTAAGAGAAGGTTATTGTTAAAATGAGAGATACACGTCAGTCCATCATGAGATCAAACCTGACGACCCCCACTATCACTCCGCTGCTGAAGACCACTTTGAGACTAAATGTATTCTGTTAGCAAGGCATCACTGCTCATTGGTACCTTTTTTTATTTGCAAGGAGGCTACGGTAGTCTGTGCCATTGCTTTTTTATGTTGCTTGCACCTATAGCATGCAGTACCTGAAGTAGTAAATGCTGCACAATTTCATTTGCAGACAAAGCACCTATACCTTGACAAAGTAGTGGCAAAGATGGATGATTTAAAGATCTTTCTCAAAGATGATGTGTGGCCACAGTGTGCAAGGCTATTGAGCAGAAATTCATAAAATCAAATGAGCTCAGAATATCAGTAGACAGGCACCAGAAGTTCAAAAAGAGTATGGTAGGAGAATGTGTCTGAGGTTCAGGGTTTTCATTGCAGGAAGAAAATAAAAGGGGCGATGCTTGACTGCACTGGTAGATTTTATGCCGAGCTCTGCATTAAATCAAAAGCGATTTTAGAAGCCGCAGAACATATCTGGTCCCGAAGTGAAGAGATTTCTTTATTCTACTGAGGGACCTCTCAAGCCTTAAAGTATGTATTCCGAAGCTTACATCCTTCTACAACAAGCTGTCTGATAGAACACATTTCATCAAAATGCCTTGGCTGAGGAGACACCTCAAATTAAAGTGGCAAGCATTGGACTCGAAGAGGCCAACGGTTGGGCAGCATTGGAGTTCCCCAGATTGAGATTTTCTAGAGCCTCTCCCAGCCTGCAACTATTCCTAATATATGAGTGTCTGTTGTATCCTGTGAGAGGAGGAGGTTGTGTCCTGTGAGGAAGAGGACCTATGATGGGTCAGTGGACGCTTTCAGATCTGGCATTATCATCTCTCGTAGGTGAGCTGGCAAAAAACATTGATTTTGACAAATCGAGTAGCAGCTTTGAAGCCTTAAAGACCGAAAAATGAAAATGTTGGCATGTCGGCTTTTTTTTTTTGCTTTATGCTCTTTAGATCAATACCAGCTTTCAAAACAAGATTTATAATATCTGAAATTAGTTGCTCAAAGCAAGATGACTTCAGTGTTTCCCACTTTTTGTACACAAGCGATTTCTATAATTGATCGAGGGGTATGCTTATTTCATTTGTGCGGCAGGATTAATTATGCACTTGTCCCTCTGCAAAATTTGTCTTTTACAGCGCAGTTGTTGAAGGCCTCAATTATGACTGCTTGTTTGTTTTTGTAACTTCAGTTCTCTTCCGTGTGTTCGAGTTGTCCTTTCACTATTAGCATGCTATACTTCTCAAATGACATTTCTATGCCCATATTTGCATGTGAACGCTCAGTCTAACATTCTAGCTGGTTCGTATTTACTTTATTCTTTGTCACTGTGGCCGATGTAGTTGCAGTTGTCTTGTGCATGTTCAAAGCTTTCAACAGTCCTTATGGAGAGTTTGTGGAAGCATAAAAAATATGAACTACAATACAGCACATTGGCCAGTTCTCAAGGCTTTTGCTGGCACTGCGCTATGCCTGATGTAAACGAAATTGTTCACAATGGCACCGTGTTATAATCCTGGTCGCATCTGCCAGTTTGCCACTTTTTAGTTACTGTACGTGTTACCAAGTATTTCTACATGCTCAAAGTTTGCAATTCTTGTGGTTTTTATATGCCCTTTTATTTGAGTGGTCCCAATCTAGAAATTCATCTGTCAAAAACCTCTACTTAATTCTTCACAAATGCACCTTTCTTAAGAAAAGAAAAAGTATGACATATGCCCCTCGTAATATAGCTATTATCAGTTGTGGGGTATGCTTGTTACGTTAAAGTCTTAAGAAATGAAGGAAAAAAAATGCCTCGGCTTGCACAATGTTGTGCGATACAAAAAACGAACTTCCCCAATCGAAGAAAGCCTTGACGACAAAGTAGTTGATGGTATTGCGCTCAGGTGTGTTCATGAAGAAGGGGAAGGGGGGGGGGGGGGCGGTTGCCCCGCATTATTGCACCGGATGTCGCAGACCTACGCCATTTGGGGTTAGAAATGGAGTGCTTTCATGGGATACAGAGGAACGAATACAACCGGTCATGGAGACTGCAAACATGCGCCTTATCTGCACTTGTGCCCTCGTTTTTGTGTTCTTTCGGAGTTGTAAACCATCAACAGGTAGCAAGGCTCGCATGCAACGGGTACCTTATACGCATGAATGTTGATCCCAGTTGAATTCCAGTTAGGGATCCATTGTTATCCAACTGGTATGAACTGGAAGTTTGTTCCTTAAACCATTTACATCAGTTAGGATTTTTGCCTGGGTTGTTTCAAAGTAATGTAGAAATGTTGTCAGTGTTGTTCAAGTTACTGCCTATGAAGCAACACAATTTTACAAAAAAACAATGGTTGTGAGCCACCTCATGCATTTATTTTTCCGTTTTGAAAATGTTTCAAGCTACAATACTTGCCATGTCACTTTGCGTAAAAGAAGCTCTAGCTTTTTACAGGAATGGTTTTAGAGTGTGCTAAAGAAAGAAAGTGTAAGATGGAATAGTGACATGTGGCCTGTTTTATGCATGATGTTTGTGTGCCGCACATGAAGTGAAAAGATATCTCTGTTGGTTAACGGCTTTGCACTCAGTGGATTAGTCATGCAGTGTTACATGACAGACCACTGAAGGTCCAATACATCCTACAAAAGACTAAAAACGAGGAAACATGACAATGAAGTTGAAGGCCCATGATCTGCCAGGAAACAATGGGGTGGCTCTGAGAAGGACTTTTATATTGGCAGTAGTAAGGATGGCAGTCCTCTGCTTTGTGGCTCTTCACTTCGCAGTGACAACACTGGTGTATACTGCACTAACACCTACTGTAGTTTTGCCCATGCTGTCAGTTATTCTGAGAGCTGCGGCGGTGAGCATCAGCCAGTGCTCTAAGTTTCAAGTGTTCATTTGTAAAAGATGTGTTCTAGATCCTGCTAAAGAGTCTTGTATTATCCAATTGAGTTTCCAGAATTTACACTTTCTCTAGAAGCCCTCATTCCATTTAGGCATCTTTTCATTCTTTCCAATTAGAATTTTTAGTCCTAATTGGATTTCCATAATCAAATGTCTTCCAGTTTCCAGATGACCTCCCAGCTGGAATAAGTACTTAGTCCCAACTGCATAGTTTTAACTCTCTATAAAGAAGCAATTTATTTTTATTATGGGCTGCTAAGTTATGGTCATCTTACGGATTAGAATTGATATTCCTAATGAACATCCAAACTGAATGGACAATTGTTATGCATGGTGAAACTGGAATTCAAACTACATTTCAATGATGCATTGTGTGTGCGCTGGCTAAGATGTTAAAGGAAGCTGGTGCATTTTGCTCCCTTGTAAAAATACACCCAAACATATTAGATTTCAATAGGCTTTGCAGTTAAAAATTTTGCAACTAATTTCAATGTCCAATCTGGAGTCAATGATTTCAATTCGAGCATATTAGATAGTCTCGAGAGCTAAATTAAATGTTTCAGAGAGCAACTCATGCACTTAGGTCCTGGACCCATTTACAAAGGAGTAGCTGCAGAGTAGGATAAAAAAATTTACACATTATTTAAAAAAAAGTGCAAGAATTAGAGACCCTATGTCTAGAAGATCTATTAATGCTAAAGTATTACTTCGCTATGTTTATTTATTGTAAGTACCTACAGCGCCCGTGAGGCATTATTGTAGGGGGGATACAACTACATACAATAACACATGCAAAGAAGATATAAGGAAACTTGTTAGCAAGGTAACACAACACACTGATAGAACACTAAATGAATTCTCAAGTAGTATAAGTGATAAAATACATTAACACAGCTCTGGCAAACGCACAGATTTCACAGATTTCTGTCCGCAGACCGCGTCCGCACACCGCATCCGCAGAACGTGTCTGCAAAATCATGTCCGCAGCAGTTGTGAGTAATTGAGAAGTGGTGGAGGTTAATGAGTGGTGTCAATCGACGGAGGGTGATGTAATGTTGCAGTAGCATCCGTTCTTTTGCATTGCTCCAATGCAGATTCTGCAGTGCTCTTTAACTTTGCAACATTTCTGATTTTACAACCCTAAAAAGTGTATTGATAGCTGTTTTCACAATTTCAGGAATACCTGTTTAAGTTCATTCAGTGAGACCATTAGATTGTGTTTTATTGATTGCAGGTTGCACCAAGTGTGAAAGTGCGGGAGAAACCAGAGGTTGGAGTTTTGAGTTAAAAACGGAGTGGCTCTAAATTGCAGCAGTGCCATCGAGCAAAGAAAGCTTTTATTGTCCCGCCAAGAAAAATAGGAAACATGCAACAAGTGGCATTCATAGTTAAAGATAATTATACTGTATTCTGCACGGAGGTGTCATGTCGTAAACCGGCAGTCAATATCTGTTATGTAAAAAACACACATTTAATTTACTGAGAATTATCATTTTATTGATATATGCTCTTGTGGTGCTTGCCCACATAAAACTGCAATACCTTATCTGTGGGGACTTGCATAATTAAAAACAAGGACAGTACCACATGAAGGTAAAGCTCACTCATTGAAGAAATCTTTTTTTTTTTTCAGTGTTGTTTATATGAATTTCCTATCTCAAATGAAAAAAAATCACACAAGACTTATGCGAGTTTCTACAAGGTCAATATTTTTATTATAGATCGGTAGCCATCTCTTACATCATTTTCTTATTTCATACTCAAAATAAAACAGTTTTTCTGTGTTTATTTCTTCATGAAATTGGACCAGGCAAACGATTTTTCAAGTAAATAATTTCAATGTAAAACAGTCTCATTGAGATCAAAGCCAGTAATAAACACACTATTATCAGCATACATGATGAGCTGAGCACTGTTGTCAATATGAATTATGTCATTTATGTACAAATTCAGCAAAAGTGTGCCTAATACTCTTCATTGAGGTACTAAACAAAATATATAAAGGATGATTTGTTACTGTTCATCTGATTCCTTGAATGGGACTTGATTCAATTATTTCCAATACCTTTGCGAGTGCTGGTAATTAAAAAAAATATCTCTACGAACGTGTGCTCCATGCTCTAGCAGATTTCATAGAGTTCCCCGATAGAATATTGAGCTTTTATATTAGCATTGCATGACATGTTAATTGGATGTGAAGCATGTTTGATGTTCACAAATGCATGCCATTTCCATAATTTCGACTCCCTTAATTGTACGAAATGTTGGCACAGAGCTGAACTGTTGCCATTGAATTGGACTCCAAATTGTTGACTGGGGGCCAATATCCAGTTGGAAATGGTCATTTCCGATTTTGATTTGGGATCAACTGTTTAGTTAAACTTGGAACAAAGCCATACTGCCGCGGTGCAATCCATCGCTACGTACGTGGTTCGGCTAGAGCAGCTCTTTAGACACAGTGACAGACACAGAGACCATTTTTATTTAGGCTGTGGCTAAAGGTACGTCGGACGGACCCGATCAATGGTCTTAAAGGTACGTCCGACGGACCCGGTGCGTTTTTCTTCGGGATCCGTCCGACGGATCCGGGAAATATTTTTCAGAGGTACGGCGGACGGACTCGATCGGTAGGGTTCTTCCGACGGACCCAACGCATTTTTCTCCGATATGGGCCTTGGGATCCGTCGGGAAAGCCGGACGGATCCGAGACATGTCCGAGATCCCCAGATGTGGTTGTAGCAACAACATGGTAGCCATATGTAGCCAAATCGAAGTTGGTATGAGGTGTACGTGCGAGGTGCAAGAAGTGTGTACTACATACTGCATGCGTGAAATGTGAAATTACAAAGAATAGTACAGTGGCAAGAATAGTGCCTAGAATGGGTGATATACTACGTGATGGCATGATGATAGGTTTACGTGAGTTGGACCGCGGCAGGGTGCTTGCGCAAGCGCATGTAATCGCGGTGTTGACGGCCAGCCCGCGGCCCGCACGCCCGCTCATTTGGTCCTCGTTATTATGTGGATTAACGTCTACGACGGTCGTTATGTAATTATGTAGTTTTGATTCTTCAAAGTTTCCTCACTTCCATCTGTGATGAGATGCGTCACGTAACGCATCGCTTTCTGCTCGCATTGAGGTTTGGTGCTGCAAGTTCTACGTAGTACAAGCGGCGCTGAAAAAGCTGGGCACCGCCGGCGTGTCTCTAGCCCAAGCATCGCGTCATTCGTGTTTGTTGTACAACTGGAGGTGTGGTTTGTGCTTACCGTGAGATGCTGTGCTTACGGATTACGTCCTACTAGAGTGCTGTGTGAGACTACGAAGAGTGCTGTGATGAGTGCGCCGATGTCCGGACGGACATCAGTGTGTCCGTTTATGATCGGCGATGTTGCACGTGCATGTCAGTGTTTATTAGGTGCAGTGGTAATTTATTTACACGCGCTGTGCAACAATCAGACGAGAATAAGTCATCGACAATTTGTTAGCCTGTACTACAGAGCTCAAAACTCGGAAAATGGGAATGCACATGATGCAGTTTTTGCATGTTGGAGTGGACCGAAAAATAAGTGCCCAGCCCACACCGCCGGGATGCGCATTACTACAGGTGAAATGGTTCAGGTTTCTGTAAAATAGCTGCCTGGCACAGCACCTTTCTAAATGTTCAGACTTTGTACTATTGTTGAAGGCCACTTTATCATTAATAAAGGAACGAATATGCTTTATGTGTTAATGACTAGTGCTTTTTCAACATATTATGTTCATTTTTTTTTTTTCGTTTTTCCTTAGTTTCCTTTGTTTTTCATGCTAGACAAAACACAAATAGTACACTTTTAAACTTGTCAGTCCAAAGCTGAACATGAATATCTGCCATGCATGTGACAGCTTTAATGCTAGAAAGGTTGACATGTATAGCATGTACGTACACGCTGCGACATCTTAGTGGCACGTTAGGCTACTTGCCCCAAGGTCGTGATGTTTAATACCAGTGATGGCGGTCGCACTTTGGTCCAGGTGAAATGCAAATGCTTCTGTTTTCTGCAAGATGTCAATGCAAAGTACAAAGCCCGGGCAGTCAAATTAGTCTGGAGCTCTCCACTACGGTATTCTTCATAGCTACATATGTCAATTTAGGATGCGAAACCCTACATGCCACAGGTAGGCTGCATTGTTTTTTAGATTTTGTAACCTCTCATCTATGTTTTGCAACATTTGGCTAATTTTAGTTCCCAAGCAGTTGCTAAAGATGAAACCGAAGCAGTTCTTGGCATGGTTTGCTGCTTAGATTAATTTGCTAATTGCAGTTCTTTGAAACTTGCATCAATGCTGGACAGTTCAAATAGCAAGCAGTTGAATTACAGAAATGATGTGGATCATGCATTCAGTTCTGACAAGTGGAAAGTAACGGTCCCCTCCTTGCATGCATAGGTGCCTTTAGACAAATACATACTCGGGTGTGTGATTGTGACTCATATCAAGGGTCAACAGAAGGCCATGTGGAGCCAGTGTGATATTCTTCATGAAGGCTAAAGTAAAATTGTACAACAGCTGCTGTACCATGCAGAAAAAAATTGATCATTTAGTGTATGATTAACTGACCATGAATAGCATCTTACTCAGAGTGTGACATGATATATATCTGGTTTAGCATCCCAAAATAACTACGGCTATGAGGAACACAATAGTTGAGGGCTCCGGTATAATTTCGACCATCTGGGGTTCTTTTACATGCACTGACACCGCACGGTGCATGACTGCCTATTGTTTCGCCTCTATTGAAATGCCCCTGCTGTGGCTGGAACCAAATCTGCATCTTTGGGTTCAGCAGCCAAGCACTCTAACTACTGAGCCAGCACAACGGGGCCAAGTATCAAAATGCATGCCATTACATTTCTTTCTAGCCTGTGGTTTTCTTCACAGAACTAATGTATACAAGGAAAAGTAAACAGCAAGAAAACACTAGTTTTATTGCACATTATATTCACATTTCAGCGAACATTCTCTAGTAAAAAATTTATCATAATGTTTTCATGGAAACCATGAACAAAACAAAACAATGCACTTACTCCACTCGAATTATTAATGGGCAAGGTTGCATCTATGCTACTACACTGCACTTATCACAAAACCACAAGCCCCATCTGCTTTGGCCAATCACTTGATGAAACTAACGGAGACAGATGTCGCACACCACAGACTGGTCGTCTCGCAACATATCTCTGCATATGTTGCATTTCAATTTCATGCCTTTCCACTTAGTTTCAACTGTTGCCAGCATTACTAGTCACCCATCTTTTCTGAAATTCCTTTTTACGCTGTTGGGATCAGCATCCTTGTTAACGATGGTCTCTGGCATTTTGGATGCTATCATTTTCACATCTTCCTCATCTGGAAGAACGAAGGAAATGACAAGCTTTGAGCAGACAAAAAATTAGGGAGACTCCTAATCTCCACCTGTAAGGGTATGGTGTGCCAGCGTTAATGGTTCTTGTCTGCAGATCCCACTGTGGATTCTCGTTAATTTACATGCCCTTTGCTATAAACATTATTACTAATTCCTTAATTCATGTCTCTGTTATCTCAGATATACTCATTAGCATACGGTCGTAGGCTGCCCTGCTAGGTGATAGACAACCCGGCATAGACCTCTGTAAGCCTCAACCTTTCTTAATTGGAGCTGAAACGTTGAAGCTGAAATATTTCAAATATAACTTTGTAAGCTTGGCTTAACAGCTCCTGCCATGTAGTGTGGCCTCGTGACAATTGGCTCGTGGCACTTTCGGCTTGTGCACAGGGGTCATCTGTTAAATACTGGTTAAAATGCATGAAAAATACATTTTCACACAAACTGGTGGCAAATGGTCAAGTGGTGCACTTCAGATTCTGAAATGTATACCTATATTCATGCAAGGATCGCATCATCACATAACATGATCAAGAGTTCTATCAGTACCTGTAGTTACATAGCATTTCAATGCCCATTAAAGGACCACCTCAGACAATGGTTGTTGTTATCTCAAGACCTGTTCTAACAGCGTACTGACGCCATTCCACTGAGCGATGGACATGTATATGCATACCCTAGATAGCTCATGATTGTGGATCTCATTTATTTCTATGACTTCGAAGGAGTTCCTGTCGTCAGAAACATTATGACATCGGGACAGTAGTCTTGAAAGGTGATGAAAAGAAATAACCAGATTACCTTGACGCAATGCTAAATTACAGAGGGTGAATATGCTGCATGAAGATACCAAGAAGCTTGTACAAAGAAAAGTGAGCGTGAAATGGCAGGATTTTTGAAACATTGAAATAAACTACAAACTATACTTGTCAAACCTGTCATTAAGGAATGGAAATCATGCAGTAATCAAAAACACAACATGGAGGACATTTTAGGTCATTTTCACAAAACACATACCCAAACCTCACACACAGCTTCATACTTATGAAAGAGGACAAACCAATATGCAAGGAGTGTGGAGATGAACTAACAATAAGCCATATCTTACACGTGCGCCAGAGTCGAGAAAAGAGGAAACATTTTGTACAATTTGCAACAGATCCCTTTCCATCCCAGCATGATCCTAGGAGAGACGTGCAAATTTCCTGCATTTTTGGTTTCCTAAAATGTTCCTAAACAAGCTACATCCTAAAGAACATTTTAGTAATTACACACAAAATAAATACATTAAACCTTGTTCTTGGTGCATGGCAGCATTAGTCGCTTAGGCACCATAAAAATCAACACAATGCTGTAAGGTATACCTCGGTTAGCTATGTTATATGAGACAAGCTTTCGGCCTGGTGTGGTCCTTATTCACGTGACAGCGGTGTCATGAGGGTCTATATGCCAGCGATCGGAAAGTGACCTATTCCAATAATTTTACAAACTGAAGGTGATTGTACAGATTTCTAAAGACTGGAGTGCTCAACTGTTTTATCAACGTCCGCCTGCTTTGACAGCCTGGAGTGACCTATTCCAATAATTTTACAAACTGAAGGTGATTGTACAGATTTCTAAAGACTGGAGTGCTCAACTGTTTTATCAACGTCCGCCTGCTTTGACAGCCTGGAGTGAAACTGTTGAAGAGAATACATTTTTGAACATTTAACGCGTTTCTGAAGGCGTTGCTTTCAATTACGGGGCCAACAAAAAGCAGGTGAATGTCAAACGCCGCCTAGATAGGCTTTCTAGCAAGACAGCGGTGTAGCGTGGAAAATCGCTCCGCCGATCCATCGCTGGCGCCGCTGACTTGAAAGGCGAACTGTTCAAACTTATATAGCTGCTGACCACACCTGAAACACTGAATTGCGCATGATCAAGGCAGAATTTCTCTAACACTGAGCACTGGTAGCTATCGATTTCGCGCCCAATATTGTGAAAATCTGTCCTCTCTTCGATCATTGATACGTCCACGGTTGAACATTTATGCGCCTCGGGGTAGGCCAGCCGTGGGAACATGGATGCGTGGTTGTAGCAAAGATCACTTGCATGGCACACTCTGCAAAATTCTAAGAGTCAGCTTCTTCAACGCAATGTGCAGCGCACATTTTCTACCGCGTACCTAAGTCCGGCGATGCATGCATATCGATCCCGATCGTTTCAAAGCTGCGCGGCCGTTCAGTCGGGTCACGCTAACCTCGAGCATGCGGGGGTTTAAACTACATGTACGCAAACTTCAACGACAAGAAAAAGATGCAGCCTAAGCACTTTAGTCTAGTCTTCCCCTATATACCAAAGAACATTGCTGTTCACAGGGAATTCGGATCATTCACGCTTCCGGCTTTCCGGTTGTGCACTCTTGCGGTGCGGTGCAGTAGGTCTTCGCCTCGACGAGTCGATGTGCAGGCCTCTAGTAGATTCGGCATGTCTTCTGCCACGGCTCTGAGGTAGAACTTAAACGAAGAATTTAGCTAAAAACATCCTGTTTCCTCGGTCTGCATGTGAGGAACGAGCATAATGCCATTTCACATACATACTTTGGACTGCCGAATGTTCAGCTGCACGGAGAGGTGTGTGTGTGTTGTGCCGGCGCTAGATCTTCGGAGGTCGATGCAGGACCTTAGACAGCGTAAATGCTAGGAATAGCTCGCTCGCATTACGGGCAGATCGAGGTGATAGTTTAGTGCGAAGCGAAAGCTGCTCGTGAATGTGCGTATCTCGATGCCAGCTGGTGGAGCTGGTGCAGTACGTAGCATATCGCTTGCAGCTATGTGCCTGACAGCGATGTTTGCCGTACACAACCCTAAGTGAAGACCGTGATCTATGTTAGAACGGATGCACTCTTCGTAGCACCTCATCGAGAGTCGCGGCTAGCTGATATCATAGAGGATGAGATCCATTCACGCGTAGCAAGCGGAATGTGGCCGCGTTCGACGTGCATATAGCCATGAGCCTGTATATCGACGTCCGCCGTATCTTTACGAGAATCGAATGGATACGTCGGACGTACCTTTAGACACTTCGTTTTATTTAAGAAACAGCCAACAAAAGTGAACTGAAAAAATGGCAACTGCTCACCCCATACATGGTTACTATACAAAGGCACACTGCACTTGAACCTTGTCTAGGACGCCTAGCGCGTAGGATGCTTTCGTGAAAAAAAAAAAAAAAAAAAAAGAAAAACGGCGTTGTACATGGCATCGAATCCAGGTGCGTACACTTCTGCCTTTTCCCGTGCTCTCGAGTTAAGTGATCCTTGGATGGCGACTATAACCTTCGAAATGTGATGCATTTATAAAAAAAAAATACACAAAGCCGCGGTGTACATTGTAGCCTATCGCGAGGCCTAGTTTGTCGTCTCTGCAGCACTGGAGAGAACGACGCTGGCCAAGTGCTAGCTGCAGCAGCTGTGGAATGCACGAGGTGAGAATTAAGCAGTACAGTACTTTATGAAGCAATATTCAAGACGATTATGCAGTTGTTATATAATGTCGATACTTCCATTAACATCGCTGAACAAAGCCGCAGAATACTCTAGCTGTTAAGCCGTTGTGTGGGCTTAGCGTTCGTCGCGGCAGTAGAGTGACGCTTGCCACGTGTTCTGCAGCTGCTGCACGAAGACTCGGAAGAATGCGTGAGGGAAGCAGGTAATAAGCACTGTAGCACTTTATTAAATCAAATTTGACACGATTAAGCATGCGTGTATTTACGTATAGCCTGGTAAAGAGGCCTAGCGCGCAAGTTATTTTGGTGGCCGCGACGATTGATACGAAGCCACGTGCAACGTAGAGAGGGAAGAGGAGTACGGGAGGTGCAGGTCTGCGGTCTGCCAGGAAACATTGGGGCGGCCCTGAAAAGGGCCGTTTGGATGCGCAGCGACGTGACGGCGTGGCGAACACAACGCCCTGCACTCGTCCGTGGCCCTTTGCCGTGCACCGTCAACAGCGGTGCACTACGTCGTACACAGTGCCATGGTTATATGCTGCCCTGGATGCTGTCGCGATGCTTCTACTGTAGACATTTACGAGGGTTGCGGCGATGATCTTGGAGAGCTGATCGATGCCGCGATCCCTGACATGGGCTGCTGCGTACAAAGAAAATCCTCGGCCTCTTCGCAGCATACAGGAAACGGTGCTGTAAAAGAGTAGAAAAAGTTGCATTATGAACATAGCGATTTGATGAATGCGCAACATATTACAAAACCTTCGACAAAGAAATCTGCGTTCTTGTACCTCAATCAGGGTTGAGAATGCGCACGGCAGACGTGCGCCTCAGCATAGCAGTCAGGCAGCGCTTAGTTGCCGACGGCGGATGTTTTCGTGGAGGTCTCCATAGCCGTGGCCGATTTTTTTTTTTTTTTTTTTTTTGAACACGAGGAACGTCCATGCCACGAGCTGCTGCTGCACGAGGTCCTGGAAGCACGTGGGGAGAGACAAGTGACACAGCACTTATAAATAAGCAAAATGAGAGACAATTTTGCGCAATTTATACTTACCTTGACGGTGCTTGCGATCTCCCGCAGGTCGTCGCCATTATCAACGTCATTCCGCCCAACGTACAGCACGGATCGGCGTGCCGAAAGCGCATTGACGTAAACGCGCAGGCCCGCCATCGTCGAGCACCTCGGTGACCGAACGCGCCGGTGTCATGCAGCAGCGAGATCCACGAACCGAATGCCGGAATCGCGCGCGTTGCCAGAGCGGGGGCTCCTAGCGATTCCCTAGAGCGTCTAGGGACGAAAAAAAACAAGCAAACCTAGTTTTTGACTACGTCACGTCCGGTTAAGCATTGAGCCCGACGCAAAAAACGTCACGCCAGGCCGCGGCGTGTCCACCAATCAGCGTTTCCAGCCGATCTACCCCTAAACGCTTCTGAATTACAACAAGATGGCGGCTGCTCGCGTAGAAGTAGCCTTCTTTATTGGAATGCTCCGTCGCTTCTGCGCATGCGCCAGCTGAAAGAAGTGAGGAGGAATAACTTGCCGGATGTGGCGTAAAACTTGTTTTATGTTTTGTTTGTAAAATGTCTGCCGCTTCTCGTCGCTGTTTCTAGCGATAGGCCGGTCGCTGGTGTCGCCGGCTCCGTGATCGCTCGCAAGCCGGACTTGGCTGTGGCGATGATGACGGACGGGTTTCTTGGCATCGTAGGATCGTAGTTTGAACGTTTGAATATCGTAGCCGAGTGGCCGTGTCTGGCCGTGTTCCTTTCTACTTGTTACAATACTCCTTGAGCTTCGGCCTCGCGTACTGCTGTTCGTCAAGCGGCATGCTGTGATATTCCCATGCGTTCTCTAGTTACAGATAGCACCAATAGCACCGTCTCCGACCTGTGGACTCTGCGACGCTAGTTCACGGCCGGTCTCGAGGGAAACGCGCTCTCCCTCGAGACCGGCCGTGGCTAGTTCTGCAATGCGTGTCAGCCCGCCCTTGTCGATGGAACATGCCTGCAGTATGTTGCAAGTAACTGGTGTGGTCAGCATTCCATGTACTTACTTGCATTTCCCGAAATTTATACGAGTCACACTCACTGCCTTTGGATCATCCGGAAGTAAGGTGTACAGCGCAAGTAGCGCAACACATGGGATGCGAAAAACTCGTCTCCGATCGAGTGCGTGGTTGAATGGAATCTCGCTGTCATTTTTATCGTTGTCCTCGACTTCGACACCACTATTTAGTAGCAGTGGTAAACTTTAATCACCTCGAAATACCAGTATAAAAAGGCCGGTTGGAGCCTGTAATTTGTACGAAATTGCCTCTCTAATCCTGGATTTCAAGAGGTCGGTTAGTGTATCCGCAGGGCAATTGTTTTGCCATTTTCGTTGCCTTTATCGGATGTACAAACACGGAATTCGGTGTCCAATTGATGCAGGCAGCTTGGCACAGCTAATCTATTATGAAGCTCCGGTGCGGTAGCCAGCCCGGGACTAACCGGGAAATAGAACCTCAACCGGGAAGGCCAGCTGTTCATCACAGCTCTCAAGCGACTCACTGCCCGCCTACTGGGCTAGTCATGCAACCGTGGAACCCAGGTATATTTTCAAGTAAACTTCTGTGCTTAGGAGTGCCGGGAGGTAGACCGCCCGCGCAAAGAAAAAATGCTCTCCACATCTCCCGACGCAGTCCTGCCGCTAGTTTTGCTCCTAAAGTTGAAGGCTCGAAGCGCAAGCTGTGAAAGTCCTGGTATTTTTGCACAGTATTTATCTTCCAGCTGCTCTAGCTCTAGACAGTTCTTGTATCGAATTCCTGTATTTTTTACTTTTTTTTTCTCTCAAAACATCCCTCGACGTCCTATTCGATCGATGTTATTTCTACCTGCCCTGTTGTGCTTATCATTGTAGACAAGCATGTAGACTAGTGTCAAAACAATAAATAAACAGTGCTGCGTCCGTGATTCCATCTTTGTCCAGTCATTGCCCTTGCGACTTGTTGCAGCATGCACCAAAAAACAAAGTTTGCCAAGTAATTATTTTCTCTGCCTTAGGGAAAACAGGCCAGCTGTGAAAGCTGCAAAGATATAGACTGATATCCCTTCATATTGTTTCACACACTCATGCTAATGATGTGTTGTATTTTCAAAGACCTGCTTGCCAGCGCAAGAGGAACATTTATTGCGGACTGCATATTGGTTGTGTAGTGTCAAAATACACACATGCATCTCGATTTCAGGACATTCAATACCCTCGGGTGGTTACAAAGTACTCGAGTTGTCATGATAGCCAACTGCAGCTATGGGATAAAAAAGTTATAGGGACATAAATCCTTGCAAGAGTAACAAAACTGCATAAATTTGCACTGTTAAAAATATTAAACACTACACAGCGAAAGTAGTTTTGCTAGAACCATTGCTGTGACTGACATGGCAAACAGTGCTTGTTGCCTTTAGTGATGTGTTGAGCACAAGACCTGCATGGAGATTTTAATTCTTTCAGGTAGGCAGAGTTATGTACTGTTTTCGTTGTGTTATCATACATGCAGACCAAGGTAATGCCATATGCTCCTTGGTTCCAACACTGCAATTCTGAAAAAGTGACTGCCAACACAGGCCCGATGTACACCGTCCCACTGCTGACCGTGTATGTTCCTAAGTGATGTCCAAGTCTTGGGCAGACACTAATCGACGCAGCTCACAAAGCAACATTCCTGCCAAGGTGGTTGCCTACCATAAAACCCACATGCCATAGCTGCCATTCATGGCAGCCCAGAAGTAATGAAGTGCTGACGAAACTCATTTCAGACGTTCAGTGAGTTTACACAAGAGGGAGTTGTTAATATGGTTAATTAGTCATCCAGTGAAATTTACACTGTATTTATTTTGTTAAACAAAGCTCCTTTTGTGAAGTGAAACAAGCTCCTAGTAGCCACAGGCAAAAAGTAGGCAAATGGCAATACATATTTAAATACGTATTGTGAATTGTGTTTTATTGTCGGATTCCTTTGAAGGGACACTAAGGAGGATGGAAAGCAGGTTTCCTTTATTGCTAAGATACAGTGTTCTAATCTTAAAGAGACCACACGAGTCGCTTTGGGACATTAAACCCCACAAACCATTAAAGAGACCACTTAAAGTGAAAGCAGATGTTTTAAAAGGATGGAAAGACCAAAAAACAGAACAAAGATGCTGCCATTGCCGGCCAATTTTGCAAGTAAAATGCATGCTTCCACACAGAAGTTTTGGTTCAGATTACTGCAAGATATAGTGTGTCATGATCCACTCTAATGTGGCAGTGACACGTCCTTTTCAGCAAGGTCATCATGAATCGACTCATGGAAAGGCTTCCAATTTAAATTTTCTCACCAATAAATACTATATGCCACGATTGCTGCCAGACAACACAGCCATAATGAGAGAAATAATCAAATATTTACTGAGACCAATGACTCAATGGAGTTGTACTCAGTGTCCCTTTAAAAGGGTGCACTGAAGCATTCAAGCAAAGTATGCAGTGATGCATGTAAGAAAATATTCTGAGGTAACACAATCTTTGCTCCAACAGAAGACTGACAAATTCACCACAAAGAGGGAAAACAGCTGCCCAGGTACACTGGTACAGCATATACAGCAATCGCAATAATTAGCAGACATGCATTGCATTTCACAGGATGTCACGAAATGTGTTCGTTATTTTAAATGTAATGGCATTAAATGTGCAAGCATATTTTGCAGATTGCAGATTTATTTGCTGCTTCAATTATTTATTTCATATATACGGCCACATCTTTGGTCAACAAAAAAAAAGGGCGTGTAGGGGTCAGATTAGATGTGCTAGGCTTCTCTCCTGGAGGAGCAAGGAGAGAATCATTCTCCTGTAACCAGTTGACGGTGAATTCATCCAAATGTAAAGGTCCGATGTTCTACGACCCAAAATTTACCTAAACGGGCATCTCTGCCAGCCGTCGACGAGAGCATATGCAAGAGAGGTGGTCATGTGTAGCCTAAGCACGGACATCTGCACGAAAGAAGGAAAAAAAAGAAAGAGCTCACATTTGGGTACCACATCAAAAATATGTGTAAGTCCGCTCAGCAACCAAAAATGACGGACATTGTGCATGCATAAAACGCATGAATATGTCAGCGCAACTTAACAGTGTTGGCCGTTCATGTCATATCGTAATTATGGTGCAGTGAGGCTTGCTAATGAACTAAACAGGCTCTGCTCATCACAAACCTCTCAGCAGCACCTTCCTACAATCAGTGTCCTGACCTTTCAATAAGACAGCTTTCTCCTCCTCGCATTGCTAGAATGTATCAGAACGTTCTTGCTCGCAGCATATAAATACGATCAATATGACAAATACCGGTATGCTGTCTAAAGAGACGAAAGATTTGATTAAGAAACACCAGAGTATGAAAGCTTCCAATCGAACAGACCAGATCAATTTGGCCGAGATATCAAAGCTAATCAATAAGCGCAAGGTGGCTGATATAAGGAAGTATAACATGGAGAAAATTGAACATGCTGTAAAGAACGGGGGAAGCCTTAAAGCGGTAAAGAAGAAATTGGGCATAGGCAAAAACCAGATGTATGCGATAAGGGACAAGGCGGGCAACGTCATCACGAATATCATTTAACGTCCCAAAGCGACTCGTGTGGTCTCTTTAAGATTAGAACACTGTATCTTAGCAATAAAGGAAACCTGCTTTCCATCCTCCTTAGTGTCCATTTAAAGGAATCCGACAATAAAACACAATTCACAATAAGTATTTCAATATGTATAGCCATTTGCCTACTTTTTGCCTGTGGCTACTAGGAGCTTGTTTCACTTCACAAAAGGAGCTTTGTTTAACAAAATAAATACAGTGTAAATTTCACTGGATAACTAATTAACCATATTAACAACTCCCTCTTGTGTGAACTCACTGAACATCTCAAATGTGTTTCGTCAGCACTTCATTACTTCTGGGCTGCCATGAATGGCAGCTATGGCATGTGGGTTTTATGGTTGGCAACCACCTTGGCAGGAATGTTGCTTTGTGAGCGGCGTCGATTAGTGTCTGCCCAAGACTTGGACATCATTTAGGAATATACACAGTCAGCAGTGGGACGGTGTACATCGGACCTGTGTTGGCAGTCACTTTTTCAGAATTGCAGTGTTGGAACCAAGGACCATATGGCATTACTTTGGCCTGCATGTATGATAACACGACAAAAACAGGTCATAACTCCGCCTAACTGACAGGATTAAAATCTCCATGCAGGCCTTGTGCTCAACACATCACTAAAGGCAACAAGCACTGTTTGCCATGTCAGTCACAGCAATGGTTCTAGCAAAACTACTTTCACTGTGTAGTGTTTAATATTTTTAACAGTGCAAATTTACGCAGTTTTGTTACTCTTGCAATGATTTATGTCCCTATACCTTTTTTATCCCATAGCTGCAGTTGGCTATCATGACAAATGGAGTATTTTGTAACCACCCGAGGGTATTGAATGTCCTGAAATCGAGATGCATGTGTGTATTTTGACACTACACAATCAATATGCAGTCCGCAATGTTCCGTCTTGCGCTGGCAAGCAGGTCTTTGAAAATACAACACATCATTAGCATGATTGTGTGAAACAATATGAAGGGATATCAGTCCATATCTTTACAGTTTTCACAGCTGGCCTGTTTTTTCCTAAGGCAGAGGAAATTTTGGCAAACTTTGTTTTTGGTGCATGCTGCAACTAGTCGCAAGGGCAATGACTGGACAAAGATGGAATCACGAACGCAGCACTGTTTATTTATTGTTTTGACACTAGTCTACATGCTTGTCTACAATGATAAGCACAACAGGGCAGGTAGAAATAACATCGATTGAATAGGACGTCGTGGGATGTTTTGAGACAAAAAATAAAAAAAATACAGGAATTCGATACAAGAACTGTCTAGAGCTAGAGCAGCTGGAAGATAAATACTGTGCAAAAATACCAGGACTTTCACAGCTTGCGCTTCGAGCCTTCAACTTTAGGAGCAAAACTAGAGGCAGGACTGCGTCGGGAGATGTGGAGAGCATTTTTTTCTTTGCGTGGGCGTTCTACCTCCCGGCACTCCTAAGTACAGAAGTTTACTTGAGAATATACACGGTTGCATGACTAGTCCAGTCGGCCGGCAGCGAGTCGCTTGAGAGCTGTGATGAATAGCTGGCCTTCCCGGTTGAGGTTCTATTTCCCGGTTAGTCCCGGGCTGGCTACCGCACCGAAGCTTCATAATAGATTAGCCGTGCCAAGCTTCCTGCATCAATTCGACACCGAATTGTACATCCGATAAAGGCAACGAAAATGGCAAAACAATTGCGCTCCGGATACAATAACCGACCTCTTGAAATCCAGGATTAGAGAGGCAATTTCGTACAAATTACAGGCTCCAACCAGCCTTTTTATACTGGTATTTCCAGGTGATTAAAATTTACCACTGCTACTAAATAGTGGTGTCGAAGTCGAGGACAACGATAAAAATGACAGCGAGATTCCATTCAACTACGCACTCGATGGGAGACGAGTTTTTCTCATCCCTTGTGTTGCGCTACTTGCGCTGCACACCTCAGTATGATCCAAAGGCAGTGACTCGTATAAATTTCGGGAAATGCAAGTAAGTACATGGAATGCTGACCATACCAGTTACTTGCAACATACTGAGGCATGTTCCATTGACAAGGGCGGGCTGAACTAGCGTCGCAGAGTCCACAGGTCGGAGACTGGGAATATCACAGCATGCCGCTTGAAGAACAGCAGTACGCGAGGCCGAAGCTTAAGGAGTATTATCACAAGTGGAAAGGAACACGGCCACACAAGGCCACTCGGCTACGATATTTAAAATACGATGCCAAGAAACCCGTCCGCCACCATCGCCACAGCAAAGTCCGGCTTGCGAGCGATCACGGAGCCGGCGACACTGGCGACTATCGGCCTATCGCTAAAAACGGCGACATGAAGGAAGGAAACAACTTAACGGCGACGAAAAGCGGCAAACAACATAAAACAAGGTTTACGTCACGTCCGGCAAATTATTCCTCCTCGCTTCTTTTTGCTGGCGCATGCGCAGAAGCGACGGAGCATTCCAATAAAGAAGGTCTGGGGCCGTATTACGCACCGCTCTCAAACGGATCGCTCTCAAAATCGCTCTCAAAGGCCTATGTCCTATTGGTCAGTTCTGACCGGTCAGTTCTGCGTCACCGGTGGACGTCATCAGACGTCATGAACACGAAAGAAATGATGACGTTAGGCACTTAAATATGGCCGCCAATTGAGAGCGTTTTTTTGAGAGCGACAGAAGCAGTCTCAAACGTTTGAGAGCGAAAATGGCGGCCGCGTAAATTGCGATGCGCCGCTTTGAGGCATTGTATCGGCGATCCACAGCGAAGAATGAAGCACGAGGACGCGTTTGACTTGCCGGACAAGTTGCTCCGGCTCTGTTCAACTCGGGAACAAGGTGACTGCGCGACGATTGCCGACGAACATCGATGAACGGCGGCTTGCGGGCGAGTGCGTCGTCACCGCGGCGGCAAGCGCACCGCATTTTTTTGCTACCGGAGGCTTCCAACCACGATTATACCGTGCTTCCAACGTACGTAGGGAATGTAAGATCGTTTGCATCACGCAGTGCGTCGGTAGCGGAAGCCATCGGACGGAACGATGATTGCCGTCAAGGATACGGAAATACTACGCACGTTGTGAACATCACAATAGTGAGTAGATTTTATTATTGACTGCGTGTGTTTGCCGAAGAGTTCTGAAGATCATAGTAAACTTGTATTGTGCCTGCTTTATCTCAGATCTGCGAAGCGAACACGCGCATTTCGTGACCCTGGCTGCCCCGCCGGACCAACGCCTCCTCCACGGCGCGTTCGTCTAGCGTTTGTGAATGCGCCGTAAAAACGCCTGCTTCTTTTCATTTCATCCTTCTGTCAATTATATATGCGCGAATCAAAAGCGTCCAAAATAAAGTTGTAAGTTCAGTGCAGTTGTGTGTGTCCCTAGTCTTGTCTTTGTCTGCCAGCGCTGCGACACCATAATGTTTGATAGCGGTACTCCTGTGCACCGAAAGGTGATCGAAGGTCTGCTGAACACCTGCGTCTTTTTCCTGATTAAGATCTAAAAACCCGTGTTGGTCATCGAACGATCTTGATTATATGCATTGATGTGTGCAATACCACTTGTTGTAAGTCGGCTTCTCTGCAAGGCTTATTTTTTTTTTTTTTTTTTTTTTTTTTTTTGAAAGCAAGCCTTGCAGGGAGAGACTGACTTAGATTTCGGCTTCGGCAAGAGATACATTTCCTGAATATGCTGAGACGGGCTATATGCCAAAGAATGCATGTTGCAGTGAAATTTTGTTCATGGCAAAAGCAATAGGAGACAAATATTTATAGTGTTTAAATTTATTTGCTGCCTAAGAAATCGGGGTGCTTCTGTTATGCAGGTAATCATCACTACCAAGTTACAAGGCTGTCCCTACAATGATGCTTGCCTAAACAGCATTGGCACACGTTGTAAGCATTCCTGCGAATGTTTACGATTCTGGCTGTGGGCTACTTAGTATGGATCTTCAATTGAGTGCTAAAGCATGCTCAAAAGCTGTTGAGATTAGCAAAAGATGGGCCTAAGTGGATGTCATATTTTGGTTACCCATGAGACGGCAACTACCCACTGAAGTCATGGCTGATTACACCAGCGCCAAGCCATCCCAGTCCCAGCTCGCTGTCTCTTCTCTGCTACCGTCTTGCAGCCTGGTACAGTTGGCTGTCGTCACTGTGGTGTAAACATGCTTAAACTGAAAAGTGCAGTATTACAGCAAGGCAGTAAATGTTCATGATGTTGACTGTAATCAGAAAATACTACCAACAAAGATCTTTTTTTTTTTTTTTTACTGCCACTTATATTCAGTAGAAACACTTATTTCTTGGCAGCAGCATTTCACTCGAGTGTTTTTACTGCAAAAGAGGCAGCATATAGAGAAGCACATGTACCTTGATATACATTGACCATACAACATTGACATGTACATTCGAGAATAAATTACTAGGCCCAAAGAAGCCATTCCATTGCATATTGAAGCTACCTATACAAATAGGTACTGTATGCATGGTGCAGTATACAAAATGCTTATATATCAGATATAACAAAGCTGTAGCTGCTGCTCTGCTGTAGCAGCTGCTAGGAGAATAGTGCATTTTACTTGGCTTCAGTGCCCAGAATGACTGCTGAATGACAAAAATCTTAGTGACAATAAAATAACTGCAATCATAAATGCATTGCCGGGGCTATGTGTGAATAAAGGTTATTTTACACTAATAAAACGTGCAACACTGTCAAGAAGAATGCTAAACAGCTTGAAGACAGTAGAGGAAGCTAAACTATAAGCATCCAATAAATGACTACGCCATAAATGTGTGATATACACATTTTGCACAGCTACTTTTGTCATTGGCATTTATTTTCAAAGTCTTTTCAACCAATAACAAAAAAAAAATCATCTTCTGTTCAAACTGATATTTTAATAGAAAAGTCTTGTACATAATTCACACAATATTGAAAGAGAATGCGTAATGTGTGTAAAATGAACATATTTTGAAACACTAAAGACTCTTTGATGGATATAAAGGCACTTGAAAGCTAGTTGTCATAGTGCGATCGCAGAAATTGAGCCGATTTCGAGCTCGCTCGCGGCATCACATGCATGATACGCTTGCTTTTCCTGCCGACAGAGTGGACACCGTCTAGCACGAACAGAAACTATGACACCGTCAGAGAGGCCTTGCAACAATGTGCGACCAACACCATCACTCTTACCGCTGCGCGAAATGCAACATACTAGACATCCCTACCTTTATCGCCTCTAAACTGAAGTCTGGTAGAACAAACTCGTTCTCGCCTCGGTGACAATTAAAAAAAAAAAAAAAAAAGAGTGCTTTCTTTCTCTTGCACAAACCAAAACGGAGCGTAAACGTCGGTTTCTGTACCTCACACAGAACATCAGCTACTGAACATGAACGGAATGGAGCAGCAGTAGCATCAATCGCAATATGAAGAACCGAGCCCAATGTGCCTGAGGTCAACTGGTTGCGAAGCACAGCAGCGAGTCACTGTGGCTTGCACGACAAGTCAGTGGTGAAGGGTCGTGCGTGGGATCTCGTTTCCCGCACTGCAGTCGCGAGCTCTTGCATAGCGGCTGACACCTACTATACTGATACTGTCAGCTTCCATCTATCGGTAGAAGTAATAGTGTAGCCTTCATTTTCCTCTTGTATTTTCCAAAGAAACAACACTAGATCACATGGCTACCGCTCGTCGCTCTTGTCATCGCTGGTAAGCACTGAAAAACACTCTTCAGCAAGCTATTTTCGTGACAAACACTTTCACCAAGCTGTTCAGTGCAGGTTCGTAGCCTTTACTGCTTTCAGTCAGATGTTTCCGGCAACTAACAACATCCGCAGAGGACCTCGATTTTAAACTACGCGTAAAAAGCAGCAACTAGACGGGAAAATCAGCTGTTTCTTTGCAGGCCGCCATGTTCACGCCTCGCTGTCGTCAGCTGACCCTCGCGGCGAAAATCGTTACCTAGGCGCACATTTAATTGTAATACTGAAAATGCTTCTATTTTTAGTTGTCGTATTATAGCTTTGAACAAGTTTTCTTAGGTAAATAGAACATTTATACTTTTATTCGCTGCGTTTTCACGAAAAATTTTTGCACACGGCCCCTTTATCGTGCAAATAAAAGTTTCCGGGGTGGGGCTTTGCTATTAAGCACCCTAGCCTGCTTGTAATTGGCTAAAGCCGTGATGTCGTCACACTTCACATGTCTGAGCCTCGTCATTTTGACGTCACGCTCTCAAACTTGAGAGCGATTTTGAGAGCGGTGCGTAATACGGCCCCTGGTTAGAAGTAGACCTGGGGCCCGATCCTCGATATTCGCCTTCCCCTGGCGGCGCCATATTGTCTTTCTGATTGGCTCAGAAAAGAGTCACGTGCTTCAAACTTGTGGCGCGAAACCATCAGTTGAGGCAAGCACTTTTAGCGGTTACGTCAAAATGACGTAGCCGTGAAAATTGATTTCAACCGGAGCTATCCTTGTTGCCTGGATGACAAATACGAATGATTTTGGAGTGGAAGCAAAGTTACTGATGGTGGTTTGGAGAACACTTACGCTCGATTAACCAATGTGATGAAAATAATGGCATACTGGGAAGGAGCGGATGCTCAAATTTGATTGGCTGAAGCTATGTCACGTGAAACACGTGATACGCAAGCATATTTAGATTACGTCAAATTGACGCGTCATGACGTAACTGACGTGCCGCCATTACCGAAATTGCTGACGTTTGGCCGCCATAATTTCGCCGAGTGGCGAGGTGCCCGAATTATGCTAATGAGACTATGGCGACAGGCAAGCTGATTTATGCAGCCGTTAGCCTACCGTAGTTTCTTAGCTTGTTATTAAAAGTAAAAGGATAACTTTATATACACCTTGTATGGCTTTTTAAACGGAATAGAAAGGCAAATTACGAGCGCGTATGAAATAAAGGACGTTTGAGACAATCTCTAATTGGGGCAGAAGCGTGCGGCCGCGTTACGGCGCTAACTGCTTTCTTATTTCAAACCCTTTCTTCCCATGGTAAGAAATTATTGGTCTGCGCGGTTATAATAACCCAGCAATGGCGGCGGCCATGGAGGGCGGTACGCTTACGAGTGGTCTTCGTGCCGTTCGTCGTCTGCAAGTAGTGATCGAGGATTTGCTGCAGCACAGCAATGCTGTCAAATTGTCTTGAAAGATAGCTCGTCAGTACAGTCAGATCTGAGGAGTGTAGTGTGGCGGCTTTGCAAGCTCCGAGGCGAGAATTGCCCTGCGCTCGGAGTGTTGAACTGTTGAGCTACTGGTGTTTCGGGTGGAATCGGCAGTGGTGAACGCCTCTGATGTAGGATGGCACGAAATGTATTCGTTCGACCGAGCAACGAGCTCCTGGAATGTGTCGGGCTTCTCGATGGGTGTCGACCAGCAAGGCAACGCAGTCAATCTGCTGGAAATGCTGCAGCACGTCGAGCATCACAGAGGTAAGTGCAATAGGAAAACCTGCAAAGGTGACTGTTCATACAGCGTCATTCGCATTCAAGTTGTACACAGGCGGGAAATGACTGAAGAATAAAGGAATACTTACAGGACGCATGCGGCGAATCCGATATTTTTAATCAGCACTTTGCGTTGCTTTTAGCTGCCTATTTCTACGACGCATTATAATTTTCTTCAACTTCTCTACACTGCACGAACTTAAAAAAAAAAAAAAAAAAAAAAAAAAACTGAGTGTGCTTGTAGTTGTCAAGATTTCTTGGTTAATGGTTTCGACGACCGAGAAAGGAAAAACAAGTGAAATCGCCTGATATAAGTCGTTCCTTTAATTGCAAAAAAAAAAAAAAAAAGAAAGAAAAAGTTAGCCGTCACAATACAATTTCCGCCACCAAGCCGTCTTTACCTGTTACGGAAAGGGTTCACTTAGGTTTAGGTTTTGCACTGACCATTTCTTGCATTCATAGATTACACTTTACCGCAGCATAGCTTGCAGCTTTGATGATTTTGAATGTTCCTGTGCCATGCGTGTTTGATATTTTATTTGCATATAATTTAGGCACTAAACATTTGCAGGTGATCGTGTGGACCATGTGCAGCCGTTGCAGCACTTCCCATCCGAGTCATCGTGTGCGCGAGAAGTCCTGGGGCCATATTCAACATCATTAACCTCTCTGCTAGGCTTGTATAATCTGGGAGGCCACGCCTTGTCCCTGGACGGCCACATCAGATGTGAAGTGCTATGCAGATGGACAGCTCTTTTTGAAGATCGTTACAGCTTGTAGAGTGTGCAGATCACATGACATTGACGCCACCTGCAAATGGTAATCGCAGCAGGAACATCGACAAGTACAAGGAAGAGGACATGCAACATTTATATTAACTCGGACAGGAACAACTTGATCACCTGCACTTGAGATTTTCACTCGCTGTCATGATTTTGATATATGCCACAAGTGATCAATGTGCACATTCTTACTGCTTCATGTTCGATAGCATACTGCTGAAAAGCCGTCCAAGTCTTAATTTTTTCTGTGGGTTTGGGATATAACCATCTCTTTGGTGTACATTTTGTTGATAGCATGTGCAAGAACCAAGTTCAGCTTTGGGGTGGCGCAGTGGTTACGGCGCTCGACTACTGTTCCCAAAAACGCGGGCGGCGGCTGCTTTTCGATGGAGGCGAAAAGCAAGGCGCCCGTGTGCTGTGCGATATTAGTGTACGTTAAAGAACCCCAGGTGGTTGAAATTTCCGGAGCCCTTCACTACGGCGTCTCTCATAGCCTGAGTCACTTTGGGACGTTAAACCCCACAAACCAAACCAAACCTTTCTTTGGTGCTATAATTTTTTGTCTACCATCTGTAGACATACTGAGTGTATTCTACAAGTGCTGTGGCTCTCGCTGAGAGCTGTCATTCTTTGTTGTATACTTTGCTTTTTTGTGTTCTGCTTAAACTCAGTGTGCATTTTATTAAGTGCTTCATGTCAATGAAATGCAGGAAGGTACAAAAACGTTCTCCTTCTACCTCCAGAAGTGCCATTCTGAGTAGGACGTGCGTGCACATATAGTTCACAATTCACTTTGGTGTTTGTGGCAAGTAAGCAGTCTGCGACATACTACTTCAGTGAGAATATTTGACATACATGTACCCTGGTGGATGTGTCTGCAGTCGTTTACCATAGCAGAGTCCATTTCGTTACACCTATCTTGTGTGCTACTAGGGTGAAATGTGAGGTGCCCACTGTGTTTTTCCACAAACTGCAGAGTGAAGCGAGCTGTGCTTCTTTGTATTTGGTTGGCTTTATGCTTGTTTTCTATTGCTTCCTTCATATGCTGAATGTAGATGAACAGCAATCAACTAGTTGTCCCAAGGATAATTTGTGCATCTATTTGGTGGTCATTGTCTTTCATTGTTGTATGCACGAAAAATGAGGGCCCCGCCAACTTGTCAACCCATTTTGGCAATTTTAGATTCCACTTTTGCAAAATTTGCCATTTTCACTTTGCACTGCAATTACCGATGCTTTATTCATGTTAATCAAGATCCCAGATAACCTGTTTAACCTCTGCATCATTTGTGTGGCTCGGCTATCAATGAACATTTTTGTATTCATTTTTTTTTTTACAAAGGCAACTATTGACTTCTCTGTTTTGTAACTAGGTGATATTGATGTGCATGTGCACCCACTGGCAAAAGTTCTTGAAGGTGGCTTCGCAAGGGAAAGAATGCATTCGTTTGTGTTCGAGATAAATTGCTTGACATTTCATGTTACACTATATAACCCATAGTCACAATAATGATGCACAAGCGCAGGAATGAAATAAAAACTTTTTGATAAGAATGGCCTTCATAAATTTTTGACTGCAGCTCTACAAAATGCTTTGCTCCTTTTGTACATTGCTACATATCTTGTTCCATAAAATATCTCCCTCCATGATACCGTTGTGTGTAGACCTTCCATACCCCTATTATGAGGCTGCTATCTGGGCCAGTTGCTTCTTGACACATTCTTGCTGCTGCCACATGCCCTCCGGCACTCACATATGTTAAAAGAGGGTTGGTAAAGCTCACATATTCATGCTCTAAGCCACTGAAGCATGGCTTCATCACTCGAGATGTTTATCGAATGATTGCAGCTGTGTATAACTGCTTCATTATTTTTTTTCTGTTAGTTGCTTTTGTAGCCTTATCTTCATTGTTCTTTGTGAGCTTTAAATTGAGAATTTTAAGGAAGGGGCATACATTTTATGCCAATCACTTTCATCTCATTTATGTGGAAGCACTTTCAAGGACACTTTTGTTTCGAATCCCGGCCTCGGCGGCAGCTTTTCGGTGGAGGCGAAAAGCAAGGCGTCCGTGTGCTGTGCGATGTCAGTGCACGTTAAAGAACCCCAGGTGGTCCAAATTTCCGGAGTCCTCCACTACGGCGTCTCTCATAGCCTGAGTTGCTTTGGGACGTTAAACCCCACAAACCAACCAAACCAACCAACTTTTGTTTCATCATCACTTTTTAACATTTTGTACCATTGTGCTAGTAGTGAGTTGTATAACTTTTTGCTCTCATAAGTGACAGCTGCACTAGTTTCACTTACACCTATCCTATTGTCACATTTGTTTTCTACGATATCTAGTATCCCTATGCTTTCCTATTGTATCAGCTTCAGCAATCCTCTCTGCATTTAACCCTCAGAATGTGTTCCATATTTTGCACGTCTGCTATGTGTACAGCCTAAATTGAACACCACAATATATTCTTAAGATTGCATTCAAAAGATAACTTCCTGAAGGTACAATCCTATTGAACACAGTAGACGTCATACTATCCATAAGTGAGCCATTCTTTTTCATGATGTATTGAAGAATTTGTGAACAAAGCGATTTCATTTTATCTTGACCACATTCATCTGTTGTTTCTGTGGTACAGCCTCTGCCATAGCTGCATCTATAACTTGGCTGTTGGCACCGTGGTCAAATGTCTTGCGAGCCAGCAGAGCCTAATGTAGCGTAGATGTTCAGCTATTGGCTTCTTGCTTTTTTTTTTGATGCAGCAACGTTAAAGCCTCTCTTCTGCACAAAACGCGACGTTGTGAGGGAAAAATCTTGGGCACATTTCAGACAGGTGACATGGCCGAGTACTCAACGTGACGTCTCTGGCTTCACCTTTGAGATGAATGTGTGAGGTGATAAACCTTGCAGGATCTTTGGGTAATAAGACAGGCAACCCTTAGGCCATGGAAACGCATCCGTACAGCTTGGTTACAGTGGGCTTTATAGGTATCTAGACAAGTGGTCTTCCACATAATTGGATAACTTACAGGTATACGCTACTGATATGTATCATAGAATAAATACTAGGTGTTAGCAGTAGCAAAGTCGATTCACACGAATGAGAGTCTGCAGACAGGAGCCATAAAAGCTGTTGTGTCATAGCGGTAAATGCTGAGCTTGCGTGTCCCCACAATTGTTTTTAGAGCATGAAGTTTTCAAGTGCTGTGCTGGTTTGCCTGATAGCCGTCACATTGAGTGACTTGCTGAAATAATGCTTAAGGCTTGTCTTCCTGAGACAAACATTTCTGCTTTTTGGTAGACTGCATAAAGGGAGCATTCTAGGTGTGGCAGGCATTTATGCACAGGTAAAATCATTCTTACACACACTATAACTACCTTTGCCCTGTCCATAACAGAATCAGGGAATAATTGCTCTGTCGCAGGTGCCGACTACCATTTAAATGACGAGTTCCATATTTATTTATTTATTTATTTATTTGCAAGTACTGTTAGCCCTTCCAGGCTGTTACAGGGTGGGCAATGTACATTCAAGCAGCACAACAAATTTCCAACTCTTTCTCAAAAGTTTCTAAAGCACAAGTTTTTTCAAATACGCTTCGGTCAAGGTTGTTCCATTCAATGATTGTTTTAGGCAGAAACGAAAATTTAAATACATCAACTCTTGGCACATACGACATCACTTTGATACTGGTAATACTGGTAATACTGGTAATACTGGTAATACTGCGGAACGCATAGCATCCCTTGACTGCAGTTGCAGCCTAGTGGTTTGAGCATTTGGGGACCAATCCTCAGTGGTGTTGGGTACTCTTTGGTAAAACAGTGGGTGCTTGCTTTGCTGGTGCTGGGGTTATCTTGGGCCAAACACTTGGAGAATGGGTTTTTGACCCTATCTTGTGTTCCCTTGCTTTGTATAACTAATTTCTCTTCTTTGGTCTCCAAGGCCATGCCACCTTTCAGATATGGCGATGAGCTGTACAAGTACAATACTGTAATTACTTGAATGTGTGACAGCCTTTCATTTTTTAGGCTGTGTATTGTAGAGTGTGGAGTGCTGTAAATAAATTTTGTATTGTTTTGTATATTGTCATTTTCAGTTTTCTTATAAGCAAGGCTTGATGTCAGGTGCATGTAGAAAAAATGCCAAAAAGTACCGAAAGCAAATAATACACCAATTGTTAGTCAACGACGAGCTGTTTAAAGCTACAGGGAATGTGTTGCGTGAGTAGCAGGTCTCTTAAAGTGTGCATGTTTTGCCAAAATAAAGGACAAAAGCTATACTGCAACCTGTTGGAAAAACCATGCATACAAGACACACTAGCTGCAAATCATACGCTAATTTAAACAAGCCATCACGGTTAGTTTTCCAATGATATGCAATCAGAATATCGAAAAAGTAAATTCCATGCTTTATTCCCATATTTATGCCCGTATTCAGGTGAGGTTCATTTGAGCATGTTTTTGAGTCAGAGTCTAGAGAGTGGATGTTAGACAGTTGCACGTTGGACATTATGCATTGCTGGAAGAGCACACAGGGGATGGCAAAGCCAAAACAAATCATACAGTATTATCACCTGGCAATAATGACCCTTTGCCAAAAAATCCAGAACACCACCCGATTGCGTTGCTGTCTCTCCTAAAAATAATGTACTGCAGGCCACATCAGCCTTGCAATTCATGTTTCTTTTTGTCTAATATTGTCCCTCTGCATACTTCTGTTTTCCTTTTTTGTTGCTGTTACTTTTTACTTACGGTGTCCTTAAAGTCACGCTTGTTTTCCCCTTTGGCTCCCTTGCTTCACTCAGAGACAGGTTCGGGCTTTGTGTAGCATGTGCACTGGTTAATGTGTGCATGAATGCTACATTCAATGACAATTGCTTCAAGAAAATGGTTTCCATACTGCATATAGCTCATTGTAATTAGACATCATATATCATATCCACTCTTCATGTCTGTTCCTTCACTTCCTGAGCGTCAAATAAAAAAAGTGAAGGCATTTCTCTAGCTGACCTCTTCACCCTTCTCTCCTCTAAAGAATCTTGCTGCACTGAAAGAAAGTGCCAGATGCTATTGCAAGTGCAAAACTGGTAAACAGTAGCAAAGGAACTAGGCTGTACCTGACAAATTTTGTTTCACTTGTGACATTGTGGTGTGATGTGTACCTGCATCAGACGAGCAGTGTTGCTACTTTTATAAAATGTTTTTAAGCAACATGCTCAGAAACCAAGGAGAATAATACCGACAGATTTTTTATTTTAACGAGATAATTAATACATCTGCCACAACACAGTGACACTCTGCATGCGGTGAAATGTGCATACAACGTGCTATGTACGTCTAATTCAGGGCACATTAAATGCCATCAGCGTGAAAGCTAACCTGTTGCTGCCAGTGGGCATCTGCATGGTTACACTTTTTATTGCATTTTCATTGCTGCCAGAAAATCTTATCTGCTTATTTTTGCGGCTGCGTGAAAACGTCCCCGCCGCGATGGCTCAATAAAAAGTAACCATGCAGACGCCGGCTCTCTGACCCGCAGTATGTGCGTATAGCCCAGTCACGACGATCGCATTTCGATGGAATTAACACGCCAGCGTGTTAATTCCATCCTAAAGGTGGTCCGATGTCAGCGCAGGCTAAGATCGCCAGATATATGGCCTAATCGAGCTCTCCACTATGCGTGTTTTCACTACGCCGCTTCACCGGGCCGATATCCGCACGCTACGCCACTGAAGCCGACACGTAGCCGTAACAGACTTAACATAACGGTGGGCTGCCGCAGGCAATTTCCAACGGCAGTGATACCTTGAGAAGGCCAGCGTTGTCGTCGGACAGGTGTGTCTCTTCTCTAGTGGCAACTGCAGCCCGAAAATCTGCTGGGCGCTTCCAATTCTCAGTATTTGTAAACAACTTCTTTATATCTAGCTGAGAAGTGAATGTGCAAAGCTCGATCCTGATACTCGCCGATTTCTTCGCGCGACTAAGTCCATAAATGAAACTTACGCACAGCTAACCACATGCACGCATCTCAAGTAAGGCATCGCTCACACTTGACGACCGGCTGTTTGTGGGGTTTGCGTCGAGTACCGCCTAGCTGCTGCTGGACGTCCGACAGCGTGTGTACTATGATGCACTGTGGTCGCAACTACCGTAACTATAATAGTACAGTACAGCCGCAACGTATACGTAAGTATCTCACTATCTCTCCTCAGCCTTGCCCTGCCGCGCGACGCGTGTATGCAGCGTAAACACGGTTCGCACCAACCCTTCAGCTTCTCGGCATCGCAGCGTTGGCATTTTTGTAATCGGCGCCAAGTAGCAGACGACGGCGTTATTTTTTGTAACTTTTTTTCTTGTTTTTTAAATTTCGTCATCAATTTCTGTGTACACGCATTTTAGCACCGCCCCAATTTACACGTCACGGGTACGTCACAACATGGCCGAAAAGGCGAATGTCGAGGATCGGGCCCCTGAACTTGCAGAGAGCCGGCTCCGTGAACTGCGCATGCGCGCCCAGGACCAAAGTGGAAAGGAGGATATGTTGCTCTTCTGGACGGATGTGACGTCAAATAGCTTTTAGTGCTTGTTTTTTTCTAGAAGTAAGCCTCAAACCCAGATGCTCACTGAGTCAAGAAGGAAGACTGGCGCGCTTTTCAGACAACGAGCATTTGCGCTTTGCGAGCCCTAGGCACCTAGGTTGTCTTTCATGCGTCGGTCTGCTGCAGTTTGCGGGCCATCATCCCGGTAAATGCAAACTCGGTGATATGCGAATTCAGTTCGTGAATTATAGCCTTAAATTCAAGGGCGCAGCCTTCGGTGCAGTCCTATTTGCAGCCTTCTGACTGCGGTGAGTCGTACATACATGCCCGCGAACTCTAAGTAAAGCATTTGTAGTCTTTCTGCCATCGCCTTCCTTGCAGCTTCTTGTAACGAGTTTTTGCACGGCAGCGCAAGCATGCGTTAGCCTCAATTATTGACGCGGCGTAATCGCGCGACGGTCTCCGGGCGAAGGCGTGAGGAGACTGCGTAATGGCGTCCACGATCTCGTTTCATTGCGCTTGGAACAGCTTCCATACCTGCTGCCGTGCACCGATCAATCGCCGGTTGCTGTTGTCTTCCGGATGCACTAGAGTATTGGGACATATGAGGCGACTAAAAGATAACGTAAAACTGTTTCTGAGTTCGCTTATATTTGTTTGGGCTGTATAAGGCATTTTTGCGTGCGCCAGCGTGAACGCGCTGGTTTATAATCAGGAGGTTTTATTGCCTTCCTCGCAGCTTCAACCGATGGAGCGGCTCAGCCCATAGAAAATGTCGGGCTTCTTTCGGAAAACTGTTGGAAGGTAAGTGGCACTCATCTGTACAGACCATACGTGGTAGTGCTGCAATACATGAGTATATCTGCGGACTGATAAAGGGGGGTTGCTGGCCAGCTGAGAGATGGTTTAAACGTGAGTTGGCCCTGTGCGGAATGAGCCTCGAAGTGCAACAAGCCTACTGCACAGCATGAAATGGCTACAAAAGTATGGTTATATACATGACCGAATTCCTGTGCTTATTTGCTCAGACCTTCCACTGTCAAGTACTCACTTATTTCGGTGTATGCAGCAATGAGGGTGACCTCAATACTCCTCAGCTAGCATAGGTTCATGCCTGTGACAATATCTCTCTTTTTACTGCCGAAATAACTGCATTGGTGGAACTCGCTGAGCTTGTTTATATAGATTTAACACTTTGGATGCATGTTGCTACCGCAGAGTTCCCTAATATATATATCTTTTGCCTGCTCCAACATAAATAGTTGGCAGTGCTTGGCTTCAAGCTGCTGCCAAGGCCATTGACAGCTTATTTGAAAACAGAGCAATAATTAATCTGAGCTAGCATGTTTTGTGGGAGAGTGAGGCACCATTGCGAGTACCTCGTAATCCTGTCAAAGAGCTTGGCAGTTGCTGCTATAAGCACTCTCCATTGCAGTTCCATGCAAGCCGCAGCATATTGGGCACTTACTGCACAAGTGATTTAACTTAGATTCTCTTTGTTGCTATTTCAGTGTTTTGTAAGTGTTCTAAATATTTGTATTTGTTCTAGCATTGACAGCCAGTCTCGTTGCTACCTTTTTCCTTCTGCAGCAGGCACTCTCACTTGCTTTACTCGAACCAAATTCTATTGTGAGTGAGTTTGCTGAATTTATGCAAACTAAATGTAATTTCAACATTACTCTCGTTTATTTACATTTGCAGAGGCAAGGAATTCTTGGTGCCGACGAACAAGTTCCCTCCGCCAGTTCGATTACACCGCCACCTCAGTAGTGCAGTGAGCTGCGACTGGCGTGACCAAATGGATACTCTCACTGCTTCCACAGGTTTAGAGCGTGCTCCCAGTTAAGTTTAAAACACCTTGCTTGCAATGTATTTAATCTTGTGTAATATTGTCACCCTTGAATTTGCTGATATGCTATTATTTGAAAATCATTCTGGGTGGTTTGGAACTCATGATTTGCAGTGGGGGGAGGTGGGAAGCACAAATGTGTGACTGCAATTTTTTGCCAGTCTAGCTTCTAGCCTTGCGAATTAAAGTAACAGATTAATACCTGAACAGGCCTGACATTTATTGGAGAGATGTCATATAGAAGAAAACTTGATCCCTTGTGGAGGTAACACAGCTGTGGTTCTCCGAGAAAAAGTTATCCGTGTGTGATGGTGTCTAAAACATGGCATTGTCTTAGGTAACTTGGCATGGAATCAGCCACTTGTACTCTCTTGACAGCATCTATTGTACTATGTGCTAGGTGACATGCCTTCAGGGATGAGGGTAGATGGAGAATACCTCAGTAATCTGCAATTTGCTGATGACATTGCCCTGAAGCAGTCACAGCAGCAGCTGAAGCAGTCAGGATGACGGGCAGTAATGTGAGCAGGTTGTACATCATGCTGGTCATGGAGGAAGTAAAAAAGCCTTAGAAGCAATGCAAAGGGGTAAAGCAGCTGGTATGGATAGGCAACTGCAGATCTTTGAAGAGTGGTAGGGAGATTGTGCTAGAAAAACTGCTTGCTTTGTGTGTGTAGTGCCTCACGACCTCAAGTGTATTGAAATCTTGGAAGGATCCTAACAGTACCATAGTCTATAAGAATAGGGCTGTCAAGCACTTGCAAACTTAAACTGATCGGGTTATTGTCCATTGCCTACAAGATAATAGAATTGGGAAAATCTTGGACTTTTTATCAGCTGAAGGAGCAGCTGGCTTTCGTAAGGGCTGCCATGTTTTTTAATGTGTCTGCCCTGCCGCTGTTGTGTGCTGGATTGTAGCCTACATCCACATCGGATAGGAGGCTGTGCAAACAAACTGCTCTTTACAGAAGGGACATAATTTGAACTGCCCATATCATACAATGCAGCAGCAGTAGTGAAAAGTGCTCCACAAGAAGTGACTTATTTTAGAATAGTTGCTTTATTGCGGTAGTGTAAAAGGCGTCACCCTTGAGAAAAATCACAACCATGCCTTTGGCAGGTGACATGGCCATGCACTGATTGGTTGTCTGGTTCTGCGATGTCATGAGGCCACATGATATGGCCGAACTGGCTGGAGCTCATATTGTGGAAAAGCGAAAAAGAGACAAAGGATCGAGAAAAGAGAGGACGACGCTATCTGGAGCTGCTAACTCAGGCAGCTCCTTTGAGGTGAGAGGTTGAGGTGGAATAGAACCATCCGAGACCCTTGGATCTAGTATCAGACATGCTACTCCATGTTCATACAGCTTTGTTAAAACAGAGCTTTATACCCATGTTGGGTGGTCTTAGGCACAATGTGGTAGATTATGGTTGTATGCTGATGATTGTGTGTGAGATAATACCGGCACAAATTAAGGGATTAGGGCTTATAACCTTTCAGGACTGCTTTAAGCCAATCGTTCATATATGAATGATCGTTCTCACACACTGGCAGACGTAAATTTATGTATTTGGAACATGTAGCCCCATTTAGGCAGATAGTATGACAAAAGTAATTATAGTAATTAGTTCACAGGAATGGAAAAGGCACAGAATCTGTCGCTTGTTTCTGTGGGCACCTGAACTGTGCCGTAAGGGAAGGGAGGAGGGAGTCAAAGTGGAAAGACAGAAATGGGTGCCGTAGTGGAGGTCTATGGAGTAATTTTGACCACCTAGGGATCTTTAACGCGCGCTGACATCACAAAGCACATGGGTGCCACTTCGTTTGCATCGAAAGCAGCCGCCAGCGATCGGGTTTGACATGGGTACTCCGGCACAGTAATCTAGCATCTTAACCACTGCACTACCGCAGTGGGGCTATTGTGACAACCATAGTTTCTGTTTGTGTGGAGCTTGTTTATTTTTTTTATTTATTTATTTTTTTGTTCTTTCTGGCACAGTGTGACATTTAAAAAATTATTTGAAATAAAGAGGTCTTTGGCGCCATTCACACGATTCTGCTGCTTCTACTATAGTTTTCTGTTTATGAGAGTAGTAGCGAAGTCTCTTGAAGACAATTTTACTAGCTCTCAGTTCAGCTCAGATGATGAATCAGTCAAATGTCAGCCTCGGACTTCAGGTAGTGGCCAAGAAAAGCTTAGTTTCAATCTCTGATCACACTTGGTCAGTTACACATGCTCATTTTGTGTTCCCACTGTTCTGTTTCCATTCGCTGGGTTTCAGCAGTAATGAAAGCTTGGTACTACTTGATATGGCTTCTACAGAACTTCAAGTGTGGAACTTCTTCAAGCAAATTCAGTGGAGTTTGAACACCAAGCTTCTATTGCAGATTTTGAAATTTAATGGCAAACTCTCCCACCTTCTGGAAAACATGTCACCAAATAATTCAGTCATAAATCCTGAAAGGTTTGGAAATGCCAATACTATAAACTGTAAAATGAGTAGAACAAGACCGAGCATAAAAATGGGTGTTTTCAGCAACTTAGCTATATTTCTGAGAGAACAGCACACCTTCAAAATGAACTTCAGAACCTAAACTAGTAATAAAAGAGGCAGTGTAGCATATTTTTAGTATTCTGAATTATTTTTCTTGCTGTCTTATTTTGATATTCATGCCCCCTTTTCTTTCACTTTTTGGATTTTTTCTGCAAATTTCGGAGAAAAAGTTTTTTATGCTATGTATAAAGCCAGAACAAAAACATGGGCATTTATTTAATTGAGCATCTAAATTCCTGCATTTTAGTATTATCTAATAGCAAGATTGTGTAAATATTTCATTTAATAAACAAATTACATGGTGCTGAAGGAGTTGAGGCAAAAAAAAAAAGCTTCATTTGCAAGCTGTAGTTCAAGAAATGACCATTTTTCTGCCTTTTGTATATCCTCAAGATTTTATTACAATTTCTTGATTTTATATTCATGTTTGACAATACTTTGTGAATATTTTACCCAGTGCTGAGAATTTATCTTATGTATTATGCTTATATTCATAATATTCACGTGTCTAGAGGGCATTTAAATAGCTGTATTTTAATTGGCTCATGTGCGTCATGTACAGAAAGTGTGATCAGAAATTGTCATCAAGAAACGTCCTTCATACTGGAACTTGCGTGTAAAGAGCTCTGGCAGGTGCGTGCTCTGTTGCCGCGTTGCAGAGAGGAGGAAAGGAGGCATCCTGGCTGTGCAAACCGCTGCAGAGAGGTGACAAAGAGGGTAATGGCAACCCCATGCATACGCGGGCCACTTATGCGCTTATTCACAGGACCTCGGAGGATGGGCGTGTGGTATTCGATCTGTCATTTGACGTGCGTAACTATAAGGCTGCATTCCCTGCACCGTACTTATTAGTCACATATTCTAATTCTGGTGTCGGGTTGTGTTCGCCTTAGCGATCTTAGAGCTCTTAAGCACTTCCTACATTTTTTTTTTTTTTTTTTTTGTAGGTTGCAGCAAAGTTCTTTAAAGACTTCATTTATAAAATAGCAAGGTGCATGTATGCGATCAAGGATCTTTGAGGGAAGCTGCAGATGGGAGCTGTTGACGCTACCATGCTATACTCTTAAAGACAGATCTCAAGTGTCTCCTAAATTTTTATAACAAAACGAACATCCGCACAGTGTTTGCTGGAGATGCTTACAACCCTGCTGTCCTGTCCGAAGACAGGGGTACATGCATTACTGCCCGCCATATGCAAGGCCAGCCACAATTAAACATTCGTTACCAGAGTAACATGATTGCCTGGCTTTTTTGTGTGTTCACTTCCTTAGCATACTGTAGCATAGTCATAGTAGTGTGCACCTTTCCAATAAGTGGTCACGGGGTGTCACCATATTACCTGCTGGACTGCTTTGTGCATTTGGTGCTAGCACAGTGGAAGCAGAGCCGGTTTGCAGCAGTCCAGAGAGGAGGAGCGAACAATATGGTGGCACCGAGTAACTTATTGGAAAGGTGTATATAGATTGCTTGTTCCTGCAAGATGCGAGTTAAACTGCTCTCATACGAACAGTTTCGATCCTCATTGAACTGGATCTACATTCAACTCATTGTAGATCGAGGTTGTCACACGGCAACTGTCAAGTGCAGTGAGCTCGAGCCTGCTTGACTCAAGGTTGCTTCCTCAATAGCTCTCGAGATTTCAAGCACACTCAAAAGCGGTCATTGACACCCTCGTCATCAACGAGCTCTAAAACTTGAAAAATGAATAAATGCAATAGAACTGCACATAATAACACATAAATGTATTAAAAGGCATGATAGAACATTCGTAGAACGGCTAATTTTATAATATTGACACCGTAGTCTACTGCCAGTGGAAGCTAAGGTGGCGCTCTCTTCGACTGCGTCAGTGTGGAAACTGGAGTGGAAGAGAAACTGCACTGTAGCACTTGACCGCTAGGAAGATAGGTTAGATGACCTGAGGCGCCAAAAGCGGAATGCTGCTGTGTACACTGAAATCGTGCAATCATTACCCCAATCTTAAATTTCCTTTTGAGACTCATTGCGACTGACAGCAGACGACGGACCACGTAGGAAATTTCTCAATGCTGACTGAAAACGCTCGTGTAGCACCGGATGCTTCAATCCTTCTTGAAAGCCTGAATGCAGATTGAGTTCAATGAGGATCGGAAGTGTTTGTGTGACAGAGGGATTAGTGTAGCGCTGCTAAAGCTTTGTGTTAGCTGGTGTGCACAAGTTGGGTGGCCAAGCTGTGTTAAATGGTCTTACAATGCATATTTAGAAAACAAAACAGGACACCCCGAACGGTTTATTCAACTTCTCAGATTATTTGGCATTACACACATTGTCTTGAAAGCAGTCCACAATATGGCCAGCACAACTTATGTCCTTGCTTATTTCAGATTGTTCATTTAAGAGAACTAACATATTCAAGGGCTACTGGCCAGGCTGACATTTTAACCAAGCCCGATAAGGCGTTGGACATGGTCTCTGCGAAATACTGCAGCGATGCACACACTGGAAAGCAACAAAATGCAAACCAAAGCTCTCATGGTCCTTTTAAAACAGCCAAACCTTCTCATCCTTTGCGCTGGCCATCGAACTTTGTCGATGAGGTACCCACAGATACTGCATCCATTGGTTTCTCTCTGACTGATGGGCGAGGGGTGTCACTTGGTCTGCTGATGTCACGCACTTTTTTGTCTTGCATTTCGTTTTCACTCATGCATACACTCACACAAGAAAGAAGGCTTTTAGTTTCTTGCCCTTGTCTATGCATGCTTCAGCGTGTTCTGTGCACTGTGCTATTCATACACCAACGGCTGGACTCAAGTGGCAGCGGCGCGCACTTTCATACAGCCTGCGCATTCGCCGCAGATATAATGGCAGCTCTTCTAAGCAAGCAGTGCTCTCTTCCCCGTGAAGTTAGTGCAGGATTTACCCAACCCTGGCCACTCGCTTCTGTGGCGGCGCCCGGTGCGCACCTGCATTCGCGCCTTCAAGCGTTCAAGTGTTCAGTTTACGGAGTGAGCGAAATACTTAGAGAAATTATGTAGTCTCAATTTTGTGTGCGCAAAAGCGGTGCAGTGTAGGCTCAGGCAACAGTATTATTTTGATCGTAGTAATACTTACTTTGTCTTATTTCTTACAGTGCGCAACATGTGCTAATTACCGTCTGAATACAACAGTGATTTGGGTTATCAGTCTGCAGTAAGGCAAGTAGCAGCATACTATTGTAAGGTCAGTCCCATTATGCTGCACAAAAGCTGATTTTTTTCTTCCTGCTGTAACTTTGTTTTCTTTATGATATGAGGGGAACTGTCAAAAATGCATTGACATGGCTACAGAAGCACAGAATTTATCACATGAACATTTTCGGCCTCTCGGGCCTGTTCTGCCAGGCCTGTTACAATTAGTGGCCGAGCAAGGAGGAGTACCTGTTTTGCCTACATGCATTATTTCAAATGATATGCCAGTGTGACGGCATCTTTTCGCTTTTGGGCACATTTCTGTCTGCTTCTGCACATGTACCAAAATTTCGGGCACCTTCACGTGTCTGCAAGTCAGGCTGGTCGTTGACCTGTTTTAAGTTGTTAGTGCAAATTAAAAAAAAAGGTAACCTGCTCTTATTGCACTTTTTGTGAACTTTGAACAGCGCATTCACTGTAACTGCTTTTCCTGTTCTGAGGCGTGCGCAGCATCACCTCAAAATAACAGGAGACATTCATCACCATCCTCATATAAGGATAGGATAGTAGGAAAGCCTTCCGACCCTTGTCTTTGCCTGCCACCTATGTTGCTAAACTCTGCGGCTAGTTTGTAACGAAGCTAACTTCATGACAATAGTTGAGCTTCTCGGCCGCAGTGTGCTTTTGGTATTTCCTTCGGTCCGGACCCATACGTATGTTTTCTGCCACGCATTTGAACTTTATTTCCTCTGAACGACGTGCCCACGCCTGCAAGTTTGAAAAACTTGCAGTGTTTCCTTTCATCAATTTCCTAGTGATGGAGAACTCTGTTCCAATAATTTAGCTATATTTTATGAGAGTTTTTCCCTGGTTTTGGCTCTTCGGCAAGATGCTGATACACAGCCAGAGCCTGTAAGGATGGCTCACGGCCGGCACACCTATCATATATAACTCTCAGTACAGCGGCAAAAATCACTGCAGGTCGCTCTGAACGCTCAAGTTCATGACATCTCGTTGGCAAGAATCACAACCGGGTGAAAGTGCAGGCTTGGCCAGCCTCCGCTTTTTTTTTTTTTTCCAGCTTGTTGCACACCAAATGACATCACTGAGTAGACGCGTCAATGCCACACAGTGCCACGATTTCGCAGCTGTAGCAGACAGGAAGCACCCTCCATGCGTAGGTCGTAAAGAACGCACCGTCGCCACTCGAATCCAGCCATGGTACACCGTGCATAACCATAATACAGAAAACACAGAACATCCATACATGCACGGGCTTGGTTTCCTGTTCCTATAATTTAGCTATATTTTATGCGAGTTTTTCCCTGGTTTTGGCTCTTCGGCAAGATGCTGATACACAGCCAGAGCCTGTAAGGATGGCTCATGGCCGGCACACCTATCATCTATAACTCTCAGTAAAACGACAAAAATCACTGCAGGTCGCTCTGAACGCTCAAGTTCATGACATCTCGTTGGCAGGAATCACAACCGGGTGAAAGTGCAGGCTTGGCCAGCCTCCGCTTTTTTTTTTTTTTTTTTCCAGCCTGTTGCACACCAAATGACGGCATCACTGAGTAGACGCGTCGATGCCACACAGTGCCACGATTTCGCAGCTGTAGCAGACAGGAAGCACCCTCCATGCATAGGTCATAAAGAGTGCACCGTCGCCACTCGAATCCAGCCATGGTACACCGTGCATAACCATGAATACAGAAAACACAGAACATCCATACATGCACGGGCTTGGTTTCCTAAGAAAGGCCAGAGGCCTCGCACCTATGCTTCGGCCACCCATTGAGCTCAGCCTCTCCCCCTCCTCCTCCTTATTGGCATTGTAGCTGGATGAGCCAAAGCTCACTTCTCAACCTTCAAACAAAGGTCACTGGTGGTGCTTGGGTAGCAGAAAGCAAGAAAAAAAAAAAGCTGAGGCGGTAGCGTTTTGATGGAAGGCAGAAAGCAAGGCACCCGTGTTTGTGCAATGTCAGTGCACGTTAAAGAACGAACTCCAGGTGGTCGGAATTATCGGGGCCCTTCACTATGGCGTCTATCATACCTGAGTCTCTTTTGGACGTTAAACCTCGCATACCAACCAGCAAGAAAAAAAAGAATGCCTGTAAAAGTTGGGGCCATAATGACTGCATTTGATGCATTCTTGTAGCTGTTTTTACCCAGCACAGGGCAGCGTTTTCATTTTGTTGACCGAACCAACATGGCGGGCATAGTTTCTCAAAGCACTAAGAGATGGCGCTCCACATTTCGCGTATTTAGGGAGCCTACATGTACCAGCCCTACGCGTATTGTCTCTTGTGGAGGCTAGTCAACCAGGGAGGAGGGAGAGACTCTTTGGTGATGGAAGGGAAGGAGAGAAACATACCGGTTTTGATGGTTGTAGCTCTGTTATTAACGAGTCTGCTGCAAAAGTATTTTTGGCCACCGCGCATTCTGAAGGCGCTGCCTCATAGACAGCAGGTTTGAAAACATTTTCGAATCTAGGGTGGTTCATAAACAAGTTCAGTTTGTGGAATCGCACCTGAAAACGAAAGGAATGATTGAAGCAGGAGAAATGATAGCACCTTAAAATAGAAACAAAGGGTGGATGGGTTTTAAGATGCTTTGCAGCTGTTTTCCACTTGCCCAAAGGCAGTGCAGAGTTTTGGCCGGTGTGCAATGAGCAGTTGGGCGCATGGTTTTGCTGATGGCATGGCAGCTACGTGCTGGTTGGTGACATTTTATACACAAGGTCTTGTAGACTTTGTGTCTAGTTGGAAAAAAAGAGTATTGTAGCAAATGAGCATTATGCTGAAATAATTTTGTGAGTAGCTTCAAAGAGCAGCCTTTTTTAAAAAATGGCTGCTTTTCATGAAAACATGGCATTAGATTTTTGCTTTTCTAGATGGGGTTTTAAATTTTGTTTTGATGGTTTCTTGCAATCTTTTGCTTGTTCTTCACGACAAATGTATTTACTTCATAGCTTGCAATAAAATGCTTTCATTGCAAATAAGCATTCCTTGTGTGTCGTGCTCTTTGGTCTCATTATTTTGAACTGTAGTAGCCATGACAATCGGAAAACATTTGGGTGAACAGCATTGCATCATGTCTACATTATATTCCTGTAGAAAAAGAGAACGGGCATTGCAGTTGATGTCAATGAGACTGAAATCGACATTTGTTTCAGCTAAACTGTTTCCTCGATTTCGAATCTGGTTTGGGCTATTGCATGTCTAAGGCCCCAGCCAAATATTGCCCACTGCCTCAATAGCAGCACATGCTCAAGGACCTAAAGAAACTACAAGATGAAAGTTTATTGTGATGAGAGCAACTTTACAACAGGTAGAGGTATTGACATAGCACACAGGGATCGGGAATGCCAAAACCTAATGCGGTCTATGAAAGACGGCAAGCATGGGCAAGAGCTAATTAATTTTGACTGCTTGGTGTCCTTTTTATATGCACTGACATTGTGTAGCCCACAGGTGTCTTTACATCTTGCCTCTGCCAAAATGTAGCCATGTATTTAATCTTAAAACCTTAGGATTAGCAGTCGAATGCATAGCCACAAAGTCGCTGCTGCACATAGGTAGGAAGGTTTCGGACGTAGGAAGGGAGTAATGTTTTTAAGCCAGGTTGAATCTGAACCATGAGAAACATTTCCCCAAGAGCAAAAAGAGGTGAATGTAAATTTGGAAGGTGCTGTATATATAATGTAATAAAAGGCAGCTTGCTATCATGTGATCATTTGAAAGGCTGAAAAGTGGATATTAAAGCATTAGTTTAAAATACCTAAGCAAAGGACAGTGCAGCAGGTTATAGAAAGTAAAATAATTTGGAAAACCTTCACAAACACAGATGTGGATTAAAGTACAGTTTCAAGGTAATCATAACAAGGAAGTAGTAATCAGCTATTATTGAAATGAGCAGGCCCTATTTGCCCTGGGCAGGTGGCGTCCTTGGTCCAAAAAGGTGAGGGCATAAGCAGGTCCTCATCTGATGGTTTGTGTGGGTGGTACTTCTATGCTGCCGCAACACCATACCATATGACACAGAGTGCTGGGCATCTTGCAGTAGAGTACCTGCAGTTGAGATTGCAGCACATGGTGCACATCTTTGAGTATGAAGATGCAGAAAACTGAAAAGAAGCATTAGAGAGGGACATGTGATCCAGGAAATAGGGCTTTTCAGCTAATCGATTAGGTTTTGAGGGAGTGAAACAAGTAAGGGATACCAGACATTGGAATGAAGAGATAATGTCGGCAAATGAGCCAAGGTTAGCGGCTGCAGCTAACGCATGAAGCAGCGATGATTGCAGACCATTAATTCCCTTCAGCATACCTAATGCAGGCAGTGATGATGAATCAAAACTGTGTTGCCAATTTATGAAATAACTATAGATATGTAACTGCACTGTGGGAAGCCCACTTAGCCTCTTGATTTTTCTTCCAAGTTTTTGTTATGAATGGACAGAGTGAAAATGCGCAAAGGAAATAAATGCCAGACTAGGAATAAGTGTAGTCCTTCATTGAATGGCTCTAGTGTCGCATTGCTGAACTGTGGTTTAAAAGTTACTTGTGGCGAGAGACAGCCTCTGGGAGGCTTGCAAGAGAGCTGAACTGAGAAGAAAGAACAGCAGAGACTTGTGCGAGCACCGTACAACCAGCCGGTTCAAATGGCGCGCCGTTGCAACGGTTGAGTGACAGCGCTGCATGTGGCGAAAACGTCCAATGCCAACAAAAATTAATTCAGTAAAAGGAAACCTTTAGATAATTAAAATTGGCACTTGTAGTTTATGCGTTAGCACCTCCTTTGTTTAACCGAAACTGTATAGTTTCATTTGCAACAATTTTAGATACGATGGTGCGTGCGCCATTATCATCATCATCGCCCCCTCCGCTAAATTATTTTGAGTTGCGGCGCGTTACATGAAACGTTTTAAAAAAAATTTTTGACGCGTTATTGACTCTAGTTATTCTCCTTCCAGTGCTTTGCGGACCCTGTGTTGCGCTTTATCTATTTGTTGTTAATGCTAACGAACCATAAAATGGCTGTGTTATGTATTTATACAGCACAGGCGACGCACTTCGCACGGTGAGCATCACTTTGGTAAGTCGAATAGAAAGCCAGCTGATTGCTCTTTGGAAGGAAATGAGTTACATAATATATTGATTTGTGGAACATTAACGTACTCGAGTGCCATGTTGGTAAGCATGGTGCCTGCGCTAGAACCGCGATTCTTCCTCGAATCGCTGTGTGAAATTAGCTGGGAACGATTTGTTTCGGGACGTTTAACTGTGAACATTGCAGCAAGGTTACTTTCTTGCTGCACTTGAGGTTGTCTGAGAGAAGTTTTGAGCTTGCCTGCGCAGAACTAAATAAAGCGCTCCGTTGAAAGTGTTTAGGCATTGTGACTACAGAGACATCGAAGGCTTACGTTTGTGTCAGAAGTGCTTTGAATTAATTTTTAGTGTGAATGTGAGGCATGTAGCTTTCCCTAGCAGTCGTAAGATCACCGAGGCCAACGTCAGTTTTGCACTTGCATCGGACGCGCCTTTTCAGCACATGCTGCATGTATGCGCCTGTTGTTGCTTTTATGCACGAAGACTGTGGTAATAGTTTGCAGACTGCAAACTATAACTGGATATAGAACTGTTTCAAGTGTGTTGACCGCTTCTTAATAGTGTGTAATGTTGATTTACTAGAAATTAAGCTTCGCTTTTTTTTTTTTGGGGGGGGGGGGGGGGCAAATGATAAGGGCCTAACACGCTGTCCGTCAGTCCCGAGACGAGTGGTACGCTGTACAGCAAAGTAAATGTACTGCATTACCGAACGGGGTCACGTACTCGTTAGCTATGATTTTTATTTTTATAACTGTAGTGCACAACGTAGATGTAATGTGCGATCGCTTGGTTCTTTCCTAGTGTATTCTTGTAAAACAAATAAACTGGTCAGAACAGCATAGAGATGTGGCTTTAGGGAATGCATCGAAACAGGCTTGCCAAATGGCTTGCCTCTGTTCTCATTCTTGCTCAGACCCAAAGGCAGTACATTTCATTTATCAACTTAATTTTTTTGTAATTTCAGTGTTTGACTTTACAGTAGTTGTCTGCATGTTAGGTAACCTGCCCAAGTATAGATGACTTGCAGCACTGTCACATTGTTGGTGGACCAGAGCCATGGACGAACCCTGTTTGCCTGCCTAGCCTGCTACTAACTAGCTACCTGCCCCATGGAAGATACCTATACCTGATTTACTATCATGGAGTATGTGCGACAGCCACCTGATAGCTCGCAGCTGCAGCCATGTTGTTTTTATGTTCTACACCTGTGGACTGCAGTGTAACGCTCTATCACGCATTTTAAAAAGGACAGTATTTAATGGCTACATTTTCATCTACAATAATCTGTCACGGTTCCATCCACCAAGGCTGCACGACATTCATAGGTGCCCTAGTGAGGCTCAGAGGAGTTTTGAAAATTCTTGTGCAGTATTGTTGAATTATTACTTACAAAATATTGTCCAGTGAACCAGTTTTAACTGTGAATGTATTTATTTTTTCTAAATTACTACCCACGCAATGTTGTTATTACGGCATTGTGAATGCACAAGATTGTTAGTCTGCTACAGTTTCCAGTTTGTACAACCCATAGCCATTTAAACAAGAATTGCAATGGTGGCGCTGAAGGGCAGCACTTATCTGCGAGATGGCTGATGCATTGTGAGGGCACCAGACATTCCCCTCATCATCTGCGGCGACTGTCATCGATACTACGAAATCACAGTGGTTGCCAGTGTTCACGTGCGAACTGCTCGGGGTCGCAGTCAACAATTTCAAGCCACTACAAAAAGTGTTAATTGCATTGATTACATCTTTGCATGACAGCCGATGTATCCAGCATGAACTATGTCTTACTACAGGTACCATATGCCATTACTTGCTGTACTGTACGACAGCACAGAGCACATGTGTGATTAGTGGGGTAAATAAAATAAATAAATACTGTCTCCACTGGGAATCAAACCTCCATCCCTTGTATTCCTCACATACTGTACTTTGTTTATGGCAATAGAACATGAGTCAGCACAGATGCATTCTTGCAGTGGAATTATCTAGGCATAGCACTGCTAATTTTTGTTCTAATGTGGCACCTTTTATGGAGTTCACCGATTTTTTTTTTTTTTTTTGCATCGTTCATATAATAAACACATAAAAACCCTGCAGCACTATGAAAATTTGCCCGGAGCATTCAACTCGTGCTACAGTATGTGCATAAAGCTACCTTTGTCTTTGTGTGCAAAATGAAATTTTTTACGAAAGATTTACATTTTGCATGTTGATTTGATCAGAATATATTGGTTTTGAACATGATTGGAAGAGGCTTTTCAATACCCGAGCTGTTTCATGTGCATGGTTGTTAACTACCATGCTGAACTTTGTAGTCAAGTACAATATGTGCATAGTGCCTATATGCATAGAGGCAGGTAGAGTGATTGTTTAGGTGTACTGTAATTATCAGGCTGTGCTAGTATCGTTACAGCTATGATATAAAAATTCGCATCAGGTTTGTAGAACTTGTATTGGGAACAGTGGTTATATGGTGTCTGTGTATTTTATTTTAGCATAGCAGTGATATTGGTGCAAGTTCTGTCAAGTTTGGTTTTGTTTTGATTTTAACTTTGCTTATTGCCACTTATGGACAGCCTTATCACACAGCGCTATTCAGGTTCTACTAGTGTCGAAGATCATTCATTTCACTTTCTTTAATAGACACTGAGGGTTCACTGACACATACGCCACCAAATTTTTTTGTTTCAACTGCTTCAATTGTTTTCCTTCCCAGTGGTGTTGTACATTTTCACAAAAATTTGCTTCCAAAGTGAAGTTGTCGACTTTCTTCCAAGTTGTGTGATATGCTGTGAAAAATGGCATGCGTGTCATGAAACTTGTTCCAGATTTTTTGATCGCATTCTGCATGTACAAGTTTTTTCAACCTTCTATGAATGCTTTGTCTCAAAAATATTAAGTATTCAGGCTAACGTAGGATTAGGTTGCATTCTGGGTTCTGTTGTGCCGGGTAGCAGCTCAGCAGTCAAGATTCTTTTACTGGACTTGCCTGAGGGTACGAGTTGTGTGAAGCCTGCACACAGACCCATATCATGCCATTTGACGCGAACTTTACGTTCGGCCGCCTTCAGTTCAGAAAAGGACTGTATTGGGTTACTACGACAAATGTTACCCCAGCTTGTTTTAGGCGGAAAAAAAAAAAAGTTTGTGCCATGGTCGCCATCTTGCATGTTCTCATACACTTTAATTTCAAATTTGTAAAATTTGCTGTTCTCATCGTAGTTGTTCCAACAATACCCCAAGTTTTCCAGAAGTAAAGGAACCCAAGAAAATTGTTTTGGAGATTAGAGAATATAAGCCATGCCAGAATAAAATTCTCAAGTTTAGAAAATTTGCTTTTTGCAGCATTTACAGCTGTAAAATAGAGTAAGGTGGTTCTAGTAAATATATGACGTGTATTAAGAAAAAAGTACCACTCGGTGGCATTTATTTTGGAAAGTTAAATCACAGCACTCAGTTCCTTGCTCGCTGGGCAACTAGACTGCACAACGCCCACTTTCAACAGTGATGCTGTATAAGCTGGAGGTTGTTTCATCTATTGTGCGCAGCTTAATGTGTTCGCAGTAATGTCACCATGACCGGATGTGACATCATCATGACGTCACGTCCAGTCATGTCTAATAACCAGAACTGAGGTCACCACATGACATCATGTCCGGTCATGACCGATGACTTCACCGTGCGATTCACGCATATACGAAGCTAACCTTGCCAGGCATCCAATCCAGGCATCCGTGCTGCGCCTTTCATTTGTCGCTTCCTCAAACGCCGTACCACACAGGAATCAGCAGTGTTTTAAATTGGTTTACAGGAAAGAAAAGGCATAATATCTGTTGCACTTGTCCGCTGACAACAGATAGCCACGATGAGTCTCGAAGTATAATCACGGATAACTTGAGGCAAACAGAAACAGCATCATTGTGTCATCAGTCTTGTACATGACTGCAATCTGCCTTAATTTTTTTCTGTACCCCTGTGCCTTGGCAGGGATCGAACTTGCAGAGAGGTAAAAATAAGGCAAGGCCTTATTTTAGCTTGTATCCTAAGGTCAACATGAATTCCTAGAGGATCACAACTTGTTGAGAAGTGAGGACTGCAGCTTGCCTTTACTACTTTGCACAGATTTACAGTTTCAGAAGTGGTACGAATTATCTGCTACTTGGCTGAAAAGCGGAGCACGCAGCCTGGTTATTTTTGGCAATGGTGGTACTTCCATTATCTTATACATACTCTTTAGCATAGAGTCATGAACTACCACATTATGTGAAAGACTGCCTGACACAAATATAAAGCCTCCCTTAACCTAGCCGTATGAAGTGCCTTTGTGGTCTACGGGTAGCATGTCTGACTTGAAATGCAAGAGTCCTGGAGGGTTCGATTCATTTCACCTACCCATCTGATTCGAGAAGCTTGAGTTGGCAGCTCCTGCCAAATCTGCCATATCATATGATCAAGTGACTTTGCACAACCCTGCCACCAATCAATTCCCGGCTATCACCCACAATTTTTCTTTCACAACCCTGATACCAAATTTTATGGTGAATGGCAGCCTTTAACGCTGTCATATCAACATGTAACCAAAATTTGGTTTCCTTCAAGTGGTGGCTTTAGACAGCTTGTGTTGTTCGTCCCTTTGAGACCTTGATTGGCAGGTGGCAAAGTAGAGACAAGAGGGATGATGAAGAGAAGGTAGGAGGCAGAGGGTGAACAGGTACAATGTGTCGCACTGTGATTTGTAGATTAGGTGGCACAACCCGCTTGCATGGTCGTAACCCATCAGCTGCATTGAGAACAGCAATGCTAACTCCTAGCTCTTACTCCCCTGCACAGATCGTATTCATTGTCTATACTTTTTCTAGGACAAGTTCTTCTGAATATCTCGTAGGATGTCACTGCTAAGATTTTTGCACGGCCCCTGAAGGCTAGGTATTGCTGCAAAGCACCTTGTCCAGAAAACGGAAACATAGAATGACCAGCTTGTTCAGCTTGTTTCTGCAATGGGCACAAAACTGGACTTCATTCCACTCGTGAAATATGGAGGAGCCTCTATGACCGGTTATCATTGTACAGCAGAACACTGCTATAGTAAAGTGAAACTGAAGTCCCATCATAGTAGTGCTTTTGGTAAAACTAGGTTATACTAAACAACGTCTGGCCGTGGCGTCGACTTCTCACGAAATGTCATTGCTGCACACGCATTACATGGAATCGCGAGGAAATTTTTTCTTAAAAAAAAAAAAATAAGTAGTGCTTTTTTTTTTTTATGGTTTTACCGCTAGGCTCATCAGCACTGAGAAGAAGCCAACTTTAAGGCCTTGGAGCCGTGAGGGAAAGCATGCAGCACGTAGCGGGAAAAATGTAAAGCTGACCAAACACAAAAAGAAGACGGCCGGTCACTTAAAAATAGAGTAAAAGTGCAGCAAGAAAAAGGGAAGCGAAGAAACGGCCGAACATTCACACAACACTGTTCAGCACGAAGGAGTAGTGGCAAGAATTGGAGGCGTGGCTTGTGAGGTTTTGCAGTGCTGGACTGTCGCGCATTTTTCATCTATTGCCTCTTAAAAGATGGAAACAGCGGAAGATGATGCTGCGCTCACGCAATGCTTTGGTTCTCAGCTGGAATCAAGCTCGGCTGTATTTGTATCCATGTTGCATTCATGCTAAACAGGTACTTCTACAAGCTGTAAAAGAAAAAAAAAAAGAAAAAGGAAATAGCACAGAGATGATAAGAGAGTGATGGAAGGCATTTTAGAGCGTTCTTTTCATAAAGCAACAAGATGTGCTTAGTAAGCAGACTTTAATTACGAGATAGTATCTTCAGGACCGTGTCATCACTAACAACTGATATAGTAAGATTTTGGCCGGTCCCGGTGACTTTACTGTAATGGGGTTCTGTACTTATCAGTTCGCAAAGAGCACTTCCTGGCAGAAGGGCAGCTCAACACTGTTAATGTGGAAAAGCACTCACCACTCTGCTTGTGCTCAAACTGAAACCCACATCTGAATTTGATTATGCTTCCTGCAGGAACGACCTTTAGTCTGCATCTCAAGTGAGCATGCGGGGTATCTTGATGCTTATTTTTATTTTTTGTAACCGCAACCTCGAGCAGACTAATTCGCCAAAGCTGGCAGCGCTGGTTATGTATACGTTTGCCGCTGGCTCAAGCCTGCACTGCAGTGAAGTGCAGGCACAGAACAACGCTAGAGAAGAGCACGGGCGTTCAAATTGCGAAACTTTTCTGCCCCAGTCAAAAAGAATTCCATTTAAGCTTCCGGGAAAAAAAAAAAATGCTAGAGTGGCCCTGCGCAATATAATACCAGCTAGTACCACATCACTACTCTCTACAGCGACTTTCTGTTAGCTAGTGCCAAGTTACTGTATATCTGGCAGAACCACATGGAATGGTCTGTGGGGTTTAATGTCCCAAAGCGACTCGGGCTATGAGAGACGCTGTAGTGGAGGACTCCGGAAATTTCGACCACCTGGGGTTCTTTAACGTACACTGACATTCCACAGCACACGGTCGCCTTGCCTTTCGCCTCCATTCGAAAAGCGGTCGCCGAGGCCAGGATTCGATCCCGCATCCTTAGGAAGCGCCCTAACCACTGCGCCATCCCGGCGGGGTAACACATGAATGTGTCATGACAAACACAAAATAACATAAAAGGAACAGCCAAGGTCGCAATGAGCGACTGCAGGTGACAAATGCATCGGTCCCTGGTACTCGTGCTTTTTTAACATCACACTATGCAGCACTGAACTGAATGCTCATACGAGCAAAAAGTAAAAACTCTAGGGGCACTTTGGACCACTAAAGAGCAATGAGGTGAAAGCCTTTATTGCATGGTGGTCTGATGCCCTCCACTATGGCACCTCCTTCCTCATTTTCCTTATGGCTCGATTCAGGTGTTCGCGGAGAAGTGTGAGATACGCCTTTTCTTTCCTGTAAACCAATTTGAAATGCTGATGATGCTTGCTGTACTGCGTCTGCTTTTGTATGCTGTGTCATGTGGCGTTAGAGCAAACGCCAAATGAAAGGTGCTGCACTGACGACTGGATCAGGTTAACTTTCACATGTGCTCGAGTCGCCTGGTAACGTCATGACATCATAGTAATCTCTGTCATTATCATCACTGTCACTATCATTATCAATCAGTATCTATCACTAAGTTCTTCACTGACAGATTTAAAGGTAAACAGCACAACCATGCAACTGCTCGCAAGATTCCAATGACAGCTCTCGCATGTTGGAATGGGGACGGAGGAAAGCAGTGGCAATGTGAGTGGCAAGTATGTATTTCCTGGGGCGGCTGTGCTGGGCAGATATCGTGCTAGAAAAACTGGCTACCCTGTATACGCAGTGCCTGGTGTCATCGATAGTACCGGAACTATGGAAGAACGCAAACATTATCCTCATTCATAAGAAAGGGGATGCTAAGAACCTTAAAAATTAGACCAATCAGCTTACTGTCTGTTACGTATAAGGTGTTTACTAAGGTAATCGCTAATAGAATCAGGGCAACCTTAGACTGCAATCAAGCAAAGGATCAAGCAGGGCTTCAGAAACGGTACTCTACTATCGATCATATCCATACCATCAATCAGGTGATAGAAAAATGCTCGGAATATAACCAGCCCTTATACATAGCATTCATTGATTACGAAAAAGCATTTGACTCAGTTGAAACTTCGGCGGTGATGCAGGCATTGCGAAATCAGGGGGTGCTGGAAGATATATATAGTGGCTGCACAGCAACCATAGTTCTGCATAAAGAAAGTAACAAAATTCCGATAAAGAAAGGTGTTAGGCAAGGAGACACAATCTCCCCAGTATTATTCACAGCTTGCTTAGAGGAAGTATTCAGAGACTTGGAATGGGAGCAGTGAGGGATAAGGGTAGATGGAGAATACCTCAGTAATCTGCGATTTGCTGATGACATTGCCTTGCTAAGCAACTCGGGGGGATGAACTGCAAATAATGATTGATGACCTAGACAGGAAAAGTAGAAAGGTAGGCTTGAAAATCAATATGCAGAAGACTAAGGTAATGTTCAACAGCCTCAGAAAGGAACAGCAGTCTACATTAGGTAGCGGAGTACTGGAAGTAGTAGGCGAATATGTCTACTTTGGACAGGCAATACCCGCAGATCCGGACCATGAAAAGGAAATAAGAAGAACAGGATTGGGATGGAGCGCATTTCGCAAGCACTCGCAGATTATGACTAGCAGCTTATCGTTATCGCTCAAGAGGAAAGTATACAACAGTTGCATCTTACCTGTACTCACCTATGGGGCTGAAACGTGGAGGCTAACCAGGAGAGTTCTACTTAAGTTGAGGACAACCCAGAGGGCTATGGAACGAAAAATGGTAGAGGTAACATTAAGAGAGAGGAAGCGTGCACAGTGGGTCAGAGAAATAACTCAAGTTACCGACATTCTAGTGGAAATTAAGAAGAAATGGACATGGGCCGGACATGTAGTGCGAAGAGAGGATAACCGATGGTCGCTGAGGGTAACAAACTGGATTCCAAGGGAAGGAAAGCGTAGCAGGGGGCGGCAGAAAGTTAGATGGGCGGATTAAGAAGTTCGCAGGGGTGAAGCGGATGCAACCTAGCACAGAACCGGGTTAAGTGGAGAAATATGGGAGAGTGCAATGGGTATAGTCAGGCTGATGATGATGAATCCCATAGACTTTCGGTAGAAGCAATGTTAGGTAACCCAAGGGCCGCCTTATATGCCAGCCTAATCATAGCGTCCACCTTGTTTTCCTCCGTCACGTCCATATTCATACAAGGCGTCGCATAAACTGTTCTACTGATCACGAATGCCTGTACCAAATGACTTGACTCCTTTTCCTGCAATCCTCTCTTTAGATTGGCGATTCTTTCAGTGAGCCTCATGGCGGCGTTTACCGTATTCTTTAGCTTTCCTAAGGCCTCCTTATTTTTCCTGTTAGTCTGCAAGTACATGTCCTGTTGTAGCGTATCCTCCTCCTCCAATTGTCTGTCTCTACCCCTGGTGACACAGAGTAACATCGCACCAAGTGGTGACACACAAGCGATCTGTATCTGAAGAATGGTGGCAGCTTAGATGAAGAAATGTTCATGTCAGGCCGCACAACAAAAAACACTGAAATTGTGTGATTCAGCAACTTCAGCTACAGATTTTTTTTATTGCACTAGCAGCAAAGAAGCCAGAAGAGTCTGTCAGAAGAAGCTCTGATTTCAGCTTTTAGCGATTCAGGTACTACAACCACCTGTAATGCCAACTAGTGGCCAAAGGTGCACATAGTTTCCGTACCCACTTGCTTTTGAGTATGTACACATGATCGCTGCATGTCCTCAGTTTTATCTCTGTTTAGGAGGGTTTCCACAATCGTTAGCAACGGTCTGCTGACACTGGCACACAAGCGTGTAGTTTTCACGTAGATAGGAACCTAGTGTATACTTGAGTGAAGGCTCTCCAGCTTATACAAACTATTTGTAAAAATAAAAATAAATATGATTGTACAGGGATTTTGGGGAAACCAACAGGTTGCTTGTTTTGACGGATGTTTAGAAGAAATGACTAAGTGAAATGCTCAAGTTCATAGGCCTCTTGTTTGTCCAACACGGGCATTGTGAAACTTCACTGGCTGAAGCTGCACTGGAATGAGGACATCTACAGTGGTTTGCCTCCACCAGGAACAATGCTGGGAATCTGCTTCATAGCAGTGCTGGTGCTCCTTAAAGTGGCAGTCCTGTACAATGTAGACCAGCTGCCACAAGTAATGCACCGGTACATCAATCAAGTGCAAAGCCCTCACAGCCACATTAGGCAGTATTTGCATGTAGCTTCCCGAGAAGAGTTCAATAAACAGATATTTAACCTTCGTGGCACACCAGCTCAAATTTTGTCACCCTCTGCAAAATGTGCCAACCATAAACCACAAAAAGTTGACAAATGCACGAAATGAGTTGTGCTATGAGCAAAAGAAGACCGGACTTAAAAATAATGTTTCTAGCAATTTGGCAAAGTTACGAGAATGGCAAGCCTTCACAATGAACCACATAACACATTGGTTCCTGGTATTTGGCTTCACTGCATTTTATTGGTGTAGTCTGGAGAATAGGAATTTCCAACTCGCAACAACCACCCCATCTTGATACATCAAGGCAACTGCTGCAGACAGATCCGAAGGCATGTCGCCTAGCACACATTACAATAGATGCTGTCAAGAGAATGCAAGAAGTGGCCGATTCCATGCCAAGTTACTTAAGATAATGCCGTGTTTCGGACGCCATCACATACAGAGAACTTTTGCTCAGATAACCACAGCTGTGTTACCCCCGCAAGGGTCAAGTGTTGTTGTATATGACAAACTCTTTAATCCATGCCAGGCCTGTTCACATATCAATCTGTTGCTTTAATTCTAAAGGCTGAAAACTAGAGAGGAAAAAAATTGCAGTCACACATTTGTGCTTCTCGACCTCCCGCCACTGCAAATCATGCGTCCAAAATCACTCTGAATGCTTTCCAAATAATAACATATCAGCAAATGCAAGGGTGACAATATTCCACAACAATATTAAATACATTGCAAGCAAGATATTTTAAACTTAACTAGGAGCACGCTCTAAACCAGTAGAAGGAGTGAGTGTCCATTTGGTCACACCAGTCACAGCTCACTGCACTACTGAGGTAGCGGCGGAATCCAACTGGTAGAGGAAACTCGTACGTCGGCCCCGAGTATTCCTTGCCTCTGTAAATGTAAATAAATGAGAGTAATACAGCAATTACATTTAGTTTGCATAAATTCAGCAAACTCACTCACAGTAGAATTTGATTTGAATAAAGCAAGTGAGAGTGCCTGCCGCAGAAGGAAAAAGGCAGTAACGAGACTAGCAGTCAATGCTAGCACAAATACAAATATTTAGCACACTTGCAAAACACTGAAATAGCAACAAGGAGACTAAGGTAAATCATGTGTGCAGTAAGTGCGGAATATGCTGCGGCTTGCATGGAATTGTAATCAAGAGTGCTTATAGCAGCAACTGCCAAGCTCTTTGACAGGATTACGAGGAACAGTCTTTGTCAAAAGTGTAGAGCCCAGGGGTTCTGCTTCTGGGCCAGTTCCTGCGGCTTGTAATGAATTTCCGGTATTCCAACTTTGTTGATGGCAAGAAGATTTTTGTCCTACCCCCTTCAGTGGGAAAGGCCTCAACTAATTGTACATCAGTGCCACTATTCGGCTCAGAAGCGGACCCCCCCGGGCTCTACACTTTTGACAAAGGCTGTACATGCAACGGTGCCTCACTCCCCTCAACAAAACGTACCACCTCAGGTTAATTATTGCTTTGTTTTCAAATAAGCTGTCCATGGCCTTGACAGAAGCTTGAAGCCAAGCACTGCCCACTATTTATGGAGGCATTGTTTCTGCTATCATTCCCAGTTTTCTCAAAGTGATGACGCTGTTGGAGCAAGCAAAAGGTATATATTAGGGAACCCTGCGGTAGCGACATGCATTCGAAGTGTTAAGTCTATATAAACAAGCTCAGCGAGTTCTACCAATGCAGTTATTTTCGTAGTAAAAGGGCAGATACTCTCATGGGCAAGAACCTATGATAGCCGAAGAGTCACCCTCATTGCTGCATGCACCGATGTGAGTACTCGACCAGTGGAACGTGTGAGCATATAAGCACAATAAATTCGTGCGGGTATACGCCCGTATCTTGTAGCAATTTTATGCTGAGCAGTAGGCTCGTTTCACTCCGGGGCTCATTTCGCACTGGGCCAGTTTACACTTATACTATCTCTCAGCTAGCCAGCAACTCCCCTTCTTTAGCACTTCGTCGACACTGTAAAGAAGCTGACCTCTTGCACTGCAGCACCACGTATGGGCCGCATAGATAAATACCTTACGACAGTTTTTTGACGGAAGCACGACCGTTTCTATGGGCCCAGCCACTCTATCTGCTGAAGCTGCGAGGAAGGCAATAAAACCTCCTGATCATAAACCAGCGCGTTCACGCTGGCGCACCACACCAAAATGCCTGCTACTGCCCAAACAAACTAGACTACAAACGAAGAATCTTAAAAAAAAAAAAAAAGCAAATTACAAACTTCCGCGACTCTCGACTCACAAATAGTTTCACATAATCTGTAAGTCGCCGCGTACGTCCCAATACCCCAGTGCACCCCGAAGACAACAGCAACCGGCGACTGATCGGTGCACAGCAGCAGGTATGCAACGGTTGTTTCAAGCGCGAAGAAACGGGATCGACGCCATTATGCAGTCTCCACATGCCTTCGCCCGGAGACTGTCGCGTGATTACGCCGCGTCAGTAATTGTGACTACCGCATAGCTGCACTGCCGTGTAAAAACTCGTTAAAAAAGCTGCAAGACGGTAGCAGAACGCCGACAAATACTTTACCTAGAGCTCGCGGGCATGTACGAAACACCATCATTCGCGTACGACTCACCGTAGTCGGAGGCTGCAGACAGGCCAGGAACAGGACCGAAGGCTACGCTGTTGAATTTAGGGCAACAATCCACAAACTGAATCAGATTTTCACCGAATTTGCATCTATCGGGATGATGCCCCGCAAACTAAAACAAGCCGACGCATGAAAAGCGACCTAGGGCTCGCAAGGCGCGAGCACCCGTTGCCCGAAAAGCGCGCCAGCTTTTGCTCGGGTGCGGTGGTTCGAAACGGGGTAATTGGCATCTGGGTTTGAGGCTTATTTCCAGAAAAAAGCAAATACTAAAAGTTGTTTGACGTCACTTTCGTCGAGAGAATCAACGCGTCCTCCTTTCCACTTTGGTTCTGTGCGCGCATGCGCAGTTCACGGAGCCGGCTCTCTGCAAGTTCAGGTTAGAAGTAGACGTCTACGAGGGGGTATTGGAACGCACCCTTACGTATGGGCGATACTATAGTGTTCTAGAATTGGGAAGTGTGCCGTCTTCGGCGCGCGGCAATGGGAGCGACGTGGTCGCCGGAGCGATGAAAAGCGTAGGTGGCGCTGTCAGCCGTAGGAGCGCATCACAAGCGCGCGCGCCGCAGAGGAAACGCTTGGGACGTCTGCTTCAGCGGCTCGTTTCCTGCGTGAATTTGGTTGCATCGCGTTGCTTCTCTGGCTGTTGTACTATGGCGCGTTGTTGAGCGAAGAGCGATGATTGGTCAAGCAGGAAAACACATGTTTGCAGAGAGCACAGTAGCAGTTCCGCCCGTCTCGTATGACTTTCGCCCCCCCCCCCCCCCCCCCCTTTTTTTTTATTGAATGCTTTTTTTCCTTCCTTTCGTTCTTTCTTCTTGCTCATTGCGCGCTCTTTCTGCTGCCTTCCCTATTCGAACCCTTCCCTTCTCGAAATACACTCAAAGCATGGTTGACTCAAAGCATGGTTTCCTAAGCAACACCACCGCGGAAGGCCTTCGGGTAACTTTGCAGTCCACAGTCGACCTCGTTGACTACTTATCTGCACAATGCGGTTTTACATACATTATCACATCGAGACTAAGCCAAGACAAACCAGAAAACCTCTTCGGCATCGTGAGGCAATTTAATGGCTGCAACGATCATCCCACGCGGCTCAATTTTTAGGACAGTTAATGCCCCGGCATTTTACAACTTAGCGAAGCCCCCAAAGACAGGAAATTGTAATGCTGAAATTGTAAATGCCTTACTTGGAATTAGCCGTACAAGCGAGAAACCTACCCAGCTTCTTTCAAATCCTATTGATGAGCTTGACCGTTTGGTTGACGAGGGAAGGCTCGAGGACGTCGAAGCTAATTTGAATTCCCTTCCTTCAGATGACCACAGATACGTCACTAGGCACAGTTCTAGCCGTCTCATAGCTTATATTGCAGGATATGTCGCTAGAAAGTTCATGAAGAAGTCAAAATGCAGTACTTGCTCCGCTTATCTCATTTCAAGCAAATCGTGCGTGGCACAAAAAGAAGAAAATCAATTTATCTCAAACTTCGACCACGGAGGTCTTCTTTATCCGTCCTCGGAGCTTGCAAAGCTCGTGCACACGCTGGAAGAGTCTTTCACGGTTTTTTTTTTTTAGTTCAAGAAAGGCTAACGCAAATAGCATGCATGAATTTGCTTTGTTTTTGCAAAGCGCAGAGGTTTCCAAGTTTGGTTGCCCTACTCATGACAAAGAAATGACACTTAACACAGTGAAGTTCTACGTCCTCAGGCGATTGCGTTTTTATGCCAAGTTGCTAAACCAAGAGCAGACCTCTAAAGCAGAGCAGGTAAAGCACCTAAAGCTGAGGAGATGCAAGTAATCGTGTTTGAGGACTTTAATCATTCTACTTTCTCTTGTGTGTTTTCAAATTTAGCAGCTTAATTGATTCACGGCCTAGTACAGTTCATTAATATTCTCATATAGTTCTGTACAGTTTTATACGTTTGTACCATATTCTTGCGCGATTTTTTTTTTAACGTCGTCCATTATGTGGTTTCGTTCATTGCTATCTGCTCTCATTCATTCATTTCGTTTTGAGTAGGACTGCCAGTTCATATGTATTCGCCCACATTTAAATAAAGCGCTGGCATAATTTCTGTCTTCAAGCAATCTTCGCATACCTCTATTTACATGTGGCGCAAAAAGTACGCTAGCCTAGCCTAAAACGCCATTCACTGCGTTTTCAGTACGTGCGAGCGTCGATGTAAGACTTCAGTCTAGCCCGCATAAACCGTGTATCCAATATTAAAAATTTACATAATCATTCCGTTAGACATTCGTCATTGAACCTCCCGCTTGTGTTCGAGAAATAAAGCACCCAATACGTTCAGGAAATGTATCTTGCCGTTGCTTGTCAGTTCGTCGGCAATCTGTATCTTACATTGCCTGTATTTGTATTGCCGTTCCCTGACGACGGCCGCTTATTTTATAGGGAACTAGTTGTTTTGTTCATGAACATAACCGTTTTAATACATTTAGACAAGCGTGTGGGAGCTAAAGCGACACAATTTATTGCGCCTTCGGAGTCCGATTGAACTAGCGGTGACGGTTCACCCAGCTGTCTGCTCCGCGCTCACTGCGCTCCTCTAGTGTTCCTCACTACGCTCTTCCTGCACACAGCGCCCTCTCCCCTGTCATCGCTGAGACGACCAGCTCGCCGGCGGCAGACGGCACACTTCTCAATTCTAGAACACTATAGCGATACGTACAGCTAAAACGTGTTTTGCCCGGTGTCAGCCGAATACGTCTACATCAATTTTCACGCATGCGCAGTAGGCGTCCGATACGTCTACGTCTGTACGTCTCCGGGAGACGTAATACGTCTCCGGTAAGCTAAATCTCTCTAGGGCGCTGCACTTCAGCCACCATGGGCGCGCTAAGAATCATGGGCCGGTGTGCTACTTGTTGCGGGACAGTCGGTTTTTCACGGGTACGTGGAGTGGCGTTACTGCGATGTCTCTTTTTTTTTTCGTCATCATCATCATCATTTGAAGGTGCGTACATAGACCGCGAAAGCCATAGTAGCGAAGGCGCAAAAGCAGACGTCGCCAATAAACGGTTTCTGTTTCCCAAAATGCCACTAAAAACTTCCTTAAGTGATTGCACAACGATAAATATTTTCATAACAATCATTTATTTCAAATTTTGCCTATTAAGTGCGAAATATTGGTATTTGTGCTGCTAAAAACTAAGCCAATAGGAGAAAGAGGGAAAGAGCCTCAAAATAACGGCTTGAGGGGCTAGTTTGCTGCATCGTATTCAGATATGTGGCGCAACAAACACAAACACAAGAGAAGATACACAACACACGCGCACACTACCAACATGTACAGGGTCTTGAATATTTGAGGGCTGGGATTTAAAAAATTCCTATGCAAAATCTACTGCCCCATGCGAGCTGAAATAACGTTCACAAAGTAGCAAAATATCGTCTACGTTATCTGATAAGTGATTCAACATCGGTACTTGCCTAGATTTTCCTAAATCGAGAAAAAACTGCTCTCGGCGGCGTGCACAATTTTCGCAGAAGAGAGTCGAAAAGCTATTTTGACATGATGCGTCATCTGTCGGGCAGCGAGGCAAGCGCGCCAACGGCCGGGATGGAGCTTGTCTCACTGCTCGGCAGAAGACGCATCATGTCAAAATAGCTTTTCGACTCTCTTCTGCGAAAATTGTGCACGCCGCCAAGAGCAGTTTTTTCTCGATTTCGGAAAATCTAGGCAAGTACCGATGTTGAATCACTTATCAGATAACGTAGACGATATTTTGCTACTTTGTGAACGTTATTTCAGCTTGAATGGGGCAGTAGATTTTGCATAGGAATTTTTTAAATCCCAGCCCCCAAATATTCAAGACCCTATATATAAGAATCTGAAAACACTTTTTCTTCACCACTCCTCCTCTTCTACACTCAGGTACGTCTCATCTTCCTCTTCTTCTCATCTTCCTCTTCTTTGCCAAGATCGTCCAAACATGGCAGTCTGCGAGGAAGAGAGTAGCACTATCCCCTTGGCAAAGAAGAGCAAGATGAGAAGAAGAGGAAGATGAGACGTACCTGAGTGCAGAAGAGGAGTGGTGAAGAGGAAGTGTTTTCAGATTCTTATTAGTGTGCGCGTGTGTTGTGTATCTTCTCTTGTGTTTGTGTTTGTTGCGCCACATATCTGAATACGAAGCTGAGAAAGAGCCATCGCTTATATTGGATAAATCTCACACTGGCATTCTGTTTCTCTCTCTTTTTGTAATTTATAGTCACAATATTCAATCTTAGGACATTATTTATGGTAGAACAACGTTTATCTTTGCATTAGTTTTGGCCAAAAGTTTATGGTTTGAGTCCCTAGAAGTATCTGCTAGTCTGCCTGGTCTGCCGTCCGAGCGGGGTTCCCTACGGAACCGGTTGGCCGCTTCCCGGATGAAAGCGCAGGGGGCGCTGTACGCATTCGGAGCATGGTCGCGTTGTGTACGTGGTGCTGTGGCGGTTGTGCCGTACTGCGAGTCTCCGCTATCTCCGCCGCGCTGATCCGTTGGTGCCGTGGCAAGGCTCGTGCACCACGTGCACTTTTTTTCGCTCGCGAGCCGGAATGCGCGCAAATTAGCTAGCATGTGTGCAAGTCTGCCTTTTTTATGGATATGTGATCGCGTTATGTCCAGAAAACGGGGTAAGCGTGATAGCACGTGTTTCTTGCCCGGGTGCAAGACCGGGTAGCGCTCGTGCAAGGTGAAATGCTCACTCTTCAGGACACCGAAAGACGCAGGGAAGAGGCAAGAGTGGGAGCGCAACATCAAGCGCGGCGGCAAAGGCAATAACATTGTTTATTGTCTCAGCTAGGGCATAAAGGAATATGTAAAACAAAATTATTAACAGGCGTAATGAATGAAAGAAAATAGGTTGGCTGTGTTCTAATAAAATTCAAGAGAGAATTCGATGATAAGGCCCTTGCGTGCAAGCAATGTACGAAGATGGGTTGCTCGGCGAAAGGCCCACTGCCGTCAGCTAGTGCCGATATTGTCGGCTTCAGTGGCGGGCAAACCCACAAGTGGTGAATATCTTCCTCATTATTTTGTGAGTTGCAGACAGGAAATCCTGGACGTTGATATAAATATCGGTATATATAAATATCGGATGATCCGGATCGGGGTTGCCCTCACATTACTGTAACACAAGCTAGTGTCGACGTTTGTGAGCGACACTTCAAACCCTGCTTTATTGAGCGAAGTTTTAAGACAAGTAAAGGTAATTGAGATTCCCACGGGATGTTACGCAACTCACGAAGGATGCCATCTTCAACGCTGTTTCCTGACACTCCAAAATACTTGTTGAAACCCCTGCCTCTCAGAAAGGAGCGCAACTTGTACGAGCAAAAACAGTCAGCAGGGAGACCTGCAGAGAAAGAAAAAAAGTGCACTGATCCTGAAGCATCAGTGGAGCCCTGCATGCCACCGCCACTGGGGACAAATGTCGATCTTTCTGATGTTGAGCAATGAACATTCGCATAGTGCCACTCAAGCGAGGACGAATCTCCGGAGGAATTGCCATCGGCGAGTTCTGTTCCATCGCAGTGGTGAAGCTGCCATGAGTGCTGCTGTGTGCATTCGAGGAAACAAAGTCAAGGAGATAGCTGTAAAGTCGACGGAAGCGGTAATTAATCTTATTCAGGACATTGCGAAACTCAGCTTGTGTCCTGGCAGCGGATTGAAGCCTATTACCAAGACCTTTCCCACCTACAATGGGTGTTACTTAATTTGCGACGAACTGTTTCTGATGCAACATGCATATAGCCTGCAAATACTTGCGAAAGTTAACTCAGAACGCCCTGTCAAGAAGAAGAAAAAATTAAGAAACAGACTTCTATGTCTCGAGCAGTTTGTCGTACGAAGGACAAGGTGGCAAAGCTGGTAAAAGCTCTCGGTGAAATTAAAAATGAAAATGAACACCTTCAAGGACAGTGTTTGAAAGAAGTGTTAGTGCCCTTCCTCTCAACTAACAGCTGGCTGTTAAAATATGTTTTAGAGGTTGCAAAACGGAAGTCAACAAAAGTGATGGCATATTCTGATGAGTGGCTACTAGGCTTCCTAAGTCCCAAAGAATGCCTATCAGCAGTTTGCCTGAAGCGCGGTGCAATTTGAAGGGCTCGGATTCCCATCTTGCGTGCTTTAATTGTGCATGCATCCGAAAGTTTCTAGTTCTACATACGTGTTATAACTTAGCTAAACGTCCGAAGAAGTTAAGATGAAACTATAGCGTGAACGAAAACGCCGGCGACAGCGCTCTGTTGCTCGCACACATGGTCCTTGGAGCCTAGAATGTGCGTGTAGTATAGTCCTCCATGCAAGCGCAATTGTTTGCACAAAATCCTCAGAAGTCTTCATTACAATACGACAGGCGGTAGCTTCAGCAGGATAATAGGGTATAGAAAGCAGCTTCGTTTCTACATCGGCTCAGGGGCATGCGCGCAAAACTTCGCTCACGAAAAAAAAAAAAAAGAAAGTCGCATCCGTGGTTATGCTAACAACTCGGCTGCGAATTCAATATTACGACTAAACTGAAATCAAAGACTAAAGAGCAGCATCGCATGTACAAGGCACCTGACAATGAGCATGAAGCGAATGCATTTCGAAGCGCACGGGCGCGCGCGTCGTCTGCTCCGTCAGCAGTGGCGCACTCCGGTTCACCGCGGCGACCATTCAGCGGCAGCCACTGCCGCGGCCGGCGGACGAGAGGCTATAATAGCAATATTTCTAGGGACCCTAGTATGGTACATGGAGGAAGGAAAGTTGTTTCCTTCCTCCATGGCCTAGACCATAGAGAAAGGGATTTCCATGGGATTCCCTAGTAAGGCTCCTCTATTTCCCTAGACGCCTAGAGCGCACCTGACGGCTTCCTCGTGGACTAGCACGCCGACAGCACAGCGAGTGGCATGGCTGGCATGGCTTTACGCTAGTTTGGTCAGTACGGTTTGTGTGGTGGCGGTTCTGGAACTCTGTGGATGGAGCGGTAGTTGCTAGCTGCAGCCTTCGATCAGGGCAGCATGACGACTATATCTTTAAACAACAGGAAGCTCGTGCTTGTCGAGTATCCAGCAATCGTCAAGAACACTGACCGAATGCTGAAGACTCTTGGTGGCATTGATGAAGTTTCTAAGGTATGCGTAAAACGCTTTATTTATGCGTGCTTTTAAATTTTACAAAGAAAAAATGGTAAGCTTGTTGGGGTGCTCATCTGATGTGCCTTCTTTCACAGGCTTATTCAGTCCCTTCACGAAGGCTAGAAATGAAGTTCAGGCCCGAAGATCCGTACTGCAAGAGTGCTTACGCCAACCGTTTCACCACGTCGTGCCTTCTTTTGAAAGTAAAAAGAAACCGTGACAACTCGAAAGAGCCGTACACTATATCTATCGAAGGTACTATTTCAACAGTCTACAAATTCCGCGGTAAGTTTGCCTCCTTTTATACTTCGATGTGAGGTTGTCGGCATAAGCTTGCGCTGTTGGCAAAACAAGTGGCTTCCAAGGCACGCAAGACCGCTGAGACCAATTTGACATTCCATCTGAGCACAAGTGAAATTAAGTAAGTAAGTTCAGTTGCTCAGTCGTGTCCGACTCTTCGTGACCCTATGGACCATGTCACGCCACGCTTTCCGGTCTCTCACTATCTTCCTAACATCACATAATTTCATCTGCAGTGCCTCGAGGATGCCATCTAACCATCGCGTTCGCTGCCTACCCCTTCTCTGGCGACCCTCAACTTTTCCCAACATCAAATCTTTCTCCAGCGACTCCTCTCTTCTCATCAGATGATCAAAGTAGCTGAGCTTTAACTTTAGAATTTGACCCTCCAATGAGCATTCAGGGTTTATGGTCGACAATATCAAATGATGTGATCTGGCAGTCCAAGGAACTCTCAAGAGTCTTCGCCAGCACCACAATTCAAACGCGTCAATTCTTCGGCGGTCAGCCTTTTTCACAGTCCAACTCTCGCATCCATACATCACAATGTCTCTGCTCTTTACTAGGCGGTCAAGGCTAACCATTGCTCTCTTTCCCAGAAGCAGGCGTCTCCTAATTTCATGGCTGCAGTCTCCTTTCGAGGTAATCTCGGAGCCCAAGAACAGAAAATCTGTCACAGCTTCCACTTCTTGTCCATTGATGCTCCAGGACTTGATAGGGCAAGACGTCATGATCTTTGTCTTTTTAATGTTCAGTTTAAGCCCAAACTTCTCACTCTCTTCTTGTACGCGCATCAGAAGTCTCATGAGTTCCACTTCACTTTCTGCCACTAAAGTGGTATCATCCGCATATCTAAGGTTGTTGATACGTTTTCCAGCAATCTTCACTCCAGCTGAAGACTCGTCCAGACCGGCCTTCCTCATGATGCACTCTGCATATAGGTTAAATAGGCAGGGCGACAGTATGCTGCCTTGCCTCACTCCTTTCTCAATCGGAAACCAATCAGTAAGACCATGCCCAGTTCTGACTGTGGCCTCTTGTCCTTCATGCAGGTTCCTGAGGAGACAGATGAGGTGAATTGGAACTCCCATCTCTTGGAGAGCTTGCCACAATCTGCTGTGATCTACGCAGTCAAACGCTTTCGCATAATCAATGGGTTTCTGGAACTCTCTTGCTTTTTCCGTGATCCAGCGAAGGTTGGCAATTTGGTCTCTAGTTCCTCTGCCCTTGCGAAACCCAGCTTGCACGTCCGGAAGCTCCCGATCCAATGCATACTGCTGCAGCCTACCTTGGAGGATTTTCAACATCACCTTGCTAGCATGCGAAATAAGCGCGATCGTGCGGTAGTTGGAACAATCTTTGGCACTGCCTTTCTTTGGAATGGGGATGTAAACTGACCTCCTCCAATCCTGTGGCCACTGCAGGGTTGTCCAAATCTTCTGACATAATGTATGCAGAATGTTAACAGCGTCATGGTTGAGGTTTTGAAGCAACTCAGCTGGAATGCCATCAATTCCGCTAGCTTTGTTCTTTGCAAGGCTGGCTAAGGCCCATTCAACTTCACTCTTCAGGATGCCCGGCTCGAGATCAGTAATCACAACCGTCTTATGTTGGGTTTGCACATTTGGGTCCTTCTTGTACAGTTCTTCTGTGTATTCCTGCCACCTCTTCTTTATCTCTGAGGCTTCAGTGAGGTCCTTGCCTCGTTTGTCCTTTATTGCGCCCAGCTTAGCACAGAAGCTTCTTTTGATATATTTGATTGTCTTATACAGAGCTCTTGTGTTCCTTAATTGGCTGTTGTCCTCAACTGCTTGGCACTGTATGTTCAGGAAGGCATTCTTATCTCTCCTTGCTATTTTCTGAAAATCCGCATTGAGAACCTTGTATCTTTCTCTTTCCCCCATAACTTTTGCCATCCTTCTTTCCTCAGCTATTTGCAAAGCCTCTTCAGATAACCAGTTTCCTTTCTTGCATTTCTTTTGCTTTGGAACTACCTTAGTAGCAACTTCTTGTATTATATCATGAACATCAGTCCACATCTCTTTGGGCTCTTTGTCTTCTAGATCTAATTCTTGAAATCGATTCCTCACTTCCACAGCATATTCTAATGGAATTTGATCCAGATCATACCTGAAAGGCCTTCTAGTTTTCTGCATTTTCCTCAATCGAAGCTTAATTTTGGCAACAAGAAGCTGATGATCGGTGCCACAATCGGCCCCAGGCCTTGTTTTTATTGCTTGTATAGCACTTCTCCATCTCTGCCGGCAAAGAATATAATCGATCTGATTCCTGTACAGACCGTCCGGTGAAGTCCATGTGTACAGGCGCCTCTTGTGCTGTTGAAAATGAGTATTCACTATGGTCAGGTTGTTTTCTTGACAAAGGTCTACTAGCCTCTGCCCAGCTTCATTTGGCTCGCCAAGACCGAACTTGCCTATAATTCCAGATATTTCTTCACTCCCGACCTTAGCATTCCAGTCTCCTATGAGAAAAACGACGTCTGATGATGGGGTGCGGTCTAAAAGGCATTGTAGGTCCGCATAAAATATCTCAACGTCAGCTTCTTCAGCAGTAGTGGTCGGTGCATAGACTTGGATAACTGTTATGTTGAAAGGGTGACCTTGGATCCGAAGTGAAATTATTTGGTCGTTTTTGGGGTTGTACCCTAGCACTGCTTTGCCCATTTTTCTGTTTACTATGAGAGCGACTCCATTCCTTCTCTTGGATTCGTGCCCACAATAAAAGACATAATGGTCGCCGGAGTTAAATCCTCCCATTCTGGTCCACTTGAGCTCGCTGATACCCAAGATATCAATGTTCAATCTGTCCATTTCTCGCTTGACGACATCCAGTTTACCTTGCGTCATAGATCTTACATTCCATGTTGCTATGTGATATATCTCCTTGCAACATCGGACTTTCCGGTCGCTTCCCGACACATCCACAACTGAGCGTCCTTTTGGCTTTAGCCCAGCCGCTTCATTCGTCCTGGAGCTACTAGGAATCGCCCTTCGTTCATCCCCAGTAACATGTGGGACGGCTTCCAACCTGGGGGGCTCATTGAAATTAAATGGGCCCAATAGGGCTGCTAATTCGACTTGCGGTTCCAAATCTGTTTTAGCATCCAAATGGAGGCCCATTTGGAAGCAAGTGACTTCTTACACTTGGATCTGCATGTAAGAAAGGTGGTAGAAGTTTAATCTGCTTATTAGTGGTAATCATTGGTGCCACCAAAACAGTCTTGATTAAATGAAATAGCATAGCTCAACGACAAATGCCACTGGCTCCAGGAGGAGTGTCCCATGAGGAGTATGTAAGCATGTCGCTTTGGTGTTGTCACCATTTCAGGCATGCGGTGTTTCTGACGTTTGCGCTGTGCATGTTTGCCTGTGGATCTTGGAACTGTCACTTGGGTTGGATTTTATTAATATACAGGCTCGGTCAGGCTGCCCAGTTGGACTATCCTATTCCAGGTGGAGCTTCCAGTCAGTTCCAAAAATACAATTGGAAAAGCTAGTTGTAAGCCAGTGATTTTTCTTTGAGCAGGTGTGCCGTTTGAAATTCCAGTTGGTGTTTCTAGTTCGTTAAAAGAGAGAAAATTGGGAATATTGTAATTGAAAAGACCAATTTAATTCTGGTTTTCTTTCTTTGTTTTGTATGGCTTAGTAGACATTGTTGCACTGCATAACAGCATAAGACTCAAAACAAATATGCAAAATATTACTAGTATATTTGATGTTATATTTTGTCACCTTACTTTCAGGCATGGTGGACTTTCAATATTTGCCCATGACACAAATGGCAGACAGAACTGGTTATGAGTCCTTATTGGACAAGTTGATTCCTTCACCCATGGTATCAACAGACTGGCTGAAACAGGATGCTCCTGTTTTCATATTGCCCCAAGTGTTCTCCCGTCTTGATAGTATGTCAATCCAAGCACTGCGGGACGAACCTATACGGCGTAAAATCCAAGAAAGACCGGCATGTCATCCCAGAAGTGGTTTAGGTGGAAGTGAGTATTCTAACTTTTCTGCATGTATCAGTTTATGCCGTTAGAGAAATCTTAAAGGTTCCTGTGAAGTCCAATTGTCTGTGTGAACGGAAAATGTTGCAATGTTTGCATACAAAGGGTGGGGAGTAAAACTGCATGAAAAATAACATTTTTATTGCTGATTGACATTGTTATTATTGCATGTTTTTATTCAGTAATTCTTTCATCGAAGTGGCTGCTGTTCTTCTTTGCATTGGGCACCTACCTTACAACTTTATCCTCACAAAGCAAGAAAAACCTGCATTTGAACTATGCAGAGGAGCTACCATGAGCCACATCTTATTTTCATGCCCAAAACTCGAGACACTAAGTGAATAGAAGTTTTTGTTATTTTATGATGAACGCACTCATTCAGCCTAGTTTATTCCAAGGAGGAAATGCACTAGATGTTTCCTATGTTTCTACATCCTCAAAATAAAGAAAAGCTTCTCAATAGCTATTTCATTTAAAACACTTTGTTTTCATTCTCTTCCACAAAGCAGGACATTTAACCTTGCATTTCCTGCATAATAGCCCCAGTCACTTGCACGCCGTAAAACACAACACGGCAAACAAATCTTGCAACAAGTAGGTAGTAGATAGTTGTCTCACATGCGCTTCTTTCATAGTATGCAATGACAGAATAACCTGCTTGGGTCGTATTCTGTGATGCCTGTTGTTTATGGTCTCCACATACTGCTGTTTTGCAGTAATTATCTTGTGGCAGAAAGTTTTGTCTTCTATTGGTGGAATGTAATAAGACAATCGTTATTTCAGTAGGTACCTTATTACACCTTTTTGTCATTTATTGCTCCTGTTAATTTGAAATTTTGAAAAGTCGAATTAATTTGTTTGCATGCACTACTCATGTCTTCTTTTTTTGCTGGAAGAACATGCAGAAATTTTCATACAAGACTTAAATACTTTGATTTTTTTTTTTATGCTGGGTCATGATGATGCAGTTGACAATGTTAAATAGGGATGTAGTTTATTCTTATATTTTGAAATAAAGTAGTTACATAGAAGGTTATTTTTGACACTTTTTTTTTTGTCATGATTTACTTCAAAATGTTATAAGTATTTGGTGCCTGAGAAGCTAGAGGCATCATTACTAATTGTCAAAAGTAAGTCCGCAGTCACAACTCCTGCAGGTGCTTTCTGAATTGGTTTGGTTTGGCTTATGGAATTTAACGTCACAAAGCGACTCAGGCTATTAAAGAGGCCGTAGTGGAGGACTCCAGAAATTCAGGCCACCTGAGGTTCTTGAACGTGCACTGACATTGCACAGCACGTGGGCACCCTGCTTTTCGCCTCCATTGAAAAGTAGTCGCCGCGGCCGAGATTCGATCTCGCATCCTTGGGCACTGTAGTCGATCGCTCTAACCACTGCACAGCTGCGGCAGGGTCTTTCTGAATAGTTTATGCCATTGAAAACATATTGTAATGGCTCTCTGCTGTGTGCAGACATGGATTGTTGCATATAATCTGTGGTGTAGTCCATGAGACAGGTGCTTATAGAAATCTGCCAGAAAAGGATATTGGCACAAACTGTTAAGTCTTTTGCTCCACCAGCTGTTCGTCATCGCCGTATGAAATTTGCCTGCTTCCTAAGCTTTGAGGATGATGCTGTGCCTAAAGAGCCAAATCCAGAGGCTTGGAAGCAGTTGGAGTGGCGTCCTCCAGATGAGAATATCAAGAGAAGAGTTGAAGAGGTGAGATTCACTGAATATCATACCAGCTCCTTGTTTGTTCACATGGTAAACTTGCACTGAGGACTGATTGCTTGCAAGATGGAGTACAGCCTTTGGAAATGGTTAATGTTAACTGAAAAACAGTGCTGTGAGCATTGATCAGGCCTCCTAACAGCTGCTTGAGGCCTGTTTTGCAGCATTGAGATTTGTGATATGAAACCACAGACTTCTGTCGTGTAGTTAAGTGTATTCCACACAAAGAAAGTCTTGCATTGCTTTCATGTAATGCGCATGTAGGTTGTTCTTGCTCACCTTGGTTTACATGGTATATGTACAGACTGCTTGATGTTTAGGCCTCTTTGCTTTGTTGTTCCACAAGGAGGGACCAGTCATCCTCTCAAGAGTAGAACCCCTTTATAGTAAAGTCACTGGGACGGGCAAAAATCTTTACTATACCAAGGCCTTTACTATCAGTTGTTGATGATAACATGGTCCTGAAGATGCCGTTTGGTAACTAAATGGCTACTTCCTGAACACGATTTCTTGCTTAATGAAAAAAAAACTGTCAAATGCCTTCCATTTCTCTCTTATCGTCTCTCCATCCCATATTTTTTTTTTTTTTCAGTTATAAGATTTTTTGTTTACATCTTGTTGAAATATTTCTTAGGCATGAGGGCAGCATGGCTATGAATACAACTGAGTTTGAATTCATGTGAAAACCAAAGTATTGCATGAACACGGTGTCACCTTCTGCAGTTCCTGTCTGTAAGAAGGCAATAGATGAAAAATGTGCACAGCAGTCAAGTGCTGCAAAACCACACGCCTCCAGTTCTTGCCACTGCTGCTTTGTGCTGCACTGTGCTGTGCATGTTCGGTTGTTTCTTCCCTTCCCTAATTTTCACTGCATTTTCACTCGCCTTCACTTTCTGAACGGATCGCGCCGCCTTCTTTGCATGCTTGTCGACAGCTTTACTTTTTTATTTTCCTATGCGCTGCATGCCTTCCCTCACGACGCCAAGGCCTACATAAAGTTGGCTTCTCCTGAGTACTACTGAGCCTAGTGGTAAAGCCGTTTAAGAGAATATTGGGTTTTTTTTTTTCTTTTTCAAACAAAAAAAAATTGCCTCACGATTCTAGGTAGTGCGCGTGCGCTACTTAAAGTGCCAGACGCACTTTACTATAACCAGTTTTCTTCAAATATGTCTTTACTATAAAGGGGTGAAAATATACAATCTTCTATGGAAGGTGAACTGGGACTTCAGGTCCACTTTACTATATCCGAGTTTACTATAGCGGGGTTCTTGTGCACTGAGGAAATTCGGCGAAACCTCATTGTTTTCAGAATCGGCTCTGCTGGGGCTGTCTGTTGACTAGTCAACAAACTGAACCTACAGATGTGAATGGCTCAGCAGTTTCTTGCTCATTGGGGTATTATTTAAGTAACAGTAGTGAACACTTTTCACAAGTTTCGCAACTGTAGCCTCAATGCGCATTACTGGTAGGCAATGAGAAAACACTTTAGCGCAAATGAAATAGCCTGAAGGCAAAAAAAAAAAGAGGACAAGAAAGAGCATTCTTTCCGGTCCCCTTCTTTTCGCCTTCAGGCTGTTTTATTTATGCTGAAGTTTTTTCATCGTTATGAACCAACTAGCTCAACAAAAAGTTTTACTTAAGTATTCATAGACCGTGAACCTTGTGCGGTGCCTGCTCTAAAGGTGCTCTGCAACTCAGTTCAAGCATGTAGTTATTGTTCTATATTTGCGTAATGTTGGACTTGGTGATGCCTTAGCGGGTACATTCGATTTCCCAGTCTTGGATTACTTGCCGACAGGTCTCGGCTTTTGCTGTAACAGGAAGCAGCGTTATGATCACATGACCTTGCAAGCTTCCTCTATCATTGTTTTTTAGCAGATGATAACCATCATTCACTGCGATGCAATTCTTTCGCAGTGACGCCGTGCTCACGTTTATTTTTTGGTGTGTTACACGATAGATAGATAACAGAGGCACAAATTAATTGTTGCATTTGGTGAACGGAGCTTGACATGCCTGAATGCGAAGCATTTTGCAGAACTCAGTTTGGCAGCATGTGATTCCACTGGCGAGCTTAGAAAGTGGTTTGATAGCATCTGTTTTGGTGAAACAGATGTTCACAAGCAATTTTTTGGAGAAATAAATGCCACTTTTATAGAACTTTTCATTGCTGAAATAGGAAAAGTCCATTTACTGCGAACTTTATATAAATGAATGGAATCAATGTGACCATCAAGTTCGTTGTGACTGTGCTTGACTGTACCTTGAATGTACAGGATCACTGTGCAGTGCAGGAAATAGCTGATATGGCAAAATAAACAGAATGCCACAACCTGCGTTTTTTTTATAAGCAAAGGCTATTTTCAGCACTCTTTGCTCTCACAGTGAGAAGAGTTACTGATCTCCTTGTGGTGCAAAATCGATGCTAAAGTTCACTCCACTGGTGGAGCTCCCAGCAAATAGGTGCCGTGCACATCTAACTCTAGAGGGATGTGAATGCCCCTAGCAGTGGCATCATTCACCATAGCGTGAACGATGGTGGAGGGTTGGTGTATGACAGTTACAGTTGAAGCTGAATCAGAATGTGAATTGCTTATTTTTGACCATTTTATTGGGACTGTTCAACTGGTATGTTGTTGTTGCTTGTCTGGTGTGAGCTACACACTTGTAAGAGCAGAGCAAATGACTCCATTAGGAGTTCTTATTTTGCAGTGACAGAAAGCAAGTGCAAAAAAGAAGGTTGGTTTGGGCCAGCATGAGAAAGAGAAGGTGATGTTTGCGTTTCATGCATGAAAAAGCTCAGCAGCGGCTTTGCTGCTTTGGGCTGTCCATTTCTGAGCGAAGCTTGTTCCAAGATCTTTTCCACCTCCGTTGCGAGCATTGGCTCTTAGCACACATCTTCATCCAGAGGATCTTTGATATAGCGGGTGCACAGCATCTTCTCAAATTCAATGTGCCTCAAGGTTTATAACATGAGCACTACTTTTGCTTGTGAGCATCTATTGCTCCTTCATATTGCCTTCGCCGCTGGTTGCCACTGGTTGGCTGCTAAGCCAATGTAGTCTAGCAAGCCAAGTGTGGCTAAGTCCCATCATGCTTTGGTACTAGCTATCAATATGCGTAGTATTCTCACTATAAGCATTACAAGAGCATCACAGATGTTTTGCCAGTTTGATAGCTTGGGAAGTGCTACAAGTGGTTGCACTGAGCATGTTTTGCTTGTGGAGGGGAAAATCTAAATGCACATAAAGTGCAGCAAACATGACCTGGATGCCCTAAACTCAAACTCTAGTAGAAGATGTGAAATTCGGTCAACAGGTTGAAGAACTGAACATTGTCTTTGTACATTTTGACCTTAATTTGTGTTGTCTTGATGTCCACAGCTGTTCCAGCAACGTCCCATGTGGACACGCAGTGCCTTGCAGATGGAGCTCGGTGTGATGCCCAATCGATTCAAGCTCATCCTGCCTGTGGTGGCTTACTATGTTGTCAGTGGACCTTTTCGCACTTGCTGGGTGCGCATGGGCTTTGATCCCCGCAAGGATCCCTCCACGAAAATCTATCAAGTGCTCGACTTTCGGCTGAAGACATGTGCGTGGCCGTTTCATTCCTTTCCTCCCTTCTTTGTCTTTCCTCTGTTCACTGGATGTACAGTACCAGGTTGCTGGACACTAGTCCAGCAAGATTATACATGTGCTGGAACATTGCATACCAGCAGTAGGAGCACTATGCATTGCATGATGAACTGAGGAAGTAGTGTTTTGTTGTGGATGCAGCGGTTATAAGCATAACTTACTCTGTGGCATGAGCATTTGCATCTCAAAATAACAGCTTGAGGGGCTAGTTGGTGCTGCATAATACCCAGAAATGTGGCGCAACAAACACAAACACATGCGAAGAGATACAACACACGCGCACACTACCGACTGTAACATGGATCTGAACACACACTTCCTCTTCACCACTCCTCTTCTTCTACACCCAAGTACATCTTCTCATCATCCTCTTCTTTGCCAAGGAGATAGGAGCACTTTCTTCCCCGCAGAACATAAACATCGTCCAAGCATGACAGTCACCAATTCTACACTCACGTACATCTTCAGACACCTCTGCTTTTCCCAGCAGCTAATACCACAATCGTCCCAGTGAACCACAACTATAATCCAAGCTGGACAGTCACAAAGTCCACCACGTAGTCACATAGTTACTCACTAACAACCAACCACCACACATGTGCAGTAAGACATGTCCATCCAAAACACATCACTTGTGAAGTCCCTATGTAATGAAAAAACTGTAACCTGCCCAACATGTCTACAAAGCAACGAAGTACATGAGAATGGGAAGTACATGTACTTGAGGGAAAAAAAGATTCCACAAACACTCATGGCCACAATACATGAGTGGTGTCTAAGAATAACAGCTTTAGACCTGATAATAAACTCGATTCTTTCCATTACGCAAGAAGATTCCTCAATAAAAGTAAATTCTTTTCTACGTAGACTCAGCGAGGCTTCACTAATACATCTGTCTTCTTTCTTCTGTATCCAGAACGCTTCTAAAATTTCGCGCGCCATCTTATCCCGACTCTTCCCTAAGCCTGCTAAACAATGGCTCACATTTGCACTTCTGACAGTGCAGGGGTAAATTTGACCCCTTCTCAGTTTCTATGGACTTCTCATGTTCCCTTATTCTATTATTGATACATCTTCCAGTCTGCCCTATAGACCAACGCCGTGTTTACAAACAAAGGGGGCGCTCGCGGCACCGCAGCCGACTGGGGGTGAAAAATAGGGTTAGCATCCATAGGAATGCATGGAACCGAAATATTCCAAAGCAGTTTTCTCATTTCACGGGGCACCTGTGATGTTGTTGTCCGGTATGAAGCAACTATGAACATCCTAGAACAAATCATCCAAATATGAAATCTCATTACCGAGGCGAAGTATTTTTAAAATACCGTGAAACGTGGGGGTGCAAGTTGGGGCGACCCGTAGAAATACATGTAAGCACAACTTACCAGAACATTTTTTCTCATTTCACAGAGCATCAGAAGGGGTGGTCGGTCGTTAAACGTTGACCAGCGCTTTGAAGAAGTGTGTGATAAAGTATGGTGCGCGTCATTACGGAGGCAATCTACTTTATAACTCCTCGAATAACTTGTGTTATGAATCCAGACACCGCCAAAAGGCAAGCTGGGTGTAGAGAATCGCGCAGTTTTGCTTACAGTCCGATATGCAGCCGCATAGGGTAAATAAGTTTGATGATACTGTCGCTCCAGTGATATGTCCTGGACAGAATTACGTTTAAAAAGCAGTTGTCAAACCTCATACGACAATATGGACCGAACGAGATTCGCGCACTGCAGCAGACGACAGTGCAGCTGGCGACACCCACCGCGGCCGCCTCCAGCTCCGGAGCATCTGCTAGCGACAGCGCAGGTGATGCATGGTCGTCTGCAACTGTGCGCGGTCAGTTTATCGTGCTGTGAGTGCTCCCGCAAGTCGTCGGACTTGCATTACTTGCAAGAGAATGTAGCGTGTCATGCAACATGACGTCGGGGCATTGCGGTAAGTTGTGTTTACATGTATTTCTATGGGTCGCCCTCTCAACTCGCACCTCCATACGTTTCGCGGTGTTTTAAAAATACTTCGCGTCGGTAATGAGATTTCACACTTCTGCGATCTATTCCAGGGCGTTCATGGTTGCTCTGTACTGACATCAAGGATGACCCGTGAAATTAGAAAACTGTTCTGGAATATTTCGCTTCCATGTATTCCTATGGGCGCTAAGCCTACTTTTCACCCCCAGTCGACCCACGCTGGCAATAGAAGCGCCACCGCATCGTGCTTAAGTCACAGATCGGTGTTGGTCTATATATACTTTACCGCAAGTCAGCAGAATCTCGTAAATCACTCCCACCACACATCCAATAAAACTCTTGACATGCTTCTTATCGCAGTGTGCTTTTTTTCTCCTTCCTATTAATGCACACAACCCACCCAGTTTTTTTGGCGCAGAAAACACAACTGGCACCTCATACCTACCTGCCACCTTTTTCAGGCCGTGCGCCACTCGATGAATATAAGGTATCACTTGTGGGCGTTTATTTCTCAACTTATCTGCAGTCCTTTTTTCCCCTTAATTTTCTGAAGCATAGACTCTTCTACCCCACAAATAATCGTAACCGGGGAAACCAGCCACCTGACGCCTTTGTAATTGGTTATTGAAGCTATCCTCAGCCATATGTTCACATGATTTTAACAGGGCCGACTCCAAACTAAGGGAAGCTATCGCTCTTTTAACAGTCTTTGAATAGGCTGAACCATATGGAAGTAGCTCTTTTTTAGCCCTAGGAAAATACTTCCAACACACTTCCCCATCACGAATTTTCATATTTAAAGAAACTGCAACTTGCTGTCCACAGATCATGAGTAAAAGTAAGTCCTTATCTTTGTATCCTAAAAATAGAAAGGACGCATTCCACACTATGAATCACTGCAGAGCCCTTATCCAAAATGACTAAAAAATCATCAACATATCTAAATATTTTAAAACCTGAGCCATTAAGGGATGCATAAATTGCTCTGTCAACAGAAGATAAAAAGATGTTACATAGAACTAGGGCAACACATGACCTTATACAAATGCCCCTTCTCTGCACACACATATCTGCACACACATATCTGTCCCAAACGACACAACAGTAGACTTAAGGTAAAACTCGAGTAGGGCAAGAAAATTGTCAACATTGACACCAGCAGAGTTCTGAAAATCGATAGTGCCATTACGTTCTATACATTCCCGCACCGATTCAAACAATTCTAAATGCGGCACCGAATAGAACAAATCCTCTACATCAATAGAAAAAAAGTACCCAAGAATGGTTTGATCTTTTAAAAGATTGATCATTTGAAAAGAATTTTTAGTAGCAAAAGTATCATCAAGCTCCAAACCTTTCAAATGTTTAAGAAGCTACTGGCTGATCTGCTGTTGCCACGCATCACGTTCACTCACAATACATCTGAAAGGCGAGTCCGGTTTATGAGTCTTAACTGGATGGGCTTGATGGTATCCTGATGACGTCTTGGAAGAAGGACCTGGTACCGAAGGAATGTGCTACGGAAGTGGTGACGTTTTTTGAAAGGAATAATCTTCGATTACTTCAAACGGACAAAGAAGGGGGTTTTGCTGTGCTACCGGCTGGACTTTTTGAAGAGAAGCCAACAGTTGCAATTACGAAAAATTTTGTTAAAGTGAAGAAGAAAGTTAGCAGAACAAAAGCTATTGTGTTATGTAATGATATGCAGCTAACCAGGTTGGCAAAGGGAATCAGTGATTGCAAGAAGGCTTGCTTGGCTGTGTTTTTCACTTAAGAAATCTTGTAAAATCTCACGTGGAACAGCATGACGGCAATGGACACACAGTGTCGGTCCATGTAATTTTTTCTTTCGTTTTCCTGTTTCACTGCTTTTAAACTACTGTAGTGCCACGTTGAAAGCTGCAGAGACTTGCATTTGTCATATACATGTGCCATTGGCGCTGAAACATGGTGTGTTATATTAACTGCAGTTGCTCATTACAATCGTAGACATTCTTCTCATGTCAGTTCGTGTTTTATCGTCATGGAGTTCACACAGTTATACTTAGTTTTCAGTAATTCAGCACTAGTTAAGAGATAGCTGGCATAGTGAATTTGTTGCATCAAGGTCAAGTGCTGCAACGTGTTCGTTATGTGGTGTTTTTGAATGCACACTTCAATGGGGGCAGCGTTGGGCAATTGAAAAATTTTGTATGTCTTGGAATTTGCTACCTGGCAATTTGTTGCACACAGGTTTAACTCTATTGTTTATTTAAGGTATATTCCTTACACAACTACCGACTTCAAATTCTGAAAGTCAAGACGAAAATAGTTTCCTTGATTGCAGCGAATTCGTTAGGTAGTCAAGTTACAAGTTTTCATAAATAGTGCCAACTGCTCCAGTTACAAAGTGAAGGTACCACAGAGAGAGCAATGCACCAGGTGGCCAGGTACCATCGTGCAGTTCAACTGTTTGGCAGAGTGACACAGTTACAGGCACATTGTTCCTGTCACTGAGTGTAGAATTGCCTCTTGGGCAACGCAGCAAACTTCCTTGCGGTATTCTACTCAGAGATTGCAGCTCTTAAAAGTTTCCTGAAATAATTCCGCCCTGACCTGAGGTAGCTCCACTGCCACAAGGAAAAGAAAAGTATGTCTTCCACTTTCAGTTAGGTAAAACTTTTTCAGAATGAGGTGACCAGGAACTAGGGTAATGGTGTCTCAGCAGCCATACTGCATTTGTTCCAGATGTGGTTAATACCAGACAGAAGCTGCTAATATTATGCACTTTTCTGCTTCGTATTACAGTTTACTGTCAAGCAGATAAATGCAGGGGAATGAGGGTGCTCGTTATAATACATGAAGGAAAGAAGCCAACAGTTTGCGAGGCCTAGGAAAGCATTGGGGATTGTACCGGTGCTCTTCCAACTGAGCTACATCGGCCACTGTCCCCCCTGCTACTTTCTTGGGCATTAATGTTGTCTGTATACGAACCTTGAGAGTGTTCACCAGCGCCACCCTCAACCATAGCGGCGGACGTGGAACGCCTGTGTTACCGCCAGCATCACGTAGAACGTGATCAAGAGCGAGGGCGATAGCTGTGCTAGAACCCTCTTACGCTACCTATGGCTTCAATATTGCCAGAACTGAGACCCCCGTAAGCTACAAGCAAATAAATGCAGGGGAATGAGGGTGCTCATTCTAATACATGAAGCAAAGAAGCCAACAGTCGGCGAGGCCTAGGAAAGCACTGGGGATTGTACTTTGTCTATTTTTTTTTTAAATATTACTTGGATAATCACAGAAATTGGTAAAGTAATCTGTTTAGGGGTAAGATAATTAAACACAAAGTAGAAGAAAAAATGTGCCGATGGTGGGAACCGAACCCACGACCTCCAAATATCGTGTCCGGTGCTCTTCCAACTGAGCTACATCGGCCGCTGTCCCCTCTGCTACTTTCTTGGGCATTAATGTTGTCTGTATATGAACCTTGAGAGTGTTCACCAGCGCCACCCTCAACCATAGCGGCGGACGTGGAACGTCCTGTGTTACCGCCAGCATCACGTAGAATGTGATCAAGAGCGAGGGCGATAGCTCTGCTAGAACCCTCTTACGCTACCTATGGCTTCAAGATTGCCAGAACCGAGACCCCCGTAAGCTACAAGCAGATAAATGCAGAGGAATGAGGGTGCTCGTTATAATACATGAAGGAAAGAAGCCAACAGTCGGCGAGGCCTAGGAAAGCATTGGGGATTGTAATTTGTCTTTTTTTTTTTTAAATATTACTTGGATAATCACAGAAATTAGTAATGTATTCTGTTTAGAGCTCTGGACGCAATATTCAAATTCGTAGGTTCGGTTCCCACCATCGGCACATTGTTTTTTCTTCTACTTTGTGTTTCATTATCTTTCCCCTAAACAGATTACATTACTAATTTCTGTGATTATCCAAGTAATATATTAAAAAAAAAGACATAGTACAATCCCCAATGCTTTCCTAGGCCTCGCCGACTGTTGGCTTCTTTCCTTCATGTATTATAATGAGCACCCTCATTCCCCTGCATTTATCTGCCTGTAGCTTACAGGGGTCTCGGTTGTGGCAGTCTTGAAGCCATAGGTAGCGTAAGAGGGTTCTAGCACAGCTTTTGCCCTCGCTCTTGATCACGTTCTACGTGACGCTGGTGGTAACACAGGACGTTCCACGTCCGCGCTATGGTTGAGGGTGGCGCTGGTGAACACTCTCAAGGTTCGTATACAGACAACATTAATGCCCAAGAAAGTAGCAGGGGGGACAGCGGCCGATGTAGCTCAGTTGGAAGATCACCGGACGCGATATTTGGAGGTCGTGGGTTTTGTTCCCACCATCGGCACATTGTTTTTTTCTTCTACTTTGTGTTTAATTATCTTTCCCCTAAACAGATCACATTACTAATTTCTGTGATTATCCAAGTAATATTTAAAAAAAAAAAGACAAAGAACAATCCCCAATGCTTTCCTATGCCTCGCCGACTGTTGGCTTCTTTCCTTCAAGTTTACTGTCAACAAATTTTTGTCCTGAAGGTTGGCACCATTTTAAAAATAGTTCCAAGACAATTTATACCGATTTATCGTAGTGCCTGACGGGGTTAAGCCTCAACATATGGCATAAACTATGGAATGGTATGCTCATGGCCCAAATTATCTTTGATAATTTCAGTTTGTTTCTGTGTGGCAGGCACGCAAGCTATATGGAACTGTTATCTCCTTTTTTTTTTTATGTCGTAGAGCTTTACATTCGTAGTCAGCCTATAAATTTTGAAGCCTTCTAGTGTTTGAAAAAGTACTGCTTAGCTCTGTCAAATTCATGGACAAATGCTGTGTATGGAACATTTAATCGTTAGGATAATGGTCTCAGGGCATGTAATTTCATTGCGAAAGCAATTTGAGAATTGGCTGTAAGCTTGCATGGTCGTTTCTTCTGCTGTCTTTTATTTTTGTCAAGCAGTACTACTACTGACATGAAGGGAAGGTGATATAAATTTTACTTTGCAGCACCATCTGGAATTTATGATGAAGTGGCGACCAAGCGGGGCTCTTCAGCTTACTTGGTTCCGACTAAAGTACTGGGGCCAACAAGCCGTCCCATCTGTGCTCAAACAGATTCCTTATCACATGCACTAAGTGGTGAAGCTGGAGACAAGCCCTCAACCAAGTCTGAGTATGAACTGTTGGCATGCTTCCTGCCAGGCAAGCTACCACCGTATCGGCAAATGTTTTATCACCTCAAAGATATTCACTTGGAGGCGGTCCAAAAATTGGTTCATGCCAATGATGGCCATGAGATAAGCTGCCATGAGCGAGATGGCTGGTGTGAGGAAGGCACCATGAACAAGTGCCGCCTAATCATGGTGGCAGACCTGCGGGCTACAATGGGCAAGCTCAAGGCTGATCGGCCCTCAACATCGCATGATGACAGCCTTGTAGCATTGGAGGATGATGATGATTTTGATGAGCTCGTAGATGATGATGGAGGTGAAGACTATGTTGCCTAATTTTTTTTTTTTTCGGTAAAATTTAAAAGAGAAAACTAAGAATTGAAAGTTCACTTGTGTAACTGTCTTGAAAGGACAAATATGGGTATATTCTTTATGATTGCTGAGGTGTTTTAAGGAGCTCATTTCAGCTGTGCTTGTTTCTTGTGCTGCATTCCAAGCTCAAATGTGTGCTCTCACACAGTGATAGCAGGAGAGAGTATTGCCAGGCAGAGACTCCCTTATTGTTGCAAATATTGTGGACCTGTAAAATATAAAGATGGGCTTACACGGGCCTGAAGAACTATAATGTGTAAGTATAATTTGCTCTGCAGAGGGCACAGTTAAGTGAAATAACACACAATAGTGCAATTATTAATAAATGATAAAATCCTAAAATATGTGTGTGTTCCTACTATTTTTATAATCTTCTGGGGCACAATCAGCATGCCACAATAGTGAAAAGATGTGCTCGTGTAAAAAGTTTTTTTTTACATAAAATGTCCTGATTACAATGTCGGTTTTTGAGCCACTGTTGGCATCACAAAGAGAAAAATTTAACAAATGTCCAAACGATTTGCAAAGTTCCAGCATTGAACTGTGCAAATGTATCTTTTAAATGTGTTTTATGTTGAATATTTTCTTACAATTCATAGGACAGCAGTACATGTGTACTGCTTGCTTCAAGATCCAGCAACCGAACAATAGTGGACCCATGTACCATATTTTTGCATGCTGAAAACTGTCCAGCTATCAGACGGACCATTTAGCATGCTTTTATTTTTCGCTAATAAGCATCCTTGGTGTTGTGTGTGTTCTTGGAAAGCGTATGTCTTTACAGTTTGATGCGACTGAATTGTGGCACGGAAAAAAAAATTAAACTTCTGACAATTTTTTCAACCTTTGAGTGCTTTCCATCAGTAAAGTGCCATTTAATAGTTCTTCAAGCAGTCTTTCATTCTAATGTAGAATGTAATGTAGATGCATTGAAATTGCAAATATGTTCTACATTGATGTATTCTGACGAAGTTAGTTGCACAGATGTGTGCTACTTTCTTTTGCAAAACCAGTGCTCGAAACTGTTTGAAAGTCATCCAAGACCTCTAGTTTCCTGCATTTACACAAAAAATTGCAGATGTAACCATTTTTCATCCAGTTATATGTCAGCAGCTACATTGTCTGTTTTATGCTATTGTTGGTAGTATTGACAAAAGTAAAAAAAAAAAAAATGCAGACTACTCTTTGAATTCCATCTTCAAGAATGGTAGAAATCAGTACCATCTCCTTGTAGCGCGCATAGCGGCGACTGCACCAATATAGAGAGCACTTCTTCCTCGGGAGCACATAATTATGCTCTTCTTGCTGTAGCCAAATACACAAAATATTCAACACAGCAGATCAAGGTATTAACCTGCAGACGAAGAGAATGCGCGAGTCGGTCCTGCACATCATTAAACTCATGCCAGCTGAGTTGCAAACAGGGGTGACGGTTCCTAAACGGTTTCTATTCAGACAAGGCAACCTACCATTGGAGTCTACAGTAGTGCGGTCTGCATCGCTGTTCAAACAGAGGACTCTTGTCTCTGTGTTAGGAAACTAAGTGATTTGGAGGACAGCAAGAATAGGCACAAAAGCTCCTACTTGCTTGAAATGAGGTATATAACTAAGTAAAAGAGGCATATTTCAATGTTGCAGTGTTTTATTGCTGACACAGGCCATGCAACTTCAGCGCGCGTGCCGTCTCTTCATTGGAACGTCAGCATAATCAGCGGAACATATAGGCTCCTAATCAACATGCTGCCAATAGCGGTACACACGAATGGCTACTTACTACCTCACCGCAGTGCAGGCACACCGATAAGGCACAATTCTTTCCGCTGCCTCCGCCTAGAATGCAGTGGTCGGTAGCCTTTGATTTAGGTGCCAGTGATCAGGTATGGATAACATTGGAGTCTATGGTTTCGCATTTTCCAGCCTTGCGCTTGTTTTCTCTTTTAATGCGATAGAATTGAAAGTCTAATTGTACAAAAAAACTGGCTACATCAGGCAGTTTCTGACTTAAAACTCATTAATTGATTGACAGGGTGTGTGATGTCATGAGACCATGTGGCATGACAAAGTGCTGATTGATCAACAGAATGTGTGATGCCATGCGTCTATGTGACATGGCAAATTTGTTAGGTGCTTTGGCAGTTGGCAGATGTACTAGTTATGTCAGTTGGAAGCCGAACTTACCATATTTACTCGCATAATGGTCGCACTTCTTTGAAAAAAAAAAAATGACGCAAATTTCGGGGTGTGATCGATACGTGAGGTAAATTTTCCACAAAAATTTTTTGAGCACCGACAACGCAAACAAGTTGCAGGTCAGACGTCTTAGAACAGATATCTCGATTACAACCAAAAATAAAAGTTCAGCAAGGCTTATCTTCGCAATAAACGCGCACATTGTATAAGCATCACATGAACTGCCCATTTATTTTTTCTCATTGAGTACTCTAATCTTAGTCTGAATCCTCGCCATCCTCACTTTTATTGCTGCACGACTCATCATCAGAAACAGCAGTTTTATCGCTGGGAGCATCTTCTCAGTCCCACAGAAAGTTGACTTCTGTTCCATCCAACGCTTTCGATATGCCAGTCTTCTTGAAGCTCTTGGCCACTACCTCGTCGGGGATACTGTTCCACGCTTCGATGATCTACGAGCAAAGCATCTCCATGGATGGCCTTCTGATGTTTCCGCTCGGTGTCAAATAATGCTGGCCCATCACCATCTACTCTGCATACAGTCTTCGAACATTGTCCTTAAACGGTTTGTTCAGTGACACGTCGAGAGGCTGCAGCAGCGAGGTCAGACCCCCAGGAATCACTGCAATGTTCGTGCGTAGCTCTTTAAGCTTAGCAAGCACGCTTTCCACAAGGTGACCCTTGAAACTGTCCAAAACCAGAAGCGAAGGAAGCAGAAGTGCTCCTGGTCTTCGTTCCCAAACAGTCTTAATCCAGTCGACCATCAGGTCTGCAGTTATCCATCCTTTCATTTCTGCACGTATATGGATGCCACGGGGAAAGTTTCCCTTCGGAATAGTCGTCCGTTTGAGGATGACGTATGGTGGTAGCTTCCACCCGTCGGCCGTCACAGCAAGCATGACAGTGCATTGCTGTTTTTCTGCACCAAACGTCTTCACGTGGACGCTCCAAGCACCCTTCTTGTTCACAGTTGTATTCCGGGGCATGTCGAACGTCAGTGGAGTTTAATCAGTGTTTCCAATTTGCGACATGAAGTAACTGCTTTTCTCGTGAAGCCTAGTGACAAAGTGATGGAAGTCTATCACTTTGCTTTCATGCGCGGATGGGAGCTGCTGGCACAACGACGTCCGCCGCCTCAGGGAAAGTCCATTCCGTCGCATAAAGCAAGTCGTCCAATCGGAGCTAGCGCGGAAATCCTTGCGGCAATTCCCAGCTTCCTGGCAGTTGTGCGCGCCTGCGTCTGTGTCATCTCATCGGATCATCGAAATTGGGACACTATTTTGCCATTCGTCACATTCGCCTACAATACAGCAGTACAGCGGACTACCGGTTACTCTCCATTTTTTCTCGTTTGTGGCCGTCCTCCCACCACAATTCTTGACAGTTCATTCTTCTCTACGTCCGACTGTTCCTCCACATCAGTACCTGCCCAGTTCGTATCCCGTGTGGCCAGATGCCTTCATCTTGCTCACCTCAACACAGAAGCCTGCCAGAAAGATTGCAAGAATCACTACGATTCTACTCATCGTGAGGTCTCCTTCCATCTTGGTGACGAAGTACTACTTTACGCACCTCTCCGCACCCGTGGCCTTAGTGATAAATTTCACCACCGCTACCTTGGTCCATACAAGGTCATCGCTCAAACTTCCCCAGTGAACTAAAAGTGACGCCTATTCATCCCCCAACCGATCGACGTCACCGTGGCACTGAGATAGTTCATGTCTCTCGTTTGAAACCATTTGTGCGCCGCGATGCAGCAGTTGCTTAAGAGCAGCCAGGCTGGCCGCTTCCGACCCCTCGGGAAAATTGTGTGAGCCTTCCAAGGATCTTCTTTCACGTGTACATATCATCGTCATCATCCCGCGGCGCCACCGGTGGTACGCGCCTCAGTTCATCGGAATAAACGCCAGACACAGCATCCCTTGCCTTGCCGTTGTGGGATTCGGGCTTGCTGCGGCTGCCCTTTGCGCGGCCGCCACCCGCTTCCCAGTTGTTCTCCCCGTTCCCTTTCTCCCGCCTGAGGCGGCGGAGAGGGGCTCGAACGACTTTTCACTGTCGTTCGGGCCACAGCTCCGCCCTGGCGTCCCAGTGGCTGTTCTCATTGGCGCCTTTTGGCGGGAAGACGGCACCGCTTCGACAGCCGCGCTCGCGCGACTGTCCGAGACTCCGAGCGGAGCTCAGACAAGGTATATATACAATGGTAGCGAAGGGTGCGTTCCAATACCCCCTCGGAGACGTCTACTTAGACGGCTACGCGAGCAGCCGCCATCTTGGGACGCGTTCCAATTCTCGCGAAGCAGTCTCGCGAAGACGGCTTCGCCGAAGTCAACATCGATGCAGACTACTTTGCTGTCTAAACATGGCGGACAGAGCGCGTTTCGCGCTGAGCGAGTCGTGCGTGCGGTTGTTGCAGTAGTTGTACTATGGTGACTAGAAGGGGGCAGTGTGACGGGCGGGAGCCGGCGAAGCGCACAGCGGAGCGATGAAAGCTATAGATGGCGCTACTTGCAGCAGGTGTGCAGCCGTCGCGGTGGTTGGAGGGAGCGGCACAGGGCACCAGGCAGGCGTGTCGCGTGAATTTTGCGTCGCGTTTGAATTTTTATTCTGGTGCGATGCCAACATGACGAAATGTTTGCAGATCGGAGATGAAAAGATGCATTGTTTTCTCCATCAGTGCGCGCAAATGCAGTTTAGCGACGTAATTTAGGAAAAGCAAGCGTTAATAGAACGCATATCAGAATATTAACTCTGTACGCGTTTAGTTTTCACTAAAAGCTTGATAGCACAAGTGAACATGGACAACTAACACGGACAATTCGGAACTCTGACTGGGAGCTTTGGAGTTCGGATGCAGCCGCGGCAAATATAACGAGTGGCCACAGAAAAAAAAAAAAGGACGTACTAGCAAATTAGTTCTCAGCGGCCTACGACACGGTAAGAAGTAGACAAACGTAAAACAGACAGGACGACGAACAGAGCGCTGTCTGTTCGTCGGGCTGCATGCGCCAGCAACATGCCGTTTATGGAAACGTTACTTGGAAGTTGTAGCTCATAAATAATAGGTGCACTTGTGGATGATCTGGCGCATCTCATATCATGCACTAAATATTTTCCATCACTGCTTTTGCTGGACAAATCCACAAGACCAAAGGAAACCCTTCATTACAATTAAGGTAAAGAAATGATTTGCACAAAATGTCTACAATTAAGAGCATAAGTGACGTTTATTTTATTAATACAATATACAAATGCAGACGTCAGAGCGACCGAACAACGAATGGCTCTGCTTTGAATTCACTTTGTTTATAACTTCGAATGTTTCTGGCGGTCATTTTGAAGAGCCGTGTCCTTTATTCAACGAGTAAAAAAAAATGAATCCATAGTTAGCACCACAAACTGGAAACATTTTGCAGCAACTGAACATCGCGCATCCCACTTGGTGGAGTTTGTTAGACTGTTGAGAAACTGCGCGAAATTATGCACACTGAAAGCATAAAACGTTTTCTTTTTTTAACAAAAAATGTGAATGCGTCCCCTACTAACGCCGGCCAGCATAGTTCTATATGCTACAGCCAGGAACAAACGTTTGGGGGCGGCCGGATTTGTGGGAAAATTTTATTTTTTCGTTGCCTCGCAAGTTTGTCTTCTGATATTTTTTTTTCTCTGAATGGAGTGTGCATGTCCCCTCGTGACTCCACAAATTTCTTTCTTTATAATTGCCCGACCACACACACACATGCACATGCACACACACACACACACACACACACACACACACACACACACACACACACACACACACACACACACACACACACACACACACACACACACACACACACACACACACACACACACACACACACACACACACACACACACACACACACACAAAGAATTCCACGAGCCAGCATATATCCCTCAAACTATTGTCCCTGGCTGTAAAATAAGCCTCACCTACCAAATTGTTGCGTGCACAGCGATTCTAATTGCATTCAGCTGCTGCTCGGGTGACTTTGAGGCCAGAATCACAATTATGGCAAGAAATTGTGCTGCTAAACTTCTGTGTCACACATATCCTGCCATGTAAAAGATAAGCTGGCTATCCCTTGTTTCACCCACATTATTGTGGCCTGAACTGAGGCACAGCTGAATAAGAGAGCCAGCATCACATTAATGCTCCCAGCATATGTCCTGAAATATAAACATGTCCAGCGTATTAAAATATTATTTTCAGCTGTTGATCAGAAAAGGCATAGCGTAATATTTAAGTTTGGCTTGAATATTCTTCTGTTTTTGTGGATGGGCAAGGTTATAGAAACTAGGGCAGATGATAGTTACGAGCAACTTCGCAGGACCTTGGTGAAGATTTGTCTCGGGTATTCTACACCGAAAAAGTTGTCCTGTATGCCATGCGTTCGCAAACGAGACACAATTAGTCGTCAGCTCTTTGTCAGCACGTTTGATATTTCGCAATCCCAGTTCGCGTTAAGCTACATATTTAGGTGATCTGAAAAGGGGGTTTCGGCTTTGCGCGCTTTGTACCCGCTTCTGCGCCCAGGTACAAAACATGTTCGCGCTTTTGCGCCACAAGTGCGCACAGCGTTATCTACTGCATAACACAGGATCAGCACGAAATCACCCACTTCGCATCTCAAAAGGATCACTGTGGTACATGTGCGACTACCAGCTTCGAATCGTTCGCGGTCCACGCGCAAAAAAAGCGCAGTCCACGCGTCCCAGACCCCGCCCGCACCCGCGCTGCTGCGGTCAATCGCGCGGAAGCGGCTGGTTCCCCATGCACACCAGAGCGCTGCAGCGCCCCTTGCGGCGCCGGGAAATTTCATCGCGGATCGCGCCTCCCTCTCACAAGGCGCGGATACGTCGCCCGTCACACTGCCCCCTTCTAGCCACCATAGTTGTACGGTGGTCGTGCTCTTTGCGAACGCCGGAGGATATGCATATGAACGATCTTTCAAACGTGAGTTGTTACGTCAATGTATGCGCTAGCTAGAGGCTAATTTAGCTGTCTTTATGGTCGTGAGATTCATAGCACTGCAGATTCTTTTACCGCGCTTAAGAGGAAAGCGTGCGTTGGATGCTGTTGGTCTTTTTTAACTTGACGAGTTTCTTCAGTCGTGATGTTATCGACGAACTCGTCGCTTTCTGGGCACCTCGCTGGGAGTCAGGACGGCTGCTGTACGGCGCACGTGTGTGTTTCTATCATGCTGTAGTAGCGGTGACAAACTCTTCCGCGGATTTTCAGTTAATCTCGGAAGAGCGAACTCGCCTGACGATGTCGACTTGTTGCGCATTGAATTTTTGTGCCTGTACATTATTAAAACGAGTTGTTGTCTTTGGTTTCCTCGTCTAGTGACTACAGACAACAGGTGTAACGGCACAGTTTTTCGTTTGCTGTAGCCGGTTATCACTTTTCGTCCGTAATCCCCTCAAGTTTACAGTATTTTGCATGTTTTCATTCTTACAGCTGTGTGAATGAGACATCTGAGAAGCATGTACACTTCAGCATCAGTAATAAAAAAGGAAAAACGGACTAATGTTCTCTTCCGTCAATTCGTGACAGGGCTCATTGCGTGAGAAGTCTGTCTGCTACAATTTATCTATTAATAGTCTATCTACGTTGTGGCGATTACACATGTAATATTGTTGCTGCAAAAAATCGGCGAACCGTTAAAAACGTGATTTTCACCTGTATTGTCGTCAATCTTTAAAGAAAACAGCGTTATAATAGTTGTTAAAACGGTTTAGTTCAATCTTTATGCCGCGAGGTGACGCTAGGCGTAAACAGGTGGACGCGTTCCAATACGCGAACCTGTAGACGTCTACGTAGACGTCTACGAAGCAGTCTTGCTAGACGTCTAAGAATTGGAACGCACCCGAAGGCTGGGCCCAAAAACGGTCTAGCGCGACAGCAGCACAGCCACTTTGGGGGGGCCGAAACACTTAGATAATGAAACTCAAAAGCACAAATAAAAACGCTATAAAACAACATAAAGAAATAATCTAATGCCACGTTTTATAAAATAGGATAACTATTTTAGCAAAACATTACTCCGCATTTTTAATTTTTTTGCAATGTTCTTGTTACGCCCCCTGTTGATGAGTGTGCGGTGCATTTGCAGCTTGACTTTGCAGGCCTTGTTTCGGCACCCAGCCACAGTGGCCGCGGGAGCTCACGAAGCGGTTTCTTATCGCCAGTCTCGAAATGCCCCTTTTGCGAAGTTTTCGTCGTCCTTGCGCGTCGCGTCTCTGTCACCGTTTTGTAAAATTTGCACCCCGCCGCACCGCTGCGGCATTTTTCTCGGTTTTTGTCGTTTCCTTCGACGTGCGGCCAGTGCGAAGTCTTTTTCCGTCTTTGCACGCTTCGCGCTGTTCTTTTGAAGCGCTTAGCGCTTTATTTCAAGATGAGCTTGCGGTGTGTGAAGAAACGATGCGCCGTGGCACATTGCGACAGCATGGACAGTGCCGTCGGTGTCAAGCTACACCGCTTCCCTCTGGACTTTCACAGGTGAGCTCTTGTCAGTGTCGTCTGCTACAAGGCGTCTGCTCTAGGTATGCTCCGAATGCTTTCGTTGGGCTGTTCGCTTCTGTTTCTGTAACCAGTTCGTGCGCACGTGGCTTCATTTTTTCGGGGATATTTAAGTACTACACTACAGGGCACACACTTTAGTGCTGAGCTGTGCGAAAGAGGCCCACCATTTGTCTGATTTATGGTGAGTTTCATGCAGCCGGCTATCACCAGCGTTAACTTGATACCGGGCTCTCAGGAGCAACCACGCGCATGCCACTGACCGGAAGGCCAATTTAAAACCAATTGTGCTGCCTGACAAGTCTGAGCACTACACTGTTTAGTTTTCCAACACCGCGAAGCCAATTTGACCCTCGCAACTGGTAGCATCAAAATTCAGCCACGTGTATATGCGCGGCCTTGAGGGTGCTTTAACTGAATTCACTCAGCAGGAGTTACTGCCTGTCTTCTTATTGCTATTCTGCATATGCATGACCGTTAGGGTAACTTTAAACGCACTTCATTCTCGTCAATCTTAACCATAGAAAAGTATAGCTACCCGCATGCCATGAGGACGAGCGTACGTAACCGCACTCTTAGGCGCTGAGAGCTTGGGGCGAGCATTTACTACCATAGTTCAGATATAATGGAAATATAATGTACTGCAGTTAGCATTGACAGGAATAATGACGCATTGGCGTTTGGAGTATGCAGTATTCCTTACGGCGCAATTGTGAATAACGTGCACGTTGCATCACGTCCAGGTGCCGAGCGTGGGTGCAGTTCTACCACAACGTCAGCCTGGAGAAGAAGACACCATGGCAGCTGCGAGACTTGCGGGTTTATTCCAAGCGCTTCGAACCGTCTGCGTATCTGTCGTCAAAAAGGCTGCGACCCGTGTTGATGCGCCTACTTATGTCAGGTCATGTTTGCCTCAATTGAAGCTGTCTTAGCACTGTCTTCTATGCTTTTCAATTTCCTACCTGGCAACGTTCGTGGAACTGCAGGGCTTTTTTCTATCCGCACTGTGACCATTAAGATGAATAGCCAGCTTAAAGAAACTACTGCTTGAGCTGCCTGTGACGTGTATTTTTTGTTGGTGTGCTTTATCACTGTATTCGTTTGGTTGCTGTAATAAACCATGAATATGAAAACCATACTTGCCGTACACTGTATTGCAAACTGTGCACTTGAGCCTGTGCTTTGTGCATCATACCTTGTACTCAAAAGTAGTAGCACCAGTATTTCCACAAAGGTTTCCCCTACGAATCATGCATGATTGCATTCTTAGCCAGCCAAGGTAAGCCAGCGTCTGAAAGTGTTGCTGCCTTTCTATGCTGCCTTCTTTGCCAGTAACTTTCATTGGGTTCCGAATTGCACATTAGCAAGGCCATAACTAGCAGCAACTCGAGCACATTTGACTGGCAAAGGTTGGTGCGCACTGAAAGGCAACCTTCGTGAGATACCGGCTTGAAAAGGCGGGTTCTATAAAAAGACCACTTTAAAATTCGCGCTAAAAACATACGTATGCGTGACGTCATTTAACGTCACTCATACGTAGTTGCCCCCCAATATGGCGGTGCCCATGAGCCGCCATTTTTTGGACCAATGGGCGTCTATGGAACCTTCGCTACCATTGTATATCTACCTTGGCTCAGAGAGAGACCCCTCCGAGACATCGCAAGGTGCGTACGCAACTGTTCTTGTCTGCCGGCCTTTGTCCGCGCAGACCAGTGTGTACTCGAGTTCAATACCCGTGTTACACGGACAATTTCAACTGCCGTTCAGTTAAATCACAGTTCAGCGTTCCAACTGGCGTTGAACTGAACGGCAGTCGACTGTAGTTACACGGAACATATCGCGCAGGGTTGCCAGGTCCAAAAAACGAAAAGTCGCCACAAAAATGGGAAAAGTAGCCAACCAGAGGAAGAGCAATAAAAAGTAGCCAAAAAGGAGCCATGGGGCCATGCATGGGGCAGTAAATAGAGCGCTCACTGCAAAAAGACAACCAAAAACATTCGTTTAATAGTCGTTTTATTCCAACGCTAGTGAAGAAACAAATGCCAGTTGCGTCTTATAGCAACTAAATCACATAGAAAAGTTTTCCGAAAAAAAAAAAAAAACTGGCTGCGTAACACTGCGATATCATATAAACAGACATAAAACTAAACTGACCAGATAAACACACATGTTATCAGAAACTTCTCTGTGATGATTAGAAACAGTATAAAATGCATAAAATTATGTCCACGAAAATGTAAGTATAAAATGTTAGTGGAGTTGGACGTCTCAAACAATGGCTACAAAAGGAGAACACGACGAAACGAAACTGCAACCACTCAGGTGCGATTTTCAGGCCTGCCGTAAATAGTTGAGTTGACCTTCTCAATCATGGTTTGGGTTTATCAAGGATACGGCCAATGTGCTGGGGGTGTTCACATGATCACACACACTTCTTTTTGATCATGACTACTGGGCGTTAGACGGGAACCTTCGGTTTCTCAAGTATAATATTACATTATCGAGAGGCGTTTACCTTGCCTAGAGATATAGAAATCATTCTTTCATAGGTATACCAAGTATACTCGAAAGCTTTCTTGACACCAGTGCCTAATAATGTTCGGCGAATTGCGGTCAATGAATGGTTGTCCGCGCTCCTTGATCGCATTGAAAGTGTGCAACTGTTTTATTCAGTGAACAAACTAGAGTGCAAAAACCACTTTCACACTGATGAGACAAACCTATGGACGGAAGATGCACTCATGACTAATTTATTGTCAGCGGGTGCACGCTAAATAAGACCTACTGCACGCAAATATGCACGGGCAAAGAAAAACATTTGGAAGCAGTTCGTGGTAAGCCTAGTTAGTGTGTTAGCTCTGTTGTGATGTTTATCTAAGTCTGGCTAGCTAGCATAATGCGTTTACACTTGCCCTTTGTTGGCCATCTATAATGCAAAATTTGGCTTCAAGTGCAGTTAAATAATTAGCACTAATTAATTCGGTTCGATAACTAGCACAACTCATTTGCATTCAATCTAAGCTTTCGAAAGGTATATCACTCGGTATATGAAAGGTATATGGTTTTGATTGCATATAGCTCACTAACGCTAATATATGGATCGCTAATTCAGAGCGTTTGGATTCATCCTAAGCTTTTCAATGGTATGACTTGATAGTCTAGCTCAAAGTTAGGTTTTATACAAAATAAATATTTAACGCAGAATAATGAGGATCGCTAACTACCTGTTCGACATCGATGGCGGGAAAAAGATTTACCAGTGACTGACAGGTGCCCTCACTGTGACACTCCACCTGACGTCTGCGATGTGCATCACTTGTTGTGGACGTGTCTATCAACGACTCACATTAGGCAACGGATACTCATGAAGGTGGGCCTGCGGTGGAATCCCGATAGTGATTATGAGAAATGGACAATCGCTATACTGCCAACCTTCTCGAATACATAAGCGCAACTGGACTTCACTTCTTCTTTTAACTTTCTATCTCCTGCATCCCATTCCCCCTTCCTCAACTTATGCTTTGTGACAAACTCTTCAAAATAAAAAACTACCACAGTCCCATTACACTTGGCCTAAGCTTAACGGTATATGACTCGATGCTGGAGTGCAAATTTGGGTTTCAAGTGCGGCTTACTAAATATCATTTAATTTGGCCCGTAGTTGGTCAAAATAAGTGTATATTTAAGTTTTAACCAATGATCCAAACTGAAGGTTTATCACGTGACATATACTATGCTTAGCCAAGATAGCTTGAAAGTAGCGAAACAGACTAAGCGGCCGCTTTGACTTTCTCTGATCTTAAAGTTCAAAGCACCAGCCTGGGTCGTTCTCTCGTTTAGCGAAAAAATAAGAAAGTAGCGAAATTGACTAAGCGGCCGCTTTGACTTTCTCTGATCTTAAAGTTCAAAGCACCAGCCTGGGCCGTTTTCTCGTTTTGCGAAGTTTTACCGCGGTGACAGAGTTCACGCTAAAAAAAAACAAAAGAACAAACGCAGACAAAGTCAGAGGCAGTACTAGATCCTGGAGCGCAGACCTGGACCAAAAACGCGCGCTTCACTGACTGCTGCGGCCGGCCGGCGGGCGCCAGGGAGAAACCGCGTGTCGTGCGCAGAGCTCGCAGCCGCCCCGCGCGAGGGGAATTGAGGAGGAAAGCGCGGCGCGGAGGATAGTGTCGCTGCTTTCAAATTGTCAAGGGGTTTTAGTGGATGGATGTTAAGAGCATCCCCTTTGAAACAGGGTGGGGACAGTCGTCACCATGCACAGTTGGTTGTATTGCAGCGCTACCGTTGATAGATTTGCTATCTGTCTAGCTATAAAAATGAGCATCCTGAACAGCGCGCAAACGGGCTCGTTGGAATAGGCGAAAATTTTTCAAAGTAGCCAGAAAGTAGCCAAGTAGCCAACCTAAAATTTTTGTCGCCAGGCGGCTCAGAAAGTAGCCAATTTGGCGTAAAGTAGCCAAATCTGGCAACCCTGATATCGCGAACCCCAGAATCACGTGATCCTCCACATGCAAGCAATTCTTACTAAAAAAAAGTGCTTTATTTTTCATATATAAATTACTTTGTACAACATTTGCACACTTTATATTATTAAACTGCACATTTTGCACGAGTTTTCTTTTTCGAGTATGGAACAAATGAACTCGACACAAAGCCAAGTCAATCCATTTGAGGTGCGTCTGGCTTCGCTGCTTAATCGTCGTTTTTTGGTGGGCCGGCGTTGCTGCGACCCGGTTGGAATAAGCTAGAAGCTTGGTGCAACCGGGTGAAAATAAGCAAATCGTTATTGCAACCCATGGATTGGCTTGGCTTTGTTTATTACTTTCGGATTGGTGTTTTTGCAGGAAAGCCCAAGGCAGATCACATGTCGTGTGTTTGTAAACGACGTTTGGAATGTGTGGTCGTGTGAATCGCGATTTTTGCGCCGTGCACATTTCGTGCCTCAGTGCTCATCTTGCAGTTTCTTCATGGATTACGTTAGTAACGACAGAGGCGATAGACGCATTAGAGGCTTCATGCATCCACAGAAGTTGAAAGAGTGCTCCTACCTGCGGACCCCGTTGGTCTCTCCGTTCATTCTGCAACAAATCATATTTGCGTGTTGCCTTACGAACAGGGCGTCTTGGATTTATTTTTGAAGCATGAATGGTGCACAGTGTGGCATAGTAGAAACCAAGAGCGTATGTAAAAGGCCTGTGTATGGGGATCGTGATTTGGTTTGTGCTGCCATGGAAGAAGAATATTCTCAATGTGTAGGTGGTCTTGGCTTTCGTTTTGAAGGTTGCGGTGTTTATGTAATCACCGTATGTGATCGCTTGACTGATTCTGGAAGGGTGTTTATGTGCTCTTTCTTTTGCAGTGCCGGACACTCCAGATAAAACGGGTCTTTTCGAAGCTGCTAGCAGTTTTCCCAAAACTGCCTTAGCGAAAGGACACTTCTATTTCGCGTTATTCACGAGGTGTGCGCGTTCGTGTAGTGTGCAAGAGTGTGTAAAAAATATTTAGCATTCACCCGTTCCTACGTTCCCTGAATCGCACAGGGTATAGGCACTAATATGGAGCCGAAATGGTGCATTTCGCCCTCAATATATCCCAATATTAACTTCGAAAAAAATATCCAGCAGGTTCGGTACTCGATTTTCTTTTACCGCTTTTCCCAAGTTGCGTCGCCTGTCTGCGCGCATTTTTCACGTTGCCCGCATTCTGCTGAAGCTGCCTGAATTGAACAAACCTCTATCCACTAGTTTGATTCAAGGCTTTCTGACCGACCGCGCGCGGTTTGTTACTGCTAATACCCAGTCTTCTTTCTCAAAGTTTTCTTTCAGCTATGTGTTCCACAAAGCACTGTCCCTTACTCTTAACGATCTCCCTTCAGTAACTTCTACCATCCACATTTTAGTTGATGACTGTGTACTTCGCTGCTCTGTAACCAACTCGTCCGACGCTTCTGCCTTATATCAATATCTAATTCGCATACAATAGTGATGTGCTATGTGGCCTCCGTCCCTGAGAAGCTTTAAACTGTTGATTTCTTCTCACCACTGCCAAAACAACACATCCTACTTGTTGTAGCCGCGGCGAGCGAAGCAGAGGCAGAGCGACTAAGCAACATGTTTATTCGGCATGCTGGGCCGTACAGATTAAGAGACCCGCACGAGCGATCTGCGCGCTGACTTCTTAACAAGTGCCACGCTCCCCCTCTCGGCGTTGCCATTCACACACGTCACAGCATCACGTGACACTACATACCAATCGCGCACAATGCGATCACATGATACTTCACTACTTACAAAATTAACACTAGTACTACTTTTTCAAAGAATTCGTTTAAGTACCTTGGTGGTCACCTCACTAATGGCTTAACATTGTCTTGCCTTGTAAGCCATGTAACTAATTACTCTAATAGAACTGTTGGATACCTCTATCGTAACCTACCCATGGCTGGCACCTTCTTGTGTAAAATTACTAGATTACAAAACCCTTGTGTGATCACAACTTTAATATACCAATCATATAGTTGATCCACACTACTGTAACTTTACTGAACCTTATGAGCCTGTTAAAAACCATGCCACCAGTTTCATTCCCTCGAATACTCCTTCAGCATCTCTGCCATGAAATCTCTGTTACAGTCTCTGTTCTAGTCACTGTACTTCATGCCCCTGCCTTTATCACAAGCTTTTCATACAAGACCTCATGGCAGTCGTCTCGGCTAACCTGTGTATAGAACACCTCGCACAGGTCATCGTAAAAGTGGCGTTTCACTGCATGCCCACACAACTACATTTCATGAGTCATTTTTCGCAAGCACTGTTCACAACTGGAATCATCCGTCATCAGTGATCCTGTAAGCTTCAGTACTGCCATCGAAGAACCTGTCTAATCATAGCCATGTATACCACCAGCCTGTCGCCATTTATCATTGTAAAGTCTTGCATTAGGACCTCTGAGGTATCAATAAACACATAAGTAAAAGCATGGTTGATAAAGATTCCTTACAATATGGGAACTGTGATTATGTTCGGCAGGAATATATATATATGTAACTGGATCATGTTGAACAGTGTTAAGCTTGAGCTTGGCACAATTGTCTTTCCTGTGATATTGAACTTAGAAATTAGGATACTGAGTGATAACACTGACATGGTGGCTTGCCTTTTGAACTTAGAATGAACTTAGAATTTAGAATTTGATTGCAGTATTCCTTTCTTTGCATTCATCCTAAATGCAGGGGTGGAAGTGCTGCTCCATTTGCTTCATTCTGCTCCAGTCTGCTTTCCCTGCTCCAAAATTGCTCCAATTCGACTGCATCAATGTTGTGACATTAAATTTAGTGGAGCACGGTTTTGCCGCAGAGTGGGCCATTACTGGTATTGACAGCAAGAACCGCAATCCGAGAAAATTAAGTTAAGCGACTATGAGAAGCGCAGCTGGGCAATGGTCTGTTATGAGTTCTGTATACAGGGTATGTGGTTGGTGTAGTCAAAACGATGGCAGCACACCGGTAGCAGAGGTGTAATGCATCTCACCCGAGCCTAATATGTATAAAATTTTAATATACTAGAAAAGTATGCAGCATAATGTTTGCTTATAAGCAAATTTGAGGAATTCGTTACGGAAAATGTTCTGTGCTCTTGATATAGCACCTACTTCCGGCCTTTTGAATCGCCTGTGGTGAGGGAAATGAGATCAGCGAGTGAAGCAGGCGCACCAGACTACTACGAGGTAGCGAAGCACTGGAAGTTGTAGACGAATATGTTTACTTAGGACAGGTAGTAACCGCAGATCTAGATCATGAAAGGGAAATAACTAGAAGAATAAGATTGGGATGGAGTGCATTTGGTAAGTATTCTGAGATTATGACTAGTATCTTAGCGGTATTGCTCAAGAGGAAGGTATACAGCAGTTGCATCTTACACTTACTCATCTATGGAGCTGAAACATGGAGGCTAACGGAAAGGGTTCTATTTAAGTTGAGGACAACGCAGATGACTATGGAATGAAAAATGGTAGGTGTAACGTTAAAAAATAGGAAGCACATAGAGTGAGTTAGAGAAATAACTTGAGTTAATTGCATTCTAGTGGAAATCAAGAAGATGAAATGGGCATGGGCAGGGCGTGTAATGCGTAGAGAGGACAACCGATGTTCGCTTAGGGTAATAAACGATTCCAAGGGAAGCAAATCGTCGCAGGGGACAGCAGAAAGTTGGGTGAGCGGATGAGGTTGAAAAGTTTGCAGGAGTAAAGTGGATGCAGCTAGCACAGGTAGAGGAGTATGGGAGAGGCCTTCACCCTGCAGTTGGTATAGTCTGGCCGATGATGACTACGAGCCATTGGAAACTTGGCCAGCTGCAATGAACTACACGGTTTGTTTGTAGCGATTCTGCTGTGAATACAAGCAGGTGCTTCACCATCTAGCCTGTCATGCCTACGACAGACAAAAGCACACTTGGAGCTCTTATGGAGGTGATGCCACTTAGGTGCCAGTCACTAAATGTGTTTTCAAAAGTGTTGGAAAGTCATACAGGGCCTATCGCCAGTGTGCTAAAACTAAGATAGTTCAAGCAATAATTTGAGCAGCCACAGAGGGCCATAAAGTAATGAATTTGAAGGGGAAAAAGGCTATACTTAAAGTGCCACCTATCTTCCCTGAAGGCGTTACTGGCCAGTACCCAGAAATTTATCGGCACAGGCGCAGGATCAAAAAGAATATGCACAAGATAGAAAGCAGAAATGTACTGTTCATTGATGTGAACTTCGAACTAGTGGCAATACTTGAGTGCATCAAGGTGGTGAAGTCCACCTTTGAATCTTACAAAACAGTATAAATCTCTTAGTTAAACGATCTTCAATTATGAAGTGTAGAAGGCAGCATTCCATTTGCTGCTATTTAACCCTTTGACTGGTTTTGCCGTACAGGTGCTGCGGCTGTATGCCGTCCCGCGGCGTTTTCGCAGTACGGGTATTGCGCTAAACGCATAGCGTTTGAAATAGTTCGACACTGGAGGTGATTTTTTTTTTTTTCGAAATATTCGGCAGTCAGAGTTAAGTGAGGAAGCTAGAATTCTATTATTAAAAGCGAGTCTAGAATCTTGCTCCAAGACATAATGTGATTGCTCCAAAACTCTCGTTTTATTGCTTCAAAGCTGCTCCGAAGTTACTTTATTACTGCTCCCTGAGCTGTTCTAAAATGCTTGAGCCTGCTTCCACCTGTGTAAATATATTTACTTTCTTCCTCTATACGGCGCTTCAACCAAGAAAAAGCTCGGTTATAATTTCTTTTCCGTGTTTTTTTGTTTGTGTGACTAAACTATTTAAACTAATATTCTGCCTTGAGGTCTAAACCAACTTAATAATCTCCTTAATAATAAGTAAAGCATATAAGCAGAAGGAGCGATCACTTTCACTTTGACATTAGATGTTGCAGAAAGTCAAGTTCATCATGGTTGACAGCAAAGTCTTGTTCGTTGTAATAAATTTATGACTGTATCAATACTTGTGCATGTTACTATTGGAATGAGGTCTTTGAGATTGAGATATATGTGGTCAGAGGTAGGGAGATGAACACAGCACCGACTGTCAACTGAGGTTTATTGGAAAACGGAGGAATTTATGCACATTTTCATAACATGTGACTCAGCCGAAGTCAAAACGTCATATACACATATACCGGTTTTCTCTCCTAACAAAGCACTGACAAAAAAATAAATAAATAACAATAAACAAGAAATCACAAAAATCCAAAACACAAGTGAAGTAGTATACACCATGACCAAGCACATGCCTCACCGCTAAACATTCGATGAAGACAAATGAAAAAGCCAGGTTGAGCTGTATATGGGCTTCTGTTGTCAAAATGTAAAGTATGAATGAGCAGGATTAAGTCGTGTCGTTAGCCTTAAAAACCACCAGATATAGAACCGGAAACTGCCATACAAGAAAAGATATAACAATACTAAGCGTTTTGAGTAAACCTACGCTACTTACAGGATCTCAAGTTCTTTTTCACTGAGCATTATTGAAGGTGCACTGACGCACAAGCCCTTTTTCTGTTTGATGACTCTTGCCTCCAGAATCTCTCTTGTAATCTGCTTGTTGCTTCTACCAATAATCTTTGTTTTGTGAAGCCCAGTGCTTAAAGTCTGGCTCAATCGGAGGGGGTCTGTACTGATTCGAGCATTGGTGGAAAGGGAAATAAAGAAAGAAAGTGGCTGGTTGCCTGTTTTGCAAATCGTTTTATACAAAGGGGAGAAATCATTATTTTTCTCCATCTCTGGTTTTTATTAATACTCAATGTGAAACTGTTGAAACGATAGAGAAGAAATCTTCCAATTACACCACTGACAAGAACAAAACAATGATTACTTGGTTTGTATTCTTACAGTCCTCATGCTTGAATTCAAGCTTTTGGGGATCTCAGACCCCTCTTAAATATTACGGGGGGGGTCTCTGACACACCCCCTGGCTTTAAGCCCTGTAGAAGCCAGGGCATACAACCTGTGCACCTGCTGCAGTGCAAATCAACGTTTCCTTCGCAGATGTTTCTTTTTTGCAAGTTTTTCATAGGTATAATTGTGTTCTCAGAGCCATTCATTGAGGCATCTACCCGTTTGTCTAATGTAACATTTCCCACAGCTTAGTGGGATCTCGTACACCACACCTGTGCTGCAGGGTACAAATAAAGTCTGGTGTTTTATGCTACATGCGCGTTGCTGCACACCACAAGTTTGAGTGATCCTACAAAGCTTCAATAACTTTTCCGAAGCTGTAAAAACTACTTCGATATTTACTTTTTTGCCTATTCGTTTCAAATCATGCGATATGCTGTGCAGATAGGGTATTGCAACCAGATTTTGTTGTTGTATTCTGTCCGCTGTGTTAGGCATAGCTTCCTTGCCGTTTGTTTTCATTTTTTTATAGGTTCCTTCAGCAACTGAGATGACACCATGTTCCGGATAGCCGGCTTCTTTCAACCTGTCAATTTGATGAATGAAGCTGCTTTCCAGGCATTTTCGAGATTATCTCATTCTTCTTTTGACACCTCTTCCTTTCTTCTGTCACTAAATTTCATGTCAAACGTAAAATGGGAACAAATTTTCTCACCATCCCGGCACATTTCATTTTCCTCACTTTTGTTTCCAGACCTGGTGGGCTTGGCTAGTCTTGCATCAGCTGACGGACTGGTTGGCTTTGGTGATCCGTACTCGGGACATTCTCGGTGCCTAATACTCCGTGTCATTAAAGTTTCTTCCTCCTTCTCCCAGCGCATTTCTTTCTTTACCGTTTCCACCTAAAGCATCTTGTCCCAACTATATCTCATTTGCATTAACCTAGAACACTGCTTTTCCTTTTCACCATTGCCATTCAGTCCCCCATTCATCTTGACTCTCCTTCTTTTAATTGGTGTACCTGGCTGGAGTCCTCCATGTCGAAGTGACAGATGGCCCTGGCTCTATAAGTTGCAAACCTCTTTGGCACTCATTTTTGTAGCCAAATAAAGTTTATTACTACTACTTCTACTAGGTCTTGAAGTGCAGTTTAAAGAGTTGAGGAAAGGTCTACAGGAACCAGCATAGCTGAGAGCGAAACTTAAAAAACACAATTAGACCTTAAACTTGGGTCGTTTTATTTTGCAGTTCATAACTTATATTTTGGATAGTTCCAATGAAGCTCTGAATGGTCGCTTTTGATCGTGCTTCTCTTAACATTTCTAACTGAAGGTATGAATGCATTCTAGAAAAGAAAGCAAAAGCCTTCAGGGCTAGGCTTTTTTTGTGCTAAGTGTTAAAATTTTTTATAAAAATTTGGCATTGGCAGAACAGCCAACTTGAGTATTAAATTTGGGTAAAATGAATTCTGCTTTAACCATACACTCTAAAATTGCCCAGTACTCTTGCTGAATTTTGGGGGTGCTATTAAAATCACTTGTTTTGACATTTCAAAAGCCTTTTTCTGTTTCTTCTTTGGCTGCATATACTGCAGCTAAGTCTCTTGATTTTAAGCGAGTATCTCAATTTTAAGGCACTTTTGATGACTCAGTACTCGTGCCTTTTCCTTTCTTAGAAATTTTTGCCTCAAATTCAAGTTAGTTTTTTATTTCGTACAAAGAGGAAGCAGCCACAGTTAAACAATTACTGTAAGTGTCTTGATGAGCTGGCCCATCAGGTGATGAGAAATGCTTTGTATATACGGATTCACTAAATGAGAAGCATGGGCATGTTCAACTCAAATAAAATTAGCTACCTTTTCTTAATCTTCAAAAAGCATTTGATACAGTGACCCTTAAGATTTTAACTGCCAAACTGAACTACTTAATTGTCTTCTGCTGTCCATTTATTGCTATTCTTATGAATTTTTGCATCAGATTAAACAACCAAATCAAACCTGGTGATAATGTATCAGTAAAGGGGGTTGTAAAGGGTGGGGTTTATTCCATCTCCCATACTTTTTTTCCTTAATTTAATAACACAAGCCCCAAAATTTAAACTTCCACGAGTTTGTCCTTCTAGAATGAACAAATTGTGTTCTGAATGCAGTTTCAGTGAATAAGAATCTTTTGGCACCATGCAGGGGGTCATGCCAACGCCCATGTCAGTATCTATATCAGTGTAAACTTTCCCAAAACATAATTCTGTTGGCGTATTTAGCGCAAGAAATTTTTATGCGCAGGCTAAATTGAAACCACTGTGATGATCGAGCGCGTGCCTGGCCATAACCTCCTCTATTTTTTTTTCGAAGAAATAGAGGAGGCTATGACCTGGCTCTCTTATGAGCCCGTTTCATATGTGCGGGTATACCTTGCTCTCGAAGCTTGCCGTCCCTCCTGTGCGCTACGAAGGAGCAAGTGACAACTTCGGAGCAGTACGCTGCCATCTACGCTACCTGCTCGGGTAGTTTCGGCCGTACACAGGCGAAACCGAAACTATACAGCGGGTGAGCGCAAATCGCCACGCTAGTCATGCATGCTGAATACGCGCCACGCACCGCCGCGGATGTCACTCCTTTCATAATGTTCGGGAGCGCCCGGGAGGAATGGCTAGCGAAGCGATCGTACAACGTACACCCGTACATATATATGCCGCGCGCACTAAATTATCCTCGACCGAAAGGTTTCGTTTTCTGCCATGCGCGGCCTAAATTCATGTGCTAAAAGCGGGGACGATAATGGTGTTTCCAAAATTTAAAAAACTGATATAGATATTATAATTGCGACCTCAGCGAACCTATAGCTGTTAGTAAATGAGGCGCTAGTGCGCATGACTAGTTAAAAAGTATCATCAGTTATATACCAGCGCCTGCTTAATTAATTGTTATCGCACCGCATACACGGGCACAATTAAAAGCCTCCAGCCGAACCAACCCGTGAAACTGCATGTTAATTCTGCAATGCCCGCAGTCCCGGCATAGTTTCTTTTTTCACGACTCGCACCCGCAGCAGCGGAGGCTGCAACGAATTGCATGCCGCCCGTAAGCGTGTACGTGGCGTCGATCGGCATTGCAGTGCACCGTTGTGATCATTTAAGAGCCAACAGATCCCGTACGTCTTTGTTGGCCAGCGTGTATAAACGAGCGACTCGAGCAGGGTAAGCCATGCTAATTCGACCAGGGGGCGACTTCGTGCCAGGAATTGCATGGTTGCGATTTTATAGGAAGTCGAGATTGAATTGCGATGGCCCAGTGGAAGCTAGGTGGAACGGGACTGCATGGCCATGTCACAAAAATGTAGCAGCCGCGGGCAAAACCAAGCACCCAACAACGCAACAGTGTCTTCTGCAGTCCCCCTCCCCCGCTGTGCTGGTGCAGTTGGCGTACTCGACTTCTGTGTCCAAGGGTGTGGGATTCAATCCTGACTCGGGTGACTGCTTTTCGATGGGAGCGAATACTAACAAGGCGCCCGCGTGTACTGCGCGGTACGGTAAAAACCCAGCTAGATGGTCGAAATTCTCGGAGCCTTCCACTATATACGGCGTATCTCATAGCCTGATCGAGTTGCTTCGGGACCTCATAAACCAAACCAAACCATATTTTGCAGTGCAGTTTAATTCGTCCCCCACGTACCCACCTTGCATACACAGCATATGTAACGCGACTCATTCGAACATTTGACCTCGAGAGCTATTATTCGAACTGAAGTGGAAGCGCGAATTTTCATGTGGCACTTGATCTCAGTGCGTGGTTATGCATATGTTTGTTGTGAACATAAAATATGGAAAAAGAAGTAATTTTTTTTTACTATATATTTTGCGCTGCCGGATTTACAAGCAATGATATATCCAGCAGCCAAATGACCGTTTATACAGAACAATTTGTTCAAATTATTCCATATTGGTCTCTAACAAATCCAGTGCGTAAGATATGCATCAGAGTGAATCGCCGAACTTTCATCCTCTAATGTGCTCTTTATTCGCTTCGCCGATTACGCGACTGCCATAGGGCTGCGCTGTAAACTAAACCCGATAAAATATTTTATTTATGTGCTCAATTAGTAGAGATGGCTTACCTGCTTATAGTGCAATAATCAGCGAAAATTAATGGCCATTAGCAACCAAACTGGAAAGAGGGTTGAATCCGTGCCGCGGAGGGCGTGGCGTCGCTAGGAGAATCGACGGCGACGATGCGCCGGCGGACAGCTGCCAGTCGATGACCAGACGCATAGCATGCTTGGTTTGTAAAGGTGACCACTGCTCAAGTGCTGCCGATACTTTACATCGCAGTTGACAAGAAAGAAGTGAAAGCGATTAAATTGATTTACGTTGCACTCTCTCCAGGCGTTTTAATTGAGCGGTAGCCCGTCCATGTTTGGTGTCAGTGCTGCGTTTTCATTTTTAGTATCAACCAAGCAGCTCGATTAGACCATATTAATTGTGCTTGAGGGAGTATATATGACAAACACTAAGTGACGAAGATATATCAAATTTTCTTTATTAAAAATAGTAGTTGGCAGGGCCCTTACCTGCAGGTATACTTAAAGCCTGATAGCATCTGGTTTAAGCACCCTTCCATATATATTTCATGGAAATCAGGTTAAGCCTAGCTGAGTCCACTTAGAAAGGTACCCTCTCGCAAAACATGGCTTGCCAGTGCGAAAGCACGAAGGTGCTGTATAGAAACTAGCAGATGTCGTCCTTGCATGATGGAAACTGGCAGCTTGAAATATGAAATCTATATGTGCCAGGAGGAATTCTATGTAATATTAAGCATTGCAATTAATACTTTGCTTGAAAGCATATGCTTTTTTTTTTTTTTGCTCATTAGTTTCATTCACAGTGAACATATGAGGTGTCTACTCGGAGACATTTACTCTATTTTCCTTTTCCAAAAGCTTGCTTCGTCCCTGACAGAGTACTGCCAAATTTTTCAGTTTTAAGCTAAGAAAATTTCTCACTGCAAAATTGGAAAGTGTGCCAAGTAATTAAGTAAGGCAACAATGCTATGCTTCAGAATACTCAGGCTACTGGAGGCATTAAGCTGAAAGTTTCATCATTAAAATCTTGTCAAACATGAGGATAGTCCGAAACTGAATTGATAAACTACTGATGTTAATACTGCATTTATGGTTCCAAAAATGGCTGGGATCACACGTGTATGCTGATGGTACAGTGTAGCAACTTTTGTTGCTATACGTACCTTAATTACTATTTCTCAATTTTTGGAACGCTGTCATCTTGACAATGCTATTTTTTTAACTGCCGATTTTACTTATAATTACTGTGCCTAAAGGTTAAAGGTGTGGGAAAGGTTATACTAGAAACTGAAATACACATAAATTGAGCAAATGCAACAAATATTTCGGGGGCACTTCAGCACCGCTGTTAAGGAAAACATGCCACAGCATTTACGACTCCTGTATCCTCATCCCTGTACATTTAGTCGGCTACTTGTTGACTCACCAATCTTAGTTTGCACTTTTATCACACATACCAATTTGTACAATTACTAATTACCACATTATGTAAATGAACTCCCAACTCACACATCTGACGGGATTCTGAAAGGCAATGAGTTTTTCTCATGTCAAAGGAGCTGCTTGGGTAGGCAGCTGGACCATACCATGGTCCTCACATCACACAGACCAATCCATCCGGTCATACTATCTGCCACTCATCCTTGTCGCTCAAATTGCCTTTTTTGGTAAATATGTCCTTTTAATGCAGTCACATTAAATTAGGCGAGGGCTTCAACTATTGTTACATGTAAAGAATTACTGCACACGCTTTTTATGCCCTTTTAGTATGCTGCCTCACCATCCCAGTAGCATAGAGGCACAGCAATAGTGTATTAAGCGGGCATCCAAGGTTAGAATCTCATTGCTACAAGCATGTCACCTCGCTATTGAACACAATTCACTTTGAAGGGCCAAGATTTCAATATTTTAGTAAAGTGATTAGCACTGCCAAATGTTCGAGCATTACATGAGGTGACAGTATGGGTGTAAGTAAGCATCAGTCCCTGCCTGCAGTTCGAAACATCTTCATTGGGCTTACCTCTAAAAATTGTCTACGAAATATATCTGTGAACTTTTCTTACTTCACTGGTTTTGCGGATTATTTCCCGTCTCAAAAGGAATAACAAATACATGTGGTTCTATGACACATACAGTAAATACTTACCTTACTAGGTAGGTTACAAAAAGAGAAGTAATGCAGAAGGTAGGCAGTCTAATTTTATTACTCCAATCATGTGCGTTAATAATGAATGAAAAGGCACATAAGTAGGAATACTTTATTTTGACACAGAAGCTATGGCCAACGTGTGTGTGTTGCCATTACGCTCGTAAGTGAAGTGCAGACTTGCGAGTACACTGTTGAGCCAGTAGCACAGGGAGCAGTCAACTTGGGCCAGGGAATGCCATGCTTTGAAAGGTGGGCAGCTGTTGTGATCTCTCGACTAGTATCAGTCACGTGCAGGATCGGCTGTCACGGGGAGAAAAAACAAAAGAATGCAAGCTCAGAACAATAACAAAACACCCAGAGAAACTCAGAGATGTACCAAATTTAAATAAAAAGATAGCAGGACTGCAGCTAATGCAGCAGCTCATATATTCTAATAGTGGATTTGCATATGGTCACTACACCCTCAAAAAGGAAAGAAGCACAAATGCTGAATTCATGACTCGTCAAAGGAACCAGACAAGAAGAAAAGTGTGCACCCTGTAGCATAGCTCAAGAATGAGAAAAGCCAAAACAGCGAAAAGGTTACCCTAAGTAAGGCCAGTACTAGTGCTCTCTGCATGCGTGTGACAATGTATCACTGCAGTGCATATGCACAGCAGAAATGGACACCATGGGTGGTAAAGAACTTTATCAACACTGGCCGCAGACATCAGAACAGACAGCTGATTGTGCTTTGGTATAACGCAAGCGTGCGGGCTTTGGTAGGTTGTGAAGCATATAAATAAACGTTGAGACATCTTGAAAACCATGTGTGCACATTTTCATTTGCTGCTGCATCCAAGAAGTTTCGCTTGCACTGTTCATTAGACGACATGCGTTGCTCTCGGATTGTAGCGTTTGTCGACTACACAGCATGATTCCAGAATTGCGACTGACTCAGCTGTGAACATTTCATTTTTCTAAACTTGCGAAATCCTTCCTATGGGCTGCGAAAAAGAATGAGGAACTGTTCCACCGAAATGTAGTCGCTCGCCCTCTATAATGCACATGATGGCAGCCATAAGTCATTTTGTGCCAAACAGTAATTTCCATACAAGTAACAAGAAGTTCTCAAACTATGTGACAGGACCATAGCTATTTACTTTGAGGGTGGCCACAGCAAACGGGCAACAACCACAAGATGGGCAAATCCCTCACCGAACTACAGGACCACAACAGTTGCTACAATGCTAGCATCATAAAACCTCTGGCTGTCTGATATATGGTCCTCATCACAAATACACCAGTTCATGTTGTTAAGGAGGCTGTCCATGAGCATCATACTTCTCAAAGCAGCTAAAAAATATTGCAAACAGAGACCAACACTTGATTTTAAGTGCAGTAGCAGCACTACTAACATTCAGTGTGTTAATGGAGTATAGACACCCTGAAACAGATGACAAAAATTCAATTATAAATTATTTAGCGGTTGAAGATAAAAACCAGGTGATGATCTGTACAGAGTAATGTTTTGCATGTCGTTAACAAGCAAAATGCGACCAAAATTAGGTGCATATGCTCCTGTAAGATGAAGTGCTGCACTGGCCTAGCCCAAGCAGTGAGAGTACCTCCAGTCAAAACGCTTTCAAGTGCCATCATCCATGAGATGGTTGCCCAATAGCAATCGGAATTTTCATAATGCAGCGTTCCTTATTTTCGGCCAGCATTTTTCACTCTTCCCAATGGATGCAACCCTCCCCAAAACTCCAAATTGAAGACATCAATTCAGTCATGCAGAATTGTCAATAATGACCTGAACCACAAACCAACTTGGAGAGGTGGAAGCAGGCTCGAGCACTTTGAAGCTACAAAACGGGGGTTTTGAAACATTCAAATTGTTTTGAAGCACGTTTCTAAAGTCAAGATTTTATTAGCTGAATTTTTTATACCTGACATACCCAAATAACCTATTTGATTCCTTTTTATTCAAAGATCAATGCATTGCTGAAAATGCAAGACTAACAGCCAAAACATGTATAGATGTTTAAAATAACACAAATGACCTTAGCAACAATTTGGAACAAACTAGTAGAAAATGCAATGCTTGTTTCTATACTTGACACCCGAACGATAAGTTTGACTAAAAACATGACTCTTTTAGCTTGAGAAATGTGGACTATACCACTATGATGTGCTCAAGCACCACTAGACTAGTTCGGAGTTCACATCAATAAGCAGCACATTTCCACTCTTTATCTTGTGGATATAATTTTTTTTATCCATGCCTGTTCTGATAAAATTTCCAAGGTACTGATCAGTAATAACTTCAGTGAGGATAGACTGCACTCAAGGATAGCCCTTTCCTCCTCCAGATGCCCTACTCCACGGCTTTCTGTCAGTGGCTTCTCATGTTTTCGCTTGAGTGGCACCGGAGCTTCCTTAATTTTAACATGTTAATGATGGGCCCTCCATGCCTGCCCAACACTTGTGACATTTCTAATGATTGACACCTTCATGGTGTCACACCCATAATACTGTATGTTTTTGTCTGACGTATGTTTGACAAGCTTATTATTAACAAATAGGTTCAATGAAATAGATCTATGACTGCCAGAAACGAGGCTCATGCTGGTCTGCCTTATGGGATTTAATGTCCCAAAGCAACACAGGCTATGAGAGGCTCATGTTCTTCTATTTAGCAGAAAAGGAAAAAATTGAGGAAAGCATATAATTAACTAATAAAAACAAAATCTGCATTGGTGATGAATGGCAATTAGCAGTGTATCTACTCTCAAATGAGAAATAACTCATTGCAACCTAGGAAAACAAAACAAAAACAAGAAACATGCCACTGTTGAGGTCCGAGACCTCCACATTATGCATCCCATGCTTTACAAACTAGCTACAATAATGGCTGTGCAATCTTTTACTTTCAAGCTATTTATGTTGCATGTATCCCAACATAGACAGCGTTCATCAGTGCTAAACTAAACCACAGCAGCAGACGTGGGAATGCCCTGTAAATACAGCAACAAGGTTAACGACTGGGCGAGTTGGTAATCATTCATTTTAAACCAGCCAAAAGACGAGACACAGAAGCCAGCCTCATCTCGTTCGCTTCTATTCTCTGTCTCGTCTTTTGGCTGGTTTAAAATGAAATACAGCAAGTGCCAAGTAGAACATGATGTGGAGCGTGGTGTCTGAAGGGTTGTGTATGAACGAGCCGCGCCGGAGCGGCACGCCACTGCTCGTAGTGTGCCCAACCTCCGACAGGCAGTGAGACCCACGGATTCGGGCAGTACGGCCAGTGTGACTCTTTCGTCTTCCCATGATAACTCTAGACTTAGAAATTAGCTGAAAACGAATGCATTAGTTTAGGCCGTTTACAGTCTCCAAACACACCATGAAATATGTCAGCTGTATTGCATTTCGCTTCTGCTTAAAGGGGGACATGGCTCTTAAAATTATTTTCCAATTTTTGACTAAATTTGATAAAACCTGGCATTCTGATTCAGTTTCTTGCACTGATTTCAAACATGCAACCATTTTTCCAACTGGCCAATTAGTTCAAGAGATAATGAAATTAATTGTTCATAATTTGCAGAAACAATGAAAAAATAACAGCACTACAAAAAAAATTCACATGGACACTTTGCTAGGTACTAGAAAGCATAATGAATACAATGTTAGGAGCATTTCTTTTTTTTAAACAAATATTAGCGATGTTATAGCAGTTCAAAGTTTTCAATTTTGCTCTAAATCAGACAGGAAGGCACTCACATTTGGAGCAGTGAATTTTAAACTGCTATAACATCGCTAATATTTGTTATACAAAAGTGCACGTAACATTGTATTTGTTATGCTTTCTAGTACCTAGCAAAGTGTTCACGTGAATTTTTTGTAGTGCGGTTATTTTTTCATTGTTCCCGCAAATTATGAACAATTTCATTTTATCTTCTGAACTAATTGGCCAATTGGAAACATAATTATATATTTGAAATCAGTGCAAGAAACTAAATCAGAATACCAGGTTTTATCAAATTTGTTGAAAAACGTAGGAAAAATAGCTTTAAGAGCCATGTCCCCTGTTAAGGATGGCGACAACGAGACAAACGCGAGAGCTGCCGCTTTCAACTATTGTGACAAGAATTCCCCACCGGAAAGGAACGCGGGGTGTTTGGCCAGATGGCGACAGCAGCCCAAGTCGGGCAATCGGGAAACAAAAAGGTTCAAGTGAATCTCGGCGTCTTCCCGCCTGGGTCAGTACCCTCAAGCCGGCCACGCGGTCATCCCCTTCGTCTGGCCGACAGCGCGCAACGGCCCTTGCGACGCAGACGGTGTGGCCCAGACCAAGTCCTCGCTAGCCATCTACACTACGCTTCTCCAATTCGTCAGACGCCGATCGACGCAGGTGTGTGCCAGACTGTGAGACGCCGGCAGTCAGTGAGCTCCTCGTGTGCTGCCCTTTACACTGCCACAGCGGCTTCCTCCTTCCCCACCAAGTCTAAACTTTCGAGGGGGCCCCGAAAAAAGAAAAAAAAAGAGAGAGAGAGAGAGAAAGTAATCGGATTTCTTGTGAGGAGGCTTTAATATTTAGACACCGCGTGCAGCAAAATATAACATTAAAATCTCGAGGAAACGCAAGGTAGCCAATTGCATGTGTATGTAGTCTTCACGCCATGCCAAAACGGCCGTTAGTTAAGTGTAGGTATCACCTCCGTCAAAGAAAGAGAAAACCAATACTCTTCCCAATTTAATGTATCTGTGAACTGGAGGCGACGGTGGTAGAAGAAAGACAAGAAGCTCAGGCGGCGTGCCCGCCCTGTGGTGTGCGAGAGGCGCTGTTATATCATAGCTATATTTATCGCACCGCCGCCAGGGCCGGCATGTGTTCTGGCTGCAATGCTCTTCGCTGATTCTGCATGTAGAAGGTCCCCCCCGCCTCCAATTTCCCCTTTCGAGAAAGATGGCGCCGTTGCGGCAGCAAGACTGTATCTGTGGCTGAGGCGTCCCGAGTGTTGAACAGCAACCTTGGAAAAGGCCAAACCTCATAAAGCGTTCAGACGTTGGCCCTTCCCAGTGGTTTGTATGAGGTTTCCAGTTCCTAGTCTCCAGTGGTATACAAAACTGACCATATGCGGAAGCACCTTATCGCAGACCAGACTGTCTGTGCTCGCTGATAGCTTAAACAGCCTCATCCAGCGTTACTCTAATTTATTAGGCGAATGCCACGCTGCACCACACTAGAGTAACCCGCACATGGCATTTTAAGCTTTAAAACATGCAAGAGCGGTGTCTGACTGCTGCTCTTCAGTCACAGAGGGAAGTAATTTCATATATTCGTTTGAATCGTTCAATGGGCCCGCGCACGTCTAATTGCTTACGACATTAATTGACTCATTTAAACATTGCTCAAACGTCAAGGAGATTTCTAAACTCTATCAAGCCTTTGCGGCTATTTCTGTTATGAGACGTTCCAATCAACAGCTAAAAATGAAAACCATACCCACGTTTGGTTTTGAATTTTCTCAAAAAAAGAAAAAAAAAAAAAAAGAAAGAAAAGAAAAGAAAAAGAGCTATGTCTGGAGTAATGGTCCCCAACCGGCTCAAGGTATGAGGATGCTGTAGCACAGGCGTTCGGATCACTTCGGCAACATGGGGTTCTTCAATGAAACTGTCATCTATAGCATATGCCTGCCATGCTTTCAGCTCCGACCGAAATGCTGTCTCCCAATTAGGATCAAACTAGGGTATCCCAGCCCAGTACTCGAGAGCTTTAATGACTAAGCCACCGAGGTGCCGTAATAAGTAAATAAATAAGCTATGAAGACTAAACCTTTTTCTCGGAGCGTAGCAGTTATTTCATCCGTTTCGTTGCTGCGACGCCGCGGATTTTTACTCTGACAAAGTGACTATAAATCAGACATCGGCTTTCTGTGTACAAGCCCGAATCCGGCTCGGGCCCGCACGTTTAAGTCCACCCCGGGTCCAGCAAAAATGTTCACGAGTCGGCCCAGACGACCCGTGGGCTGAGCCGCAGCCGGCTTTTGGGCCGGCCCACGCCCACGCAGTGTCGTGTGAAGCACATGCTACCTTCACCTGACACCACAAGGTTTGACGATCTTTTATTTTTTCGGTTCTTGGGGCTGCCTTTCAGTGGGTGGCTTTCTACTTTTCGAAGTCTGAAAGGTAGGCAAGGCCGGCAGAGAATATCGTGGGGACCGCTTCCTTTGCTAGCAACGAGCAACGCTTTGTAGCACATGCCCATTTAACTCTGTCATCCATGTTTTGGACACAAACCTGGGCTTCAAATGCCCCTCACAAACAGTGACTGTATAGCTCGGTCCTATCTTAGTATGCCGGCCGCCATAGCTGAAGCTGTTCGACATCTTTTCGCACCGAAAAAAGCTGACATTTTTCATTGCAGAATACGTAGTCTGTATCACAGTGGAGAACAATGCACGTTTTTTCCACATTACATTACAACTTAGAATATACCATGATCGAAGAAAGGCGTAGAGCGGGGGCGTCAGCGAAAGTTGAGAACTGACTGCCATTCCTTGCGGCAACCAGCGAACCCGCGGCCACCAACAGTCAACGCAGTCTCTCGGCAGCCTACAGAAATCAGCGCATCGGTATCGCCACTTACTGCTTGGTGTGGAGCAGCCCGCTCACGCATTTCTATTCTAACACCATGATGCGGAGGTTGTGTGTCCGGGCCGACCAGTGGCATATGGTAGTTTTTTGCTTGACAATTACCTCAGACAAACTCATTATGAAATCCATTGATAGCCACGCCATTATGGGCATAGAGCAGCGGTCTCAAACTCATATTGCTACGTGGGCCGCATTGACGAAGCCTTTTCTCTCATGATCCAGGAGCCAGAAAATAACAAAACAACAGGAAACAAAGTAAACAAAGTACAATAAATAATGATAAAATGAACAAAAATGAGCACAACTTCTTTTTTCCAGACCAAGCCCTTCCATTATTGCAAAAGAAAAGCAACGTGTGCTCCTTTCCGCTTGAATGCCGGACAAAAGCAGCTTCAGGATCGCTCGGAGAGAGGTACTGAAATGACATACCCGTTAATAAATACCACACTTATAATCCTCAGCAAGAAAAAAAAAAGCACACTTGGAAATAAAAGAAAAGGCAGGATGTCTGGCTCCTTGCTTTTGAAGGCATAGTGATGTCAAATGAAAGCTCATGCAGATTAAGTGGTCAACGCCTTATTAAAAATGAATGCGTACTAACTGGGTACTAAGTCTAAGCTTATTTTAGTTTGAAATTAGGGCTGGTGGTAATGCTTTCTAAACGTTAGCTGAAAATTGAGCTGGGCAGACTGCATCACGCAGCTTCGCTGGCCGTGCTCCAAGACCCCTGGCATAAAAGGATCATCTCTGATGAGCGGAAAGAGACTGCACGGCGCTGCTGCGCCAGAAGATGCAGGAGATGACAAAGCAAGTGAGTGCGAGGGCGTGCTCACAATTCTTGCTGCTACAGTGAGCCTCATTTGCTAGGCTGCTTTGATTAATGTGAAGCAACCCTGCCACAATCGGCTGGTAGGCATATCGGTGCCCGGAGAAGTTGTCACTGTTTTTAGCTGCTCAACGGCCCTGATAGTAACCAAATAAATAAATAAATAAAGTTCTTGCAGCAACTTTGTCACACGCACAAAAAAGCGACACAACCAATCTGTGCAGGAATACCATTCGTTAAAGAAGGCAGCTTTGCTAGTTTCTCACAGCGAATTGAGAAGACAATATAGCGCGGTTTGATCTTCCATCTCGTGCAAACATTTGTTTGTTTTTGGAGCTAGTCTGGTTTTCTTAGTCTGAATCAACTGTTACATTGCACACTGTTTGCGATGCATTAATTGCAGCTGAGAAAGAAAGGCTGCGAACTACAAGCTGGACACCGCAACTGCAGGAAGCTGCAGGGATGCTTGCATATTCGAATCCTTTATGCACTCTATGCAAACTGGTGACCTGTGCCATGTTCCCCATGTAAAAATTAAAACAAATGGCCAGTCCCGGTGGCACAGCAATTGTTTTGAAATTAAGTACAGGGCTCACCTTGTGGCGTTGGAGCATATGCTGCCTCCGCCTTTCATAGTCCCATTTGTTCAGCCTCAGCAACCAGCAAGCCCATGCTAGACTTTGGAGCATATGCTGCCTCCGCCTTTCATAGTCCCATTTGTTCAGCCTCAGCAACCAGCAAGCCCATGCTAGACTCCAAAACACATATCAGGAAGGTCCCTGCGTACAAATATTAGACGTCAGCTTATAAGCGATGTTTACACACACAAAAGAAATTAAGACAAGTACAAGGCGAAATCGCTTACCTCACCGTAATTAGAAAGTGGCCCTGCATACACTTGACAGTGCGCAGTCATAAAATGAGGTATGAAATCATTATTCTACACCGCGTCATTACAATGCGGGTCACACAAAGGGTCACGTCGCACAAATGGTTAGTACGTCGTGGTGCACCGAAACAAAAGCTTCCCACACAGGCCTGTGTGATCCTCGCCTTTCCTGCTTCTACGCGTTGTTTTGTCATGTCCTAGTATCTCTTTAAGTCCCTCCATCAGCTCAAAGACGTTACAATCAATAAATATTCATCCAGACCGCTGAGGAAAGCTCACCCAAGTTTCCCGCCCTTTTTAGGCGCACGCAAGACTGGTAGTCAGGCGTGTTTTACATGACTGAGACTTTCGTGCGGTTGGCCTAATAAACGGTATTTAACCGCATGTTCATTGGTGTAGAACTACGTTGAGCTTTCGATTGAAACTTTCTATAATACACCTTTGGGCCGTTCGGGCCCACTGCCGGCCAAGCAGGCTCAATGGTCGTCAACAGAACATTTGGGCGCAGGGAAGTTGAAAACTAAATGTAGAGTTCCAGACAGCGGGCAATGACTCAATACATGCATACTGAAATATCTAAAAAATAGAAAAAATTGCTTACGTACCGTACAACACGAGAGCGCACGGCTGGCACGGCGACGCAGCTCCCACGGCTCCGACGACCAGCCATTCTGCTACTAAAAACAACCACCTGACCACAAAACAATAGCCGGACGTGACGTTTTTCTTAAACCGGATAAGACGTCATGGGTTGCAGCAAGCATTTTGCTCCTGCAACCCGGTTGCAGGAAGCATTTCGCTGCTGCAACCGGGTCGCAGCAGACGGCGCCTTTTTGGTGCCGCTTCGCGCGCTTGTGTTTTGACACTCGTTTGAGTATTTAAAGTTGCAGGCTGGGACTTGCGTTAGCTAAGGCAGCAACCTTTCATGTGATTTTAGAACGCACAGCGGCTGGAAATGCCGCCGACTCGGTCGATGCGGCGCGTCCGCTGACAGCCACCTTGTCAGTTGACTGGTTCAACTGGGACCGCCGACCTCAGTTGAACTGAACCGCAGTTGAGATTTCAACTGCAGTTGGCGCTGCCGTGTAACATCGCTAACTGCCGTTCAGTTAAACTGACCGCCAACTGAACTGCCGTTGAAAACGCCCGTGTAACAGGGGTCGTCTGCTCCGGGTCTTACCTGAGAGCGAAGCTCGAGCCTGTCGATCGTGATCCAACGATCCGCGACAGGCGTACCTTGCGGTGGTTGCCCAATCTCTCTCAAAGGAACCCTTTGGTTACTGCGAGAGAGAGATCACAGCACGCCCTTGCGTGCTTGCGGCGCGCACTCCGTGTCACTTGTGCGCGCAGGGGAGCCTTGCTCCTCGCGCGCTCCCTTGACGCGGTGACTGCGTATGTGTGTGTATGTGCGTTTGTAAATATGCGTATGTGCGTTTGTAAATATGTGTAGGTGTGTGCGTGCGTGCGTGCGTGTGTGTGTGTGTGTGTGTGTGTGTGTGTGTGTGTGTGTGTGTGTGTGTGTGTGTGTGTGTGTGTGTGTGTGTGTGTGTGTGTGCGCGCGCCGCTGGAGGATGGCGTTTCAATAAACGTCTCCTTTGTGAACTTGGAGGTTGGTCCTTGCAGCGAAGTGCTCTCCTCTCGGTGGAGGTTGAGTGCGCGCTGCAGTGTTTCAGTGCGCGCGCGGTGACGGCTGATCGGGGCTTCGGCTCGCGCGACGCTCGAACCCGCGGTGGTTGGTGGCCTATGTCCACGTGGAAACCACAACTGGCGCCCAACGTGAATTGTCCTTGGCTCCATGAGTCGTTGGACAGCACATCGGCCGAGCCGGTCGCCTTGACGATCTAGCTCATGCGCCATGCCTGCCGCCCCCTGCGCGGCACTCGGCAAAGGCACTGAAACACGCTACATGGTTCTTCGGACCACCCTGCGGTGCGACCGTTGACCATATACCTCCGCTGTTTCAGCTTTACGCCGTTGCGGAAGCAATGTGCGCGACGCTGCCGCTGCCGGCATCTCCGCACAACAGCACCCGTACCCCGCTTGCAGACATTTCTGTTCGGGGAACGGCGAGGCGTCGGCCGGGCTCCCTTTGGAAACCGGACCGACAGCGTGCTCAGTTGGCTGATGCGGCTCCTTGAACTTGCGAGCCGGCTGGCGCGCCATTCTCTCTTGGTACAGCATTTCGACTTTTTGGCGAAGTATCTACAGGGGAGAACGAACGTGGTAGCTGACGCGCTATCCCGTGCCCCACTCGCCCACGGCGGCGTCTTTACGGACGGCGGGCGAAGGGGCGAAACAGCGGACGAGCCGCAGAGCGGCACGGAGGGGACGCCCGCAGACGGGTTCCCCATTCCGCTATCCGGGTAAGCAGCGCTTCGCAAAGCAGGCGAGGGTGAAAGCTCTTTGTGAGCACATCTGAGACGCCGATGCTAGCGGAAGTTTTGCTGCGAACCTGCGGGGGGACGAAACCAGGCTCTCCTTTGGGATGACTGGGATCGTTTTCAGCCATGAAGAGCTACGACGGTCCAGCAGAATGACCCGTTTTGTCGCGATGTCAGCGGCGGTTTCTGGGAGACGAAGCGCCGTTACGCTGCTTGTATTGCAGCGGGCGCAGCGCCGGTACGCTACTTGTATTGAGCGGGCGCAGGGGGCGCACGAGCCAGCGTGTGTCGCGGCGTGCCCCGGGGATTCATATTTGCTGGGCCATGACGGGCTCGCGCTGAAATACATAGCCACGGATGATGAGTCCATGAACCATTTGAAGTGGCTATTCCCCAATGTCTGAGCGGCGCTCTGTTGCGTTTCTCTCATGACAAACCATTGGCTGGTCATCTGAGTGGCTCCAAGGTTTCAAGAAACTGAGTCAATCGGTGAGTGCAGCCCGGCATGAAGCGCGACATTTTCCGCTGTTGCCGTTCCTGCCATGTCTGTCAAGTGGAGAAGGGGTGGCAAGCCACCGGGCATGACGAAACCAACTGACAGTGTGCGTCCGTGGCAGATGGCCACCTGCGATTTCATGGGGCATTTCCCCAGTAACAAGCAGGGGCTCATTGCTGGAGAATTCCCCTATGGGGAAAGCCAGCCGTGCCTACATTGCAGACCTGAAGGCCTATGCGTAACGGTCTGACGAGCTTGCGCTGGTGCCCGTTGTCACCACAGGCAAGCGCCAAGGCACGCCCGATGCGGTGGAACGCAGCCGTGCCCCGCACCGGTACAAGGTGAGGCGACGTTCACCTGTGTGATTGATGCCGGACGTTGGGCCTTTTCCGCAACCGAAGGCATACCGTTTCACCGAGCGAGCTTGCTCGTTCAACCCAACCCGGAAGCAAGGTTGGTCTCTCCCTTTTCTGGCTCGCTCAGTTCCAGCCTTTGTATTTTATTTTGTTTTTGTGTCTCTTTTTCCATTTTTCGTTTTCTTCTGTTTCCGTTCTTGCTTCCTATCTTGTAAATATTGTACAGTGAGTGCCTTCTTTTGTACAGCGCGTCATCTCTCTTCTTTCTTTTTTTTTTTTTTTTTTTTTTTTAATTGCGAGGGTTGCTCATTAGGCAGCCCCGACGCGCGGCTTTTCTGGTGCGTGCGGAAAGGAAGTTGGGGCCGTTTGGGGACGGGGAGCATGGACGAGGCCCCTTTCACCCAAGGCCGCCGTGGTTGCGAAAGTGCTCGGGACAGGTTCGCCGCGGAAGGTCGGCATCACCCTTTGGTGTGTGAGTGGCTGTGCGTGTGCGTGCCTGGGCGTGGAGGCGACGACGTCGCGCCATGTGTGTTTGCCGGCGTGTGCGGAGCGCGGTGGAAAGGAAGCCCCGCGCGGTCTTCCCATGTGCGCCTTGGATCGCCACGGAGTCACGGACTTTCCACACCCGGGGCCCCTTCGGCGTGTTCGCTGTCCCTGCACCTACCCTGTACCACCACCGACCGAGATCGTTTGCAGCCAAGGATGAACGTTGGCCACCCAGAAGTCAACGAGCGGTGAGTCACCGCCGGCTCCCTGAGCTGCACCGACAAACTTTGGAACTTCTGTACATAGTTGTGTTTGTACACAGTTGTGTTCTGTATATAGTCGTTGTTACTTAGCCTCCGGAACTTTGTACATTATTATTCATATCATCTTGTTCATTTTTTTTTTTTTTTGTGCGCCTTGTTGTCTTTCTTGAGTGTCTGTCTTTTCGAGATCTTTTCTTGCTGGAACTGAAGTGTAGTTGACTTGTTGCGTGAGGATAGCATTCTTTTCCTCGTGCTGGGGACCTGCCGCGTGCTTTCACTGATGGGTAGGAGGGCAATTAAGGAGAGGAGGATGTGGGATTCGGGCTTGCTGCGGCTGCCCTTTGCGCGGCCGCCGCCCGCTTCCCAGTTGTTCTCCCCGTTCCCTTTCTCCCGCCTGAGGCGGCGGAGAGGGGCTCGAACGACTTTTCACTGTCGTTCGGGCCACAGCTCCGCCCTGGCGTCCCAGTGGCTGTTCTCATTGGCGCCTTTTGGCGGGAAGACGGCACCGCTTCGACAGCCGCGCTCGCGCGACTGTCCGAGCGGAGCTCAGAGAGAGACCCCTCCGAGACATCGCAAGGTGCGTACGCAACTGTTCTTGTCTGCCGGCCTTTGTCCGCGCAGACCAGTGTGTACTCCAGTTCGTCTGCTCCGGGTCTTACCTGAGAGCGAAGCTCGAGCCTGTCGATCGTGATCCAACGATCCGCGACAGGCGTACCTTGCGGTGGTTGCCCAATCTCTCTCAAAGGAACCCTTTGGTTACTGCGAGAGAGAGATCACAGCACGCCCTTGCGTGCTTGCGGCGCGCACTCCGTGTCACTTGTGCGCGCAGGGGAGCCTTGCTCCTCGCGCGCTCCCTTGACGCGGTGACTGCGTATGTGTGTGTATGTGCGTTTGTAAATATGCGTATGTGCGTTTGTAAATATGTGTAGGTGTGTGCGTGTGTGTGTGTGTGTGTGCCGCTGGAGGATGGCGTTTCAATAAACGTCTCCTTTGTGAACTTGGAGGTTGGTGTCCTTGCAGCGAAGTGCTCTCCTCCCGGTGGAGGTTGTGTGCGCGCTGCAGTGTTTCAGTGCGCGCGCGGTGACGGCTGATCGGGGCTTCGGCTCGCGCGACGCTCGAACCCGCGGTGGTTGGCGGCCTATGTCCACGTGGAAACCACACCGTCTCGACCTGGCCTTCTTCCACAATATATATGAATGATTGGAAATGTGTTTTTATGCTATTTTTATTGGTTTTACTGCTGCTCCAAGCACCTTCACTCTAAAGAACAATATTACTTGCTAGAAATCAACTAGAAATCATATTTCTAGCTCACTGTACCATCAACTTAATTCAGAATTTCACTGAATGAGACGAACACAATCTTTTAGTTCTTTGTAACATTTGCCCAGTGTGCGCTGCCAACTTGTTTTATCCTGCTCGATAAAAAGGCGTTCGACGCCTGTTTAATCGTACAGACGTAGCCAGGCTCATTCTCAGGTTAATATATACATGAAAACCTGTTAGAATGCTCTCTCTCTCTTTTTTTTTTTTTTTATGCAACATTCTCCACATTGTCCACAATCGCTTGCAGTGCAATTTGTGCAATCTGCTGAGGTTTTTTTTTTTTTTTTTTTTTTAAATATATTGGGAAAATTTTTATTCAAATGCACCTCATCTTATTCTGCTTATTCTTCACCCCTCGTAGCCAATTCCACTTTGGGACATTAAACTCAGTGTGCCGTATATACCATACTTAAATATCTTGTTCTATCAGAGCTGGTTGTACGCGGTTAATTGATTAATCATGATCTTGATGACCTTCAAGAAGAAAATTTAATACTCTGACAAGTAGCGCTGCTTGACTTTGTCCGGATCCTAATGATGTTTACACGGTTTCTAGGACCTTTGATAAAGTGTCACTAGTTGAAATTCGGGAAAGTGAAAACAGAGAAAAGCTACTTCACAAGTTTGGGCCTGCTTTGGCTATATCGTGCTGGAGTGTCCCCGCAGGGGGCACCTGTTAAAGCAGGTGTTTGTGTGTTTTGTGCGACACCACGGACCCCGAGCACCCACGCTTAGCCGTGCGTGGCATCGTCGTGTCTGGGGAAAAGGGGATCCTGGTGGTTGAGCCGATGCCGAGTGTTTGGACCTTTAAGGCCCCTCGGCGGAGGCAACACACCACTTTGGCCCACGCTTCCCATAGACGGCACCTCCGGGCTGACCCACCCGGGGGAAATCGGCAGTCGCCTTTTCCTGTTCTCCCCTCCATCTTTCACTTTCCTATTTTCTTTCTTAGAACTGTCCTGTCCTCTCTTACCTTCTTCATTTCTTCCTACTTCCAGGCGGCGAGGGTTAACCTTGTGTGGCTAGCTACCCTGAGTTACGCCATATTGGGTTATAGTTGCGGTGTACAGCTGGCGTGGGCAGGAATAGACAATTTCTGTCCCGTCCCCTCGTTGGGCTCCATGGTGGGTGGCTGGCACTGCAGCCGAAAAATACACTTTTTATGGCATCTAAACACCTTAACCCCGATCGTCCTCCTTCTAAAAGGGGGCGCACCGAGACCACCATGTTCTTCTCAAAGAACATAAACAACTTTCCTCGTTTCCACGTGGTCCACAGTGACCACGAGGAAATCACTGCACGACTTGTGTCCCCATTTGTTGTTTCTCGAACGTTGACTGAGGCCATTGGCCAGGGCTATAAGATAAAGAAACTTGGAAACGGTGACCTGCTACTAGAATTAATATACAACCATCAGTATCAGAAGCTAAGTGCAGTCGAATCATTTGGAGAAATACCGGTACAGATTAGCCCGCACCGATCACTAAACACTGCCCGAGGAGTCATCTCTGATGATGACCTTAGGTACGTCAGTGAACAAGAACTTCTTGAAGGCCTGAAGGAACAAAATGTCACAGATGTTTACCGGATAAAGATCAGACGAGATAACAAAGAGATAGAAACAAAGCACATTGTACTCACCTTTGCTGCAAGCACTCTCCCAGAATCAGTCGAAGTAGGCTACACAAAGATAAAACTGAGGCCCTACATCCCTAACCCACGCCGCTGCTTCAAATGTCAGAAATATGGCCATGGCTCTCAGAGTTGCCGTGGCCAACTCACATGTGCAAAGTGTGCCTCGCACGAACACCCTACAGACAACTGCGAAGAACAGCTGCTTCTCTGCTCAAACTGTGAAGGTAACCACCCAGCTTATTCACGCTCATGCCCATACTGGAAAAAAGAAAAAGAAATAATTACACTGAAAGTCACCGAAAACATATCTTACGGAGAGGCACGAAAGCGGCTTTCTCTTCCTCAAAAGCCACAATACTCCGTTGTGACGCAGCAGGGCGCGGCATCACAGCGGTCGTTGGCACCTGCCCAGGAAGCACACAGTTCTTCCAGGGCAGCGCCACCTGCGCCCTCGGTGGAGTCAGCTAGCGCTACTCCACCACCACCCGCAAAGCTGGCTGCGCGGACCCCCAGGTCAGCCGGCCCAAAGGCCTCGACCCATGAGTCGAGGCCTAAAACTGACAATCCTGTGCTTTCTGCACAGTCGTCCACCGCATCTGAAGATGCGATGGACACAACTTCTTCACCCCAGCTGCCTAGGCGGCAAAGCTCACTGGAGCGAAAAAGAAAGGGAAAAGTCCCAATAACAGGTCCCAAAAACCTACAAACCTAAATTTAAACTTGTCCCTTAAATAACTTTTAATTATGGCGCTCCTCATTTATTGGAACTGCCGAGGACTCTTTAAAAATTTAGATGATATATATGAAATTCTTGCGGACTATCAGCCAAACATACTTTGTCTGCAAGAAACCCATTTAAAACCAGCAGACTCAAATTTCCTTAAGCAATATAATGTATTCAGGAACGACAGGCAAGGCAGCTCTCACTCCTCTGGTGGCGTTGCCATTGTAACACAAAAATCAATCCCCTCTCGAAACATCTCACTCAACACAGACTTAGAGGCAGTGGCAATCAGAAGCTTAGTTTATGGCAAAATAACAACCGTATGTTCCCTGTATATTGCTCCAACTTATAAGCTAAGTAGCGAAAGTTTTGAAAAATTGATTGATCAACTTCCGGAACCTTGGTTGCTGGTCGGAGACTTTAATGCTCACCACCCATTATGGGGATGTACAAGAACGGACTCCCGAGGTGTTCTAATCGAAAAATTCTTATTGTCCTCGGAATCATGCTTACTAAACACGAAACAGCCAACTTACTACAATATAGCTTATAACTCTTACACATCCATAGACCTAGCCATTGGCTCCTCGATGTTCCTGGCAGCTACAGAGTGGACTGTCATTAACAATCTATACGGAAGTGACCATTTTCCGATCTTAATAAAATATACTGGGAACGGAAATGAAAATGTGTCGAATCCCAGAAAATTCAAAGAAAATGCAGCCAACTGGAAGATGTTCAGGGAACAGTCATCATTGGCCAGTTCATCAGTTACTGACTTAGGCGTTGATGAAACTCAACGCTTAATCACGCTGCACATCATAGAGGCAGCAGAAAAATACATTCCACAGACGTCAAGTAAGCCACGAAATAAACGAAGACCCTGGTGGAATGCAGAATGTAAGACTGCTCGTGAAACTCAAAACAGGGCATGGTCGAAACTACGCCGATACCCCACAGCCGAAAACCTAATAGCCTTTAAGCGTGCAAAGGCAAATGGCAGGCGTATTCGACGCATCTCCAAGCGAGAAAGCTGGTCATCATTCCTGTCTTCAGTGAACTCCTATTCTGACGCACACAAAGTTCACAACAGGATAAGAGCACTTAAAGGATATAGCACAGTCCCAACGCCCCTTGTCAGCACCAGTGGTGACTCTCTTGAACATCAAGCAGACACACTAGGGCAACACTTTGAATACATATTCAGCTCAGCACACTATACAGATTCCTTTTTGCGGCACAAGGCAAGAGAGGAGAGGAAGCACATACATGATAAAAGGCCATCCTCAGGAGGATACAATAGCCCATTCACCATGCAGGAGCTGAAGATTGCACTAGACACATGTGGTAACACAGCTCCAGGTCCTGACAGGATCACATATGGAATGCTCAGGCATCTGCATGTGAACACTGTTGAAACCCTACTCTACCTGTATAATAAAGTATGGGCCACAGGACGCTTTCCTAAAGCATGGAAGGAAGCGATCATCATCCCAATATTAAAACCAGGAAAAGAACCCACACTTGCTGCTAGTTATCGGCCTATCGCACTAACCAGCTGTCTTTGCAAGCTTTTTGAGAAAATGGTAAATCGTCGCCTTCTCCATTTCCTTGAATACAATGGTCTTCTTTATCAAAACCAAGCTGGTTTTAGAGCTGGGCGATCAACAGCTGACCAGCTCATTGCCTTTGAGTCTTATGCAAGGGATGCTTTTGCACATAAACAACATTGTTTATCTGTCTTTTTCGATCTTGAAAAAGCATATGATACCACTTGGCGCTATGGTATCATCCGCGACCTCTTCTCTCTTGGCATCACAGGAAACATGTTGAGCACAATTCGAAGTTACTTGTCTGAACGGACCTTCAAAGTTCGTGTTGGCAATGCGTATTCAAAGCAGTACATTCAAGAAAATGGTGTCCCTCAAGGTGGTGTTCTCAGTTGCACACTTTTTGTAGTCAAAATGAACTCTTTAAAAAACGTGCTGCCAAAAACTATTTCTTGTTCTGTATATGTTGACGACGTCCAGATAAGCTTCAAATCTTGCAACTTGGCCATCTGTGAACGACAAATTCAGCTAGGTGTAAACAAATTGTCCAGGTGGGCTGATGACAATGGGTTTAAATTTAACTCTGGAAAGAGTGTTTGTGTACTTTTCTCTAAGCAGCGTGGCATCAGGCCTGACCCCAACATTACACTGAATGGCCAGAGCCTTGCCTTTAAAAAAGAACATAAATTTCTTGGCGTAGTTGTTGACGAAAAACTTTCCTTCATTCCCCACATAAAACAGTTGCGACTGAAGTGTCTCAAAGCGATGAATTTGCTAAAAATTCTCTCTCACCGGTCATGGGGCACAGACCGCGACTGCCTTCTGAACCTTCTGAATAGTGTAGTTCTATCACGCATTGACTATTGCTCGATGGTTTATGGGTCAGCATCATCCTCTGCGCTAAAATTGCTCGATCCCGTGCACCACCTCGGCCTTCGCCTCGCTACAGGCGCTTTCCGAACTAGCCCAATTGCTAGCCTCTATGTCGAGGCAAACCGATGGTCACTGCAACGAAGGAGACAATTTACTTCTCTAACTTATGCTATGAAGGTACTATGCCAACTGGACCATCCATGTCGTCGGCTCCTGCTTGACAAAACTGGCACAGCACTTTTCTCAAAAAAACCATCTCTAACACCACCATATCCAATCAGAGTTGCCACGCACATTGAATACCTGAATGTTTCGGTTACCAGTCTTCATACAACTTCCATAAAAGACCTAATTGCTCCTTGGGAAATGCACGGTGTTAATTGCGACCTGTCGTTTCTTGAAGTGGGCAAACATGCATCCCCTATTGCCATACAGCAGCATTTCATGTCACTTCAGGAGAAGTACACTTGTGATGAATATTACACAGATGCTTCCAAGTCTGCTCAAGTCTCCTGTGCAGCACATGGACCACAGTTTTCACAGTCAAAAACCCTGAACAGAAATACTAGTATATTTACCGCTGAATGCAATGGTATCCTTTTAGCTGTGAGACACATTATAGAAAATAAAATACAGACGTCGATCATCTACACAGACTCCCTCAGTGTTTTAAAGTCCCTATCCTTTTGGAAATGGCAAAATAAGAACCCAGTACTGAACTCTCTTTATAACACCCTTATGTTTGCCCATGAACAAGAAATTAAAATTACACTGTGTTGGGTGCCAGGCCACCGCTGTATACCTGGTAATGAGGCAGCTGATAGGCTAGCTGCTTCAGCTGCCCTTCGAAATGACACAGACATTGATAAGATAACTTATCATGACCTCAAACCACACATAAAAAACATGATTCGACAACAATGGCAAGAGGAATGGGACGCAGCATCAGAAAATAAACTACACACAATAAAGGCAAAAATAGGCAGGTACACCACAGAAAAACAAGACAGATTTAAAGAAGTAGCCCTGTGCAGGCTGAGAATTGGCCACACATACATAACCCATACATATCTTTTAACCAACTCTCCTGCACCACACTGCTCGAGATGTGGTGATCGACTCACTGTCATACATGTTTTAATCATATGTGCACAACTGGAACCAGAAAGAAGACGTCATTTTCCCTCCTTGTTCACTCATCAAATACCTGCACACCCATCCATTTTTATTGGCGACAACCCAATGTTTCCTTTAAAACAGGTGCTTAAATTTTTATCACAAGTAGGCTTTTTACATGAAATTTTTTATCGACGTGGGTCTCAGCCCGCTCCTCCTTGAGAGGACGGATGAGATCTTTTAATACATCTACTTATACATTGCGCATCCATTATATATCACAAATGAATTTTAGGCCCTATACACCATTGTTTTTAGCGATATTACAGAGCGAATACATTTTTAGGCCCTATACACCAGTTTTTTATCCCTTCATGAAAAATCACAACTATTCCATCATATAAACTTGAGTGCACCATTAACCTTGAGTTTGGCGCTCTTTGGCCTGAGTCGCCCTTGCGCCATTAAAATCCATCATCATCATCATCGTGCTGGAGTGACTGCTCAAGGTAACTGCAGTTACGTTTGCAGAAGCTTTTGTGTCCTTTTCTGTACGAACATATGCATGAGCAGTACTGCAGGTGAAGGGAACTCACAGCGCAGTTTCCATGCATTCAGTTAAGATCATACGCACACGGAATATCACGTCTTAACTTCTTATGGCCTGGTAGTATATACACAAAAACATGCACGAGCTGCAGGCGTTTGTTATTGCACTACTCGTCGTGTGGCCTAAAAACAAAAGAACTACAAACAAACCGATCAAGTTTCAGTGTAGAAGTGAAATGTACGTTAGCCGCAAAGGCAATTCGTCGCCGAAGAGTCTACTTGATGCGCTCAACGGCGCTACCCTTCACTCATATATATCCGACTGCAAGAAACATGAAAACAGGTGCTATGCTCTTTTTTGTGCCTTGTGGCGCAAGCAACCACACCACAGCTTGCAGGAATATTGGGAATTATGCCCCAAAACACAGCAAGCTCCGCGCATCCAATGCAGACGACCCTAGCTTTTGCCTACACCACAAAGGTAACTGCTGTCGCCAGTGCCGCCGCATCTCCACTGACGTCACGGGCTGACACTTGTCTATGGTGCTTGTGGCAGTTGCCGTTTGCAGATGGTACTCGAGCTGTGGCCTTCATCTTCCGATTGTCTGCCGTGGTTTATTGGCTCCATTGTCTGGAGTGCTCTTGCAAGTTTCCATATCATTTTCCCACTTCAGTAAAACTACCTCCCTGCTGCCCCATTCTCATTCTCCAGCACATATGCAACAGCTTGCAACTTTTCTGCATTGTAGCTTCTTCAGCTCACAGGCAGCATCACGTTGAATGAAAACCTAGAACACTGTTCTTTTTAGTTCCCCTACCTTCCATCCTCCTCTTTATTTATCCATCCATTTATCTAGCTTTTATTTTCAAATATAGTTTCTGGACGTAGCAAAAGAAGACATGCAGTGGCATGTTATTTTTTGCTGTATTTAAGTCGTGCCATTGTGCAAGGTGTACTGACGAAAAAGAAGCTAGGAATTTTTCTGAAATAGCTACATTGTTTGCTAATTGAAGTTAAATGTTTGATCAGGTATCACGGAAAGCAGCATTCAGAAGAGCGAGCAAGTCATGGAAGAAAGATTCTACATGGAAAATCTTCATGGCATTTTTCTTTTGCGCTAACTTACCTGCATGGTGGTAATGTGACCAAGGTGCCGTGCTCCTGAGCACGAGATTTTGTAATCAAGTTTAGATCACGGCGGCTGCATTTAGGTGAAATTACTTCCATTACAAAAGCACCTACCTATATGCTTTGCAATGGTGTTAGATATTGAAGAAACCAGGGAGTTTGAAATTCAATTTAAAGTCTCCACTGTAGTGAAATTATTGCCTACATGCAACTTCAAGACATTGGGCCCTATATGCTATGCCATGCTAACTACACTATGGGTACTTGTGTATCCTGGAAATCTTGCATCTTTGTGGTGGGCTTATTTACTGGAAATGAGCCTGATGCTGTATAAAAATGTGATGTGCTGTAACCCTTTTTTGTCTGCACCAAATATTGCCAGAGGTCTCAAATTTTCACTGGTAGCTTCTAGCCCTCAAGCACCCAGCTCTGGGTTTGAAAACCGAAGCACTTCTTATTGAATTGTTTTAAAAGATTTTTTCTTTTATCTTACACTGTCTTAGAGAAAGTTATGCACCCCACTGGGGTGGCGCAGTGGTTGCGGCACTCACTGTTCCCAAGGATACGGGATCGAATCCCGGCCTGGGCGGCAGCTTTTCAATGGAGGCGAAAAGCAAGGCGCCCGTGTGCTGTGTGATGTCAGTGCACGTTGAAAAACCCCAGGTGGTCGAAATTTCCGGAGTCCTCCACTACGGTGTCTCTCATAGCCTGAGCCGCTTTGGGACGTTAAACCCTGCAAACCAAACCAAACCAGAAAGTTATGCACTTCTGACAAAACCGTTGCAGAATCAGATACTTCAGTGTTCAGTTGTTTCAGAAAATGCATTGTGTTGAAATACAGCCTGGTGATTTGAAGAATCTTAAATGCAAGAAGAAGCACTGAACAAAGTTTGTAGAACGTAAGAACTCTGTTGTCTGTAGCATTTTTTTTTTAATATAGGAAAAGCCGTCTGTGCAAGGTAAATCGGTAGGTGTTTGAACGACCGCCTCTGAGAAGATTATAACATGGTGCCTGAACAGTGAGAAGGGTTTCTGGATGCACACTGCAGCAATTGTAAGCAAAACAGTAGATGAAAATGATAATGAACACCAAAACTTGTGTGCCAGCCTGCTTACCAAGAATGCTCTGTTGTTGCGAAAAGCCGCTGTCAACTAACTCGTGAAATCATACCAGCCTTCTTACCAAGAATGCTGTGTTATCGCGAAAAACTGCTGTAACTCGTGAAATCATAGATGCTTGACTGTTGTGCCGCAGTATCGGGGTTAGATCCCAACCGCCGCTGGCTGCGTTTCGATGGAGGCGAAACGAAGAGGCGTCCGTGGGCTGTATGATGTCAGTGCACGTTAAAGATCTCCAAGTGGTCGAAATTACTCCGTAGGCCTCTACTAGAGCACCCCTTTCTCTCTTTCTGATTTCACTCCCACCTTCCCCTTACGGCATGGTTCAGGTGTCCACAGAACAAGTATGACAGACAGATACTGTGCCTTTTCTTTCCTGTAAACCAATTATTATTATAGAAGCCTATATGATAGACTGGTTTAGTGGGTCCTGCTTGGCCAAGCCTTTTATTGCTCTTACTCGTAAGGAGCTGTTATACTTTACGTAACCATATGCATGTTTTGCTTACTGCGCATGTGTGATGTTTCCTTGTAGAATTGCCAGGTCCAAAACTCACAAAGGAGCCATGAAAATTGGAAGAGTAGTCAAAAAAGTAGCCCACCTACAGCAGAGGTATCAAAAGTAGCCAAAAATGTTGCCAGTCTGATCCGTGCTATGCATAGATAATTCCATTGCAGGAATGCCCATGTTGGCCCATGTTCTGTCAGCATAAACAAAGTGCGCATTGCGAGGAATCTTAGCTTGAATCACTTGTGTGCTCCTGTGCTGTTGCGCAGGATAGCGAATAGCGATGTAACTGAGGTAACGCACACAGTTTATGCAGGTTACATTGACGTGTCGTGTAAATATGTAATCTATAAGATTACACGATGCACTCCTAATAATGGCTCGAAGTGGGTATTAACAAAAACCATAGCTCAGCGTCTTACCAACATAGGTGACAGTTGACCGAGTGGGATGTGGAAAAGGAAAACATGGTCGTTCAAGCATGAGGATCTCATTAGCAATGTGTATGGAAATATTTGGGACAAGTGGCGCCATTTGTTGTCATTAACGCAATTTGAACAAAATGGTGAATGATGGCAGGCAGAACCGTGACAAACAATGAGAGGCGAAAGTGTAGCCGTTAAATGCATTCCTGCTTTAATAGAGCCAATTAGGGTGCCTCAAAGGCAGATGTGTCGCAAGAAATATTTAATTCTTGTAGGGCACGTACATAAGGATAAAAGAGGATTTATAACCGAACAAATATTTACACGAGGACCCCTGCAAAAAAGCATGGAAACGCACGAAGCATATCTCAAGCAGGAGGTGAAAAATGTGTGAAGAGACGAGTTTATTTTGTCTTGCAACCTGTTCCTAAACCAAAGCTATAACAATTTTAATTCTCATGTACAATGTGGGATAGTTTTTTGTGTGTGACAGTTCTGCATTGCTCTCTGAACAAGGGCATGATTTGATGCACAATCTTTTGGCCGATTTTACCTTGCAGTTTTATGTTGCTTTCTGTTTAAAAACAGGATTTTCATGAAGAGTAATTAACACATATTAAAGGAATATAGAGTACAGCCTCGATCAATTTTTCAGGCCGTGGTATACTTTTTAACGTGTACAGCAGGTTGAAACTATTCATAGATAAACGTGTACAGCAGCTTGAAACTATTCATAGATATAAGATACAGAGAGGCTTCATTTTCATATTTCAGAAAAATTTAGAATAATCAGTGATGCCAGTGCACCAATAAAAAGGTAAAAAAATTATGTAATGTGAAAGTTTTTAACCTCAGCTGTAGCTCTGCAGTGCGCAAATAGCCTGTCAGGCTGTCATGCTCCACTGATCGCTCTAGCCAACATTCTTTGAACCAGTAGTCTATTGAGGAAACAAAGTATATCTGCTAACGCCACTTCCTTCGATAAAGTACTAGATTTGATTGAATGGCGGTTGGGCATGTGTTGATTGTAAAGAAGCCTAAATAGAATTGCGTAGCAGAGAGGGTACATCTTCCGGAGTCTTGCCAGTGAACATGAAATGAATACTTAAGATATGGTTGCACTTAAATTTTCGAAAGCCGGGGGCCATTGCTTATTTTTGGCCTAAATGCCGGCAGTCCGACTCTCTTCCAAATTGATTTGCTGACATTCATTCAACAGGCCAAGGTAGGTGGTGGTCGACTCTTGAAGCAAACTGGCCCATTTAAGCTTGCAGGGAAAAACTGCAGCCTCTTCCACTCTCCCTCGTTTCCTTAAAAAGAGACCATGAAGTGGCTAAAATGAGATTGAGTAATGTGGGCTTGTAATCTATACAAGCCCACATTACATTACACATTGAGAGTTCCTTGGACTGCCAGAAGATCAAATCAGTCGGTATTGTCGACCATAAACCCTGACTGCTCAGTGGAGGGTCAAATTCTAAAGTTAAAGCTCAGCTACTTTGGTCATCTAATGAGAAGAGAGGAGTCGCCGGAGAAGGGGTAGGCAACGAACGCAATGGTTAGATGGCATCCTTGATGTGCTGCAGATGAAGTTATGTGATGTTAGGAAGATAGAAACCGGAAAGCGTGGCGTGATATGGTCCATAGGGTCACGAAGAGTCGGACACAACTGAACTGAATGTGGGTTTGGGTATTCCTTCATATCGTCACTCCATCGCAAGAATTCTTGGGCTAGCTTCATCAACACCAGAGATAGGAATTAAAAATAGCGCTGCTTCTCTCCCCCTCATCTCAACACTTCGAGACACCAGAAAAAATAAACAGCTTGTGGACTGCGTGCCCGCATATGAATACGTCATTGGCTGAGGTTTGATTCGCCAAATTCTGGTTTTAGTGCTAGCTTTCATGAGAGTGGATTTTCTTCCACACATTCCCTTGTCGATCAGTGCTGTTTTCTACCTTTTCGCCTACGTTGGTGCTATAATATGGACCCAGCAGTTGAAGCGTGACTGCTGGCAGTTATCGCCATGATGGCCACTGAGCCCAGTGAAGGCCCTGTTCCATAGACAATTCCTAGGCCTACACAATATGTGCTCACAAGCGTAGGCTGGAACTTGTGTACGAATGCGTCGGACATGAAGTGAGACCAGGTGCGAGTGAGGTGCAGTCAGGTATCGGCGCCAACGCTTGCGCGTCCACATGGGACAGCCCAGTTTACAACATTGGAGAACCTCCCGGCTTTCCCCTACTCTTCAGCTTTTAATTCTTTGAGCTGCCCTGCGTCTTTTTGTCATGGCTTGAAGTCTTTTAAATTATCTCCTACTCTTCGCTCCATGTCTTGAAAGTTCTAGAGCGATAACTCTACTCATATCATGACCCCCTCTGGCAGGTTTGAGAGTGTGACCTCTGGCTCCGCAATTTGACCTCTAAAGCCACATTCACACTGGATACTCGGGGCAGTCGTGTGACGATTCGTCACAAACAGGGAGACCCGAAAGTGTTTGAGGGTGCCACTCAATGAGCCATTCTTGCAACGCAATTCCAAGTTGCAGAACCCCTCAGCCAATCCGTGGTGCTTCTGCCTCCTGCTTATGGCGGAAAATTTCAAGAGTGCATGCGTTTATGTGCATTACTAGCTGTACACGCAGTTGTTGGGCACACGTCAAGGATAACTATGATAGGGGACCCAAACATCCCAGCTTGGTGATGCGGGCACCAGCAAACAGTGCCATCTCTGAACAGCTCCACGTAACCTACCGGGCAGGCTGACTCGCTCTCCCACTGACGTGCTTGCCTCTGCTCTGTCTGCTCATGAAAGGAACTTGCTCCATGCACATGCGTGCACTTTCTCGTTTGTGTTGTGGGGCCGCTTTGAAAGATTTACTTGGTGTGCGCTCCTGTGGTTTAGACAGTTGGCATTTTGCACTTATCTTGTCATCCCATTTTTTTCTGTGATGGAATAATCGCATGGTAAACTAAGTGAAAATTAAAAGGCTGCCCTAAACAAATCTGTGGCACGAATGCATTTCGCTTTTTTGTAACCATACTTCACTTGCTCATCTCTCTGTGCTTGCTTTCACTGTGTTTGTGCCCTGGTTGCATTAAAGATAAAGTGCTTAAAGTCTGGGTCTATCGAAGGGGGGTCTCTAGTTATTGAGCACAGGTGGAGAGGGACATGGAGAGAGAAAGTGTCCGGTAGCTTCTTTTACATAGATTTATATACAAAAAAGAAATATTTTTGAATGCTTTGTTTGCTCAGTTTATGAAAACGTTTTATACAAAGGGAAGAAATCATTTCTAAAGTTGGTTTTTGCTCAGTTTATGACACAAACCTGAAACAAAAGATTCGTGCACGCTCTGGCAGTGTGCTCGATGATTTCTTAAAACATCTTATAGTGATATGAAGCATCAGTAATTGTAATGTATGCAACATTACATGTGAAACTATTTTATAGAACGTTGGTCGCGCTGGAAGTAAGCAGTATTTATCGCAGTATTATGATAGTGACCGGACAACTCACAGGGAACTGCGATGGATACGGAATGAAAAAGAAAAAAAATGTGTTAACTAGAAAGATGACTAACTTAGCACTGGATGTAGGGAGAAAAATATTAGATGGCTTAGAGCTGTTCTGTAGATTTGTGGAAGTTAAAAGCTTTGTTTAGCTGTGAAGACTGCCGAGCGGAGACTTTGCATTGTATTTCCAAATATTGCTGTGTAGCCTTGGAGCTTACTTTTCTTGTGAAAGCATGGGTTTCATGTTCTCTTCCAGCCTGTGTGTAGCTCTGCAGACTTTTATTCTTCAGTCTCGAATTTTGGAAAACATGGTACAAATCTTGCTAAAAATCACACTAAAATTTTCGAAATGATTGAAATAGAATTTTCTGACTGTCACTGACAAGAAAAAAATGGTTTCCTGTTTCCTGTTCCTGTCCTTACGGTGCGACAAAAGAGAGCTTTTCAAGTGCAAGTTTTGCTGTGGTTCTTGATGTTGACTTTTTTGATCTTAAGCAAGTGCTTTTTTTTCATCTGTTTTAACTAGGCGTAACTACAGTTTTTTACGTGATACTTACCTGGTACGCAATTTCTGTGGCTATGGGCTTGATGCGCTGCAGTTTCAGCTTTACATGCAGCGCCATTTGGGAGCCGCAGCTTCAAAGGCGGAAGCCACTGGTTTAACCTAGTTTAACCCTACTTGTAGCGCCGGGATCCGCCGCGACAAGTGGTGGATGCTTAATCCTACTGAAACTTCTGCCCACGCTGCGGTGTCTCAGTGGTTAAGACGCTCGGCTACTAAACACAAGTAACCTGGTTTGAGCCCGAACGGTTCAATTTCGCTGAGGCTGTTTTAGTGTGAAAGCACTACGAGAGTTGTTCATCGTCATTCATTTGTCAGGTATAGGCTGCATGACTCTCTTTGTTGGCTGGTGAACTTGAAAGACGCGTCGGAGAGACTCGCACATTGGAGTCACTCAAACAAACTTGTTTTGAATTGCCCGTGCGAGGCCATGCGGCTGTGACCTCATGAAATAGCTTAGCCAATCGAGCGGCAGCATAAACAAGATCGGACAAAATTCGTGGTCAATGGTGGTGAGCGCATAAGTGCATTCGCACTTAATGAGCACATTCCTCCAGATTCCTAGCTGTCTCTGTGAGAAACATCCGAGACAAGGTCGGCTAAGTAGTAAGCGGTATGTACCTGCTATACCCATGCTTTGTGAAACAGCTTCTCCAATTCTGAGTTGTTGTAATGCTGCCACATGAAGCTAGGAAAACAAGGGAAATGAACTGTTCTGCTGCGCTCTATTTTACCTGCTTTCTCGCGGGAAAGTTCGCATAATGTATTTGGTTGTTTTGCCTGGTTAGCAGACGACATTGTCTGGTGGAAAAACGGCAAAGCACTGTAAAAGTTCATGGATAAAAAGCAGACGAAAAATTTTAACTGTGACCACGGTAAATTGTTCGAACCATTTCACTCGTGACTTCTTCTTTATCGGCAATCGTCAACTTGCCTTGTGATCACTGATTCGATGTCGCACAATTGCACCGTGATCAAGCAGTTCTGTTATGTAGACGTACTGTCACTGAAAACTAAATTTTCAGTATATGGTATCTTAAGGTGCTTTTACGTTGTTGTAATGGATGGTTGCTCCCAGCAGCTAAGCCATGCGGCTAACATTTCAGTGCACTTGAGAGCCTGATAGTCTAACCCAGCTTAGCCGTATGTTAAAGTGACGGTGTGCACAGGACTGGGCCGTAGCTAGAAGTAGAGGGTGAGCTGGTTACAAGATTTTACGTAGATTGTGCACCATCAACACCATCACCAGCTGGGCTATGCTCACTGCATGGCAAAGACCTCCAGTATTCCTTCAATTAACTCGGTCCAGAGCTAGCTGCATTCATTTGACCCCTGAATAATAATAATAATAATAATAATAATAATAATAATAATAATAATAATAATAATAATAATTGGTTCACAGGAAGGGAAAGGCACAGTATCTGTCACACTTGCTCTGTGGACACCTGAACCGCGCCGTATGGAAGGGAGGAAGGTGGGAGTGAAAGTGGAAAGAGAAAGGGGAGCCGTAGTGGAGGGCTACGGAGTAATTCCGACCACCTGGGGATCTTTAACGTGCGCTGACATTGCACAGCACCCGGGCGCCACTTTGTCTCGCCTCCATCGAAACGCAGCCGCCGTGGTCGGGTTCGAACCACCCTGGCGGGGCTCATTTGACCCCTGCAAACTTGACATCTTTTGCCCACTTAATTTTCTTGCTTTCCCTTAAATTTCACTTCGTTACCCTTAGAGACCGTCCATCATCCTCTCTTCGCAGTTTACTGTATATAAGTTTCAAACACTGCTAACTGTTCCAAAATTGCATTATATCTTTTACGAAAAGTCACTAACCTTCAGTTTTTCCTCCTTGATAAAAATCCAGGTATATATGTTATTTAAAGTTAAAACCGGCTGAATACTTTCGGGGAATGTACCTCTGAGAGCCAGGAACTACGCACCATTTTCAGCTGGCAGACCAACCGCCCAGATTGTTTCAGCAACACATTTATGAATGCAATTTTTTTGCATTTCGTGAAATTGCACGCTAACACTATCTGCAAATCTTCCCCAGAAACGCTTCTCTGCTGTTGCTGTCAGAAACATACCATTCTTTTTATGGCAGTCTTACCTACTCGGTGTGAGCGCATACAAAGATTAAAAACCAACCTTTTGCTGCTATTTGATGATTAGACCAGTGCTGTAAATTTGTCCATAACAGTTTCTTACAATATTTTGCAGTTGCATCACGATTAGAAGTGATGACTGTCCCACTCTGGTGAATCAATTTTTAGGGCAGATACAGGCGAAATATAATGCTTCCGTCTACTGTGTGATGCAAGTCCACATTAAAAAGCCGCAGGCGGTATAAATTTTTTTAGTCCTCCACTGCACCATTTCTCATCCTCGCTCTTTGGGGCGTTGATCTTTAAAATCAAACCAAACATTTGGAGACACTTAGGTCAGCCTTTAAAGGTATGGGCAACAGAGTTCATGGCTCCTGTGCAAGACTCGCGGATTCTCGCTTGTGTACATGTACTTTGCTACTCGCTTAATCTCTAATCGCTTAACTTGTGCATCTATATCTCGTACATACTCATCAGCACAGAGTCCCTGCATTAAAGCCCCGCTTCAACAGAGTCATACGAACGTACCTGTGTGGCACGGATGTGCGTGATCTTGCAAGGCATTCTTATTCTCATTTTGTTTAATGTCCATTTATGTTGTCATTTTTTAATTATGAGATTTACAGGCAGTAGCTTGCTTCTGTTTCACTCAGTTCGAATCCAGCATAATGTCAGTGATCATGCCACGGATAACATATGTGTGATTACCTTTTCGATAACAAAGAGAAGGCCGACCTGAGAATAGGTTTTGAGAAATTGTTGTACCGCGGGAAGACATGTTATATTAAATAAGACCAAACTAACTAAATATGTTTAACACTGTGGCAAACTTTGTGTTAGTCTCTGAATGCCAAACTGCCAAGCAAAACGATGCCAAATTATGTCAAACAGTGCTTTCGCACATTTTGAAAGCTTGTTCCGCGGAAAGGCCGCTGTTACCTGGCATCGCGCCAATAGTCGCCAGACGTGTCTGAGAAATAGGCACGCTATTGCGTCAACCCTTCATTGATGCCTAAGCATCTCCCAAATATTTTTCCTCCCATACACAGAGAACATTTGCCTCAAGTTTTAAGAAGTTGTGGCAAATATGAAAGCTGAGCAGTTATATAAAACCGGGAAAAGGCAGAAAATTGTATTGTGTACATATTGTGGGCAATCCAATTTTGCATTTGCATACACAAGAGCACATTGATGCTACATTATAAGCATTATATTACAAAACGTTAGAAAATATTGCAAGCAATAGAAGAAGGTGAATGAATTAAAATGAAAACTGCAGATACAGCAGTCTGACATCTGTGTCAGCTGCAGCGCTTTCTGTCTTGAGCTGTGGCGTTGTTCGCAGCTTTCCAAGGGCCGCGGGAGCTCTGCCCTATCCCGCATCTCTGAAGAAGGCATCCATCATGGTTGTTCATGCGGGATAGCTGTTCAGGTAGGAGGCACGCTTCTCAGTCTCGAGGAACCGAGTCCAGAGAGCTTCCCATCGGCGAACTTTCATCAAGGCGTTCTTTTCAGCATGGAACTCCTTCAGCCTGTGCAGCTCTTGCTCGAGTTGCTCTAGCCTCTAGTCAGACAGGCCTTCGTGACCCCCTTCTAAGTGAAGTAAAAGAAAGCAGCAGGTATTAGCGACCGTTTCATTTCCAACCCGCTAAGCCAGTGAAAACTACACAATGATCACTGAGTTCTGTAAAACCATCAGATGTATGCTCATTTTGGGGTGAATGCCACCTCATAGCTGCAATAAATCCTGTTCGGCATATGCGCTGTCACTCCGTTCTCGCAGATATACTCCTCCACAGTCTATCACATCCAACTGTGTTTATCTCTGGGACGATCGGTTTATTGCTTTCCACATTGCATGCCCTACCCTTGCGAATTTATTCTTAACCTCAGTGAAGGTATTTTGAATTCGCGCTTGTTTCCTAGACCACTATTCCTTGCTTTTTTCGACTAACATTGTCTTTATCATTTTCCATTCCACAGATTGCTGCGCCCCCTGTGCTAAGTGTTTTAAACGCATATTGATATTTCCATCAGAAATATTATCGTGCTTGAATAGCTTAAGGACAGCCACTTGATGCTTTTTTCACCTCGAAATAATAAATATATTAGCAGGTAGTTTTTGCAGGGAGGCATAAAATTTTGTAAAAATCAGATAGTTAATGAAAATAAAATCAGAATGCCATTATTTATCAAGTGAACCCTCAAATAATCGTGGGAATAACTTATTTTTAAGGAACATATCGAAATTGTAGACAAAAATTTACTACTGGTGGGAGACTATCTGCACAGAAATGATTGATGACATGCTACTTCACACACTGTTTCGGGAAATATTATTTGCTCCGTCCATTATATCCCATAGTAAACAGCCTTACTTGCAGCTGAAATGGTGCTGAATTCACCTCAAACTAAGATATCACCTCTAGCTGACATCTTTCTCGAAGAATACATTTCAAGCCATTTTTTTAGCCTCCAAGTTCATATCAAAGGCGAAGGATACTAGTATGCTGTTATTCGTGACCTTGGGGTATCTATAGGAGATGCAGTCAAGCCCCTTTTTTCCCCGCTTTTTCTCTTTCGTGGTCCGCACCTGATGCTCCTATACTTACTCTAGTTCACTGGTACACTTCCCGCATACTGGTGGGCAAAAGCATCCTTTATGTTCCATGGATTACCATTATAGATGGCCCAGTTATTTGCGACTGGGTAGCGAATGCTATGCATGGAAATAGGGAATGTTTACTGATCCCAAGTCAAAGTGAAATCAGGCGTGTCTCCCAGACAACACAGTTGCATAGCACCTTGACTAATGCTAGCTCCTCGTGGGGAGTTTTTATTCCACACCTATTCATTCGCAGAGTTGCAGTAAGCCCAAAAGGAGGAGCCATGCGCGCGGTGTCAGTGATACGTCAACTTACAGAAGGTGCTGGCAGGGGCAGCAACAGCACCGCGGACGATTGCGTTCCAAGCTACAGCATCTCGGCCAATGGTGATAGACTGGCTTGCCGCCTGCATATGTGCCACCAGCATCAGTGCATGGCATATAGGCCGTTTCTTGCACTGCTGAAAATGGGGCGCGAAGGCCATGTCGCCAGTTGCGCCTGAAAAGATGTCCACCATATTCAGGTGAAAACAAACCCACATTGGATACCAGTTTGTGAATGTGAAAGTAAATACACGCGTGCATCAAAAGAGGATCAGCAACTACCGGATGATAAAAACATGAGTTCACACCACATTTGGCTTTTATGAAAGCTATGCAGATCGATGTGGAGGAGTTCAGGGGCAGAGAAATGCAAACGAGAATTAAAAACCATGCCTTAATGCCTACTGTGGGTGCTCAGCTATGTCGGCGTTGAATCACACCAGGATTCCGCATAAGTTCTCTTGAAGCTTTATCGAAGAGAACATGTGCATGTGTCTTGTTGCGCTCATGTTAATTTACATGCACCAATCTAACATCGCAGTCCTATCAGCCATCTGTGTACGATGACTGACAGCTGCTTTTTGTGTGAGCCTCATAAGCTTGAGAAAGCAAGGCAGGCAGCATCGTCTTTCCAAAGCTGTGTGCGGTGTACTCAACTCAGTACAAACATCTGCTTGTCCTCAATCACATGGGCTCTGTTCTACGGGCACTATCACTTTCTTGTGCGGCCATGCTGAGCGAGTCAGGAGTTCGTGCTAGTGAAACATTACTCGGGCTTGCACGGAGAGGGCAGTTATCAATAATAGCAATATAACGACTGTTTGAAATAACACCAAACCTCAAGACTAGTCTAGTTGTTAGTGACGGCGAGGCTGCAACTCAAGAGCATGCCCACAGAACTAGCATGCCACATTTGGTGATTACAAGTTACATTGATATTGTTTAATTTCATATATAATTACGATTGAAGAAACAACTAAGGCTTTAATGCTAAAGTTTTTATCCTTAATGCACCTAGGCACATCATCTTGTTATGTCGACTAGTGACAAAATGACAGTGTTATTACTTTATATTAAAAAAAAAAAATGTACAAATGGTATGCAGAAAAAGATTTGCAACGTTCGATTTATGTTTTCGGCCCTTCACATAACATCATATAACGAAGAAGAGTAGACTAAATAGATGCTGTTCACGAGTAAAAGTAGCGTGCATTATGTGCGCCGAATCTAATGGGCATTTTCTTGCGCAGGCCGTCAGACGGCGAATAAGGATCGAAAATTGCGACTTGTGAAATCATGTCGCCATCTCTAATGTCTTCTAGATTGTAATATCAGTGATGCTAAAGAGCTTCAGATCCATTTGTTAGTGCGATAGCTTGTAAGAATGTGTTTCCATTCGTGCAGTTCGTCTATGCAATGCACTAGAATGGACTGATCTCACGCATGGCTTCATTTCGAGGCTCGAGGCTGATTAGCCAAAATCATGGCCACTGATTGGTTTGGGCACATAGGTGTCATCCGTGGCCTTTCTTTCTATTCTAAGGCATTTTTATCTTTCTTTCCTTCAATGCATGCATCCTGCAAAACACCTGTGATGGATTGATAACGAGCATTCGCCCTCAAATGGATTGATAACGCGCCTTCAAATCGCACAACTCCACACCCCACGACCGGTTGCTACACCTGGCTACTCCAACAATTTCAGCTATTGTTAGTAGAAGGTATGGACACTGCAAACCACTCTGGATGGCGCTGTAGTTTTCATTAGCTCAGAGATAAATGTGGGTGTGGGTTCAATTAGCTTCATTTAAATGCAGTATGGATGAAGCACCTCACATTTCGAATGCCAGGAGTCCACTATATGCCATCACTATCCAGTCAGACAAAACCACAAGTGGCTGTCTTTTCATCTGCATGCTGTTTAACTAGGTTGTGCAGATACCTTAGGTCACTGAGAGCTGGTTCCGAGCAGAATCAGGCGTGAATTTAAACCCTTATATTACCCACCAATAAACTACCATCTCGATTCTTCTGAGCTACTCCTGGTGTAAACTGCACAGCAGCTGGCTGAATGCATCTGAATAGGTGCCCTGACCGAAAGCCTCGAATGAAGGGCCTCACCATGGTACAGTGGTTAAGATGCTTGACTACTGTGCCAGAGTTCCCAGGTTCGATTGCGACCACCGGCAGCTGCGTTTCGATGGAGGCGAAATGGATCGAGTGGTGTCCGTGTGCCATGCGATATGTCAGTGCACGCTAAAGAACCTCAGGCGGTCGAAATTTCTGGAGTCTTTCACTACAGCATCTCTCATAGCCTGAGTCGCTTTAGGACATTCAATCGTACAAGCCAAACCTCCAATAAAGGTTTCGGACAAGTAACCTGCAGAAGGAATCGGCCACTGCACCAAACCTAGTCAGCAGATATGATTTGGGAGCAAACTAACCCTGCAGTTCGCTGGGAGTATGGCAGATGACTCTGCGGCGCAAATGCTTCTAGAAATTTAAGTGCACCTTGGGCTTCATCGTGGTGGTGGTGGTAGTCGGGGGCGCATCTTCCCATGGTCCTGGTGTCTCGTGGAAGTGAGCCGACGGAGCGCAAAAAGAACTGCGAGCGACATGGCTGCCCTGATGACCGCGTGATGCGGGTCATCGGGGATGGTTCTGCACTGTGAGCTGAAGCCAGGAGCCACATCGATGAAGCTGGGCAAGGGGCAGGTCGGGGCGGCCTGGGTGGACACACATATACCTTGGTGATGCCTCCTCGACTTTTAGGCCTGGAAGAACGATTAACTGCGTTCCATGGCTCACGCAGCTCAGCAAGCTCGTGCAGCAGGTGAATACCTTGAGAGATTCTTCCTTCTTGCCGTTCATTTTGCGCGTGCACAAGGAAACACGTCAACAGCATTTTGGAGGCAGTTGAGGAAATAGGAATGCATTTCATGTCGACAACCACGTAAATTTGGCCTCCGTAGTTCTCCAGATACACTGAAAGATGGATAAAAAAAATATCCATGCAGGCTTTCAGAAAGAAGGCGAAACAGACGTTGATGAACTAAGAAGCAAGCTTTAAAGAATTAATACATAAATTAAAAAAAAAACAGCCATGTCCTCGCTTTTAACATTCCAATAAAACCAGTAAAGTATATGTACTTGACCCAGGTAGCACTGAAATATTAGAGCAATGTTACTTTTTTGTTTCAGTCGAACATTATTTTGATGTGTTAATGTCCTTTTCTTCTAATGTTTTAGCAGTGTTACATATAAAGATTAATATAATGTTTCAATAAACATTTAAACATAAATCTAATATGTATGCAACATAAATGTAACATTCGTTAAAATGTAGAGCAACCTTGCACGAGCATATAGGCCTATTGCAATTGTGATGGTACACAGCTCGCACGCTTTGCAAAAACCACAACACAACTCCATAATACAACAGATACCATTCCTACACTCACCTCTGAACAAATAGCATAAAGTCAACCTTTTATATCCATCGGTGACGGGTGTTCCATCAGTGGTAGTGGTAAATGGATTATAAGCAAAACTTTCTAATAAAATATTAGGGCTATGCTTGCATTCTACGGTGGGCATCATCTCAAAGTTCTAGTTGCAAAGAAGTGTTATTGACAAAACATGGTTACTGGAAAAATAAGGGCAAGAGTGCTGGGACTCTGAGTTTGAAATAAATATGCTATGTTGTTTTATAGCTCTGATCCAAATATTACTTTTAACATTTATGAGACAATATTGAAACAACATTTGTTTGCAATATTATTTTAATGTTTATAATGCAACACGAAACATTATATAACATTACCATAACATTCAAAAGTCAACATTAGTAAAATGTTTCGAATGTTTTACTGTTATTTTTGTATCACAGAATGGGGGGGGGGAGGTTGTTAGGCAACATTCAGGCAACTTATATAACGATTTTATAACATTATTCTAATGTTTGTTGCTGGGGAATTTCATAGTGCAGTGCCGTTATATTTAATCTAGCAATAAAATCTGCTACTTTTCCTGAGTGTGTGAGCTAGAGAGAAGTTATTTTTTTTAAAGGAGAAACAGAAATTAATTCCAATTATCGGCAAATATCTATAATATCTATTCCCAAAAGGTATAGAAAATATAATTACCTGCGCCTTGTAAAATTTTAGGCAAAATTAGTGCTCAGGCCAACATTACTAGAACAAATTGGCAGTGGCTTAGCTCAGCTATGCCAGGGTATACGTATCAAGAGGTATGTTTCCCTGGCTACCCTGGCTGGGCTTGTTGTGGTCATTAATGTTTAGCAATGAGAGACAGCCTTATACCATAGGGGGCACTTTGGACCACTAAAGTGCGATGAGGTGAAAGTGCCTGTTGCGCGGTGCTCTGATGCCCTCTGCTACGACTCCTCTTTTTCTCTGTTTTCAATCCTACCTTCCTCCTTTTCCTTACGACTTGGGTAAGATGTCCGCAGAGAATTGTGACAGATACTGCACCTTTTCTTTCCTCTAAACCAATTTGAAACGCCGTTGATGCTTGCTACACTGAGTCTGCTTCTATATGCTGTGTGGTGCGGTGCTCGAGGAAGCGCCAAATGAATGGCGCCGCACGGATGCCTGGATCGAATGCCCGGCGTCACTAGTAGTGACGTCATGGCCAGATGTACTGTCATGACTTCACTTCTGGTTAGCCAGTCATTGTCATTGCTCATGACTAATGACTTTTTAATACCAGTTAGTGACTAATTAGTCATTAGGTAGTACTGTTCATAATGACTAGTTAGCCATCAGAGGTAGGCAACCTCATGAGGTTGACCTCAACCTCATGAGTGAGATGAGGTTAAGGTGAGGTCAGCGACAGCTCGAAATTTTTTAAGTGAAGTCACGAAATTGGACCTCAACCTCACGCGTGAGTTTGAGGTTGAGTGAGGTCGTCATTGTGTGAGGTTGAAATTGTGAGGTCCAGGCTTTTTACTGTTGCCATGGCTTACTTCGAAGAGCGCCCCTTCTGACGCAGAGTTTGAGCGTACTGCCGCGGTGTGCTCGCGGAGACTCTTGGTGTTCAGTTACCCCACGTTAGGACGACTGGATGCTGCAGCCCCTTCCCAGCTCTCGTTATTCCACCGTAATGTCCACGGCCCGAGGATGCTTCCCTCTGGTCTTCTTGGAAGGAATTATTTTTTTTTTTTATGGCACAAACTCCTCGTGTCCCCCGCCTCCCACCCCCGCTCAGTCTGACTTGTTTGTGCTTGTACCGATGCTTGCCGCCGGCTCAAACACCCAGGGGCGCGCAAAGCACATAACTCACGGTAACCTGCGGGGCTTTCGTTGGATGCTGCAAACAGACAAGCAAACTAAAAAGCGAAGAAAATTGTTTTTGCAGAGACGGCGCGGAGCAGTACTGTTTGTCGTGTGCATGCCCGTTTCCAGGCGCTGACGTCATGGCTGCTGCCTTACATTCGATGAAGGATCCCTCTGTACATTATAGGAAACTTAACAGAAACTGGTGCAGCGAAATTGTTAGAGAATGTGATACTGACAGATCAAAAAAAAAAAAGGAAGACACGAACAAACCAGGGAAACTGGCACAAAACCGTTAAGCATTTTATAGAGGTCTTCCCTTTCGAATCGTACACTACCTTTGTATATTCTGGTCCTGTAAATTTGTATTCTTATATTCTCCAGGATAACCTCTCTTTGGTCTTATGCTCCTTGTTCCTTCTCATAGATTCACAGGTGGCCCCAAATAACTGCAATGCCGAATCATTGCAGCATGGTATGAAGGTATTAGCATTCCTTATATAACCAATATAGCGGTAAAACATACAAGAAGATGAGCCGGACGGCGCAGCTTATAAGATGCAGCTGGTATACAGGAAAGAAGCCTGCGCATGTTAACCATTTACCTAGATGGACGAGACAAAAAAATTATATGGGGCTTGTATACAGTAAAGCCCCAATAAAAAAAAAGTTTTTGCTACGCAAGGCCCTTTGTTCATCTCTCAAATTCGAGTGAAACCAAGCAGTGTAAGAGAAGGAGGATGGTAAGGGATTCTTAATTTTATAATACAGGTCTCTCTTGAAATCTCTTATTTAGGTGCAGAAAAAAAAAAAAAAAAGCGTTTTCGTTCGTTTTTTGGAGCTAAAAAGTATTGAGATGCTTTCTGGCTCGACATTTTGGTGTTTAGACGGACGAATTGGTGTGGCAAACTGAGCGTGTCTCTTTTGTGCTGCCGTCTGCTTGAATTGGACAAATTAATCGGATGAAAATTTTTATGGTCAGATGTCGGAATAATGTAATCAGACATTCGGTTTTTCTTTAAATCAATTGAGAGATATGTGAATGAAACCAATTACATGCTAGCACTGAGGAATGCAGTACTAAGTCGATGTCTCAAGCCTTCTATACGCTCTGGGAAGTGCAGTTCTCTTCTATTTTTAGTGTGCGACACTTTTTAGTACTTTCGTTAACATGGTATTTCTTTTTATATATTTTTTAAATCAATTGAGATATATGTGAATGAAACCGATTACATGCTAGCACTGAGGAATGCAGTACTAAGTCGATGTCTCAAGCCTTCTATACGCTCTGGGAAGTGTAATTCTCTTCTGTTTTTAGTGTGCGACACTTGTTAGTACTTTTGTCAACATGTTATTTCTTTTTATATATTTTCTTGTATGTCATTTACGTTCGCGCACTGCCCAACAGAGAGCAGGCTTCTTCCCTCACTGTTGGCTATTTCTTTGGCATCTTTACTTACCGGCACGGTCATTTAGTTTTTCTCTTTTTTTTGTGTGTGTTGCAAGTATTGCAAAGCGCAATGTAGTCTCTGAAAGCGGAGCTGACACACATACGCCATTGCCTTTGGTGTGTATTGGTGACAGTTCAGCATTCACCGCATGAGCAAAACCAGATGCCTAGGGACGACGAAGGAAAGAGCGCGTGCACAGCAGGGAGCCCGGTCCCTCCGGGCAGTGTGCTCACCTCCTTTCTGTTGTTGTTGTCTTTATTTTACGTTTATGTGCTATAACTATACGACCCTAATGGGGAAACGCCTTCTCTGGATGCACGTGCGGTGCATACGGCGAAGCAGCTTCAGAGACACCATCGTGCAATTTATTAGTTAGTCTTTAAAGGAAAACAGGTGAATACCACAAAGAAACTCGTCTCAGACTTGTTGGCGAAATGGTATCCAGCATTCTGTTCAGACGTGGGTGGGAGTTGGGACATTTTGCTCCAGCAAAATTTGACGGGCGAGCCGATGTTCACGACAGCAAAGTATTTCACATTTAACCCTCTTTCCTAGCAGTTTTGACCCCTATAGTTTTTTTAATGTAAGCATGGTGTTCGAAGAAACAATTTCTTCTCTCGTAATACGTCACGGGACGAGAGTTATCGACAAACACCTAGGAATTGGCCGGTTGGGACCTCATAACATCAACAGCATTCCTCTTCAAAATTTTCTAAAGGTATTCCTATTTTTTCCTAATTTAATGCTTTTGGTCGCAAGATAATGTACTTTATTAAAAAAAAAGGTTGGCAACCATGGAATGTTTTTCAAATTAAGAAAAAGGTCATATCGTCATTGTTGTCATCATCACTATGGTCAACAGCATTTGTCTTTTCAGTATATTGTCACGTACTGGTGACAAGGCCGTACACGCTAAAAGAAGACACAGGCGTGATGGTACTGAAATAACTCTTTATTGGGGCTGACTTGCGCCCGCAAAAGAACTAAGCAACTCGACGGCGGCGATAGCAACAAACGCGCTTGTCGGTCGTCGAACAAAGAATGCCGTCACACTCCTCAACGCTCAATTTAAAGGCTGCTCAGAACAATCTGGATTACGTCGCAAACAGCTACCAGCAAGGGCTGGAACATTGTGGAAAAACACACGAGTGGCCGGAATCTTTGAGATCTCGGTGCATCTTGCGCTACAACGAAACTGATAAAGATGTGACTAGCGACATCGAGCATTAACAAACAAAGATTACGGAACTGATACGCGATCCAGAATCAGAGTGATAAGCCTTTATGCCGGCGGCTGTTAAAAAAACAACAAATACAGTTTTGAAGGTTTTGCGGCAATATAGACCTTTTTAGTTTCGATGCCTGGGTGTAGCCATCTTAGTTTGATGGTGGTGCCCCGTATGAGCCAAACTGGGAAAGTCCGCTCCGGCTCCTCTTGACGCCATCTTGGGCTGTGCTGTTCATGTTGATGCTGCGGTGCGGTAGTGTAAAAGTGCTGTTTCGCGGTGCTCGTGAAAGCTATCCGACACCTTAGTGCTATTTGTGCCTTGTTTGAGCACACGAGCAAACCGTATACCATCCGCTTGGCATGGCGGCAGCTGTTGGGAACAGCACTAGCAGCCGGGGTGACTGTGAAGGACTGTGCTCCACTTCCGCAGTGAGGGCGTATCTTTCACGATACATGTTTTTTCCATTATATTTTATAATTGCAATGGTAACTGTACACACAAACACAGCGAATGAATCGTACGGGCAGCTACCGAACGCAGAATATTACGAATATTTCGGAACATTACGAAAGACGCTAATTGCCAGTTATCGCATACCCATTCGATTCCCGTAAAGATACGGCGGACGTCGATATACAGGCTCATGGTGTTGGTTTGTCGCACCGCGACTCACGATGAGGTGCTACAGTGCTGCGAAGAGTTCATCCATTCTAACATAGATCACGGATCACGCTCTTCACTCAAGATTGTGTACGGCAAGCATCGCTTGTCACGCACATAGATGCAAGCGATGCGACGTGCTGAATCAGCTCCGCCAGCTGGCATCGAGATACGCACTTCACGAGCAGCTTTTCGCACTAAACTATCACCTCGATCTGCCCGTAATGCGAGCGAGCTATTCCTAGCATATACGCTGTCTTAGGTCCTGCATCGACCTCCGAAGATCTAGCGCCGGCACAACACACACACCTCGCCGTGCAGAACATCCGGCAGTCCAAAGTATGTATGTGAAATGGCATCATGCTCGTTCCTCACATGCAGACCGAGGAAACGGGATGTTTCTAGTTAAATTCTTCGTTTGAATTCTTCCTCAGAGCCGTGGCAGAAGACATGCCGAATCAGAAGAGGCCTACGCTGCTGCTGCGGCGAGCTGCACGTCAACTCGTCGAGGCGAAGACCTGCTGCACCGCAGTACAAGAGTGCACAACCGGAAAGCCGGAAGCGCGAATAATCCGAATTCCGTATACGAACAGGAATGTTGTTTGGTATTTAGGGGAAAACTAGACAAGTGCTCAGCCTGCATCTTTTTCTTGTCGTTGAAGTTTGCGTACATGTAGTTTAAACCCCCGCATGCTCGAGGTTAGCGTGACCCGACTGAACGGCCGCAGCTTTGAAACGAGCGGGAGATATGCATGCGTTGCCTGACTTAGGTACGCGGTAGAAAATGTGCGCTGCACATTTCGTTGCTGAAGCTGACTCTTGAAATTTTGCAGAGTGTGCCATGCAAGTGATCGTTGCTACAACCACGCATTCATATTCCCACGGCTGGCCTACCCCGAGGCGCATAAATGATCAAACCGTGGATGTATCAATGATCGAAGAGATGACGGATTTTCATCGGCGCGAAATCTATAGCTACCAGTGCGCAGTGTTAGAGAAATTCTGCCTTGACCATGCACAATTCAGTGTTTCAGGTGTGGTCAGTAGCTATAAGTTTCAACAGTTCGCCTCAAGTCGGCGGCGCCAGCGATGGACTGGCGGAGCGATTTTCCACGCTACACCGCTGTCTTGCTAGAAAGCCTACCTTGGCGGCGTTTGATATTAGCTGCTTTTTGTGGGCCCCGTAATTGAAAGCAACGCCTTCAGAAACGCGTTAAATGTTCAAAAATGTGTTCTCTTCAACAGTTTCACTCCAGGCTGTCAAAGCAGGCGGACGCTGATAAGCAGTTGAGCACTCCAGTCGAAACCAAACATCCGCACGTCTTTAGAGATCTGTAAAATGGCCTTCAGTTTTTAAATTTATTGGAATAGGTCACTTTCCGATCGCTGGGACATTGACCCTCATGACAGCGCTGTCACGTGATTAAGGACCACACCAGACCGAAAGCTTATCTCGTATAACATAGCTAACCAAAGTATACCTTACAGCGTTCTGTTGATTTTTATGGTGCATAAGCGACTAATGCTGCCATGCACCAAGAACAAGGTTTAATGTATTTATTTTGTGTGTAATGACTAAAATGTTCTTTAGGATGTAGCTTGGAACATTTTAGGAAACCAAAAATGCAGGAAATTTGCACGCCTCTCCTAGCATCATGCTGGAATGGAAAGGGATGTGTTGCAAAATTGTACAAAATGTTTTCCTCTTATTTTCTCGACTCTGGCGCACATGTAAGTAAGATATGGTTTATTGTTAGTTCATCTCCACAGTCCTTGCATATTGGTTTGTCCTCTTTCATAAGTATGAAGCTGTGCGTCAGGTGTGGGTATGTGTTTTGTGAAGATGACCTAAAATGTCCTCCATGCTGTATTTTTGATGACTGCATGATTTCCATTCCTCGATGACAGTTTTGACAAAGTATAGTTTGTAGTTTATTTCAATGTTTCAAAAATCCTGCTATTTCACTCTCACTTTTCTTTGTACAAGCTTCTTTGTATCTTCATGCAGCATATTCACCCTCTGTAATTTTGCATTGCGGCAAGGTAACCTGGTTATTTCTTTTCATCACCTTTCAAGACAGCTGTCCCGATTTCATAAAGTTTAGGCTTTCTGACGACAGGAACTCCTTGGAAGTCATAGAAATAAATGAGATCCACAATCATGAGCTATCTAGGGTATGCATATACATGTCCATTGCTCAGTGGAATGGTGTCAGTATGCTGTTAGAACAGGTCTTGTGGTAACAACAACCATTGTCTGAAGGTTCTTTAATGGGCATTGAAATGCTATGTAACTGCAGGTACTGACAGAACTCTTGATCATGTTATGTGATGATGCCATCCTTGCATGCATATAGGTATACATTTCAGAATCTGCAATGCACCACTTGACCATTTGCCACCAGTTTGTGCGAAAATGTATTTTTCATGCATGTTAACCAGTATTTACCAGATGAACCCTGTGCACAAGCCAAAAGTGCCATGAGCCAAATGTCACGATGCCACACGACATGGCAGGAGCTGTTAACTCAAGCTTACAAAGTTATATTTGAAATATGTTCTGGGGCGTTTCAGCTCCGATTAGGAAGGTTACTCCTAGGCCATGGAGGCATGTTTGTACAGTTTGGTTAACGTAAGGCTTACAGAGGTCTATGCCAGGTTGTCTATCACATAGCAGGGCAGTCTATGACTGTATGCTAATGAGTATGTCTGAGATAACAGAGGCATGAATTAAGGATTTAATAATTAAGTTTGTAGCAAAGGGCATGTAAATTAACGGGAATGCACAATGGGATCTGCAGACAAGAGCCATTAACGCTGGCGCATCATACCCTTACAGGTGGAGATTAGGAGTCTCCCTAATTTTTTCTCTGCTCAAGGCTTGTCATTTTCTTCGTTCTTCCAGGTGAGGAAGATGTGAAAATGATAGCATCGAGAATGCCAGAGACCATCGTTAACAAGGATGCTGAATTTCAGAAAAGGTGGGTGACTAGTAATGCTGGCAACAGTTGAAGCTAAGTGGAAAGGCATGAAATTGAAATGCAACGTATGTAGAGACATGTTGCGAGACGACCAGTTTGTGGTGTGCGACATCTGTCTCCATTAGTTTCATCAAGTGATTGGTCAAAGCTGACGGGGCATGTGGTTTTGGGATAAGTGCAATGTAGTAGAAAAGATGCAACCTTGCCCATTAACAATTGGAGTTCAATAAGTGCATTGTTTTGTTTTTGTAAGATGTTCATGGTTTCCATGCAAACATTATGAGTAATAATAGAGTCGAACACTGAGCTAGTTGGTCACACATCTCTTGGAAGAAGGCAGCAGAGCAGGTAACAATACAAAGCGTAAAAGGCACACACACGCACACAAGGAGAACGCTGCATGTGTGTGCCTCTTACGCTTTGTGTTGTTGTTACCTGCTCTGCTGCCTTCTTTCAAGAAACATTGAGAAATTTCTTCCTAGAGAATGTTTGCTGAAATGTGAATATAATGTGCAATAAAACGTGTTTTCTTGCTATTTACTTTTCCTTGTATACATTAGTTCTGTGAAGGAAACCACAAGCTAGAAGGAAATGCAATGGCATGCATTTTGTTACTTGGCCCATTGTGCTGGCTCAGTAGTTAGAGTGCTTGGCTGCTGAACCCATAGACGCAGATTCGGTTCCAGCCACAGCAGGGGCATTTCAGTAGAGGCGAAACAATAGGCCATCATGCACCGTGCGGTGTCAGTGCATGTAAAAGAACCCCAGGTGGTCGAAATTATACTGGAACCTTCAACTATTGTGTTCCTCATAGCCGTAGTTGTTTTGGGATGCTAAACCAGATATTATATATCACATCGTACTCTGAGTAAGATGCTATTCATGGTCAGTTAATCATACACAAAATGACAAATTTTTTCTGCATGGTATAGCAGCTGTTGTACAGTTTTATTTTAGCCTTCATGAAGAATATCACACTGGCTCCACATGGCCTTCTGTCGACCCTTGATATGTGTCACAATCACACACCCGAGTATGTATTTGTCTAAGGGCACCTATGCATGCATGGAGGGAACCGTTACTTTCCATTTGTCAGAACTGAAATGCATAATCCGTATCTTTCCTGTAATTCAACTGCCTGCTATTTGAACTGTCCAGAATTGATGCAAGTTTCAAAGAACTACAATTAGCAAATTAATCCAAGCAGGAAACCATGCCAAGAACTACTTCGGTTTCATCTTTAACAACTGTTTGAGAACTAAAATTAGCCAAATGTTGTAAAACATAGATGAGAGGTTACAAAATCTAAAAAACAACACATCCTACCTTTGGCATGTAGAGTTTCACATGCTAAAGTGACATATGTAGCTATGAAGAATACTGTAGTGGAGAGCTTCAGACTAATTTTACTGCCCAGGCTTTGTACGTTGCGTTGACACCTTGCAGGAAACAGATGCATTTGCATTTCACTTGCACCAAAGTGCAACTGCCATCATTGCCATTAAACATCACGACCTTGGGGCAAGCAGCCGAATGTGCCGCTGTGATGTCGCAGCGTGTACGTATATGCTATACACGTCAACCTTTCCAGCATTACAGCTGTCCCATGCATGGCAGATACTATTCATGTTCAGCTTTGAACTGACAAGTTTAAAAGTGCACCATTTGTATTTGTCTAGCATGAAAAAGAAAGGAAACTAAGAAAAAATGAACATAATATACTGAAAAAGCACTAGTCATTAATACATGACGCATATTCGTTCCTTTATTAATGATAAAGTGGCCTTCAACAATAGTACAAAGCCTGAACATTTAGGAAGGTGCTGTGCCAGGCAGCTATTTTACAGCAACCTGAACCATTTCACCTGTAGTAATGCGCATCTCGGCGGTGTGGGCTGGGCACTTATTTTTCGGCCCATTCCAACATGCGAAAACTGCATCATGTTTCCGAGTTTTGAGCTCTGTAGTGCAGTCTGATAATAAATTGTCGATGACTTATTTTCGTGCACAGCGCGTGTAAATAAATTACCACTGCACCTAATAGACACTGACATGCACGTGGAACATCGCCGATCATAAACGGACAGACTGATGTCCGTCCGGACATCGGCGCACTCATCACAGCACCCTCGTAGTCTCACACAGCACACTAGTAGGACGTAATCCGTACATCACAGCATCTCACGGTAAGCACAAACCACACATTCCAGTTGTACAACAAACACGAATGATCGATGCTTGGGCTAGAGACACGCCGGCGGTGCCCAGCTTTTTCAGCGTCGCTTGTATATGTAGAACTTGCAGCACCAAACCTCAATGCGAGCAGAAAGCGTGACGCATCTCATCACAGATGGAAGTAAGGAACCTTTGAAGAATCAAAACTACGTAACTACATAACGACCGTCGTAGACGTTAATCCACATGATAACGAGGGCCAAATGAGCGGGCGTGCGGGCCGCGGGCTGGCCGTCAACACCGCGATTACATGCGCTTGCGCTCTGGTCGTGCTTGCCACCCTGCCGCGGTCCAACTCACGTAAACCTATCATCATGCCAACACGTAGTCTATCACCCATTCTAGGCACTATTCTTGCCACCGTACTATTCTTTGTAATATTTCACATTTCACGCATGTAGTATGTAGTACATACTTCTTGCACCTCACACACCTCGTACCAACTTCGATTTGGCTACACAAGGCTACCAAGTTGCTGCTACAACCACATCTGGGGATCTCGGATCCGTCCGGCTTTCCCGACGGATCCCAAGGCCCATATCGGAGAAAAATGCGTTGGGTCTTTCGGACGAACCCCACCTGTCGGGTCCGTCCGCCATACACCTCCCAGATCCGTCCGGCATATTTCCCGGATCCGTCCGACGTATCCCGAAGAAAAACGCCACAGCCTTAATTTAACGTGAAGTGCGACCCATTTCGATATACGATCGAGTTATCCTTCAACAATGTATACTTTCAAGTTAAACCAGGCTAACAAACCACGGATAACCACCAGACCATCTTTATTGGAATGCTCCGTCGCTTCTGCGCATGCGCCAGCTGAATGAAGTGAGGAGGAATAACTTACCGGACGTGACGTAAAACTTGTTTTATGTTTTGTTTGTAAAATGTTTGCCGCCTCTCGTCGCCGTTTCTAGCGATAGGCCGATAGCTGGTCGCCAGTGTCGCCGGCTCCGTGATCGCTCGCGAGTCGCAAGCCGGACTTGACTGTGGCGATGGTGGCGGACGGGTTTCTTGGCATCGTAGCTTGAATATCGTAGTCGAGTGGCCGTGTGTGGCCGTGTTCCCAGGTGTTCGTTTCCACTTGTTATAATACTCCTTGAGCTTCGGCCTCGCGTACTGCTATTCGTCAAGCGGCATGCTGTGATATTCCCATGCGTTCTCTTGTTACAGATAGCACCGTCTCCGACCTGTGGATTCTGCGACGCTAGTTCTGCAATGCTTATCGATGGAACATGCCTGCAGTATGTTGCAAGTAACTGGTGTGGTCAGCATTCCATGTACTTACTTGCATTTCCCGAAATTTATACGAGTCACTGCCTTTGGATAATTCGGAAGTACGTATACAATCGGACTGAGGTGTACAGCGCAAGTAGCGCAACACATGGGATGAGAAAAACTCGTCTCCGATCGAGTGCGTAGTTGAATGTAATCTCGCTGTCATTTTTATCCTTGTCCTCGACTTCGACACCACTATTTAGTAGCAGTGGTAAACTTTAATCACCTCGAAATACCAGTATAAAAAGGCCGGTTGGAGCCTGTAATTTGTACGAAATTGCCTCTCTATCCTGGATTTCAAGAGGTCGGTTAGTGTATCAATTGTTTTGCCATTTTCATTGCATTTACCGGATGTACAAACAGGAATTCGGTGTCCAATTGATGCAGGCAACTTGGCGCCGCTAATCTATTATGAAGCTCCGGTGCAATAGCCAGCCCGGGACTAACCAGGAAATAGAACCTCAACCGGGAAGGCCAGCTATTCATCACAGCTCTCAAGCGACTCGCTGCCGGCATACTGGAATAGTCATGCAACCGTGGAACCAGGTATAAATTCAAGTAAACTTCTGTACTTAGAAGTGCCGGGAGGGAGAACGCCCGCGCAAATAAAAAAAAATGCTCTCCACATCTCCCGACGCAGTCCTGCCTCTAGTTTTGCTCCTAAAGCTAAAGACTCGAAGCGCATGCTGTGAAATTCCTGGTATTTTTGCACAGTATTTATCTTCCAGCTGCTTTAGATTTAGACAGTTCTTGTGTCGAATTCCTGTAGTTTTTTTTTCCTGTGTCACTTTGATTTCACAGTTCCTTATTGCACATTTTCTTGACTCCTCCTTCAGTTTAAAGCATCTGAAAAGTTAGTGGCGATGTATGTACCTAACTATCGCGACCCGCTAAAACTTATTAGGACGAATAAGTGACTGAACCTCATTTTCAATGAGTAGAGTAAGGGAAACATACCTATGGCGGTTTTTGTTTTTCTTCTGTACATGTCATTAACCATGCAAATCTGTGTAGGAAATGAGGACATTGTTTTATTTTCTCTCAAATAGTCTGTCAGGTAAAAAAAAATGTACACCTCATTCTCCACTTACCAGAACTACAAACTAAGAAGAGAAAACATTTTCCTCAACATTGTTTAGTCACAGTGGCTGTTGGCTACATAAAGAGCTGCTGATTTCCTTTCTGTTGTCTGGCCAGTAACTTAATAACAGGTTCTCACACTGCTTCGCTGTTCATCACATTCCACGCGACAGGTACGGTAATGCTGGTAATTCTGCATCCGTTGCTGTAGTCAAGGGTGGCACTGACGAATACGCTCAGTGTTTAGATGTCTCCATAGCTTAGTTGGAAGATCCATCCACTTTGGACTTAGATGTAGGACAAACTGTTTCTCAGGCACGAATGCAGTCGGTACACAGGCATACTGCTTTTGGCAGCATTGCATGTTGTGTATGAAATTGCATAGTGTGCACAAGTCCAAAACATTTTCTGTACAATATAGCAAATGCTTCACATCTGAAGGATAGTCTGCTGACTTTTTTCAACTATATTTTCTTTGTGACAGTCGAACACTCCGCATCCAGATAAAAAAAGTATACCTAGCTTTAGGGGTAAGAAACATGGCTGGACATTTTAAAATGTAAATTTTCAAAATAGGAATGTTGCTCTGAACATCTTTGAAACTTGACAGTAAAAGATGATTTAACTGCCCGCTGCCTAGATAGCGGGCAGTAACGAGCCCACCATTAAAATTAAGGTCAGTGATGCAGTGATGCCCAACACACAACCTAAGGGGTATGTACAGCCCTCTTGTTCTTTTAAGTCAGCTCCTTAACAAATGTTATTTTTTTTTTGCACACTACTGAGAATTTTATTAATAGCGCTGGGAGACGAGCATGTATGCAAAGGGACACATTGTCTTTAGCTGGCTTGTGGTGGAAGAAACTATGACTTCCTCATGAAAGAAAGTACGGCGAATACAATAACAATCCTAACTTCAAAGCGACAGAGCCACGGTGCAAGCATAACAATCATGCCACAAGATGGAAGTGACGCTATGTGATCCCCAGCAGAAGCCTGTGCCTTGCTGTTTCACGGTGGCATAAGGCAGTATGTTTGCAGTTGTAAGGATTTTGCAATGTCTCACACACAATATTGCATCATTGGATGCTCAATGCACCTGCGTGAAGTGTCCACCAGGGGTGAAATTCTACCGTTTATTCCAATAGCAGCAGGAGCACTGGGAATTTCTGTGTGCATTGCATAAAAGGCTGCACGTGTATAGCTTTATGTTGATCTGTTATATCACGGTGCAAAGGTGCACATGTTTTGCAGCATTCTTAGGTTTGCTAGTAACCTGAAATGCCATATAGTTTCTTCGACACATTTTATGTTGTCCTTGTTCTTTAGTTAGTTTTTTTTTTTTTTTTTTTTCATAAGTACGACCTCTGCCCTTGTGTAAAGTGTTCATTTGCAATTTCTCATCAATATAAGAGTCATAAATATTGCTTGTCCTATGCGACACATCAACAAAAATAGACATAACAACTGCTTCCCCTCTATAGTCTCGGATACAACTTAAGTCTGCAATAACTGCCATGCACAATAGGCTTCCAAAGCACCGTCGAGCGGCGCTGCTGCACCTGACATGGAGCGCCATCTCTGACAGAAAAATAGAAACTGGGGATAAACGCGGCGGCACCACCTAGGCATCCCGTGCAAGTTTTCTCCTTTCGCTCGCTCGCTTCTGCGCACGTGCCTACGTCTTGCGCTGCTTTGTCGCGCGGGCACTCACTGGACCAACACCTACTGGACGCCGCCGGCTCGCTCGCTGCCTTCACGGCCTGCGCCGTGCGCTTTCTCTCGCACGAGCACGCGCATTGACGCGCCCCCGCAGGCGCACCGCGACATGCAAACCGTATGCCGTCTTGATTGGGCAACCTGACGCGTACTTCCATGAAGGATACTTTAATATAAGCGGGAAACTTTTTATTCACGTCTGCACTGTAGAGCAGACGACAGACGGGGATGAGTAAATATTGATTGTGAATGCGTCCCACGTTAGCAAAAGGGTAGGAATGCATCTCGAGGTAAGTCCGCTATGTAACTATATTGTCGTACATAATATCTTTAAAAACTGCTAAAGTATCATCAGTACTGTGGAATAAAGTGGCCTGCTCGTTGACCATCGTTTTGGCCTGTAGCATGCGATCTATATAGGGATTTGCTTTTTATTATTACGACGTTAGCAAAGGAAATTTCGCAGTAGAAGAATAACTATATAGTTCGAAGGAGGTGTTTCATCAAAGACAAGAATGCTAGCAATCTCATAAGCACATGCGTGCTCCGTGCGCTACACGCGATATAACCGGCTTGCTGGCTCGGAAGGCAGGTGAAATCCAAGCTTGCACTACACAGTGTTTTATTTCGGTTCTTATTAAATGGTTGCGCTTCATTTATGATAATATTTGGTTTCCACTCACGAACTTTGTGACGCGAATGGGATGCTCCGTGCGAGTAGTGTTAGTCGAGCCATAGCTAGGATCACTTTTGTACTGCACTTCCGACATATCTTCGTTAATAATAATAATAATAATAATAACTGGTTCACTTATTGGCCAATTTGCGAAAATCTGTAAAAGCGTCTCAGCAAGGCATGTTTTCCAACGCCGCCCCCACCCCCGAAAAAAAAAAAAAGGCCTCGTTCCTAGATATTTTCTTGGTCAATCTAAAAATGAAAAGGCAGCTGTGGACACTTAGGGCACATTCACACATCAGTCTCGGTTGTGGACGTCACATCTGTTGATTTGGTTGCTCTCAGAGCACTCACAAAGCAGGAAGAGAGCACAAAAAATCGGCAAAACTAGACACGCGGAGAGCGACGAGCAGGATAATCTTCCATCCTCTTCACTTTTTATGCATGGTGTTTAACCACTGTACTTTTTTGATGGCTCTCCAAGCCGTCTTTGTCAACTTTCAACATTTTTGAGTTTACGAAGAAAGGAAAAATTGGCTCTTTTCGTTTCCACAAAGAATGCGAGACTTCTCAGAACGCTGTCATGGTGTTGAAAAACAGGTCTTACGGACACGCTTCCACAGGAATCTGCGAAGTTTCACACATGAGCCCCGAATTTTGGTGCTTCGCCTACTATTGTGGCTTCCCATGACACAATGCTAGTTAGTACATCCGTTCCGCATCAGCGGAAGCGTTTTTGTATCGCCAAATAACCGCCAGACGCAACGCGATCGCCGCGCGTGCACAGGAATCTAGCGGAGCGTCTGCTTCGGCGAAGCCCCATCGTTTCACATTTCGCCACCATGCCAGGAATGCAGCGCTGCCGTCGCGCGGCGAAACTTGAGCTTGGGCTCCCTATATCTTCGTCACAGAAAATAGTCTGTTTAAGGTCTTTCTGGTTACCTAAATAAGAAGCTAACCATCAGACAAAATTACCAGCTGAAGAATACTATCAATGCTTCTTGCTTGTTCGGTGTACTCACACATCAAAAACTGATTGTTTACCGTTCAGTGGAGTAACACACATGCCGGGAAACATTCATTGGTCATTGTTAGCAACTGCTGTTTTCTTTAAGTTGTATCCTACTTATACCATCCATGTCACGCCCCCAAACCTAGATGTTTAAATGAAATCACAACAAAACAAAGCCTACCACCCATCACAAAAAAAAAAAAAAAAAAAATAACAGGCGGCCGACACCAGAGCTCCGAGAACTTCTGCTCGCTAAGAGGTGACATGCCCGCTCCAGGTGGAACCAGACCTCCGTCCATACTTTTGCAAGCACTTCGTGAATTCCCAGGTTTTGACACCTCTCCTCTCCTCCAATGTTAGTTCGTGGGGGAGCCCCTGAAGGTGATTTAAATAAGACGAATAATGTTTCATTACAGCTATAGTTTAAAGCACTCAGTTACTAATTTAAAAATAGCTATTAATTAAATAAGGCTGGTGATATCTATCACAGCTAAGAAAAATATTTTGCCCATGGCAATGCCGTCACCGTCCCTAGCTTAGAGAAAATATAATTCCTGCAAAACAGATATTCTGTTACTATTGTCATCACAGGGAAAGATCTACAGAAATGTGCCAGTATTTTTACTCTTCTCCAGCAGCAAACTTCCCCTTATTGTATAGCTAAGTACTATTAGAAATTTCATATGTTTAGTAAGAAAGCAGACAGAATTGAAAACACACCCACTGTTGAATTTCTTGAGAAATTGTAATGAAAGGAATGCCTTCACTCAGTGCCTTCACTCAGTGCTGTACACAGCTGAGAGATTTTGATGGGCAGTATGTAAAAAAAAAAAAGGTAAGTAGTAAACTTCGGAGGCTCACTGAAGTACAGATGCCTGTGGGACTAATGTGCAGCAACTCAATTTTTTTGTCTAAGTTATCGATTAGATATAGAATAGCTTCTCAGCTTTTACATACTTCCAGTTTAAGTTTTGCACTGCTGCTTCCCTAAAGGGACACTGCAGACAGTTTTATCCTGCTCGTCTAAAAAAATCATTATATGGATTCTTCCAGGTAGTTTGATATTTTTTCGGCAGCAAGATGTGCATTTATTACTCCAAAAACAATCAAAATGCAACATTTGATTTGCACCTGTGGTGTCATGACCAACGGACTACTTGTAGAGTAAAACCCATTCGCAGCACGAATAAAACAATGACAAGAAGGCAGTAAGCTTTGCTCTCACAGAAATGGCGTAGAACAGTCTAAAAAATTGTTGTGGCCTGTAGCACAGCATGGCTGCCCAAGAAGATAGAGTTACGGACTCGGCCGATGGAAGCCTTCAGCGTTACCAACTACCCCCTTCCCCTCTGACCTACAAGACTAGTGGAATAAGGGAGTAATTACTCATAAGCATCCACCAAAGCACAGCGATAAGGCTGCAAAGGAAAGCTATGCAGCTTTATCAAAACCTCTGGTTGAAAAAGCTGCTTATCTTTTCTTGTAGCAATAGGGCTGCCATCGGGTGGATGGCAATGAGTAATCACTTTTTATTGCAAGTCTGCCTGCTTAACCTTGGAGGGTTTCCCTAAGGCATATGAAATGGGCATTAGACAATTTTTTTTTTTTTTTTTAATTGACCATGTGTTCAAATTTTTTGTGTCTGCATGGTCTTGCTTTGTGACTAAACTGTCCACAAGTGGAAGTTGATGAAGACAGTGATGCACAGCATGAGAAAGTGGCTGTATAATGCGTGCAATGTCAAGGTGAAGCTATAGCTCAGTTGTTTAATGCAGCGCCTAGAGAATCTGACCTGTGTAGTTTGCCATGGGTTCAAATCACATTTGTAGCCGTGTGCCATTTATATGCTTTTTATTATGCACCCATCACATGGTGCGTGGCATCACACTCCAACAACAAGAGAGTGGCTTTAGTGCCTCAGGGCTTCAGACCAGAAATTTCCTTGCAGGCAATTTTTCATTCTGCGCATGCACCATACTGTTGTACAGTACTCACGGATTGAAATAGGACACTCGGAGCGCGTGGCAGTCGCTGTATGCAGCGCCGCCCGTGGATGCTCATGGAACCAAAGTGCTGCATTGTGGTATAGCGCAAGGGGGAGAACATCTAATAAGCAGAACTGCTCCTTCCGGTCGCCAATAAGCCGGCCTGTTTACCACACTGCCTTGCATGCAGCGACGGCCACGCGCTCCGAGTGTCCTATTTCAATCCGTGAGTACTGTACATGCACAGACCACAAGGTCACATTTCAGAAAATGTCATGTAGGCATCACGAATTTCTCCAGGAGAGCCCCCTTAATCCTTACGAGATGCAGCTCATGCTGCGAAACACACTTATCATCATTCAGTAGTGAGCGGCTGTGTAGTCGTACATTGGAGATCTGCCCAAGTAAACAATAAGTAACGTCACCGCGGTTTACTTACAAAAGTGGCCATTGGTGGCTTAGCTGTATTTTAGTTTCCATACTTTTGTAATCTATAAAACTTCTACCATAGAAAAAGCCTGTGTTTCATTATTAGAACACAGTAATTTATTGGTATAGACCAAGTTCATTTTGCCCTCACTATTTCCTTAAGTTGTTCTCATTTGTATGTGGATAGGTCAAGAAAGCTGTGCATACAGTGCAGGCAGATGATAAGGGGGGAGGAGAAGAAACCGTAATGACATTCATGGTGAGCTTTATCATATTGATCGTATTTATATGATGTGAGCAAGAACGTTCTGATGCATTCTAGCAATGCGAGGAGGTGAAAGCTGTCTTATTGAAAGGTCAGGACACTGATTGCGGGAAGGTGCTGCTGAGAGGTTTGTGATGACCAGAGCCTGTTTAATTCATCAGCAGGCCTCACTGCACCATAATTATAATATGACATGAACGGCCAACACTTAAGTTGCGCTGACATATTCATGCGTTGTATGCATGCACAGTGTACGTCATTTTTGGTTGCTGAGTGGGCTTACACATATTTTTGATGTGATACCCAAAGTGTGAGCTCTTTTTTCTTTTGCCTTCTCTCGTGCAGATGTCCGTGCTTAGGCTACACATGACCACCTCTCTTGCATATGCTCTGGTCGACGGCTGGCAGTGATGCCTGTTTAGGTAACTTCTGGGTCGTCGAACATCGGACCTTCACATTTGGATGAATCCACTGTCAACTGGTTACAGGAGAATGATTCTCTCCTTGCTCCTCCAGGAGAGAAACCTAGCACATCTAATCTGACCCCTTTCCTGGCACCTGCACGCCCTTTTTTTGTTGACGAAAGGTGTGGCCGTATATATGAAATAAATAATTGAAGCAACAAATAAATCTTGGTAATTTGCAAAATATGCTTGCGCATTTAATGCCAGTACACTTAACCTAGCAATTACATTTCGTGACATTCTGTGAATTGCAATGCATGTCTGCTAATTATTACGATTGCTGGATGTGCTGTACCAGTGTACCTGGGCAGCTGTTTTCCCTCTTTGTGGTGAAGTTGCCACTCTTCTGTTGGAGCAAAGATTGTGTTACTTCAGAATATTTTCTCACATGCATCAGTGCATACCTTGCTTGAATGCTTCAGTGCGCCCTTTTAAGGGTACTGAGGACAACTCCATTGAGTCATTGGTCTCAGTAAATATTTGATTATTTCTCTCATTATGGCTGTGTTTGTCTGGCAACAATTGTGGCATATAGTATTTATTGATGAGAAAATTTAAATTGGAAGCCTTCCCATGAGTCGATTCATGATGACCTTGCTGAAAAGGACGTGTCACTGCCACATTAGAGTGGCTCAGGACACAATATACCTTGCAGTAATCTGCACTAAAACTTCTGTGTGGAAGCATGCATTTTACTTGCAAAATTGGCTGGTAATGGCAGCATCTTTGTTCTGTTTCTTGGTCTTTCCATCCTTTTAAAACCTCTCCTTTCATTTTAAGTGGTCTCTTTAATGGTTTGTGGGGTTTAACGTCCCAAAGCGACTCGTGTGGTCTCTTTAAGATTAGAACACTGTATCTTAGCGATACAGGAAAACTGCTTTCCGTCCTTAGTGTCCCTTCAAAGGAATCTGACAAAACACAATTCACAATAAGTATTTCAATATGTATTGCCATTTGCCTACATTTTGCCTGTGGCTACTTGGAGCTTGTTTTACTTTACAAAAGGAGCTTTGTTTAACAAAATAAATACAGTGTAAATTTCACTGGATGACTAATTAACCATATTAATTAACAACTCCCTCTTGTGTAAACTCACTGAACATCTCAAATGTGTTTCTTCAGCACTTCATTACTTCTGGGCTGCCATGAATGGCAGCTATGGGATGTGGTTTTTATGGTAGGCAACCACCTTGGCAGGAATGTTGCTTTGTGAGCTGCTTCGATTGGTGTCTGCCCAAGACTTGGACATCACTTAGGAATATACACAGTCAGCAGTAGGATGGTGTATGTTGGACCTGTGTTGGCAGTCACTTTTTCAGAATTGCAGTGTTGGAACCAAGGACCATATGGCATTACCTTGGCCTGCATGTATGATAACACAACAGAAACAGGACATAACTCCGCGTGACAGGATTAAAATTTCCATGCAGGCTTTGTGCTCAACACATCACTAAAGGCAACAAGCACTGTTTTCCATGTCAGTCACAGCAATGGTTCTAGCAAAACTACTTTCAATGTGTAGTGTTTAATATTTTTAACAGTGCAAATTTACGCAGTTTTGTTACTCTTGCAATGATTTATGTCCATATACCTTTTTTATCCCATAGCTTCAGTTGGCTATCATGACATATGGAGTATTTTGTGACCACCCGAGGGTATTGAATGTCCTGAAATCTAGATGCATGTGTGTATTTTGACACTACACATCCAATATGCAGTCCGCAATAAATGTTCCGTCTTGCGCTGGCAAGCAGACTGCTTAAATCTTTGAAAATGCAACACATCATTAGCATGATTGTGTGAAACAATATGAAGGGATATCAGTCCATATCTTTGCAGCTTTCACAGCTGGCCTGTTTTCCCTAAGGCAGAGGAAATAATTACTTGGCTAACTTTGTTTTTGGTGCATGCTGCAACTAGTGGCAAGGGCAATGACTGGACAAAGATGGAATCACGAACGCAGCACTGTTTGTTTATTGTTTTGACACTTGTGTACATGCTTGTCTACAATGATAAGCACAACAGGGGAAGTAGAAATAACATCGATTGAATAGGATGCCGTGGGATGTTTTCTGAAAAAAAAAAAAAAAGAAGGAAAGAAAACTACAGGAATTCGACACAAGAACTGTCTAGAGCTAGAGCAGCTGGAAGATAAATACTGTGCAAAAATACCAGGAATTTCACAGCTTGCGCTTCGAGTCTTTAGCTTTAGGAGCAAAACTAGAGGCAGGACTGCGTCGGGAGATGTGGAGAGCATTTTTTTCTTTGCGCGGGCGTTCAACCTCCCGGCACTTCTAAGTACAGAAGTTTACTTGAATATATACCTGGTTCCACGGTTGCATGACTATTCCAGTATGCCGGCAGCGAGTCGCTTGAGAGCTGTGATGAATAGCTGGCCTTCCCGGTTGAGGTTCTATTTCCTGGTTAGACCCGGGCTGGCTATTGCACCGGAGCTTCATAATAGATTAGCGGCGCCAAGCTGCCTGCATCAATTGGACACCGAATTCCTGTTTGTACTTCCGGTAAATGCAACGAAAATGGCAAAACAATTGATACACTAACCGACCTCTTGAAATCCAGGATAGAGAGGCAATTTCGTACAAATTACAGGCTAAAACCGGCCTTTTTATACTGGTATTTCGAGGTGATTAAAGTTTACCACTGCTACTAAATAGTGGTGTCGAAGTCGAGGACAACGATAAAAATGACAGCGAGATTCCATTCAACTACGCACTCGATCGGAGACGAGCTTTTCTCATCCCATGTCTTGCGCTACTTGCGCTGTACACCTCAGTCCGATTGTATACGTACTTCGGGATGATCCAAAGGCAGTGACTCGTATAATTTCGGGAAATGCAAGTAAGTACATGGAATGATGACCACACGAGTTACTTGCAACATACTGCAGGCATGTTCCATCGACAAGGGCGGGCTGACACGCATTGCAGAACTAGCGTCGCAGAGTCCACAGGTCGCAGACTGGGAATATCACAGCATGCCGCTTGACGAACAGCAGAAACTACTTCTAACACCGTGAACAGCAGTACGCGAGTCCGAAGCTTAAGGAGTATTATAGCAAGTGGAAAGGAACACGGCCACTCGGCTACGATATTCAAACTACAATGCCAAGAAACCCGTCCGCCACCATCGCCACATCAAAGTCCGGCTTGCGAGCGATCACGGAGCCGGCGACACTGGCGACCAGCTATCGGCCTATCGCTAGAAACGGCGACCAGAAGCGGCAGACGTTTTACAAACAAAACATAGAACAAGTTTTACGTCACGTCCGGCAAGTTATTCCTCCTTGCTCCTTTCAGCTGGCGCATGCGCAGAAGCGACAGAGCATTCCAATAAAGAAGGTCTGGTCGGATAACCACCTTCCTCCATGCTACAATGCCAGTTCAAGACCAGCACATAAAAGAAGTAGTGTGTAAAGTACCATCCGTCGACGTTTTTATGCAGCCTTTGTGTTCGTCCTAAGGCGCAACAACATCGTATACCCCCGTCACGTACGTCATAGCAGCATCGTTTGCACGACGTATTGTTGAGAAAAACGTCGAAAAACGTGCACTCTCAGCTGCACCATGAACAAATACGACAAACAAATTCGCAGCACAAACAGCAGCGCTAACGAAAGCGGCGCCACCTGCTGGCGCGGCGGACTACGGCATCCCCCGTCAAGCGCTACTCCCTATAAGTCGTCGCTAGGCCTAAATTGTTTCGCATCAAAGGCACATCCGACGCGCTTTGTAATTGCTCAACGCTAGAATAAATGGTCTCTCATGGAACTGCCTTACTGCCGATCCCATAGTATAAGTAAAAGAAAGATCTAAATTTTGGTGACACCAACGGAGCCAGCGTGCAGACAGTGACCCGCGCGCCGCACCAGCGGCAATGTGTTGCGTAATTTATTTGTATTGCAATTATCAATAACACGGCATGGGTCAGAAATCCCCAACAAAGATTTTTTTTTTTTTAGGTTGGCTTATTGTTTAAGTGAAGAACAGATTTTAGCACGCTCTTCTTGCGCTGCGTGGAAGAGATCCACCGTATCGTTGGCGCGGAGGGATTTGAGAAGGCACGGCCTGCTCGGCGTGCATGGTTACTACGGCGGAGGAAGTGAAATGGGCATCATATTCGTGAGTACTAAGTCTGTCTGGCTTACATAAAACGTTCATAGGCGAATTAAATCAGGATAGACTGGAAAGCGGTGAAGCAGAAACATCACAGCCGAACTCGGACTGTCGATGCATGCTTCCCGCTATAGCGAACTAGAATATACTTCCCGCATACGCTCTCGGCAATCATGTTATTTTTTTACTGTTTGTGCAGTCCAGGATCACGCATTGCTTTCCCGATGACATTATCACTAAAATGGGCCGCTCTGCTGTGCCCACTCGGTACTGGCAACAATGGGCTGGTGCAAGGAATCTGGTTACAGAGTATTTTGCTCCTCTCCTGCTTGCTCTCGGTAAAACGGTCTATAGTAAGACCGTTTTCGCGGCGAGGAGGAAAATATAGCCTCGAACTGGAACGCGCTGCGCGGCTCCTCCTGTCTGGTATGTGGGGACGCGGGGATAGCAGCGGGGGCGGCAGGGCATTCTACAGAGAAAGGGCACACGTTGCAGTCCTTTGCACACAGAGTGTCTTGAATAGCCGCAAAGTATCTAAGCCGAGTAGCTGATGTGAGCGATGTGCTTTCTTTCCCTGTTCTTTCTTCTTTCGCCCCCTTTTTTTCCTTCATTTCCCTGATCGTTTCATTTCCACCGGCCGCAGTTTAGCTGCTAAGAGCTGCCGCGGTTAACGCAATCTTTTTTTTTTTTTACTCCGTTGTCTGCGTTAAAAAAAAATAACAACCAAAAGGAGATGATTAACAGAAGATAAAAGATTAACAGCAGTGGTATGCGCGTGTGTTGCTCTACACTGTTCCACTTGCAACTCACTCAGTTGGGCGAAGACGAGCAGCTTCTGAATTCCAAGCCCCAACCTAAAATGTTTCGCTTTGGCAGCCTTTCGTGTGAGTTCCAAACACTGTTTGTAGAGTAGGGACCGGAAAAACTAAATACCCGTGCAACAGCGGCAGACTTTGGGCAACAAGCGGATGATATTCCTTGCGGCAAATATTTACGAGATGCCGCCAGGTAAAGAAGAACTATTTCGATTCAGTCACCTGAGGTTAATGCAAGTATGAAAGAACCTGTCCCACTTGAAGACAACGATATGCTAATAAATTGGTTATCAACTTATTTAGTGAAACAGCGCTAAAATATTTTTTTTTAAACACGCATCTCGTAAGATTTTGCTGCCGATAATAAATGGGAATATGATCATAGGAATAGCAGCGATTGCTTGCAGTAAGCAAACCTTGCGACGAAAAATGGACTATATAATTGTTGACAAAAGCAACTTTCGATGAGGTTATGGGACATAATTTAAGGTCCCTATTCCATAGGTATCATTTGTCCATTTTATCTTGTATTTTAATGTCAGCATGACGGTAGCGTCTGACAAACGCAACTAACGCCCAGTCGGAGAAATTGCAGGATAGCAGCTTCCGCTGTTGACAAGTCATCGCCACTCCCCGCACATACCGGCAAACAGGTGGTCGAGTCATGTAGGCAATGCTGAAATCCGATTGCCTAGTAGTGGACGCTTGAACACCCTGCCTGATTGTCACCCAACAAAAGTAGCCAGGGTAGAGTAAATGGATCCGAAATGGATACTTAAGAATAGAACCCCAGTGGAGGTGTGGGAACTTCCGCAGTAGCCGTTCAAGCAGTAAAATGTATATGAAGGATCGGTTGACACAACTAATCTAGCGCGATTAGCATTGCTCCTAAACGTGACATGAAACGGCTACATTCGCTTTCTTTCTTTCCTCAAATTGTTACGGTAAGCCGCCTCTAGAAATCATTTAAGAATAAAAAGTAGATCGAAAGCTGCCATCACTACCAGTGGTGCGCCGCCGCCTCTCTGTGCCACATAAAGTTACACACTAATTGTAATGAGGCTTGTAGCCTTCAGCCGACCTGAATGCTGTGAACTTAGTGTGAGTGGAGTCGGCTCGATCACAAGCACTGTTCCTTGCTTTATTCCCTGGCCTGTGTTTTGTAGTATGTTCTTTCGGGGCATAGATCCTGTCATGCAAATAAATTAGTCAAATTTGCAGTGTATAGGAGCACTCTAACCTTGGAAGGTAATGCAGTGGGTATCATGGTTACTACTGTACTGCACAGATTGTCTCCATTGCACGCAGAAATCTGCTAGCCTGGGCAGCCTGTTCATGCAGTTCATGAAGTCTGGATACTTGCGTCAAGCGATATAGTGCACGCAGATTACGAAAAAGCGGCCTTAATTGTCGCATAATCAAGAGGAGGAGGTATGGCGTAGAACATAGCTCCGGATCGGCACTCTCTCACTCCCGTATACAGCAATGTAAAAAAAAAAAAAATCATTTGTCGTCTAAAACAATGTCAGAGGTGAAGAGTTATTTAGTGAGTTTACTTAAAGGGAATTAGTGAGAATAGGCGTGTGCACTGCGAAAGGAATGACTGAACAAGCACGTGAGTCTATTCAAAAAAACTTACATTGCAAGTAATCAAGTCACACCCTTGAGATATTCCCCTCCCCCTTTAAACACACACACACAAAACGACATAATTTTACTGCTTGTAGGGGAAGTTAATGTAATTTCAAACTAGTATTGGACTGCAGTTTTAAAACACGATATACAAAGTATCTACTGTTACGACCAAGCATCCGCAATTGCGCGCTCTATTGTTCGCCTGTGGGCATGGATAAGTTTTGTGAATATGTGGTGATGGTCCAATGGCTCTAAGTGAGCCTGATTCCAGGAATCCTGTTTTGTAAGCCTGTTTTGCTTTGTGGACAACCTGCAAATGCCAAACTGACCCTGTCAAGAGAACGTCTGGAAAAACACAAAGAAACGTCCCCCTGCGGGAAATAGCAGGAAGTGCTTTCTTTCTTTTGTTCACCCTTCCAGTCGAGAAGTGCTATCCTCCAGTGATGAATGCCTCCTATCCAAAGGAGACGACAGAGTGACATGTCCGCTGACGTGCAGGACAAGAAAGGAGCATGACTCATACGGCCATTAAGTGATTTCCCGGGAATGCAGGAAAGATTTGCAATTGTCGAAAAGGGACCATGTTGGGAGCCCTATGCGGCGCCACGTGCACTCGGGTTTCTGAGAAGTAAAACCCCTTTTCAGAACCAGCCTGTGGTTTCTTTGCTGAAGAATAGAAATGTACCTCCTCTCCTCGCCGTTTCCAAGCTTTTCCCGCCAACAAGTGATCACGCCCAACGAATGAATGCCGGACCAGTCAGTGCTTCAGATCATCAGTGCAGTGATGTGTTCGATTGGATGCCGATACCTGAGGGGCGTACCCTGGATTTGGTTGGTCAGCATCTTCAGAGAGGGGCTGGACATAGGGGGTTTTTAAGGACGCTGCAGAGCACGAAATGTCGCTCTGAGCCCTGGGTAAACGGCTCATCCAGTCGCTTCTCGCTATGAACTCTTAACGCTTGCCATTTTGCTGATGTACCCTTCTTTTTCGTGTAAATATTGTAAATAAGTTTTCTCAAAGTGCCATTAAACCTGCTTGTACATATTTCACCAACTTCGAAGATTCAATCCTACTTCAACCCCGAGTCTCTGCACGCTACCAAGTGAAGGCCGGGTCGACGTAGCCCCAGCGTCACGACAACTGGTGATCAGCGGTGGGATCTGAATCTACAAGCACGACAACTGGTGACCAGCGTTGGGATCTGAATCTACAAGCCACAACATCTGATGACTGGAGGTGGGATCTGGATCTACAAGCCACAACATCTGGTGATTGGAGGTGGATCTGAAGCTACAAGCCACAACATCTGGTGATCGGAGGTGGCATCTCAAGCAACAAGCAGGCGCAACAATCGGCCAACAAGAGAGCAGCTCGGAACATCGATCGCATGTGTGGGTGAGTGCTTGGCTTTTCTTCTGATGTGGACCAGGTTCTAGAACAGGGTTACATTTTAGAACTGGTAAAAAGTGTTGAAACGCCTTTAGGTTTGGTAGTTTGCACTGTTGTTTTGGAAGTAGCCGACACTCGGAGCGATCATGGACCTACAAAAGCTGCAGAAACCGGAACTGTTGCAATTGTGTGAGGAATTGGGAATTGATACAAGTGGTTTGGCACGAAAACCTTTGATTATAAAGGCAATCACAGATTTGGGAACCGATGATGAGGAGCTCAGTGAAGCATGGAACCTCATCGGTCAAAAAAAGGAGCAGCTCAGACAGCAGAAAGAGCGGGAAAAAGAGGAAAAGGAGCGGGAAAAAGAGGAAAAGGAGCGCGAACGTGAGAGGGAAAGAGAGGCAAAGAAGCTAGACATTGAGCTCCGGAAATTAGAACTAGAGTTGAGCAAGAGGTCGGGCGATTGTCCCCAGCTAGCGGTACCTCGTCTCAACAAGGAGGCAGATTTCAAGATGTCAAAGTACATGCAGCCATATGTGATATCAGGGGATATCGGTCTGTATCTGGCTAACTTTGAGCGAACCTGCGAAAAACTGTCCTTCCAGCGAGACACTTGGTCTCAGAGATTATTGACGGTTCTGCCCTGCGAGGCAGCGGAGGTTGTCGCGCGGCTAAGCAAGGAGGACGCGGACAACTACGAGAAGGTCAAAGCTTGCCTTCTGAGAAAGTATAGGCTTAGCGCCGAGGCGTTCAGACAACGTTTTCGGAACGCTACTAAGTCCAGGGACGAGAGTTACCCTGAATTCCTGTACAATTTAAGAGTAAATTTGGGCGAGTGGCTAAAGAGCACTGATTCCTACAGTGATAGGGACGCTGTAGTCGAGCGAATTCTTTTGGAGCAGTTTTATAGCTGCCTCCCAGAAAAAGAAAGAAATTGGTTACAGGACCGAGGCGACATTAAGTCGGCAACTGAAGCTGCCGAACTCATTGAGGAGTACGCTTCGCGCCGACAATTCAGCAACCCAGCAGTGGATAGGCTCCGCAATCCCAAGTTGAGTGTGAATAACCGTCAGAAAAGGCACTTTGCTAGATTTGCAAACGAAGAAAGGAAGGCTTCTTCAGGCAAACGCCCTAGAAAGGACGGCAGTGAGAAAAGTGGGGAAGTGACCAACGCGCAGAACACAAAGAAAAAGCTTGAGGCTAGGAAGCCGCTCACATGCTTTAGGTGTAATGAGCAGGGTCACATTGCCGTCAACTGCCGGAAAGAAAAGATTGCTTTCTCGTATGTCAGGGACTGCGATGAAAATATGCAGCTTTTAGAACCCTACCTGCATGACCTAGTAGTCAACGGGAAGCCTTGCAAGGTACTGCGCGATTCGGCCGCAACGATGGATGTTGTCCATCCGGCGTATGTGTCGCCTTCCGACTATACAGGACAGTGTGCGTGGATCCGCCAGGTAGTGGAGGAACAGAGTGTGTGCTTGCCAATCGCGAACGTGGTCATCGAGGGCCCTTTCGGCAAGTTAACAACCGAGGCTGCCGTTTCAGGAAAGCTTCCTGAAAGCTATCCGTATTTGTTTTCCAACAAATCGGACATGCTACTGCGAAAGAGGGGCATCCTGTTCGGAGACAGAGTTGTGCAAGCCTTAACACGTTCAAAGGCGCGAGAACTAGCTACACTGCTCATACCAGAAAATTCCACAGCGGAGGAAACGGCAGTTAAAACAGTGGTCGATGCGGAAGATATCGGGTCAGAAAACTTTGAGAGCGAGGCATCTCAGATAAGTCAACTAGAAAGTGAGCTTGATAAGACACGGAATGAGGACGTTCTAGAGAGTAACCCCTTGCCGCCGGTGTCTAGTAATCTCACGAGACTACTAAGTGGAACCCGAGAGGACTTAGCTATGGAGCAAGCCGTGGTAAATCTAACGTTAAACCTTCCCGAGGAGATGGGGGACAACTTGATTTGCCTCAGCGGAAAAGGAAGCAACGCTCAGGAGCTTCTCAAAAAGACGGAGCAGAGAGGAGAACTAAAGAAATCCCAGCTGTCCGATCTGGGAGAGATAATAACAGAGTTTGAGGCCTGCTTCGTGGACGGGCCAGGCAGGACTGATTTGACTGAGCACGATATTGAGCCGACTTCAGACGTGCCAGTGCGATCAAGGTGCTACCGATTCTCTCCAAGGCAAAGAGAAATTCTGGATAGGGAAGTAACTCGCATGCTGGAATTAGGAGTAATAAAACCCTCGGAAAGCGATTATGCTTCGCCTATGATCTTAGTAGAAGCTCCAGGTAAAGACCCTAGGCCTGTGGTAGACTACCGAAAGCTAAATTCTCTCACCAGGGATCAAGTGTATCCTATTCCGAATATTGAGGAGAGAGTAGAACAGGTCAGTAGAGCGGCATATGTGACTACGCTGGACCTTACTCGAGGATACTGGCAAGTACCGCTCACTGAACGCGCCAGCAGATACGCGGCTTTCGTCACTCCGACGGGCAGCTACCAGCCAACAATGATGAGTTTCGGGCTCAAAAATGCTCCATTTTGTTTTTCCCGACTCATGGATAGGGTTTTAAAGGGGTGTGAAACATTCGCAGTGCCTTACTTAGATGACATTGCGGTTTTTTCCGACTCATGGGCGGACCATATGGTACATCTAAGAGCTGTACTGAGCCTTTTGCGTCAAGCTGGACTAACCGTAAAGGCCGAGAAATGTTGCCTGGCAAGGGCGACCGTGGACTACTTGGGTCACAATGTAGGTCAAGGTTTCAGGAAACCCAGCGAGATTAAGATTTCTGCGGTAGCAGACTACCCGCGGCCGAGCACGAAGACGGAAATTCGAGCATTCCTAGGTCTGACTGGATACTACAATCACTACATCCCTAACTATTCAGCTTTGGCTAGCCCTCTGACCGACGCTCTCCGCAAGACAGAACCGACAAATGTAGTCTGGGACGAACAAAAGGAAGCCTCCTTCGTAAACCTGAAGGCTGTGCTGATTAGTCGTCCGGTATTGCGAGCTCCAGACTATGCCCGAGAATTCACGGTCCAGTGTGATGCCAGTGATCGAGGGTTAGGTGCTGTTCTCTGCCAGCGAGATGACGACGTTAATGAGCACCCCGTGCTCTACCTGAGCAGAAAACTGAGTTCTAGAGAGAGGGCTTATTGCGCGTCAGAGAAAGAGTGCGCTTGCATTGTATGGGCCATTCAAAAATTGCAGTGCTATCTTGGAGGGGCCAAATTCACCGTAGAGACGGACCATTGTCCCCTGGCTTGGCTGCAAACTGCGACATCGAAGAATAGTCGCCTTCTTAGGTGGAGCTTGATTTTACAGCAGTACAATTTTGAAATAAGATACAAAAAGGGGAAGTTAAATGGGAATGCGGACGCGCTTAGCCGCTCTTTCTAAGCGGTCCGAGATGTTCCTCACCATGTATCCAAATTGATAATCAGGTTTTTTTTTTTTTCGTGCGCTTGTATATGTGTGGCTATGTAAAGCAGCACGTTTGGTTTTCTAGGAATACGTGGGTCCTGAACGTCTTGAGAGTGGGCTTTTCTCGAACAACAATGGCAGTTTTCTTTTAACCTGGTCTCTTCAGACGGGAGCCGAGTGCTTGCTTCGACATGTGGTTGAGTTTCAGACAGCTCGAGCAATTTGGCCTACAACAATCAAGACAACGCGACAAGCAACAGCGAGCTTCAAGCGCACGTGCAGGCCATTAAGTCGTCTCTTCATGCAGCAGCTGGGACTGCTGCCCTCCGAGTCTCTTCTGGCGGGGGAGGAGGCTGTTACGACCAAGCATCCGCAATTGCGCGCTCTATTGTTCGCCTGTGGGCATGGATAAGTTTTGTGAATATGTGGTGATGGTCCAATGGCTCTAAGTGAGCCTGATTCCAGGAATCCTGTTTTGTAAGCCTGTTTTGCTTTGTGGACAACCTGCAAATGCCAAACTGACCCTGTCAAGAGAACGTCTGGAAAAACACAAAGAAACGTCCCCCTGCGGGAAATAGCAGGAAGTGCTTTCTTTCTTTTGTTCACCCTTCCAGTCGAGAAGTGCTATCCTCCAGTGATGAATGCCTCCTATCCAAAGGAGACGACAGAGTGACATGTCCGCTGACGTGCAGGACAAGAAAGGAGCATGACTCATACGGCCATTAAGTGATTTCCCGGGAATGCAGGAAAGATTTGCAATTGTCGAAAAGGGACCATGTTGGGAGCCCTATGCGGCGCCACGTGCACTCGGGTTTCTGAGAAGTAAAACCCCTTTTCAGAACCAGCCTGTGGTTTCTTTGCTGAAGAATAGAAATGTACCTCCTCTCCTCGCCGTTTCCAAGCTTTTCCCGCCAACAAGTGATCACGCCCAACGAATGAATGCCGGACCAGTCAGTGCTTCAGATCATCAGTGCAGTGATGTGTTCGATTGGATGCCGATACCTGAGGGGCGTACCCTGGATTTGGTTGGTCAGCATCTTCAGAGAGGGGCTGGACATAGGGGGTTTTTAAGGACGCTGCAGAGCACGAAATGTCGCTCTGAGCCCTGGGTAAACGGCTCATCCAGTCGCTTCTCGCTATGAACTCTTAACGCTTGCCATTTTGCTGATGTACCCTTCTTTTTCGTGTAAATATTGTAAATAAGTTTTCTCAAAGTGCCATTAAACCTGCTTGTACATATTTCACCAACTTCGAAGATTCAATCCTACTTCAACCCCGAGTCTCTGCACGCTACCAAGTGAAGGCCGGGTCGACGTAGCCCCAGCGTCACGACACTACAGCTCCGGAAAGGGCATTAGAAGTGAATCGCATGAACCTAAGTTATTTATTAGCGCGACAAGAAAAAAAATGGGCAAAAATGCAATATTGTCAACAGCACTCATGTCGAATGCTAATGAAATGCTGCAGACAATCAGAACTTGACTTCATCAACACAGACAAACATTGCAAAATTAGAAGCAATTAAGAGGAGAACATTATATTTCTTTTGGGAAATATATTTGAGTGGGCAGCATAATCCCTTTTTTGTGTCTAGTGGGAAATGAGCGTTAGTGTTCTTAACTTCCCCTGATCATCTTTTTTTTTTTTTTTTTTGCATATACGTGATTTTGTATTGCTTCAACAGCAACAATTATATTGCAGCGAATTCACTTCAATGCATGCATTAAGCTTAGAGCTCATATATGCTTGGTTAGTAGCATATATCTTGAGCTCATTCAGAAGCTTATAAGCTTTTCTGCTTGCCCGCCTCACAAAAATGCAGTTACGACCCAAGCAAAAAAAAAAAAAAGTGTGGCAAAAGGTAGGGCCGACCTCTCTCGCGGACCAAAAAGTGGCCGGCCGACCTTCGGCACCCGACTGAGGGCTGGCGTCGGGGATTGACACTGACCTAACGTCGGCCGATTTTCGGCAATCGACTATGGCCCGTCCTCCTGGCCCGACGTGACCAACCACCTGCCACACGTGGGCAGGCTATCTGCCAGCGTTACTGAATGGTCGGCCGCTCGTCTGCCCTAGCTATTTTGCTGACGAAAGACAGTACATCGGCCGGTTGCTTCCCGACGCCGGTTAGTGGCCGGTAGACCGCTGATAGCGTCTGGCGTCGCCTCTCGTGCAGGCATTTATGCCATGAATTTAATAGATCGTGGCCCGTGCATATATAACGGGGTAGCGCATACAAATGCACCAAGAAAAGCAGTAGCTTTTCTGATGCCACGAAGAAACAAAAGCTGCAGTATTTGGTGAAAAATTTATTTGTCAACAGCGTTCAGAAAAAGTTCGCGATTTGCTTTTTAATAAGCGTGGATATATGACTGACTATAGAACACGCGTGTGTCACATATGGAAGATGGGCTTGAGGCTTGGTCTTCTTTTGGCAGCCTGTCGTCCGCGACTGGTCGGATCTGCGGCAGGTTCCATCTTGGTCAGCTGTAAGAAGACAAGTTTTTTAAGTTACATATTTAATTTTCGCCTAGACTTTTACATTGCAGGCAAATATAGCGTGGAAAGGTAGAATAAATAATGTCTGCTTCCTGCCACCAACTGCACTATCACATCAATATATTTTATGCGCCCGACTTTCATGCGACCCTACTGAAAACGCATTAGTGCAAAGCCGCAATAGGTAATCAGGATCCGTGAATCCGCGAGAAAGGCGCGATCACTTCGTTTTGCTGTAGTCATGATGTTGCAATTTACAACCGTAGCGCACTCAAACCTTATCCTCCCGAAGCGCGTTCTTGCATGCTAATGCTGCAATTTAATAATTCTAGCAAAACCAAGTGTCCGCGCTTGTCAGAGCGCGTATGAGGGATTCCAACGCGGCAGAACAAACAGTTTCCGCGATATTTACATGAAACCTACAATAAGTTTATTCCGTAGAATACAGCTTAATTTTTTCAAACTAGATGGAACTTTTACAGCAAAAGCGACCGGATATTTAACGATGTCATCTAATTTATTTTCGTTATTTAACAACCAAGCATTATTTAAAAAATTGTCTTATCCGCCAAGACGACTATTTAGACAGCCCAACTCGTAGAAGCTTACAGAACCCGTTGTAAATTTTGAAAGCTTGAAACAAGTTAGCTGAACACCTCATGAGCACGTGAGCAGCAGGAAATAATCCGAACGACGAAAATACAACTGCTTGCCCAGAAAAGCCAGAGCAAAATCAATCAAATGGCAATGTCAAACGGCTCAGATCTGTGTGCATCACATATATAATTCCAAAATCCACGAAATGAACGCGCTGGCTCACTTATGCCAGCATACCGCATCACTCAATCATCAATTTTCACGTATAGACATCATTACAACAGCAAAAAAACAAGAACAAAACAAAAAAACACTTGGCATAAATTTGTATATTATTTTACACTTTTTTGGTACCCCGTGTATTTTTCCCCTTTCTTTCTTTTGTGTTCTCTGCTACTACCCTCCAACCTGTATGTACGCCCCCCCCCCTTATGTAATGCCTTCGGGCCTTTAAGGGACAAATAAATGAAATGAAATAAATCTTGTACTCAGTCCTGGCACGAGCTTCGGCTTGGCAGCAGCGATGATGCTTGTACAGCTTCTGATCGCTCCTATGGCGAGGGGTGCTGCAATACTTACATCCGTGATAGCATTTGACATTTAACTGGGTTGCATGCGTCCAATCGATGTGAGTCGGATAATCGAATTTTCCGAACAAAATTAACGCTAATACCTGTCCGGCAAGTGCACCGCCATGAAGAAGTGAAAGGCCAGCGTTTTAGTGTAGAGGAGACCAAGGACTTCGGGCTTCGGCGAAACGAGCTTACACTGTCGCATCCAGTTTCCAGATCAGCTGATCTGGAAACTTCAGATCAGTTTTCAGTTTTCAGATCAGCGTGACACCTCTGCTGACAGGCGGACGCACTTCGATTGGGCTCGGCTAACAAGAAAGGAAATTGTCTGGAAAATCCAACAAATCCTGGAAAGTTTGTTTCGAGGACCTTCCTGAAGTCACCGGAATTCACCGAGGCCTTTCTCAAACCCGTGAGTGTTTTATTGGACATCAAAATGGGCTTTTGAAGCTCCTCGGCGGCGGCCATGCTAGGCGATGCGAGGCCTAGTAATGCCGATCCAGAGCGCATGGATACCTTAGACCAAGGCGAAGCGGGATCTAGTGGTCTGTGTTCAACAACCGCTAACCCAGCTCACTCTGCTAAACACCAGGGAATGGAATTAGACGTCCAAATCCAAACTTCTAATGACATGGAAGAGGGTCATGCCTGGACGCCGGATGACCTTTACTCCAACTGGCACGTAAACATATGCAAGAAGAATCGTCAAAGGTTAGCAAGAGGCGAACAAGTCGTGATCGCAGGAAAGATCTATGCTCCCCCGACACACTTGCTGCAGACCGTCGTGAAACCGAAGAAAACGATAGCATCGCCAGTACAGCCGGCTATGGATCAAACAACGTCTCAGAAGAGGAGGAAATTACCACCCCTTCCTAAAACTGACTATAAGGTGATAATAAGACCCAAGAAGGGCATGGAAGTCAGAAAATTCGTTCCTACCCAGTTCTCAAGAGCCATCGTGGCTGCCTGCAACAACCCGGAATTGTGCGACTTCTCCAAATTTATTGTGAGACCCCGCACAGGATCGAACATCATCATAGTCAGCACTCCTTACGACGAGACTGCGGACGCCATACGGCACATCAAGAGTTTGACCTTGGAAAACAAGGCTTACGAAGTCAACGTCTACCTGGCGGCGCCTGAGGACGTCATCAGAGGAGTTATTCATGGAGTGGATCCAAACACACCATCAGAGGAGCTTCTAACAAACATCCGACTACGCACACAAGGGGTCGAGCTCGTTCAAGCACGAATGTTGGGAAAGTCTCGCACGGCAGTGCTAACATTCATAGGCCCCATTCTCCCCCGCTACGTCATCTATTACGGGGGAGAGACGGCATGTTACCCATATCGACCAACCCAACAGATCTGCCAAGACTGTCTCAAGGCAGGCCACAGAGCGGATGTCTGCCCAACACCCAACGCCAACGTATGTCGGAACTGCGGCCTTCATAAACCAGAGGAAAACCACACCTGTGAAGCCAAGTGCGTGGCCTGCCAGTGAAACCACCCAACGGGAGACAAGGCCTGCAAGCAGCGCCTCAGGGCACATATCGGACGTTACAACAACAAAGCTAAACAAAGCAATAACAATCAGCAACAGAAGCCCCCCAAGCAGCACGTCAGCCGGAGAGATCAGCAGATCAAGCCGATGGAGCGCCGCTGGTTTTCATCGGAGGAGGAGGAACAGCAGCTGGCAGAGAAACAGAGACCCCAATCCCGATCGAGATCCAAGGGACGGGACTTGACAGCCTACTGTTCCCAACAGAAGACACAACAGATCAGGCCCAACCAGCAGGGACCACCAGAAGCGATAGGGGCGACGCCAGACAAGCTAGAGCACGACAGCAAAAGGGTAAGCTGGGCTCAGGTTGCCTCTCCCACTGCTCTAAATGGGTATGGTCCATGCCAGGATTGCACTAGGCTCGAGGAGCAAAATAGACAACTGAAAATAAAACTATCAGAACAACAGAAACGCCTTAATAAGGTGGAACAACAACTACAACAACAGCTACAAATGGGTCAGAAGCAAACTGCCCCCCAACCCTCATCAATAGTATCGATACAGCCACAATCGGTACAAAATGCTGTAAACACCTCCGCATCTCAACCTCAACAGGCGAGTGTACTCCAAACGCAACGGCAGAAAACGCTTACGCAAACTCTCGGACTTCACACTCAAGAAAACGCACCAAGCATTCTTACTCAAATGCAACAAATGATTATTCAAATGCAGCAGACCATGACACAACTAACCAAACTCCAAGACCAACAAATTGCCACGCAAACTCAATTTGCGGCAGTTCAAGAAGAATTCAATTCGAAAATCCAAATAATAACTCAGGGGGTGCGAAAACGCACGGGAATCCCCGATGACCCTCGACTAAAAACCCACCGAAGGTCCGCTGGCATGACAGATCTCAGCGACTGCGAGTCAGTGGCGAGTAACGCTGATGGCTGCCTCCCCTAACCGGCAACCAAACCACCTAGAGCTCTGGCAGTGGAACTGTCGCTCCTTCAAGAGGAAACGCAGCTCCCTGCAGATGTTTATTCAAAATCAACCGATACCTCCGGACGTCATCTGTCTCCAAGAAACAGGATGCACAACATACCTCAAAGGATACCTCACATACACCCATGACACGGCACCTAAAATAGCTACACTAGTGGCCCCCACACTAACAGTCATACCGCACGACCTTCCCTTCAGTGAAATTAATCAAGTTCTCATCGAGATCATCTCTCAAAAAAGAAGAAAGCAGAGTGTGTTTGTTCTAAACCTTTACAGTCCTCCAAGCAACACGCAGGAAGATTTCAAGCCACTTTTACTGGAATGCACACGCATAGCGGGAACGAACCCCCTTATTATTATGGGGGACCTAAACGCTGTACATACGGCATGGGGCTACCACAAGGACACCCCGAAGGGAACCAAGTTGTTGGAAGCGGCTGAGCAGCTGGACCTCTGTCTTATGACGGACACCATGTCCCCCACTAGAATAGGAAACAGTGTAAGCAGAGACACCTGCCCAGACCTAGCTTTCACCAAAAACATAAGACATTGCACCTGGACCAATCTAGAAGAAACACTTGGCAGCGATCACAAAATCCTTAGCTTATCCCTAATGACAACCCGTATGAAAAGGAACATTGGCTCTACTAAAATAACAGACTGGGATAAGTTCAGACAAATTAGACGGCCACACGACGGCATCACAACAATTGAAGATTGGGTTCAAAGCCTGAAGGACGCTCACGCAAAAACGACCAAGACTATCAACACAACGACAAAAACCCCGGAAGTAGACAGATATCTCCTACATTTATGGGACGCCCGAAAAAGTCTATTAAAACGGTGGAAAATGCAAAAATTAAATAGAAAACTTAAAATAAAGATAGCACAGGTTACGGCTGAAGCACAAGAGTATGCTATAAAGCTCGCCAAGCAAAACTGGGCAGATTTCTGCAATTCACTGAAAGGTACCCTAAGCACGGCTAAAGCATGGTCAATATTAAGAAGCATGATAGACACATCAAAAACCAAAACGGCCACAAGAAGAACCCTCCACACCATAGCCCATAAATACCCGGGCACAGATGCAGAGTTGATCACCGCCATGCACAAGAAATACATAGGAGACCCTACTCCAGCTTGCCAAACTTCATATGCGGGTCGACCAAACACCTCCCTTGACTCCCCCATAACACTGGCGGAGGTCTACTCAGCCGCCCGTACATTTACAAGAAACACTGCCCCTGGTGGAGACAAAGTCACCTACGCTATGATTAGGAACTTAAGCACCGAACATCTGCAAGACCTAACGAAGTACATCAACGAAGAACTGTGGGAGAAGGGACAGGTCCCATCAGCTTGGAGACATGCGGATATCATCACCATACCAAAGGCTGGAAAGCCACCGGCTGTGGAGAGTCTCCGTCCTATCTCCCTCACTTCTTGCCTGGGAAAACTCTATGAAAAAGTAGTCCACCTAAGGCTCCAAAATTACATCGACGAAAACAACATCTTTCCTTCCTGCATGCTGGGCTTCCGCAAGAGACTCTGCACGCAAGATGCTTTCCTCCGGATTAGGGAAGAAGTCATCAACGCCATACCCCGAAAAGGCGAAAATTTCATTCTGGCACTAGATCTCAAAGGAGCATTCGACAACATTGGCCACCAAACCATATTGCAAGAATTAAACAATATCAACTGCGGAGAGAAAATTTTCAAATACGTGAAGGCTTTCCTCTCAGATCGCACAGCCACCATAGGAATTGGAGAGATCCGATCATCAAAAGTACCCATGCCGAACAAAGGTACACCGCAGGGTTCTATAATCTCTCCAATGCTATTTAACATAGCAATGATAAATTTAGCAAAAAAACTGTTGACCCGCACTGATATTGGCTTCACTTTATACGCGGTGTTACGACCAAGCATCCGCATTTGCGCGCTCTATTGTTCGCCTGTGGGCATGGATAAGTGCTGTGAATATGTGGTGATGGTCCAATGGCTCTAAGTGAGCCTGTATCCAGGAATCCTGTTTTGTAAGCCTGTTTTGCTTTGTGGACACTCTGCAAATGCCAAATTGACCCTGCCAAGAGAACGTCTGGAAAAACACAAAGAAACGTCCCCCTGCGGGAAATGCAGGAAGTGCTTTCTTTCTTTTGTTCACCCTTCCAGTCGATAAGCCCTATCGTCCAGTGAGGAATGCCTACTTTCCAAAGGAGACGACAGAGTGACATGTCCGCTGACGTGCAGGACAAGAAAGGAGCATGACGCATACAGCCATTAAGTGATTTCCCAGGAATGCAGGAAAGATTTGCAATTGTCGAAAACGGACAATGCTGGGAGCGGATGCGGCGCCACGTGCACTCGGGTTTCTGAGAAGTAAAACCACTTGTCAGAACCAGCCTGTGGTTTCTTTGCTGAAGAATAGAAATGTACCTCCTCTCCTCGCCGTTCCCAAGCTTTTTCCGCCAACAAGTGATCACGCCCAACGAATGAATGCCGGACCAGTCAGTGCTTCAGACCATCAGTGCAGTGATGTGTTCGATTGGATGCCGATACCTGAGGGGCGTGCCCTGGATTTGGTTGGTCAGCATCTTCAGAGAGGGGCTGGACATAGGGGGTTTTAAGGACGCTGCAGAGCACGAAAGGTCGCTCTGAGCCCTGGGTAAACGGCTCATCCAGTCGCTTCTCGCTATGAACTCTTAACGCTTGCCATTTTGCTGATGTACCCTTCATTTCGTGTAAATATTGTAAATAAGTTTTCTCAAAGTGCCATTAAACCTGCTTGTACATATTTCACCAACTTCGAAGATTCAATCCTACTTCAACCCCGAGTCTCTGCACGCTACCAAGTGAAGGCCGGGTCGACGTAGCCCCAGCGTCACGACAACTGGTGACCAGCGTTGGGATCTGAATCTACAAGCCACAACATCTGATGACTGGCGGTGGGATCTGAATCTACAAGCCACAACATCTGATGACTGGAGGTGGGATCTGAATCTACAAGCCACAACATCTGATGACTGGAGTTGGGATCTGGATCTACAAGCCACAACATCTGGTGATTCGAGGTGGATCAGAATCTACAAGCCACAACATCTGGTGATCGGAGGTGGCATCTCAAGCAACAAGCAGGCGCAACAATCGGCCAACAAGAAAGCAGCTCGGAACATCGATCGCATGTGTGGGTGAGTGCTTGGCTTTTCTTCTGATGTGGACCAGGTTCTAGAACAGGGTTAGATTTTAGAACTGGTAAAAAGTGTTGAAACGCCTTTAGGTTTGGTAGTTTGCACTGTTGTTTTGGAAGTAGCCGACACTCGGAGCGATCATGGACCTACAAAAGCTGCAGAAACCGGAACTGTTGCAATTGTGTGAGGAATTGGGAATTGATACAAGTGGTTTGGCACGAAAACCTTTGATTATAAAGGCAATCACAGATTTGGGAGCCGATGATGAGGAGCTCAGTGAAGCATGGAACCTCATCGCCCAAAAAAAGGAGGAACAGCTCAGACAGCAGAAAGAGCGGGAAAAAGAGGAAAAGAGGCGTGAGCGTGAACTTGAGAGGGAAAAAGAGGAAAGGGAGCGCGAACGTCAGAGGGAAAAAGAGGAAAGGGAGCGCGAACGTCAGAGGGAAAAAGAGGAAAGGGAGCGCGAACGTCAGAGGGAAAAAGAGGAAAGGGAGCGTGAACTTGAGAGGGAAAAAGAGGAAAGGGAGCACGAACGTGAGAAGCTTGAGAGAGAAGCAAAAAAGCGGGAGCTAGAAATTGAGCTCCGGAAATTAGAAGTAGAGTTGAGCAAGAGGTCGGGCAATTGTCCCCAGCTAGCGGTACCTCTTCTCAACAAGGAGGCAGATTTCAAGATGTCAAAGTACATGCAGCCATATGTGATATCAGGGGATATCGGTCTGTATCTGGGTAACTTTGAGCGAACTTGCGAAGAACTGTCCTTCCAGCGAGACACGTGGTCTCAGAGATTATTGACGGTTCTGCCCTGCGAGGCAGCGGAGGTTGTCGCGCGGCTAAACAAGGAGGACGCGGACAACTACGAGAAGGTCAAAGCTTGCCTTCTGATTTTCGGAGACAGAGATGTGCAGGCCTTAACACGTTCAAAGGCGCGAGAACTAGCTACACTGCTCATTTCAGAAAAATCAACAGCGGAGGAAACGGCAGTTAAAACAGTGGTAAATGCGGAAAATAGCGGGTCAGAAAAGTTTGAGAGCGAGGCATCTCAGATAAGTCAACTTGAAAGTGAGCTTGATGAGACGCGGAATGAGGACGTTCTTGAGAGTAACATCTTGCCGCCGGTGTCTAGTAATCTCCCGAGACTTTTAAGTGGAACCCGAGAGGACTTAGCTATGGAGCAAGCCGTGGTAAATCTAACGTTAAACCTTCCCGAGGAGATGGGGGACAACTTGATTTGCCTCAGCGGAAAAGGAAGCAACGCTCAGGAGCTTCTAAAAAAGACGGAGCAGAGAGGAGAACTAAAGAAATCCCAGCTGTCCGATCTGGGCGAAATAATAACAGAGTTTGAGGCCTGCTTCGTGGACAGGCCAGGCAGAACTGATTTGACTGAGCACGATATTGAGCTGACTTCAGACGTGCCAGTGCGATCAAGGTACTACCGATTTTCTCCAAGGCAAAGAGAAATTCTGGATAGGGAAGTAACTCGCATGCTGGAATTAGGAGTAATAAAACCCTCGGAAAGCGATTATGCTTCGCCTATGATCTTAGTAGAAGCTCCAGGTAAAGACCCTAGGCCTGTGGTAGACTACCGAAAGCTAAATTCTCTCACCAGGGATCAAGTGTATCCTATTCCGAATATTGAGGAGAGAGTAGAACAGGTCAGTAGAGCGGCATATGTGACTACGCTGGACCTTACTCGAGGATACTGGCAAGTACCGCTCACTGAACGCGCCAGCAGATACGCGGCTTTCGTCACTCCGACGGGCAGCTACCAGCCAACAATGATGAGTTTCGGGCTCAAAAATGCTCCATTTTGTTTTTCCCGACTCATGGATAGGGTTTTTAAGGGGTGTGAAACATTCGCAGTGCCTTACTTAGATGACATTGCGGTTTTTTCCGACTCATGGGCGGACCATATGGTACATCTAAGAGCTGTACTGAGCCTTTTGCGTCAAGCTGGACTAACCGTAAAGGCCGAGAAATGTTGCCTGGCAAGGGCGACCGTGGACTACTTGGGTCACAATGTAGGTCAAGGTTTCAGGAAACCCAGCGAGATTAAGATTTCTGCGGTAGCAGACTACCCGCGGCCGAGCACGAAGACGGAAATTCGAGCATTCCTGGGTCTGACTGGATACTACAATCACTACATCCCTAACTATTCAGCTTTGGCTAGCCCTCTGACCGACGCTCTCCGCAGGACAGAACCGACAAATGTAGTCTGGGACGAACAAAAGGAAGCCTCCTTCGTAAACCTGAAGGCTGTGCTGATTAGCCGTCCGGTATTGCGAGCTCCAGACTATGGCCGAGAATTCACGGTCCAGTGTGATGCCAGTGATCGAGGGTTAGGTGCTGTTCTCTGCCAGAGAGATGACGACGGTAATGAGCACCCCGTGCTCTACTTGAGCAGAAAACTGAGTACTAGAGAGAGGGCTTATTGCGCGTCAGAGAAAGAGTGCGCTTGCATTGTATGGGCCATTCAAAAATTGCAGTGCTATCTTGGAGGGGCCAAATTCACCGTAGAGACGGACCATTGTCCCCTGGCTTGGCTGCAAACTGCGACATCGAAGAACAGTCGCCTTCTTAGGTGGAGCTTGATTTTACAGCAGTACAATTTTGAAATAAGATACAAAAAGGGGAAGTTAAATGGGAATGCGGACGCGCTTAGCCGCTCTTTCTAAGCGGTCCGAGATGTTCCTCACCATGTATCCAAATTGATAATCAGGTTCTTTTTTTTTTCTTTTTTTTTTTTTTCGTGGGCTTGAATATATGTGACTATGTAAAGCAGCACGTTTGGTTTTCGAGGCATACGTGGGTCCTGAACGTTTTGAGAGTGGGCTTTTCTCGAACAACAATGGCAGTTTTCTTTTAACCTGGTCTCTTCAGACGGGAGCCGAGTGCTTGTTTAGACATGTGGTTGAGTTTCAGACAGCTCGAGCAATTTGGCCTACAACAATCAAGACAACGCGACAAGCAACAGCGAGCTTCAAGCGTTCACGTGCAGGCCATTAAGTCGTCTCTTCATGCAGCAGCTGGGACTGCTGCCCTCCGAGACTCTTCTGGCGGGGGAGGAGGCTGTTACGACCAAGCATCCGCATTTGCGCGCTCTATTGTTCGCCTGTGGGCATGGATAAGTGCTGTGAATATGTGGTGATGGTCCAATGGCTCTAAGTGAGCCTGTATCCAGGAATCCTGTTTTGTAAGCCTGTTTTGCTTTGTGGACACTCTGCAAATGCCAAATTGACCCTGCCAAGAGAACGTCTGGAAAAACACAAAGAAACGTCCCCCTGCGGGAAATGCAGGAAGTGCTTTCTTTCTTTTGTTCACCCTTCCAGTCGATAAGCCCTATCGTCCAGTGAGGAATGCCTACTTTCCAAAGGAGACGACAGAGTGACATGTCCGCTGACGTGCAGGACAAGAAAGGAGCATGACGCATACAGCCATTAAGTGATTTCCCAGGAATGCAGGAAAGATTTGCAATTGTCGAAAACGGACAATGCTGGGAGCGGATGCGGCGCCACGTGCACTCGGGTTTCTGAGAAGTAAAACCACTTGTCAGAACCAGCCTGTGGTTTCTTTGCTGAAGAATAGAAATGTACCTCCTCTCCTCGCCGTTCCCAAGCTTTTTCCGCCAACAAGTGATCACGCCCAACGAATGAATGCCGGACCAGTCAGTGCTTCAGACCATCAGTGCAGTGATGTGTTCGATTGGATGCCGATACTTGAGGGGCGTGCCCTGGATTTGGTTGGTCAGCATCTTCAGAGAGGGGCTGAACATAGGGGGTTTTAAGGACGCTGCAGAGCACGAAAGGTCGCTCTGAGCCCTGGGTAAACGGCTCATCCAGTCGCTTCTCGCTATGAACTCTTAACGCTTGCCATTTTGCTGATGTACCCTTCATTTCGTGTAAATATTGTAAATAAGTTTTCTCAAAGTGCCATTAAACCTGCTTGTACATATTTCACCAACTTCGAAGATTCAATCCTACTTCAACCCCGAGTCTCTGCACGCTACCAAGTGAAGGCCGGGTCGACGTAGCCCCAGCGTCACGACAGCGGACGATATCACCATCTGGGCTACTCAGGGATCCTTGGCGCAAAAAGAAGAAGCTCTGCAAGCCGCTATAGACCTAGTCGAAGAATTTGCCGGGGAGAGTGGTCTTCAATGCTCCCCAGAAAAATCCGAACTTATCAGGCTACACAGAAGAAATTACAAGTCCCCAGGAGAAATTCAGCTCTATCTAGGAGACCAGATAATTCAAGAGAAGGACAAGATCAGAGTTTTGGGGCTGTGGTTGCAAAGCAATTTGAGAGTGGATTATACAATCAAAACACTCAAAACTACAGTCAACCAAATTTCCAGAATGATTAGAAGGGTGACCTGGCACCGGAAAGGGATGAGGGAGGAGGACACCCTACGCCTTGTACAGGCCCTAGTCGTTAGCAGGATTACCTACGGGCTCCCATATCACGAAATTAGATTCACTGATAAAAGAGCCATTGACACTATCATAAGAGGAGCCTATAAAACGGCCCTAAACCTCCCGCCAACAACATCAACGGAACGTCTTTGGGCACTCGGAGTGCACAACAACTTCGAGGAGCTCAAGGAGGCGGTTCTAGAGAGTTAGAAACAACGCCTAACAACAACGCAGGCGGGTAGGGAAATCCTGTCAAAACTAGGGCTATGGCAGGCACTAAGAACTTCTGAGATCAAATCACAAATTCCGACATCCACAAGAAACAACATCTATGTGAACCCTATACCCAAGCACATGCACCATGAGCTACAAAAGGGTCGAAGGAAAGCCAGAGTCAAATCATTGGAAAAACAATTGTCTAAAGACGCGGAAGTTGTCTACGTGGACATAGGGGCTTACGGCGAACCTGGCAAGTTCACAATAGCTGCAGTTGACCACAAGAAGAGGCCAATTATTCAGGCTTCGATCTATGCAAAGGATCCTGCGGAAGCGGAATCACTGGCAATAGCCATCACCATAAAAACACAAGACAACCAAAATAAGTCATCACACGTAGTGACGGACTCCCAACCAGCCTGCAGGGACTACCTGGCCGGAAAACCTCACAAAAGAGCGTGTGCAATATTACGTTCCATCTCCCAGACGCACACAATTACATGGACACCTGGACACGAAGGCCTAGAAGGAAATGAGGTAGCGAATGATCTAGCCCGAGCTCTCACAAACCGGGCGGATCCCCATCCCTACCTCACCCCTCTCCTAGGACCCTACGGCGACAGGCTGGAACACCTACGGTTAGAAAGAAGACTTTTCTCACCACCACACAAACACCTTCCTTCCTCGGACGCTATAGACTGGAGAAAAATACAAACAAACACATTCCCTAATCTTCAAATTTTAAATAAGATAAGCCCAACAAAATACACGAGCTACTGTCCTTGGTGCGGCGCAAGCCCCACACTCTTTCACATCTCTTGGGAATGCCAGGACAAACCTGACCCAACGTTAATAGTGCCATGCCCGACACACGAGCAGTGGGAGGCGGCCCTGACCAGCGACAACCTGGACCAGCAAGCCTGGATTATCCAGCTAGTCCGCAAGTCAGCTGCTGCCAGCGGAGCCCTGGACTAGGGGCACCGACCACCCAGCTCCTGCGAATATTTACTGATTACATGCACATTAAAAGTTTTCTCTCTCTCTGCACGATCAGCGCAAGGGGCGCACACCAATTACAAAAGATGCATTTACAGTAACAAGACGCGCATAAGTCTCAAAACAATACATAATTAGTTGCAGTACATTATATAGAAGAAAATCAGCGCTAATTTGACTTACCTGATCGGTATACATGTCAATACATGCACTTCGATATGAAGAAGTGAAAGACGGGCGTTTTGGGGCAGAGGAGATCGCACCTCGGACCGCAGCGAAATTAGAGCTGATTCCCCTGCCGCAGCATCGTTTCTAAGTCGGCTCAGCACGTCTTCCTGCGCAATCAGAGCGAAAAAATAATGCGCACAGATCGATTATTAAAAAAAAAAAATGTTCGTAGATTCGCATATATATACGCGCTCCAGAACCAGTTGCAGTATATTGTCGTATCGAACAAAATATGTGCTAATTGGACTTACCTGATCGGTATAGTGAGTGTCCCTTCATATAAAAAGGCGAGCATTTTGTGGCAGGAGATACCCAAGGACCCAGACTGCAGCAAAATGAGCCAATTCTGCCATCACAGCCAGCCGCAGCCTTGTTTCCAAACGGCTCAGCAAGTCTTCCTGCGCCATCAGCGCACACACCAATTATATATATATATATATATATATATATATATATATATAAAGAAAGATGCAAAGAGTATATGACAAGATGAACATATGCTCCAAAACAATACATTGTTATGTTCGGTATAATATCGAATCGAGCAAAAAGCTCCTCTGATTAAGACCGAAAGATCATGTACTTACGCATGTTTTGGTGAACTTCGGCACGAAGAATCTGTACAGAGCGGCTGCAATCATCAGCTGCATATGTGGGCTGTTCTTTTCAAACGCTGACTGCTGCAGGAGGTTGAGACAGATTGAATTTGCGCGAAATAAAAGCGGACGATAAAATTAGGCGGTAGGTATCGCGCCCACACGGAGGCTGGCCGTCGACTGAGTGGCGCCGCGCGTCATAGCTCGCGCGGGAGGTGTTTTCCCGCCATTTGGACACGTGACCTCAAAAATAAAGGAGGGGGATTGGGAGAAGCTGCAAAACAGGGAGAATCTCTCTGTGTACGGTGCATGCAATTCTTTTCATTTTTTTTTTTCGCCGCTATTTCTTTCTGCTTCGGCATTCCTATCGCCCCCGCGGTAGGGTGCCTCGATGCCTTTCGCCTCCCCGTGGTTCTTTCCGCTTAAATAAATCTTTAATTGGTTTACAGGAAGGGAAAGGGGCAGTATCTGTCACACTTGCTCTGTGGACACCTGAACCGCGCAGTAAGGGAAGGGATGAAGGTGGGAGTGAAGGTGGAAATAGAAAGGGGAGCCGTAGTGGAGGGCTACGGAGTAATTTCGATCACCCGGGGATCTTTAACGTGCGCCGACATCGCACAGCACACGGACGCCACTTCGTTTCGCCTCCATCGAAACGCAGCCGCCGTGGTCGGGTTCGAGCCCGGGAGCTCCGGACAGTGGTCGGGCGTCTTACCACTGCACCACCCCGGCGGGGCATTTCCGCTTTGCCGCAGGGGGAAGAGATGGACCGATAGGGGGCCCCGAGCAACGAGAAGCAGTTTCGCAGGTTTATACCTGCGAAACGAATTTATGGGCGTTTAGGATTGATAGGTTTCGAGGGCACTGGCAAAAGTAATTGGCGGTTAACATATAAACTTTAAAGGCACGTAATCTCTTCGGTTTACCGTGGGTTTGCTTAGGGTTATGTTATAGGTTAACTTTATGATGAGGTTGTTTTAATTCAGAGGTACCATTTAACCATAATGAAAAAAATGAACAATTACATTCGTAGGTTCATAGCAGTTTACCGCGCAAATCTTAGGCACTTAATACTAAGTATGCTTCAAACAGTGCAATCAGCGCCTACCAGTTCACAAATTCAAGCATAAGTTCATGACAACTCGCGATCAACTACAGAGTGTACCATACCCGCCGCGGCTGAATTAGCGCGCGGTTAAAGCTTTATTTCAAAATATGTATAAATAACAGTTAATTTCACCTTCTGTTGCGCAATGTATAATTATATCAGCAGGCTCAAATGATATATAGTGTCAGTATATATCATGCACGCGGTATAACTCAATGTTGCATAAAAATAGCTGTTTCAATGATACGAATTTTCCACTTTTCTCCTGCTAAGCCGACTGCCTCATGGATCGTAGAGGGGAAACCTGCTGTTTTGCAGGAAACTTTACTTTGATATGCACAATGTTATTTAATGATATATTATAGCAGCAGTGAATACGCGGCTGGGGAAAAGGGGATTCGAGGAACTTTATATATATTATGGCATTCCATACCATATTTCTACGTGTGAGGCTGACGTTGAAGAATTTAACACAATGTAGACCGCCACTGGTGCAGGAGCCGATCGATCCCCTTCATGTTGCGCGGGATTCTCAAAACGCAATCCCTTTGAATTTTCTCAAAAGAACCAAAGGTTACTTCTTGCACAATGCTTGTGTTCGCAGGAAGTTACGTTCAACAGGCGAATCGTCCGGGCGATCGGCTCTTTGCGTGCCTTTCATTTTTATTTGGAAAGTATCACGACCACATTTGTGTTCTGGATAAAGACAGTCGACCTCGGCATATTGATATATCAGGAATAAAGCTTTCCTAATCCCCGTGTTTTAACTGAAGCGGGCAAATATTTATCCCAAGCTGTTCCATTTATCCTCATGTTGGCAATATCCCCGAGTTTCGTCTATCGAGAGTGCAGCATATATGTATATTATGCGAAGCGTTACAGCTCATTTGGCCCAAAAGCCACCTCGATAACCTGGTTTTCGCTTGAGTACTGTCGAGTTTTGTCTGAAATATTCGGAACGTGGTAGTAAATATGGAGATGCGGTTCAGGTTCCCACCGGGATCTGTGACAGATGCTGCGCCTTTACTTTCCCAAGTATCTACCCTTCCTATAAACAATTTACAATTAACTGCGGTTGTCCACCGAAATAGAGAGATAGAGAGAAGAATGAGAAGGGATTGTATCCCGTCGAATGTTAAGGGGAAGCTTGAGCGTCCCCATGATTTTTATTTCCTTCTTTCAATTATTAACTATTCCATCGTACCACTGTGTAAGGTCGTGGAACAATTTACTCAGTGCGAGTGCAGACTTGCGTAAGTGGGTGCGTGCGCGTGCATGCGTCACACACGGCTTCGTGCCGATGTCGGGATAGACTATTAACTCAATAATCTCGGAAAGCTTGTTCATTCTAAAGTTATAGCTAATTAAAGTATGCGCGAAACGTCTGACAAAGCCTAGTGCACACAGGTGCCAACTTTCCCACATCTGTGTTCCTTGATTGTTTATTGATCCAGCCTCCCAATGATACGACCCTGCATGGCTTAGCACGGGTTTTCTTGTGTATTCCTCTTGCAAAGTGAGTTCCGCCTTGTCTTCATTATGCCCTTTGTTGTGCGCTATGGGTATCCGAGGTAGTGGATCACATAGGTTATACGTTGGGCGGCCTTAACTTTTATACTGGCTTGGAAGGAGAAGGCTGATGTTTGTAGTGCATGGTCAGGGGAAAGGCAGGCGCACGTGTTCGCATAGTTAGAGATGTTTGTAGACGGAGCATGGATAGGCATAGCAGTAGCTAACCTCTGCGAAGCGCTCTGCTATTCTGCGCCCCTAGACATATGTGCCAAAGGTATGCGAAGTGGGAGATGCCTGTTGCACCCAATCTCCCCCATGCTGTAAGAGACTTTCGGTGGCACACTGAGTGTGTCGTACTCGATCCCCACCAAATTAAGACAGGCTTTACAGCTGGCATATTGATCCGGACTGTATCAACATTGGTCAGGTCGAGTCTCACACACACACGTGTCCTTAAAGGCCCACTGTCCACCCTCCGGTCGAAAATATTTTCTTCCCCGGTGACTGTGAGACTTCGCCCCTAGAACGCAAGGCCGCAAAATGTTTTTGAAAAGAGTAACTGATAACGCAGTTACAGCCACCGCAATCACCCGATTCTGTCATGCCTCTCTCCTTCTGTTCCCTCGCAAAGGTTTTTCACTCTCCTGCCCGAGGTCGTCTAGCCTCCGCAATACAAATTCCCCTTCCTCCTCCGCGTTTGGCGGGAGGTGGGGCGTGGCTCTCCGCGAGCGCGAAAAAAAAAAAAAAAAAAAAAAAAAACGGCCGAGGGAGCGCGCGCCGCTGGATTCAGTCTGGCCGTGGCAAGGGAAAAGCGCGCAGCGACCCATCCTTCTCCCGTCAGTCAGCGAGACGGACCAATGGAAGTCGTTCGCGATACGTACGTCATTACTGTGGCTCGTCGGGCCAGCGCAGGAAACGGGGAAGCTGGCTTCCCGGAGGAGAGCATGAGAGAGCTTTGAATTGCATTTTCGATGCTTTGCGGCGCGCGTGTCACTGTAGCATTTTGCACAGACTATCTCCGGTACCTGATCGAAACACTGGGCTCCTTTGCTTAAAAGGGCCTTCCCTGGACAGTGGCCCTTTAAGGACTGCGTCGCAGTTTGGACATTCCGCTGCCTAGCGCCGTGAGCTTTTTCGTCGCACAGAGGAAGGCCGCGCGAAGCGTTCGAACAACTTGTAGTGAAGTCCGTGGGATTGCTCATTTGGCAGAATAGGAACGCGGTTGACCGTATTCTTTCAGCGACCCCGTTGTCTACTGTTCCCCATGCTAGTGCGTCTCACCTAGATATAGCCAGCTGTTAGCTCTTGGTGAGCAAAACTTTATCCGGAGGTCGTTGACGCGGCACATCCACCTCAGGAAGGTCACTTGTACATCGAAGTGATTTGAACTCGGTTCTTGTTTTGAAAGACGCAAGCCTGCGGCTCACGCGTATATGTGTGAGCAGAAAGGATCGAGCAATCGACTGCCTGGAAATTTGTTAGGTGGATCAGAGCTCCCGAGGGAGTCCTGTTGCAGCTGCGCATTATTGATATACAACGTGTGACCAGACACCCACTGCATTATATATTTCTTACCGCTACCTTATATGTTTGGTACTGTTTGCTGTTTTACTGAACATTATTTATTGTCCCAGTGTGCTTTGCTATTTCCATGTTTATCAATAAGATTTCTTTGGTTCCCTGCTATGTAAATGGTTGAAGTTCACGCCTATGACGTCATGATCGTTTCTACTCTCTTATCCCGGTACTTTTCAAGCAGAAGTCTTAAGTTTCTGGACCTATGCAGCATTCCTTCCATATGCAGGGCTATTCTACAAGCGATCTCTCGGCTTAGTACGTACGACAGATAATTCGCTTTAATCACTTCCGATATATATTCACGCCTTAAAACTAAAAGTTCTCCATATTATTAATCTGCAAGCCACAGCAAAAACCCGAAATTGCGGCAGCTGCTTCAGGAAAGAATTCTTTTCAATTAGCTTTTTTTACTTGCGCGTACCTCGTGTAGCCCTCAATAAATATTCTTAATTTTCAATCACTCTGTATAACATAAGGGTCTCAAACTCATATTGATATGCAGGATGCGTTGAGAAAATATGTCTCTCGCGGACCAGGAGTGGACAATAACAAGCAAGAAAATATAGAAGCCATAATTTAAAACAATCTGTAAAATAAAAGCGAAATACTAATAAAATAAATAAAAATCATCTGTTTCGTTCCTATGAAACCACACTCCAATTATTTGAGCAAAAAAAAAAAAACAGGAAAAGCGGAGAATCTTCGATTTTTTGTGTCCAAACGCGCCGGAGGAGCGCGTTACTTCAGGATGGCTTGGCGGAGTTACTCAAAGGATACAGCGGTTGAAAACTACCACAGTCACTTGTCTTGACAATACATAAATGCGAATGAAAAAGAGGCCTGGCTGTCCAGCGTCTGGTTATTGAAGGTAACAAAGTTGACTGTCTCGTAATTTTCGCTAAAAACGCGCAACTTTGGAAAACGCGCTTACATTTCCAACATTTCGTTCGCACGTACAGCTTCCTCGCGCGCTCGAGATCGTCTGTTGGTTCGCGCTCTGCCTTCCAAGAACTGTTGACAAGAAGCGGCCGGGGAGGAGAGGGGGGTAGTTTCCGGTCCATTGTAGAATCGAACCGCTCGCTGCGAAAATGCGCCCCTCCGACTTTGGGAAAAAAAAAAATGAAAAGAGCCGCGTCCCACCCCGGCAGGTCGTAAAAGAGGATGAATGGGCCACACGCAAAGAAACAAAACCAAATAACAAGGACGCTGGCCCGTCGCTGGCCCCAAAAATCGGTTTAGTGTGATCAAATCGCGAAGAATTGGTAATACTACGAACAATTTTCTTCTGTATGAGATGCATCCGTTTAATATTGGTAAATGACGTGGTACCCCACACCAAAAAACAATAATTAAGAACAGAAGAAAATAGTGCATTGTACAACATCTGTTTAATACGCTGCGGCAATAAAAATCGCATTCTGGATACAACACCAGCAACCTTCGACAATTTGTCCCCAACCATTTCGACGTGCTCATCCCATGACATGTTTTTCATGAAAAATCACACCTAAGCTTTTGACCGAAAGGAATATTTGAATCAGCGTATGAACCACTGTTTAAGTGGAGTGTGAGACATGGCGGACAAGAAATCAGTTTATTTCGAGGCCTAAAGAGTACAGCCTTGGTTTTTTCGGTGTTTATAATTATAATGTTTATAATTAGCGAATTGCATTCAGACCATTCATAAAGAAGGTGCAGACAAGCTATGGCTTGCTGTTCAAGGTCTTGTATGTGTGCGGCTTTAAAGAATAGAGTTGTGTCATCAGCATAAATTACAAAGCAATGTCTGCCCCTGTGTGCATTTTCTCTCCTGTTCGCTTCTTTTATTTTACACAATGGCCTTTCCCCCCTTTACAATGCGAAGTTGGGTCTACTCAAGTGCCCTGCCATATAGCGGACGAATTTCAGTGAGTGATACGGCTGAATGGGGTGTACGCGAGCTTGTGCGCCAGAATATAACTGATGTTACATCACCTACTGCTGCGCTTCATAACAAGCAAACAGTATAATGACATGATCTACACATGAAATCGCGGTCACCATGTGGCTTGCTGTTTATCAGAACTCGGTAAATAATTTTGCTAACAGCTAGGGTTCACTAAAAATATGAGCGACAAGTTAAACAAACAATAGCATTAATTAATGCAACAAAACATTTACACTAAATAGCATGTATCATTTTGTTTCATACTAAGCGTAAATTACATAACATCGCGAAAAACCAAAGCCAAGTAACAGGCAAATTAAAAAAAAGTAGCAGTCGTGCTCTTCGTAACGTTTTTTTTTTCAATGTACCGTCTCAACAGTCGGGCTGGCGCACTGTCGCACTCTTGCCATTAAAACCTGGCGCCGTGCCCGGCATTTAGTTCGACCAAGAAGTCGGGCCAAAGCCCGCTGCGAACTACTTTGCCGAAATGCCTGGCGGCCACCTCCGGGCCGACCGCTTGCCGTGGTTCAGTAGCCGACTAAGTCGGCTGCCGACCATTTTCCGAACGTCGGCCACACGTAAATGGTCGGCCAAGGATGCTTGGGGAAGCTGTTCGTACCTCAGTAGGCAGGAGCCGGACGTACTAGCCATTGCAAGTCTGGAAAGCCTAGCTTGTAGATGATGATCTAGATCCTCTTCTGAGCTTTTAGATGCTTATAACAACGAGAAACAGCTTGCAGAAGCGTGAAGAAGCAATAAGCCACACTCCCATTCCTCCTAACGCCTACCCTAATTATCCAAACAGTGGCCGAGAGTCATCCCTTCAATCGAAAAGGCTTTATTCATTCATTATCTTTTTTTCTTTTTCTTGTCAGCTGCCGCAGCTCGCTGCGTTTTCTACGCGGCATGCTCAATTATTTTGAAGATATTTTAAGTTTTGTGATCATCCTGCTTGTCGAATCTCTCTGCAGTTCTTATGGTGTCTCCTCTCTTCGCATAAGCTCTGAGTGGAAGCCCCGCAATTTCGCTTCATTGACATGAGAGCTGTAATCTACGCTCAATTCATATGATATGAGAACTTTATGTGCAACATATCATTACCAAGATAATTAACCGCTCAATGACAAAAGTCTTCTCAACGAGCAAAATTCCTCGCCCTCGTGGCTCGTCTATTTCCTTGTCACGATACCCAAATTTCCTTCGAATTGCTGATACTGCAACGAACTCAAAATGATCCAAATAAAAATTCGTATGTGCAGCTCAGCTGTCCGATTTGCGCTATGTACACTGATAAGCTCTTGGAATCTTGCAAGTTCTTTACTGGCATTGCTGTCAAAACAAACGGGACAGCGTGATTATTAGGGTGCTTTCTTTTTGGTATATAATGCCTTTTTCGCTCGAAAAATATGCGCCAGCAAGAAAATAAAGAGCCTTGCTACGCAAACTATCATGAGAGTACTTGGATATAGTTCCTTTCTTTAAATGCAGATCAGAAATTGTTCACTTCGAAGTAAGTTATCTCTTATGTGCAGAGCTTTGCCCACCTTTTAATCTCGAGGAAGGCACGAACAAATGACGGACTTCCAAGTAATAATTTCGAAACGCTTCGTTGCCCCTAGTGCAAAGCATGCAGGCCAGCATGAAGAAGCCTGGTGTTAAAAGAAAAAAGTATATATAGCAGAATGCTTCGTCTTAAGAGAGGGCGCGCGATAGCGCTTTTAACGCCTTTTCTTCATTCCGCCAATTTTAGGCATCTAGAGGCTGGCACGTAGTTGGCAAAGCGTACGTCTATTTGTTTTTTACTTTAGAGTAAAGACGCAGCATCTTCTCGGCGCACACCCTACATTTGCAGTGTGGCGGCTTGAAACCCTGTCACAAACTAGACTGAAACTGTAAAAGAAAGTGGATGCTAAATAAGAAGCGAAAAATTGCATGACAGCACGCTGAACGCTGCGCAATGAACGGCGACGTCATAATACAAAATGGCGTCATGATATAGCGCATTGAGGAAGGAAACAACTTAGGAGAGGTCCTTGCCATTCCCAATGCATTGAAGAAAATGTGGCGGAAGTGACGTCAAAATTTAGGGTTAGCTAAGTCGGGCCATTAGCAACGGTTGCTATGAAAACTTGGGCCACTAGCAACAGCGTTGCCAAGGGCCCGAGGTACGTGGGCGTCGCGGAGATAGAAAATGCGTAGGGTAAAGGAGGAGGAGAGATTGGTGCGTCTGTCTTAATGTAGTCATAACTGCACTGCAGCCGTGTAGAGTGCAACGGCAGCACGTAACAGCTACGTGTATGCCGGCTGCTCTATGCTTGCCGTTGTCAGATAGGAAGGGGACTTGGCACCCGAGGGTGCCGCGTCCCAGGATCACACATAATGCATCCGCCCATCATCATTCATCCGACGCCCCCGGCAAGGCCCCCTCCCCCTCCAAAAATGGGGGGGAGAGTTTTTTGTTTTGGGGCGAAGGTCCTACCCGGACAAGGGCCGCAACGCGCCAGGAAGGCGGTTACGGTCACGGGGCATCTGCCCCCTCCTCTGACGAGGAGCTCAGTTCCACACAGTCGCATTGGCCTGGAAAGGCCCCACCACATAACACGCATGGTGCAACAATCACGCCTTCGGTCGCGCACAGCGGCGATGGTGATCGCTCATTGCGCCGCTTCGTCTGAGTGGCAGTTCCCGACGTCGCTGAACTGTTCGCGGAAGCGGTTCGGTGACGAATGCGCGGCAGCGGTCTGCTTCGTTTCCTCCGGGTGACGGGAGTAAACTCTTCGTCATCGGACTGGACGAGGCTGCCGCTTGTCCGGCTCTCCAGTTGGTCGGCTGCCTCCTGCGTAGGCGCCACGTGCTCCAAACTCTCGGCCAATGGTGGCGCTCTGTTCGATGGGATCAGCAGGGCCGCGGTGAGCGTGGTCGCTCCGAGGAGCGAGGCGGTTCGGCGCGGCCTGCGAGGACAGTTTATTTATTTATTTTATTTATTTATCACATACTGCGGATGCGGTAAGAGAAACGTCACTCACCGCAACTGCGTTGTCTGTTGTCTCCTCGTAGTCCTCGGTGCCTTCCGGCGGTTGTTCAGAAGACAACGCGTCGGTCGGCTCGCTGGCAGCAGGCTGGGTGGGTTGTGGCAAAGCTGCGGCTGCAGCGGCCACTACCATGGCGTGTTTGGCCACGGACGCGAACGTCCTAGCGCCACACTTGATCAGCGCGTGGTCCGCGCCGCACTGGGGGCAGGGGAGGGTGCACGAAGCGTGGCCGAAGGCCCCGCAGCGCGCGCACAAGGGGACATCGCACGCAGCGCGCACGTGGCCGCTAGCGCCGCAGCGCCGGCAAACACGCGCGACCCCCTCGTACTCGCACTGCAGGGTGAATTCGGCCACCTGCAGGAAGTTCGGCAGCGGTCGTCGCAAGTCCATCCTCACGCGGCGGTTGCCGCTCGGTATCCCCTCGAACTCCGGCACGAACTCGGTGGTGATGGACTCCACGGGTCCGTACCGCTCCAAGGCCTCTCGTAGCTCTCTCACGTCGAGGTCGTTTGGAAAACCAAACACGCGCACAGTCGTGCTTAGTTTCCCGCGGTACGCGAAGTGTACGGCGGTGCCCTTCACTGTGATCACTGGGTCGGCAAGGTAGGTTTGTACAACCCTCTTGTTCTTGAGGCAAATCTCAAAACGTCCAGCTTGAAAGTCCTGCACGCCTCCAATTTCAGCTCTGGTAAATCGCTGTACCAACTCTTTGCAGATGTCGGTGCTGTTCACCCCCTTCGGTACGCGGCCGAAGAAGGTAAACGGACGCAACCGAGGCTGTGGCGGCGCCATCGTAACGACTTAAGTTGTCTAGCTAGCGCAATGCCTAACCTAACCCCTCCTAAGCCTTCACTGCTTTTCGTGCCGCGTGTAGCAGACGACGTGCCTGGCTAGGATTGGATTGGATTGGAAAACATTGTCAGCAATGAGCGATTTGTGGGCGCTACCGTTGCTCTCGGTCATAGCCTCCTTTAGACACCATACTCTCGGCGACCTTTTGAGCCCACTCAGTAGCCCGAACTTGCTTTATAACGGGTCTGAGCTGGCCAGTATAGCCTCCCACCGCTCAAAAGAAGGGACTGGTAGTAGGTCCGCTGGTGGCGGCGCTTTTTTGCAGCTCCATAATATGTGATCATATCCTGCTATTTCGCCGCAGTGTTTACAATTTGGATTGTATTGTGCTGTGTACATGTGCGCTAATTTAGAAGGGCTGAAGAAGGCACGCGTCTGGAGCCGACGCCAGATTACTTCTTGCCTTTTGTCTAGTTTCTTGTCTGGTGGAGGATATATCCGCCTTTCTAGTTAAAGTGATTAGTGTAGAAAGAGTCAACTGCAGCGCCGCTAGTTCACGCGACCGCCACCGGGGACACCTCTCCGGGGAGGCGTGATTCCGTTCTCTCAACGGTAGGGTCTAAGGCTCTGAGCAGCGTCACCTGGCGACAGATAGTGGAAATATTCTAAAAATGAGTAAGAGCACATTTAAAGCCTGCTGTACTCGTTGCCTCATTGGCGCCATGGATTAACATTACTCACCTGAGCACTTCGCGAATAAGATGTATGTTCAAATCCTGGGTTTGTAAAACAAAAATTTTTTTCGAAATTTGTTTTTTAATTGGCAACATTAAAATAAGCTGCTAATCTTTCTGGAGGGTGTTCCCCTTTAGGTTGCATCATGTGATGTTTTTAATTCTTAATAGCCACAAAACCTGCCATGAACACAGCCGTGAGACAACAGAATAACAACGCTTACACTATTTAATAATTTTCAAGGTAATCATTTCGTGCCTTTAGTGAGCGTATGTTACCTTTAGGTTGCGTTCAGACACGTCTATTAGTAACAATCGCCGTTTAACCGGCTCAGTGGCAACCAGTGACGAGAAAGAAGTTGCGGGACCCTACCGTTGAGAAGACGGAATTACGCCTCCGGGAGGAGCTGCGAAACTGAGTTTGTTCTAGTAACGTTGTTTCCAAATACCTTGAAGTACTTCATGTACCCCCCATAATGTCCTGTGCTATCGCGGCAATCCTTCGCCCTGGTGGTGGAGGTATAATTCTGCCACTCTTGGTATCTCACTCCTCACGATCCCGTGTACTGTCAGCTTTTTATATCAGTCCCGCGAGTTAAGTGCGCTGAAGGTAAATCCGACTGCATCTCATATTCAATGCTTGTAAACCATCCCGGCTATTGGCTAATAGAACAATTTGTTGTCCGCGTACTATAATCCTGGAAACTGTTGTACGTCCGTTCCACCTAGCTTATACAAACCAGGGTTGCATTCTTGCAGACGCTTTTTCCATATTCTTATAAATCACGAACAGCGGTGATAGCGGACATTAACCCTTTGCATATCTCATCAACGTCATTTGCCTTTCAAAACCTACAATGCCATGCACCCATGTTCTTTCCTCCCTTCTTTTTTTTTTTTGCCAAGTCCCACTCCCCTTTATAATGGTCACCGGGCCAAAAGGGTAACTGAAATAAATAAATAAATAGTAGAGAAGGACAGTGTAGCGTAATCTAGCATCGTATCCGAAACGTGCAATGCTTTCCTAGGTACATTCATTCATTCATTCATTCATTCATAAACCTTTATTCATGAGGATGACCTGAGGCCTAGAGGGGAAGGGGGTGGGTTAGGTGAGATTGTGGGCGCCAGACTCCGACATGAAGTCTATCAGGGCACTAAGCTTGCACTTGGCATTGGTATTGGGGGCTGTCCAGTCTTCGTAAGTCTGAATGCGGGGAGCAGATATGTAGGGGGCGCGGAGGCTAGCCGTGCCAGGACAGGTCCAGATCAAGTACGCCCAGATCAAGTAGGTCCAGATCAAGTATCAGCTGCTGCAGGACAACGGAGTCAGCAAGGAAGCTGATCTTGGTTCGGCACCATTGACTCAGGATGTCCGGTGTGCATGCTGCACTGGCTCGCGCCTTAAAACTTGGGCAGGACGAGAGAGGCTGGAAAGGATCGGAGGAGTAATATCGGTGACAAGGTGGTTTAGAACAGCGATGCTTGAAGCCAGATGGCGCCGCAACTGCCTTTTAAGTAGGGTGCCTTGATGTGCGCGCTCTCCCGCCGCCAAGAGGGCGCGCGCATCGAGGCACCCTACTTTTAAGGGTCTTAAAATACAAAGCCATGAAATACCCAGAGTAGCAGAATATAAATATCTGGGGTATGGGTAAACGAAGGATTGGCATATATTGGAAAACACGAGCAATCACTTAAGGCCAAAGGACGAAGGAATGCCGGGATAATGAAGCATACGACATTGTGGGGATACGTCAGGTATGAAGTTTGAGGGCCGGGGTATTTGGAAAGGAATTATGGTGCCCGGACTTACTTTTGGAAATGCGGGTTTGTGCCTAAATTCAGAGGTACAGTCGACATTAGAAATAAATCAGAGAGTAGCACTAGGTGCCCACAGCACAACCACAAATGAGGCGGTACAGGGAGGTATGGGCAGGGCATCTTTTGAAGTACAGGAAGCTCAGAGTAAAATATTATATGAGGAATGTCTGAGGAAATTGGACAGTAACAGATGGGCAGCTGAAGTATTTAAAGGGGCCCAAAACAGCCATAGCAATACAGTTTCCCTATGCCTAGTATGTGAAAGAATGTCGATGTAAGATAACCTTCCCGCAAAAATTTTTTAAATGCGGCATTTGGAAGCAGAGTTATTTGCAATCCAATTTTGAAAATCTGCGCCTTCGCGGCTTTCCTCCTCTTTTCAACTTTTTAGCGCGCGCAAAGGCTGGCCCTCCTCCAAGGCCTCGCCCACTGACACGTCACAACTGACGCATCTGCGCTTTTACTTTTTTTGCTTAGCGCCGCACGCCGCAACTTCCGTTTTGTCGCGCTTGCTTGCCGACGCGCCGCCGGGGGCCTCTTGTCGTCTGCTTCATCGTCATCGCCCGATCGCCCTTCGGCACGAACTCGCACGTTTTGTTGCCACGCTATACATCCCTGGCGTTGACCTCACCTTTGATTTTGTGTTACGTCGTGTGCGCGACGGGTGCAGGACAGTTTTGGGCTAGACTGGTCGCTCTCTTGAATTCGCGAAGGCAGTTATCGAAGCGCTGAATTGTTGTTGACGGGACATGAGCGGGAGGTTGTTACAGTGTGCAGTCCCTGGCTGCGAAGGTATTGCTAGTGACGGGAGGAAAAAAATTCTGCATCAAGTGCTTCAAAACGCCAACCTCCGGAAACAGTGGCTACAGCTCATCGGATAGCCAGCATCGGTGAACAAAGCGTTTATCTACGTTTGCTTTACCAGGATATGTGGTTCGCGATTGGGAGATCCCAACAAGACTGAGTATGCGTGAAGGAGCGGTACCAACGCTGTTTCTTCCAACCCTGCCGGTAAGTGTAAAATGAAAAGATTGTGATATTAACTTTAGACGCGTTATCACAGTAGTGTGGATTTTTTTTTTTTTTTTTAACTCAGGCGATCTTGCTCGGCGTTGTGGCATGCATATAGCAAGATTTGTCATGATCACTGTGAACTACACTGCTTAAAATAAACCAGTGGCGAGCTTACGATGGGATTTTATTTTTTAATGTTACGCTAGTCGACCCCACGCACCAATGCACCCATATAAGCCGTATACTATCATCGTCGGGGTTCAGCAGCGGATTCTTCAACGGCGTGTACTTATGGGGGTCGAGTCCCATCTCGGTACTCATTCGCCGGTCGCTTTTCGAGCTCGGGGTCCATAATATCCGTACCGCAGCAAGGGCATGAAATGTTAGCGAAAGACTAGAAATTCAGAATCGAGATCGCAGAGAGCGGTCTTCCGGGCGTTGCGGAGGGAAACTCTCTCGTGCACCTTGCCCGAACCGCCCGAACCTTGAAACCTTCGTGTTTAGGCTCCTCTTGCGTTTGACTATACGATGCCCCTTCGTGAAAGATAACGATCGTTTGTAAAGAAAAAAAAAAGAGGAAGGGGATGAGGAGAAGGGGACTGCGTAGTTGTGCGCTGTGGTGTAGTTTGTCAGCCGCGGTTCGGCGTCAGCTGACTGCAACGGAGAATGCGCGCGCCGACAGGAAGTAAACAAACGCTGTTCGGTGCCCGATTATTATCGCAGCATGACTCCCGCCCTGTAGCATTTTTTTTTTTTTTTTTTTTTACGCCATGTGGTGTTTGTACAGAGCGCACTCTGAAATGTCGCGCGAATGGAGCCGCGTTCAAATTCACCAACCGAGGCAGCCAGGAAAGAAACACGTGAAACCGAGATGGGCGTTGATAAGAAGAAAGAGAAGAAAGGAGGGACACTGTCAGGAATGAAGAGATGGAAACAGAAAAAAAAAAAGTGCCAAGAGGCTTTACCCTTCAGCAAAAAGGGGGGAGGGGAGGGATCGCAAAAATAAACGTTATCACTCGCGTGAACTGGCTTAGTCGCTCAAGGTTGTGCCTCTATCCCTAAGCGATCAGCTGCCGATCGGAAGTGTAAGAGTTGGTTTTGACAGCAGCATAGACAGGAGTTATACACAACTAGATTTTTCCTGCGGAAAGGGCGGGGGGGGGGGGGAGATAAACCGCAACAAGGGAAGAGGACTTCTCCAAATGGCTCACCGACAGCAATAAGAGCAGGAGCCTTCTCCGGTTCCTAACGGAAAATAATTTGCACGGGTTCTTATAATATGCCTTATGGCAAGCTTGCGTAATAAAAAAAGAAAAAACAGCGCGCGCATGCAGTAGTGCAACGATCGAGTGACACAGTTCGGCACAATGTTACAAGTGGCTCACAAATGCACATTTATTTTTGTCCCAGATTTTCCAGGAACAGCGGGTACAGATCATCAGCCAGCTGGATGGAATGGAAGTGGACCTCGCAGGAGATGGGCGTTGCGACTCCCCGGGCTACAGCGCCAAGTACTGCACGTAAAACGTTGTTATCATTCAGACTGACCATATTCTACAATGGGAACAGGTAAGAATAGGAGAGGTAAGGCAATGCTGCGATGCGAAAATTGGCAAGCTGCAATTCCTATTAACTGTGTGAAGTCAGCTGCAGTGCCCAATAGTGCGAGCATGGGGCCTGGCCTCAACTAACGAGTCTCAGTGCAGTCTTTAACAAAAGGCGCCAATTTCTGCATATTATTAGGAGAAATTTATTTCAGCCTCACCAAGAGCGCCCTTGGCAAGTGCTGCTTGCATGTCTATATATAAAAAGAATCAAATTAATCATTATATAATACAAACAATTGAATTACAAAATGTTTCATCATTGCAAACCATTGGGGAAGAGGTACATTTGCTGACATATATTATTATGTAATGAGGTTTTAATTTCATATATCTACAAACTGCCACCCAGCTATCTGGACATATTGCAAGAGCAGCAAATCGCCCATACAGCACTACTTTGATGCTTGGCGCATTACTAAAGATGCATGCAGTTGCTTGCTTTAATAATTAGGGTGAATACATGGTAATAACATTATTCTATACTGCATTTACTAAGTTAAAAGCTGTGAGCAGGTCAAAGGGCTGTGAAGCAATAGAACCATGGATCCAGACAATCACAAGTCTATGTTGCTGCCCTGGGCCAGGGTAATGGTGACCTGATCATCAGCATGTAGTGCAGCCTGTTGAACCACATATGCGATAAGCGTGATGGCCATGATAGACCATACAGCAAATGCCTGCATTAGCTCCTTGCAAACAGGCAATGGATGAGCAGAGGTAATCTGTTTTGTATACGTTTTTTTTTCTAAAGTTTTTCACTTTGATGTTGTTTGGAGGTGCACGGCTCACAGTTGTGGCATTTGTCAACCAATGATAAATTTAAGAGATAGGTAATGCAAATAGAACTTCACGGAAAAAACTTTTTACACATCCGCACATTACAGCAAGACATAGCCAAGAAAGAAACCCATAATGAAGTGAAGAAACAACATAATGTAAATGTGAGTGCTGAGACTGCGAGATTAATTTAATACTGAGGCAGCTTGGTTATAACGCCAGTAAAAAACACAAAAACAATGGGATGTTCTATACTTTCTTATACTGACAATTGTTTGGTCAACAACACCTCTTAGATTTCTTGTCACAGTAAAATAGCAGTACAAGACCAGGTGTCTTTTAACGAATATGTTGCTAAAACTGTTTTCAAATGCAATGCAGCAGCTGTAAGCAGGTTCAGCATCTATGATTGACTAGAATGCACACCAACACTACCAACTCATCAGTCAAATATATATATATATATATATATATATATATATATATATATATATATATATATATATATATATATATATATGAAGGAAAGAAGCCAACAGTCGGCGAGGCCAAGGAAAGCGTTTGGGATGGTCCTTTTATGTCTTTTTTTTTTAATGTTTGCTTAGATAATCACAGAAATTAGTAATGTAATCTGTTTAGGGGAAAGATAATTAAACACAAAGTAGAAGAAAAAACAACGTGCCGATGGTGGGAACCGAACCCACGACCTCCGAATATCGCGTCCGGTGCTCTTCCAACTGAGCTACATCGGCCGCTGTCCCCCCTGCTACTTGCTTGGGTATTTGTCTTGTCTGCATACGAACCTTGAGAGTGTTCACCAGCTATATATATATACCGTTGGCGCGTTTTTTTTCCTTCCGCTTTGCATTTAATGCTCTTTATTCCAATAATCATCATAAGAGGAATTCCTGTAAATGTCAACAGTATAAACATAACAAAAAATGTTTGCCTTGCACTCGCAGACTGTTCGCTCCTTTAAATGCTATATATATATATATATATATGTATATATGTACATTTTTTACAGATTCATGTGCTTTCAGGAAGCTAAACTGCATTCTCATGAACTCCCTGTTCCTGAAGGACATTCGACAACTCTCCCCTAAAGCCCAAACATCTTCCCTTGAATCATTTCATAATTTGGTAATCAGATTTGCTCCCAAATCAATTGCATACTCGGATGATGGGATGCAAGCAAGGTAAGTTGAATGAAAGAGAAGGATACGACATTAGAGACTTTTAGTATAGCGTACACAGACACACGCAAAGGAATAGCGCACGCCAAAAATATCGTGACAGGCACTGCGCATGCGCTATACGATAGCCGAGACCGAACTCTTTCGTACGATAGGCCAGCATACGCTGAAACTTGAGTTTATCGTACCCAACCCTCACGTACGATGGGAGATCAGCGTTGACAAGATGGCGGCGTCCAGGTCGCCCGCTTCAGAGTGAATTTGTCTTCGTGGTAGCGTTTTTGTGCGCGCTGCCGCCTATAAATGGCACACGGGGTTTTCGCTTTGCCTCGTGTAGCATTGAGCACAAATAATTAGCGAATATTTATCTCTATTTTTTATTTTGCACCGCGGCAGCGCAGTCCCTAAGCCTGACGAGTAGCGTTGCTTTGTTGGTATGGCAACGCCATGAAGTGAATCGTCTTGGCTTGACTGCTTACACGCGTGTATCCGTAAAAATATGCTTGGCAGTACGGGGCTGAAAGGAGGCCGTTATGCACCATGACGGCAATACAATGTAAAAGTCGTCAGCGCAGGAATACCAGCATTAGGGAGTACAACAAAACTGCCACAGGTAGCCACAGTAAAGAAACTGGCTCCGGTGCGACTTGGCTAGGTTTGGCTTGCGAGTAAAAAAAAAAGCCCGAATGTGTTTTCTTATTATAAACCTAGATGTCGCCACTGTAGTTTGCGTTCGCGCTTTCGTACGGCCAACTAAAAGCGCCGATGCAACACACGGAGTAGCGTCCCATAATTTTCTAGCGTTTATCGTACGAAAGCGTCCATACGCTATACTAAAAGTCTCTATTATTTTTTACTCCAGTGCCAGTACGCATTCCAACTTTTCTGCATTGCATATGCAAACAATCAATCCTTGCATGAAGCATTTAATGTATGTTCATAATACTGTCATTGTAAAAGGAACAGAGGCCAGAGGAAATAGAACTCAGTAAAAAAAAAAAAAAATCAGAAGTTCATTTATGAAAGCCTGTGCTTCATTCGCACCATATCCTTTTCCTCCTTCCGATTCTCCAACTTGCTAAGTAGCCCAACTAAGCAGATCGCGTTTAGTTAATGCTACAATAGCCACTACGACCAGCACTCCCCTTAGTACAGTGCTTGATCTGGAGCTGTCATGTTATCAGGCCAGGTAATATGAGACCTTACAATTACGACTCACAGGAGTCAATTCTGACATCTGCCAAAAAAGGGCACCCACTATGTCAAGTGAATCCCAACTCCTGCTCAAAGTATGCACCCAATGAGAAATTTTCCACAATCCTTCCATCCTGACATTAAATACTCTGCTGTAAAAATAGCTGAACCTATCCTGTGTCTTTCTCTTCGAATCTCAAGACTGCTGCCACGTCAAAGGTAGTTTTCATACATTTTGAGGAGACTGCGGTGCACACTTCTGACATTCTAAGAATGCTTCATATAATATCGTAAAAACATATTTGCTAGCATGGTAGCACTAGCCATTCTATAATCCCCTTCCATAGAAAAAGTGAGACAGGAGGCTGCAGACTGCACAGGCCATCTAAGGGTCCTCATTGGAAGTCACTGCTCTTATGTTAGAATAGCAGATGGGATGACATAAAGAACGAAGTTGAGGACAAGCATGAAGCGCAGGCTGAAAAAGCACCTCGTCTCTCTTTTGTGCTCCTCATCTTAGTGCAGTCCCAAGACAAAGGCAGTTTTTAGAGAACTGGAAGTTATCAGCGCAAGTTTCCGACCCCTCTAGAACCATCTCAAATGTCCCGAGGCTACTGTATTGAAGCTGCAAGAATGCTCAAGGTTCACTTGACCACTTCAACTAATGATGATCGCTAGAATACAACAGCAGGGAGAACACAGGTGATTCACGATATGATGTTGTATAGCCCATGTCATACATTCAATTTGCTGCTTGGAGATCATTGCATCACATTCTTAATTCTCTAGGTGCTGAACATAGTAGCTAAATCAGAAGCAATTTCTGCTGCAGTGTTGTGAATATAATGCATAATGGTTCCTTATGGTAACCTCTTCTGTATAATTTTGCGGGTAGGCAACAAGAAACACATTTTTTTCCAAAGTATGAAAAATTAATTCACATTTACCTTCTTTATAGGTCACATCTGGCTGTAATTCACTTTAATGAAAATTCCTCAAGGCTCCAGGCACAGACAAAAAAAGGAGATGACCGCTGGAAAGTAAAGATGGCAAAAGCAAGGAAAGGACATTTCAGTGTCGCTCCAGTGAAAACGCAGCCTACGTTTTGTAAGTTCAAAGTTTGTTCTACTTATAATATTACACGAAAAACTAAGTGCACTGTTGTAATCTCGATGGCTATTTCATGCAGCGTACGTCCACAAGCTCCTCCAAGATGTGGAGAAACGGTCTGAGGGCTCTTCGCACAGAGAGACAGCTGCAAGCACAGCTTCAGAGCGTCACTTTATGACGGATGCCTATGAAAGACCGTCAAAAGAAGAACTGATTGCCGCTCACAGACACAGATTTGCTCTTCACAATGACTAGTCAATTACACAGTACAACTGTCAGTGTGCTTAACCTAAATGCTAAACAGACTGGCATCATTTTTTAAAACTTGAAATGTTGTTTTATCTGCGAACATGCGCACTTGGTTGTCAGAGCATTTTTGTATATATTAATGTTCTTTCAATAAATCATGCAGTTGATAGTCAGCGCTGTTCCCGTCTACTCGCTTGTCCTATGTTTGTTGCGCTGTGTATTTTTAAAAAATGATGCACCAACTAGCTCAACTCACAGTTCTTTTGATACTGGCATCAGCGCCGCAAAGCATTGGCCACTGGAGCCAAGAAAATTGTTTCAATATGTTTGCTGCGGCTGACAATAGCTGGAGCACAGTTTCATATGACTTTTGTTGTCTGAGTGAGTGCAATCTTGTACCCATATCTCTGCGTTTTCCTTGTGGCTGCGGCTAAGCAAAAGTGCACACAAAACATGTTGCTGTTTGCTTATCACGGCAACTACACATGGTGTGCGACCGCTCGCAGGCCTTTCAAGTATTATATCAAAGCTGCCACTTGAAACAAAAGTAAAAAAGGCAGAGCAACTGTGGGTTCAAGGTGTGTAAGGCTAGATTGCGAATAATTATGCCAGTCAGAGTTTTTCAGCTTCTTGAGGCCAAACTAGAAGTAAATGGAAATTTCAAGTGAGCCGGCTTCATAAGTGACCATGTAACATCTCTCTTTTCATGGGCTTGCTGTTCCCCATGCGTTAAGCTACACAGTTTACAAGACAACAGTGTAGTTATGCTGATTATTATTATGTGCGCGAAATAACAGTGTTCTTAGCGGCAATTTAAACTGCTGAGCGACTCAATCAACTTCATTCAGATTTTTTTCCTCCTGTCGACAGAAAAACAAATGCTAAGGTAGGAACAAAAGGCTACTAATACAGTAGCTTGACGAGGTTTTTACCCCTGTTTGACATGGACGACAGACAGTCATATTTTTACAGTGATCTGCTAGCGAAAAAAAAAAAAAAAGGGTCAGCAAGTAAAAGAAATGTGCAATATGAACAGGTGCTGTGTTGGAAACAAAGTGTGAGAAATGTACATGTATTTACATTCACTTGCCACTGACTCTTGTACACACTTTGAGTATTTTTAATGCGCAGAACATAAAAGAAAGACATGGTGACAAAAAAAATATTGAAGTGTCACATATATTCGAATGTACCGTCTTTGCCAAAAGTAACCAGGCTGCTGCGAAGGCTGGCGGAGCAAGTGCGCTGCCGTGTGGCGGCGTTGCGCTCCCTGTGGCTTATCGGTGCTCATCAGCTCCGAGGGTACAACAGCTGACGCAACTTCGCACCCTTACTCTCGCTCGTTGGATGATAAAAACTAGGCGCGTATGATGTGCGGGCTGCGGTTTCACGTGTGCGAAGCTTGATTATGCCCAGCGAGGGCGCTCAGTATAGCGACGGAGCTATTCGCTCTTCTCCGCAACTGCCCTGAAGAAGATGTCGCGTTTCTCGCTATATAATTATACGTGCTTGTGTTCTGCAATCCGCTACTGAAACACACCAGCAGAATCGCGCTTTCCTGCGTGTTTGATGCGCCTGTACATAAAAAATGATAGCGCACCTTGAAATTCCAACATGCTTTCTCCGAGGTGCCTTGCGTACTGCAATTTTACGGACCGTAACTCTGGTACAAAGTTGTGGGAAAGCTTGTGAACCCTTCCAAGGCACCTTATCTCTCTTTTAGGCTTGCAAAATTGTGCTAGTCCCTTGGGGAGGCTGTGTATAAATAAGATCAATGTTTGATTCTAACAAATTCTTGCATTTGCTTGTAGCTACGTTTTGGTATAGGTAACAAACGATAATGAAAGCTTCCTCATGCTTAGCCATTATATGCATATGACTGCTTTCTCGTTCGCCGAACCCTTATTTCAGAGCAGCATTGTCTGGCAAATCTAGCACATATTCGTCCAAGAAACGAACAAGAGCTCACCGTGTCTACTATCACCTGCTTTTCTGCTTTCCGCAGTTGCCGAGAAGAGATAATAGCCCTGTCGCTATACTGAGCGCCCTCGCTGGGCACAAACAGGCTTCGCACGCATGAAACCGCAGCCCACACATCATACGCGCCTAGTCAGGGTTGCCAGGTCCAAAAAACGAAAAGTCGCCACAAAAATGGGAAAAGTAGCCAGAAAGTAGCCAACCAGAGGAAGAGCAATAAAAAGTAGCCAAAAAGGAGCCATGGGGCCATGCATGGGGCAGTAAATAGAGCGCTCACTGCAAAAAGACAACCAAAAACATTCGTTTAATAGTCGTTTTATTCCAACGCTAGTGAAGAAACAAATGCCAGTTGCGTCTTATAGCAACTAAATCACATAGAAAAGTTTTCCGAAAAAAAAAAAAAAAAAAACTGGCTGCGTAACACTGCGATATCATATAAACAGACATAAAACTAAACTGACCAGATAAACACACATGTTATCAGAAACTTCTCTGTGATGATTAGAAACAGTATAAAATGCATAAAATTATGTCCACGAAAATGTAAGTATAAAATGTTAGTGGAGTTGGACGTCTCAAACAATGGCTACAAAAGGAGAACACGACGAAACGAAACTGCAACCACTCAGGTGCGATTTTCAGGCCTGCCGTAAATAGTTGAGTTGACCTTCTCAATCATGGTTTGGGTTTATCAAGGATACGGCCAATGTGCTGGGGGTGTTCACATGATCACACACACTTCTTTTTGATCATGACTACTGGGCGTTAGACGGGAACCTTCGGTTTCTCAAATATAATATTACATTATCGAGAGGCGTTTACCTTGCCTAGAGATATAGAAATCATTCTTTCATAGGTATACCAAGTATACTCGAAAGCTTTCTTGACACCAGTGCCTAATAATGTTCGGCGAATTGCGGTCAATGAATGGTTGTCCGCGCTCCTTGATCGCATTGAAAGTGTGCAACTGTTTTATTCAGTGAACAAACTAGAGTGCAAAAACCACTTTCACACTGATGAGACAAACCTATGGACGGAAGATGCACTCATGACTAATTTATTGTCAGCGGGTGCACGCTAAATAAGACCTACTGCACGCAAATATGCACGGGCAAAGAAAAACATTTGGAAGCAGTTCGTGGTAAGCCTAGTTAGTGTGTTAGCTCTGTTGTGATGTTTATCTAAGTCTGGCTAGCTAGCATAATGCGTTTACACTTGCCCTTTGTTGGCCATCTATAATGCAAAATTTGGCTTCAAGTGCAGTTAAATAATTAGCACTAATTAATTCGGTTCGATAACTAGCACAACTCATTTGCATTCAATCTAAGCTTTCGAAAGGTATATCACTCGGTATATGAAAGGTATATGGTTTTGATTGCATATAGCTCACTAATGCTAATATATGGATCGCTAATTCAGAGCGTTTGGATTCATCCTAAGCTTTTCAATGGTATGACTTGATAGTCTAGCTCAAAGTTAGGTTTTATACAAAATAAATATTTAACGCAGAATAATGAGGATCGCTAACTACCTGTTCGACATCGATGGCGGGAAAAAGATTTACCAGTGACTGACAGGTGCCCTCACTGTGACACTCCACCTGACGTCTGCGATGTGCATCACTTGTTGTGGACGTGTCTATCAACGACTCACATTAGGCAACGGATACTCATGAAGGTGGGCCTGCGGTGGAATCCCGATAGTGATTATGAGAAATGGACAATGGACAATCGCTATACTGCCAACCTTCTCGAATACATAAGCGCAACTGGACTTCACTTCTTCTTTTAACTTTCTATCTCCTGCATCCCATTCCCCCTTCCTCAACTTATGCTTTGTGACAAACTCTTCAAAATAAAAAACTACCACAGTCCCATTACACTTGGCCTAAGCTTAACGGTATATGACTCGATGCTGGAGTGCAAATTTGGGTTTCAAGTGCGGCTTACTAAATATCATTTAATTTGGCCCGTAGTTGGTCAAAATAAGTGTATATTTAAGTTTTAACCAATGATCCAAACTGAAGGTTTATCACGTGACATATACTATGCTTAGCCAAGATAGCTTGAAAGTAGCGAAACAGACTAAGCGGCCGCTTTGACTTTCTCTGATCTTAAAGTTCAAAGCACCAGCCTGGGTCGTTCTCTCGTTTAGCGAAAAAATAAGAAAGTAGCGAAATTGACTAAGCGGCCGCTTTGACTTTCTCTGATCTTAAAGTTCAAAGCACCAGCCTGGGCCGTTTTCTCGTTTTGCGAAGTTTTACCGCGGTGACAGAGTTCACGCTAAAAAAAACAAAAGAACAAACGCAGACAAAGTCAGAGGCAGTACTAGATCCTGGAGCGCAGACCTGGACCAAAAACGCGCGCTTCACTGACTGCTGCGGCCGGCCGGCGGGCGCCAGGGAGAAACCGCGTGTCGTGCGCAGAGCTCGCAGCCGCCCCGCGCGAGGGGAATTGAGGAGGAAAGCGCGGCGCGGAGGATAGTGTCGCTGCTTTCAAATTGTCAAGGGGTTTTAGTGGATGGATGTTAAGAGCATCCCCTTTGAAACAGGGTGGGGACAGTCGTCACCATGCACAGTTGGTTGTATTGCAGCGCTACCGTTGATAGATTTGCTATCTGTCTAGCTATAAAAATGAGCATCCTGAACAGCGCGCAAACGGGCTCGTTGGAATAGGCGAAAATTTTTCAAAGTAGCCAGAAAGTAGCCAAGTAGCCAACCTAAAATTTTTGTCGCCAGGCGGCTCAGAAAGTAGCCAATTTGGCGTAAAGTAGCCAAATCTGGCAACCCTGCCGCCTAGTTTTTATCATCCAACGGGCAAGAGTGAGGGTGCGAAGTTACGTCAGCTGTTGTACCCTCGGAGCTGACGAGCACCGATAAGCCACAGCGAGCGCAACGCCGCCACACGGCCGCGCGCTTGCTCCGGCAGCCTTCGGAGCAGCCTGGTTACTTTTGGCAAAGACGGTACACCGCCTCAAGCATAAGAAACAACAAGGTGGTCAGTTATAAAACGAAGAAAGCGCAGTTTTTCGCCGAGGAGAGCAATTCTCTAGGAATAATCTCGAAATAAAGTCGTTTTGTTTGTTTCTTCGGTGCGTCCTCATCACTGCACGTCATGTGAAACCTTGCAAGGGCCAGATACAGCATGCGTATCCTAATACTACATGTTTACCGCGGCGGCTTGTACCTCTCCGGCTCTACCGCTCAGTCATTTGTGGTGAAACTGCGCACGGAGCTTTGATATTACGGTAAACTTTATTTGCTCGTAGGAAGTTAGGTAAGGGTGCTTAATTCGTTGCTGCTGCGTACAATGCAAACCCGCAGTCTGTACCGGGATCGGGGCCGAAAGCCGCCAACGCCGGCGCACGATTCCGCGGGTTCGCGCATGGCCGAGCCAGGTAGGCGCAGTTGTCTTAGGTAATTTACTATAAGGCAAAAGTTTATAACTTACAAACTTACTACGAGACAAAATGCAACCTCCGTGAGTAGTTTCACGCAATCAAGTCAACGGTTACGACGGTAGGATTTTAATAGCCGCCACAGTAATGATGCATCACAACAATGACTAACTCATTGCACCTGTGAAACCGTCGCTTATCTGTGCGCTATGTTCAAGCTAGTAAACACATTACTTACCAGCGTATGTTGTCGCCTTAACTTGATCCGAGGTGCGTATTTTGGTTTGGTGGACACGGGAACGGAGCAGCGGTTGTCTCCGAAATTTTGCTGCACTACGTAAGGCGCAGTGGACTGGGGCCCGACATTTAAAGCACCGACTTAATGCTGTAAACCTGTAAGCCGACTTCGAAGTTCATTTCGCATGGGCGACGCAAGAAACGAGAACATTCACAGGCGGAAAGCGCCCCGCAAGTACACTGCAAGGAACTAAAACGAGACCGCCGCTTGCGACCGCGCCGCGATTGCCGTGGTGCCTGCATAGAGAAAGAGATTGGTAAAGAGCGGACACTCCCATAGGGCCCAGCTATGGTGGCTAGAAGTAGGTGACGCGACCAGGGTTGCCAGGACCAAAAAACGAAAAGTCGCCACAAAAATGAGAAAAGTAGCCAGAAAGGAGCCAACCAGAGGAAGAGCAATAAAAAGTAGGCAAAAAATAGCCATGGGGCCATGCATGGGGCAGTAAATAGAGAGCTCACTGCAAAAAGACAACCAAAAACATTCTTTTAATAGTCATTTTATTCCAACGCTCTGAAGAAACAAATGCCAGTTGCGTCTTATAGCAACTAAATCACGTAAAAAATATTTCTGCAAAAAAAAAAAAAAAACTGGCTGCGTAAGGCTGCGATATTATATAAACAGACATAAAACTAAACTGACCAGATAAACACATGCATGTTATCAGAAACTTCTCTGTGGTGATTAGAAACAGTATAAAATGCATAAAATTATGTCCACGAAAATGTAAGTATAAAACGTTAGTAGAGCTGGACGTCTCAAACAATGGCTACAAAAGGAGAACACGACGAAAGGAAACTGCAACCACTCAGGTGCGATGTTCAGGCCTGCCGTAAATAGTTGAGTTGACCTTCTCAATCATGGTTTTGGGTTTATCAAGGATACGGCCAATGTGCAGGGGGTGTTAACATGATCACACACACTTCTTTTTGATCATGACTATAGGCGTTGGACGGGAACCATCGGTTTCTCGAGTATAATATTACATTATCGAGAGGCGTTTACCTTGCCTACTTGCCTAGAGATATAGAAATCATTCGTTCATAGGTATACCGAGTATCTTCGTAAGCTTCCTTGACACCAGTGTCTAATAATGTTCGGCAAATTGCGGTCGATGAATGGTTGTCCGCGCTCCTCGATCGCATTGAAAGTGCGCAACTGTTTTATTTTGTGAACAAAGTATAAGTGCAAAAGCCACTTTCACACTGATGAGACAAACCTATGGAAGGAAGATGCACTCATGACTAATTTATTGTCCGCGGGTGCACGCTAAATAAGACCTACTGCACCAAATATGCACGGGCAAAGAAAAACATTTCGAAGCAGTTCGTGGCAAGCCAAGTTAGTGTGTTAGCTCTGCCGTGATTTTTATCTAAGTTTGGCTAGCTAGCATATTCCCTTTACATTTGCCCTTAGTTTGCCATCTATAATGCAAAGTTTGGCTTTAAGTGCAGTTAAATAATTAGCACTAATTAATTTGGTTCGATAACTACCACAACTCATTTGCACTCAACCTAAGCTTTCGAAAGGTATATGACGATGTTATAATGCAAAGGGTGGTTTTGATTGGATATAGCACACTAACGCTAACTAATATGGATTGCTAACTAATTCAGAGCATTTGGAGACATCCTAAGCTTTTCAACGGTATATGACGTGATCGTCTAGCTCAAAGTTTGGTTTTATACAAAATTAAATAATTAATGCAGATTAATGAGGATCGCTAACTACCACAGTGCCATTACACTTGGCCTAAGCTTTCCACGGTATATGACTCGATGCTGCAGCGCAAATTTGGGTTTCAAGTGCGATTTACTAAATATCATTTAATTTCACCCGTAGTTGGTCAAAATAAGTGTATAATTAACCAATGATCCAAACTCAAGGTTTATCACGTGACATATACTATGCTTAGCCAAGATAGTTTGAAAGTAGCGAAATAGACTAAGCGGCCGCTTTGACTTTCTCTGATCTTAAAGTTCAAAGCACCAGCCTCGTTTTCTCGTTTTGCGAAAAACAAAAGTAGCGAAATAGACTACGCGGCCGCTTTGACTTTCTCTGATCTTAAAGTTCAAAGCACCAGCCTGGGTCGTTTTCTCGTTTTGCGAAGTTTTACCGCGGTGACGGATTCACGCTCAAAAAAAAAAACACAGACAGTCAGAGGCAGTACTAGATCCTGGAGCGCAGACCTGGCCCAAAAACGCGCGCTTCACTGACTGCTGCGGCCGGACGGCGGGCGCCAGGGAGAAAAAGCGTGTCGTGCGCATAGCGCATAGCTCGCAGCCGCCGCGCCCCTTAGCAAAGCGCGGCGCTGAGGAGAGTGTCGCTACTTTCAAATTATCAAGGGGTTTTAGTGGATGGATGTTAAGAGCGTCCCCTTTGAAACGGGTGGGGACAGTCGTCACCATGCAGAGTTGGTTGTATTGCAGCGCTACTATTGAGAGATTTGCTATCTGTCTATCATAAAAACAAGCACCCTGAACAGCGCGCAAACGGGCTCGTTGGAATAGGCGAAAATTTTTCAAAGTAGCCAAGTAGCCAACCTAAAATTTTTGTCGCCAGGCGGCTCAGAAAGTAGCCAATTTGGCGTAAAGTAGCCAAATCTGGCAACCCTGGCGACCGGGAGGCGAGCGCCGCGCTTCCATTTCATGCCATGCGTAGGTGGCGCTGCTGTTCGTAGTGCGATTAGGGTGCCTCTATCGAGGCACCCTATAGTGCGATGCGGCGAGCGCGCTGCGCGCAGGAAAGGCTAGCTGCGCCGGGTTCGCCGCGCGTGCAGAAGCTGGATTTTTTTTACGCGTTCACGATGGATGCACCCGCGCAGATTGGTCTGAAACTGAGGTGAAGACTTTACAGCCTACAGTGATCATCAGTCTGCGTACGCTTTTAGCTCGTGAAAGCGCTCACTATAGAGAGTAATCTTGCGAGTCTCACACGATCTCGCAACTCCCAATAAAGGAGCGCCACAGAAATAAGCAGTCCTGCGCAAGCAAACCAGCATGTGAATATGACTTTTATTACACACTACGCTCAGGAACTTATCACGGAGGCATATTGCACAAATGGGAAACTATAAAAGTGACTCGATCATTAAAAAATAGAAAGCTTAGAAGGTAAGGATATCATGTATCACATAGACTTACTGCACGTAACAGAAAAAATAAAGTGACTCGTTGAAAAATAGCTTAGACCATCGTCAGGAACATCATGTATCACAGAAACATACTGCACATGTACATTATGACTGAAACTATAAAAGTCGTTAAATAAAAAGTTGAAAGCTTAGAAGGCACACTTCAGAGCACTCGTCGAAGTTTTAACATCTTCATTCGCTCCCGCGTTTCGTCCCGTTTTGCGTTCTGAGATTTCACGTTGAAATGAAGCCTTGTGAGCACATAAAACGATGATTCTGTTTGTGAGTGCTGTTTTGTGTTCTGGGCAGCCTACAAGATTCAACTTTGTAAGCTGGAGAAAAGATACGAAGTCCATTAGGCTGTCGCTTCTTACTTGCTTCACACTGAAGCAGTTGGTGAATGTGTTTTCTAGTGACGTCACTAGTGCATTCAGCTGGTCAGATGGATATAAAAGTCCTCCTCTGTCAACAGCTGCCGTGAGGGCTGCTTCAGCTGGCGGACTACCACCCTTATTCTACTGGCAGCACTCAGCACACTTTGTGGTCGCAATGCTTTTCCGCGCGACATAATCGGCCACGTAAAAAATCAGCCTGGAATCACTTGCTTGAACACACATCGCCCGGTGATCAAGGTCACAAGCACTGAGGACTTCATATGCTTCTGTAAGGTTCCCAATATCCAGAAGCTCGTCAATTCTCCTCTGAGAACTCGTCTCTTTTGAGCTAGAAACATCAAGAAGGCTCCTTATAAGTCCCGAAGAGACATATTGCTTTTTGCTGGTGATCTTGCTGGCAGTCGGGTGATCGTTACAACCAGACATTTGTCGAACGGTGCGTCGCTTGTAAGCACGGGTCGATCACGGGGAATCTTGACTGTTGCTCCGTTGATTACGTGCGTGAAGTGCCGGACAATATACTGTTCATCAAAGTGAAGTTCACAGAGGGCTGAGTTCTCGTCTAGAGCTTTGTCAGCCCGGGGCACGGCTCGTCGCCATGCTTAAAAGCGTTCGGGGTCCTTTGGCACAGAAAACAAAGAGACACGCTCACCCGACTTCCTTGACGATACGTAGCCAGACGTACAGTTAGGCGCAAAGCAGTGCGTTTGTCTCGCTTTCTTTGCACGATGATCCATTTGCTGATCCAGGACACGGACCTGAAGCATGCATGCCAACAAGTACCCCTTCACAAAAGAAACACAGCGAAAAACACGTGGGAGCACCGTCGAGACGAGCAGACGACAACCGCACGTGCGCACGCATGAGCAGGGAGCGCGGGAGGCATCGAAGTGCTGACCGCAGCGCCGCTGCGGCCACCGCGGTGGCGGCATGAATTGACGGCGCGCCCTTTCGCCGCGAACGCGCCGGCGTTGACGCCACCATAGCCCAGCGGCCCATTTGACTGTAGTGCACCAAGCGGCCGGCGGCAACTACTTCCGATCTTGCTGAAAGGCGCGCGATTTGAATGCTAGCCCTTCCCTGCCCTTTTGGCACTTTATTTTGGTTTTAAATAACCTGCTAGTGTTTCTATTTATTTCCAGCATGCATAACATCAGGAAAAATAGATTCCCAGTTCTCTAAACTGGCCATCACCGCAGCTGCGCCACAGCCTTTGCAAAACAGTATTGCAGAAAAGACGCCGAGTGCTTTGTGAAATGAATTTATTTTGCTGCATATAAAACACAAGAGATGCAACAGATGTAGACGGATGCATTGACAATACTTGACACACATTAGGCGATGTGCACAATACTGAAAAATAAAAATACACAAGGTGAGAAACATTACTTGGGTAGAGACAAAAAATAGCATAACTGATTTCCGAATTATTGCAAATGATATGTAACAAAACAGGCATTATACATAAACTACACAGTCCCAGTAGTGGCTACCTTAGCAAGGGTAACTTGTATTGTCCAGGGCAGAGAGGAGTACTGACGCTTGAGGGAAGGCCACACCATTCACTCGTCGCATCTGCCGTGCTTCGGCTGCAGTCCGTGGGTCCATGCAGTGCTGTTGGAAAAGGAATGAACATGATGCAGAAGGTTGCAATGAAATGTAAGGCCACTGCACCGCGCACACATCTGTGCATGTGGGTGGGTACTGAAAACTTGGTGAGCAGCAGTTATGGTCCAGAACAGAAAAGCTGCGATTCGTAAGATGGATACAAAAGCTACTCTTGCAACGTAGAGGTCAGGAAATGCAGGCGAACCTAACTTATCTGAAAATGCATTTCTACAGAGCGTAAAATAACAGCCACTAATCTTACAATATTCCTCAAGAGCACTGAAAAGCTGAAGCAATGAAGCTTGCCGCATAATAAAACATTTTTCACTTTAACGTTGTCCCGTTAAATGTAACGCGACACCACGCAAAACTAGCCATTCGCAAAACCGCGGCCTGGCCTCACCGCGGCCGGCGAGCACGCCATGTTGGCTTGCCTTTCATACGCGACTTTGTGAAGCGCAGACCACCATGCTGAGCTAAACTGCCCGAAATGCCTCGCAGTTTTACAAGAACGAAACATGTTTCACCTTGCGGTTGCCCAGTTAAACGCGACACCACGCAAAACTAGCCGTTCGCAAAACCTCACGCCATGTCACATGTCATCGCGGCCGGCGAGCCATATTGGCGAGCGCCTTGTCATGCCTGTTTGCTGCCCTTCACGTGCAACTTTGTGAAGCGCAGACCGCCGTACTGAGCTAAAGTGCCTGAAATACTGCGCAGTTTAACAAGAAAGTCAAGAATGAAACGTTTCTCACTTTACCGTTGCTCTGCTAAGCGCGACACTTAGCAAAACTATAGCCGTTCGGCAAACTGCGTCAGCATGGCCGCACCGGCCCGGCGAACACGCCATTTTGGCGCAACGGCGTGCCTTGGTGCCTTCACATGCCACTTTGTCACGCGTGACGAGCTAAACTGTTCGAAATGAAGCTGCTTCCCGGGAACACAACATATTACACCTCGCCGTGGTTGGGAACCGCCAGAGTTACGGCGTAACGAACTGCGCCTGAACAGCCGGCGCGCCTGTTCACGAGCTGCGAAACTTATTGGCACCGGCCGGCATGGTCAGCGTAAACTGCTTGAAATGCAGCGTAATTAAGCAAAAAACGTTGCTGACCTTGCCGTCGTTTCCAACCGCTGCCGTTCCGCGCAGCAGCCCACGAGAGGTCTGTGCCGCACAAGCGCGGCGAGGCACGAGCACACAACCGCTCCCTTCGGCAACTTGTTGTCGTCTGCTCCGGCGGGCTACCGCTGCAGCGAGTGCCGTCGCGCGCGCGCCCGCGCATGCGCACGTTGGTGCCGCCATCCATCAATCGGCGGCAGCGCAAAAAGTCGCGCGTCATTTCCTGGGGCCAGTTTTCGCCGAGTGACCGCTCTTTACCAATCTCTTTCTCTATGGTGCCTGCGCGAAGGGCAAAGATGCGCGCGTGCGCGCGCGAGACCGGAAGTGCAGGAAAAAAAAGCTTTGAAAAAATGTTTCTGTCTACAGAACATCCTAATTTTCTTTCCTGATAGTTAAAAGTTAAGCGTATTTCAATTTTTCTGGCATACGCGATAGTTTAATGGCTGTGTGACGTCGCAAAGAAGCAGACCAATAGTCATTCGAAAACGCATGCACGTAGCAGCGTTGCACAGAGGAGGAGGAGGACTGGCAAAAGTCGAAGGAAAGAACGCGCCAACTTTCGAATGGGATTGTGGGACCTGCACTGCGCGTAGACGTGTATTATTGCGTTCAAATGTGTATCGCAGCATAATCTAGCGACTGAGATAGTTTGTGAGGAGTGCTCGGGAGGTGTTTGTGGGCCCCTTTAAATACCTATTCTTAAAAAGCGTTGACGCACAATGAAGGAAAATAACTAGGAAACTAACTAGTAAGTATGCTGGTCACAGGGACGGAGAAATAAAGAGCATTAAGCAACAGGTGAAAAACACAGAAGGTAAAAATGGGATATATTCGATGGAAAAGAAACAGAGTGTGGAATTATACTGAAAGTGGAAAATGCAGATCAGGAAGGAAGCTTTCTTTGATAACTCAAGAGGCAGTGCCCTACTGTTTGAAGCTAGATCAGGGTGCCTTATTTAGAACACGCAGCTACAAAAAGAAATTTAACAATGAAGATGACGCGTGTGCTGTATGTGATAACTCCAGTGAAACAATTGACCATATTATACTCGAATGTAATAGTATCCTCCATGGCTCTGGGGTTTAGAGATACCAGTGGCCGGGTAAATAAACTGGCGGTGGAAACTAGCAAAAGACGACTGGAAGATTAATGGTGGCTTAAGAGCACAGAAGTGACATAATGTTAGTAATGTAGAAACAAAAATTTAATAAATAGAATTATGGTTTAGTCAACCAATCTAAAACAATAATTAAGATATAGGGAGAAAAATGAGCATGATAGCTACTGCTACCACCCCGTTTCAAAGGGGACGCTCCTATATTCCATCCATCCATTCCATTCCATCCATCCATCCATCCATCCATCCATCGATCCACCCATCCATCCATCCATCCATCCATCCATCCATCCATCCATCCATCCATCCATCCATCCATCCATCCATCCATCCATCCATCCATCCATCCATCCATCCATCCATTGTGTGTGTGTGTGCGCTTTGACTTATACGACTAGAGCGGCGTTTACAAATGCAGCCGACAGGAGCGAGTTGAGTTATCGGGTCGAAAGCCGGTTACCGGGTTCATGTAAACCCCATTGGGTCGGGTCGGGTCAACTCCCGCGCAGGGGGTGGGTTGACTGGACTCCACCCCGATGCAGGAAGCATGTAAACCTGTCGGGGTGAATCGGGACACAGTGAGAGAGGAGAAAAGTGCGGAAAACGCTTGAGATGTGCGGGGGAAAAACCGGAATCGTGTGCTGTCTGCTTCGCTTCAACGCGAGGTGCCACCGTAATCGCAGCTCGTAAAGGGGCTTTAAGTCCAGGCTCGTCCAGGCATTTGCTCTGGCGGCTCGGCGAGCCGCCAGAGCAAATGCCTAGAAGGGGGATTGAAGCGACTGGCGTGAGCAGTTGTTGTTCGGACTTGTCTAAAGGTGAGTCATGCGCTGCTGGCCTCGATGCAGACGCGGCACCGCGCTTTGACTGCTTTGACCAATTCGATGACACCGGTGTTCTACTAGCTCCGGTTACCGCTAGCTTGCCAGAGCTCGCGCCGAAAGAAAGTAGGACTAGAGTATTCAAGTGCTGCCACCGAAAAACGCGAAAGGGCAGGCACGAGAAAGATTGCTGCCGTCGTAAGGAGAGCAAGCTCAAACGGTTGCAAAAAGAAAGCAGAAGGCTAGTATTCCAGCGCTGCCGACGAAAAACGCGCAAGGGCAGGCACGAGAAAGAATGCTGCCATCGTAAGGAGAGCAAACTCCAAAGATTGCGAAAAGAAAGCACAAAGCATGTGTTTCAGTGCTGCCGTAGAAAAAAAAAAAAAAAACAAACGGAAAGGCAGGCGCGAGAAAGAAGCGAGAAAGTTGAAGCTATCGCGAAAGAGAAAGCGACTATCCCAAAGGCACAAATGCGCCCGTGCAAAGAAAATGCGTGATTGGTGCGCCACACGTAAGGATAGGGATAGGTTGTTTAGGAAAGTGAGTGACTTATGCTCATGTGTTTCTTTGCACAGAAACAGGAAGGTACGGTTGTTCCGTGAAACGGACAGCCGAAGCTTTAGTGAAAAGGGTGATCTCAACGGTAACGCCGATGGCATAAGTCGGAGCCCATAACGTGAGAAGAAGCCCCAGTTTTCACTTCTTGGTGTTTTTCTTCCTGACATAGGATTTTGAACAGATTGCATTGTATTATCTTTGTTTGAAGGGACTTTTTTGAAAGCGCGATTTTCAAATTTGTGGACGCGTTCCAAGTGCTGCTGAGCTGCCTCTTAATATAGATGGGGGCATAAGAGGGAAATAGTCTGGCATAACTTAATGAAGATTGTGCCGTGCTTGCTGGCTGATCAGTTGAGTTTTAGCGTGGTTGTGATGCTGTAGGTTGTCAGAAATCTCTCCTGAAGACAAGTTGCAGAGTGCCTTGGAAACCCGGACTTGCCAAGGAATTCTTCAGGCTGACTGGCTCAAGAGAAACAGAGTCGGATGAACCCGGCTAGCAGCAACATCCCGATCCCTCCAGACAGCGGATGCAGTCCCCTGCCCTTCGGGATCTCCCTTCCCCGGCGGGGCAGTCTGTTACGTTTCTCCACCGACAAGTGGGACAGCTGACGCGGCCACCGCATAGCAACAGGCAGAACCGCGAGCGGATCGGCCATTTCGACGCCGTTCATCGGCCGCGCAACGCTTCCTCCCGCCGACAAGTCTCAGCGCGTTCCTGCCACGCGCCAGATGTGTGTGCGTGCGTGTGTGTGCAAAAGCTGGCCAAGCCTGGAGATCGAGGGAAAGTGCGTCGCCCTCTTTTGTCTGCAGGAGGTGGAGGAGATGAGGTCGGAACACCTGCGATTGAGTCATTCGTGGTGAACCAACATGTTTGGCTCTCCCTTTCCTGTGAGGGTTTACCCTTTCCCTGTGAACTGGAAAAACTATAAAAAGCAGCGGCCGACTCCGCTGAGACAGATACTTTGACGCGCCGTTGTTACGACGCTGGACACCAGCTGTGTGAGAGTGTCTGTAATCTCTCCGGGTCAGCTTCACTGCCCGTTTCTTCTCGATGTTGCAGTAAAGGTTGTTTCGTTAGAAGACGCCTCGTCTTTGCTGGCACCTTTGATGCCGTCCGCCGTCCACGGAGCCGCCAGGCCAACGCTACCGAGGGGCCGTGCGCCGCACGTAACAACTGGCGTCAGCGGTGGGCTGAGCACGTGAGCCTCAACCGTAATAACTGGTGGCAGCGGTACGCTACCCAGGCGCTCGCGACCCCAACCCTAACAATTGGTGAACAGCGGTGGGACGACGACGACCAAGCCGTAACCGTGGTTGGAGGGACGAGCCAGGCGATACCGTCGTCCAACAACTGGTGAACAGCGGAGAGACGAGGACGACCAAGCAGTGACCGTGGTCGGTGAAACGAGCCAGGCCTGACCGAGGTGCAACATCTGGTGGGAAGAGCGGAGATGTCACAGGCGTGACCCGTGAATCAAAGCAGCTCAGCGGAAAGGCGGGAGCAGTGCAACGAGCCCTGTGTGATGACTGGTTGCCTGCAGCGGAACGACTGCGTTGGATTCTTGGCTGCGAGGTTTGGTGAGTGCGGGACTTTCTTCTACTGAGTTTTGCCAGGCTTTTGTTAAGTAGAGAACGGAGCTGGTAATTGTGTTGTCGTTGTTGCTGGGTTAAGTGCAGCAAGGTGGGCAGTAGAGAAGGCAGCATTCGGAGCAGCCATGGGTTTGGATTTGAAGTCGTTGCGCAAACCGAAATTGCTGGAGCTTGCGGAGGAGTTGGGTCTGGATTTGTCAGACAAACTCAGAAAACTAGAAGTGTTAAAGGCTATTCTTGCGTTGGAAGCTGAAGATGACGAGCTTTTGGAATGCCTTGAGATCATTGACGAACGTCAAGAGGAACGTGAACGTCACGAGGAAGAAGAACATGAACGTGAACGTCACGAGAAAGAGGAACGTGAACGTCACGAGAAAGAGATTCGTGAACGAAGAGAACGTCACGAGAGTGAACGTAGGGAACGTTACGAGAAAAAGGACGCCCGCGTAAGGAAACTGATGCAGCTGGAGATTTCAGCCCATAGAATGAGCGTGGAAAAGCTTAAGGCTTTCAATGCCCTTCAGTATAACGGCTCGATACCGCGAGAGGGTACGCCACCGTTCCTCATCGCCGAGGATATGGCAAAGCATTTGGCAGACTTCGAAAGTCTCAGTAGAAGTAAACGCTTCGAGCGAGATAGTTGGGCGCAGAGGTTGGTAGCTCTTCTCTCCGCTGAAGCGTCGGAAGAAATCAAGCGCTTGGTTGGCGACCGCTTGAAACATTACGACGAACTAAAAGAGTCATTGCTGATACGATATCAGATAACGCCTCATGATCTTCGGAAGAGGTATAAGAGCGAGAAACATTGTGACGAGTCGTACTTTGATTTGGCCTATCAGTTGAGAGCCGCTGTAAGCGAATGGCTAGACAGTGTGGAAGTTTCGGAGTAAATCAAACTTGCACCGGAGTGTGAGACACAGCTTGGGGAAGCGGCCGAGCAACGTGACCGCAGTAGTGAGCCGACCGATTCTCGAACAGAAAAGCATCGTGTTACCTTGGTCGAGCCACTAGCTGAGACGGTTAGCACAGGCTTAATCGGCGAGAAGTCCGAAGTGACGCCGTTAAGCGAGGTGAACTGCATGCCGACCCAAGTAGCTGCAGGAGATACAGTTCCATCTAATGAGAGTGGGGAACCGGCAATAACTGAACCGCCTCTCGAGTCGAAAGCAGAAGCTTGTGTAGAGCGCGACGGAGCTGGAAACGAGCTAGGAGAGGTGAAACTTTCAGTCTCCGAAATCGACTGTGTTGTAGAGCAGGGCGCGCAGAAAAGCGAATTGCCAATCAGGGAAGCTGCGCAGCCCGCGAGTTGTGATCAGCCAGGGCAGACCGACGAGGAGTGCGCGTCCGCTGTAGAGAGCGAGACTTGCGAAGGCGACAGCGAGCGACCAGAGCAGAGTCAGAATCGTTGGAGCCCCAATACCATGCTAGGTTGTATTCGCGAAAGCAACCCCAGTGAGAACGCGTACGTGGCACATATGACCCTCGCGCAATCCGAAGCTCCCCAGCTGTCGAAGGAGCTTGATCGTGCCCCGGTTAGCTCTGAGCGAGGCGACGCACTGAGTGGCGAGCCGCTAGAGCAAATGCCTAGAAGGGGGATTGACGCGACTGGCGTGAGCAGTTGTTGTTCGGACTTGTCTGAAGGTGAGTCATGCGCTGCTGGCCTCGATGCAGACGCGGCACCGCACTTTGACTGCTTTGACCAATTCGATGACACCGGTGTCCTACTAGCTCCGGTTACCGCTAGCTTGCCAGAGCTCGCGCCGAAAGAAAGTAGGACTAGAGTATTCAAGTGCTGCCACCGAAAAACGCGAAAGGGCAGGCACGGGAAAGATTGCTGCCGTCGTAAGGAGAGCAAGCTCAAACGGTTGCAAAAAGAAAGCAGAAGGCTAGTATTCCAGCGCTGCCGACGAAAAACGCGAAAGGGCAGGCACGAGAAAGAATGCTGCCATCGTAAGGAGAGCAAACTCCAAAGATTGCGAAAAGAAAGCACAAAGCATGTGTTTCAGTGCTGCCGTAGAAAAAAAAAAAAAAACAAAAACGGAAAGGCAGGCGCGAGAAAGAAGCGAGAAAGTTGAAGCTATCGCGAAAGAGAAAGCGACTATCCCAAAGGCACAAATGCGCCCGTGCAAAGAAAATGCGTGATTGGTGCGCCACACGTAAGGAGAGGGATAGGTTGTTTAGGAAAGTGAGTGACTTATGCTCATCTGTTTCTTTGCACAGAAACAGGAAGGTACGGTTGTTCCGTGCAACGGACAGCCGAAGCTTTAGTGAAAAGGGTGATCTCAACGGTAACGCCGATGGCTTAAGTCGGAGCCCATAACGTGAGAAACAGCCCCAGTTTTCACTTCTTGGTGTTTTTCTTCCTGATATAGGATTTTGAACAGATTGCATTGTATTATCTTTGTTTGAAGGGACTTTTTTGAAAGCGCGATTTTCAAATTTGTGGACGCGTTCCAAGTGCTGCTGAGCTGCCTCTTAATATAGATGGGGGCATAAGAGGGAAATAGTCTGGCATAACTTAATGAAGATTGTGCCGTGCTTGCTGGCTGACCAGTTGAGTTTTAGCGTGGTTGTGATGCTCTAGGTTGTCAGAAATCTCTTCTGAAGACAAGTTGCAGAGTGCCTTGGAAACCCGGACTTGCCAAGGAATTCTTCAGGCTGACTGGCTCAAGAGAAACAGAGTCGGATGAACCCGGCTAGCAGCAACATCCCGATCCCTCCAGACAGCGGATGCAGTCCCCTGCCCTTCGGGATCTCCCTTCCCCGGCGGGGCAGTCTGTTACGTTTCTCCACCGACAAGTGGGACAGCTGACGCGGCCACCGCATAGCAACAGGCAGAACCGCGAGCGGATCGGCCATTTCGACGCCGTTCATCGGCCGCGCAACGCTTCCTCCCGCCGACAAGTTTCAGTGTGTTCCTGCCACGCGCCAAATGTGTGTGCGTGCGTGTGTGTGCAAAAGCTGGCCAAGCCTGGAGATCGAGGGAAAGTGCGTCGCCCTCTCCTGTCTGCAGGAGGTGGAGGGGATGAGGTCGGAACACCTGCGATTGGTTGGTTGGTTGGGGTCTTTGGGTTATTCTTGGGGGGGGGGGGGGATGCCGGACACGGGTTATGCCGGCCTTAATTTGCGGCGGCACTCTTGGTGTCCGGGGCAAGGGGAGATGGGATGTTGGGAGGGGGAGGGGGGGTCATCATCGTGTCGTGGAGTCGCTCTCGTCGTCCTTGTCATCGGCTCCGTCGCCAGCGCTGTGGCCAGCAGGTCAGCAGGCCCGGTGGTGGGCTACAGTCTTGCAGCCAGGCCGGACTCCTCCAGGAAGGCCAGCAGGAGCCGGTGGGCTGCCAGGGGGCTCCTGGCCGGGAAGAGCAGGTGCTCCTCGGTGGCAGCAGGAAGTCCGAGGGCCCGGTAGCCTGCCTCCATCTTGCGACGGTGGTGGGCGTGTGCCGGGCACACACAGAGGAGGTGCCCCAGCGTTCCTGCATCACCGCAGGAGGGGCATGCTGGGGTGGGGGCCCGGCCACGGACATACATCTCCGTGGGCGTCCAGGAACCTCCGGTGCGGAGGCGTAGGAGGAGAGCTCGTTCCCTGCGGGCGAGCTTGTCGGATGCGATTGAGTCATTCGTCGTGAACCAACATGTTTGGCTCTCCCTTTCCTGTGAGGGTTTACCCTTTCCCTGTGAACTGCAAAAACTAAAAAGCAGCGGCCGACTCCGCTGAGACAGAGACTACTTTGACGCGCCGTTGTTACGACGCTGGACACCAGCTGTGTGATAGTGTCTGTAATCTCTCCGGGTCAGCTTCACTGCCCGTTTCTTCTCGATGTTGCAGTAAAGGTTGTTTCGTTAGAAGACGCCTCGTCTTTGCTGGCACCTTTGATGCCGTCCGCCGTCCACGGAGCCGCCAGGCCAACGCTACCGAGGGGCCGCGCGCCGCACGTAACAACTGGCGTCAGCGGTGGGCTGAGCACGCGAGCCTCAACCGTAATAACTGGTGGCAGCGGCGCGGTACGCTACCCAGGCGCTCGCGACCCCAACAGCTAACAGTACGTGAGCTGCGTGAGCGTCGCGAGAAAGGGTAAAGAAGGAGAGACGTTGCAACGTCCGGTCGGGGCGCGGCCGCGCCGGCTTAAAAAAAATGACGTCAGGGCCTCTCCTAAGCTTTCCTTCCTCCATGGTTGCAGAGGATTTTGTTTTTTTTTTTTACCATGTGTGGCCAAGGCGTATTGACAAACCATATCCCGTAGGAGCAATCGAGCAGACGACGCTCTGACGCGCAAACACGTGACACAACGTCACTTCCGCGAGTAGCAGTGACACTATTTCTGCTATTTCTCCTTAGCGCCTTGTGACGAGACTCCTCATGGTTTCAGTTTCGTTTCGCGCAGGGCTCGCATTTACGTTTTTTTTCCCACTGGTGTTTGTCAAAGGTACGCATGTTTCGGTGTCGTTTTCGCGCAGGGCTCGTATTTCCGCACGGCTGTCAGCTGAATTTCACGAAAGTCACGCAAATTGCCGTCGGCTAAAAGTTCGGTCACGCGATCACGTTAATTTTGGTCCAGTGACCACTGTGCGGGCTTTTTCCTCTGGTGTTCTGTAAACGTCGGTAGGTTACCGGTCACGTGCCACGTAAATTTCAGTCCAGTGGTCACTTGCGTGGCTGTTTTTTTTTTTTTTCTGGTATGTTCTGGAATCGTCGCCCGGCTCGGCTACACCCCGAAGTTTGCACTTCTCCCCATCCGCATAGCTCCGCGCAGTTCGTCCGGTGCTTCTGGGTTGTAATCTCGTGCACATGGCTCATCCGTTGCGCGCTGCGCTAGCCAGGGTGATTTTGTGCTTGACGAACTTGTGTGTCAATTGCGGATAACTAGAGATGATGGACGAGCTCCTGCAGAGCCGCTCGAGCTCGTAAGAGATGAGCTCGCGTCAAAAGGGCACGAATCGGTGTATCGCGCGAACCTGGCAAACGAGGGAGCCGTCTACTAATGGCTGGAAGCCTACAGCGTCGAAACCAACACGTCTTGGATCGTGCAAAAGGTTCAAAAGGATGAAGAAAGGTACGTACATTGCCGATCAGCCCGTATTGCTCTTAGCAGTATAATTTCAATCATTGTCAAATAATTTATGCTCGGCTAGTGCTATATATGTGGGTTGGATTTTAGTCAATTTAATAAAAAGCGGAGCTACACTTCTCGCTTATACTGGAGTCGAAAGTACACGAAGGTAATATTAGGCGATAGTTTCCATGCAGACCTATGCAGTTAGCTGGCAAGCTCGAGAGAAGAGACTTTTGAAGGAAGTCATCACCTCGAAGCTAAATGACTAATTGTAGAAATTATGACACAAAGTGCTAGTCACATGCCATCAATCTGATAACTTTCCCTTGTAAACGTTCGTAAAATCAGTTTACAAAAAAGAAATCTTAGCTTAAGAACTTATAGTCAGTGAACATCCAGTGAATATCTGCTGCAAATGTTAATAATATATCATTATAGTATACATTATAATGTCCACGTTGAAGGAGCAGAAAGTGGACATGTACCGAATACCCACATATGCCCACACATCTCTTGATGAGATATTAAATGATATTCTGTAGATATGTAGCCAACATCTTTTTAGGGGTCGTGAGCTGCTTGTAAGAGTACAGCACTTTATAAGAGCAATCAGAGCAATTGCTGAAAAATGTCGAAGAAAATTGTTTATCCAAGGTAAAAATTTCCTACTGGTTTTTTGCTAGGATCCTACTAGTTCCAGTAGTACTGGTTTATTAACACATTCCCCATAGCCACTGGAATCTGTAGCGGCTAGGTCTCCCTGCAGAAGGTCGGTTGGGTGCATTGGTTCTGGTGGGCCGGTTGACCTATGAAAATCTTGGTGCAGCAGCTGCCTAGGGCCGCACTATCAAAAAGAAGACAAGGGCAAAGGTTTCATAAGTATGAATTATACTTTATTATTTTCCATGTCTACAAAAGTTCTGCAATCTGCATGGACACTTTTGTCTTGTTGTCTGGTACTGCTGCAGGTGTTCAAGCTTCAATCAGATGTTGCAATGAAGTTAGCTGCACAGAAAGATTTTTTCAGAAAAACATGCTAGCAGCACCACACTACTTTAACAGTCAAACCATTCCATATGTGACACATCACAAATTGTTAGTGCTGTGCTTCGCATGCCTATACAGCTGCTTAGTGCTGTGCTTCACATGCCTATACAGCTGCTTACAGTGCAATCAATCATGTTTCTGTCTAGTTCGAGCTTTTTCAGAATCAGTGCGTGGCGAGCCTGTGTATGCATTTGGACCAGAATATGAGAGTGAAAGTGTGTAGCTGCGCGTTGCATGTGTGCAATGACAACTGGTCCATGTGGAGAACATGCACTTCATGTGTTATACGTCGACTATGCGAGACGAGTGCAATCCACTGTGTGCGTGGTCTCCTCTATAACTCGAACCAATCATCATTCTCCTTTTATTTCCCTTTTCTCCCTTATCTAGTGTTGAGCAGCACGCTAGGGTCATATTGCTGCTGGTCAAACTCTCCACCTTTCTTTTCATTGAATTATTTTCATCGCTATCTTGCTTATTCACTGTGCTTTGGGCCTCCTTGCAAACACAAATGTGGCTATTTGCAATTCAAAGTAGTTTCTTTGATGGCTGCATGGCTGCCCAGTGTCATTTGTAGAACTGAAGTCACATCTGCCACTTTTTCCTGCCAAAACGTTGAAGGCATTTGCCAGTAAAACAAACTGCTTCTGCATAAATGGTTTACAATGTATTGCTTGTCGTGCATTTACTAAACAGCAAAGGCATTGTTTCACCTCAATTTAGAAGCAGTGCATTTCAGTTTTGTTAAGTATAGTGTCCCAATTTGACGTAGGCTCTGCAGGATTCTTGAGAAGAGAGGAGTCGCTGGAGAAAGATTTGACGTTGGGAAAGGTTGAGGGTCGCCGGAGAAGGGGTAGGCAGCGAACGCGATGGTTAGATGGCATCCTCGAGGCACTGCAGATGAAGTTATGTGATGTTAGGAAGATAGTGAGAGACCGGAAAGCGTGGCGTGACATGGTCCATAGGGTCACGAAGAGTTGGACACGACTGAACTGAACTGCAGGATTCTGTAGTGTAGGTCTCCGGCTCATTTTTGATCAATGATTTCTTTTTAACATGCACTGACATCACACAGTAAATGGGTGCCTTACATTTTCTTCTATCAATACATGGTCGCTATGGCTGGGATCGAACTCGGGTTCCTCAAATTTAAATGCCTAAAACTGGTTGTTTCATACTATTTCCTAGACGACTTTCATCGGGATAGCCTTGTACTACCTAATTTACTATAGCCACTAGTCCTTGTGGCTATAGTTAATTAGGTACTAATTTACTACAGCCACAAGGACTAATTTACTATAAACACACTTGTGGCACATGATGATGACATTAACAAGCGTTTCTTGAAAAGTTGGATTGCTAGCTGACCAGTGTGCAAACCATAAGGGAGTGATGTCAAAATACTCTGGTTCTCCCTCTTCAAGTGTTGCTATAATTTGTGAGCTTAATCCTTTAATTTTGTAGCAATGCTTCCTTCTTCAAAAAAATTGGTAGGCATAATGGTGCAAGTACAACATGTCACCTAATTCAGAAGCTTTTGAAGCGGCTGTAAGATAGTTTGGAATTCAAGTTAGCCAAGGTCACTTTGAGATGTATACAAGGAATAAACAGTTGTTGTGAAAGCCAGCACTTATTTATTTGACTCAATATTGAGCTGCACCATCCTGCATAAGCATGTTATGAGGTGCCCACGACTGCAAAAATAAACACTCTTGTTTCTTCTTGCCATGACACTTGAGCAGAATACCGATCACATACATAAAGAGTTACAAAAAACACATTACACAGCATGCTATGCCACTGCCTCTGCTTAACAGGTGCAGTTAAGTTAGCTACTGCGCTCAACAAATGCCCATTCAACGCAGTGCTCTCAAACAAGCGTGAGTACTCGAGGGTGGAAATTCTGGCTGGTTGGTGCATGATCTGTGGCTAAAAACAGCGCTAACACGAGACGAAGCAGACGAAACAGCATCGTGTCCCCTCTGCTTCGTCTCTTGTCAGCGCTGTTTTTAGCCACAGAAGCGTGAGTACTTGGTTATCGAATTCACCTAATATCCCACTACTTTCAGAATCAATAGTTTGACGTCGCCAGATTATGGGCTTCAGAAAAGGGTGGTTGCCGCTATGAACAGGGCGCCGTAATCATGCGTGCGTTCACAAAACGAGAACATGTTTTCATTTCAAGGATTATTACCGCTAATTTCAGAAAACTGGCTCCGCTGTCCCAGCATGTTGCCATATAGAAACATTTCCGTATTTAAATGCCGGAAACTGAAAAAAAAAAAAAGAAAGAAAAAATGCCGAGTGCAGACAGCTGCTCACAAGGTAGCATAAAATGAGAGACGGCCTTTGAGATGTAATTTAGCATCGGTAGCAGTCATACGCCATTGGGTAGGCCAGTAGCTTTAGCATCCCTGGCGAAGACCCCCTCGAGCAGCGATGCAGCATCACAGCAAATGTTTCACAAATACACCACGTAACCACGTTTTTTTCTCTTTTTTTCCCCCTTTTTAACCCCCTTATTCCCGCGGTGCTTACCCAAACATTGCAGTGCTACTAACCAAGGCGGCATTTTCAGCGACTAGTGGCTCCAAGGCGAGCATCCAACGGCGCTGCGCAGCTTTCTTGGAATCGACGCACTTGCACATCCAGCACCAGCACAGTCGGCATCCAGCATGCTTAAGCAGCAAAAGTTCAGCAGTCGTGGCTTCACAATATCGCTTGCTGTCAGAGTCAAACATGACGGCCAAAACACTTGTTTCGAACTGCAAGCATTACAGTATCCAGCATCCAAATGGCACGGCTTGGGCCATTGCGTTTATAAAGCCTCAAAATGCGGCCGCAGCACCCCTTAAGCCACAGGCACTCCCACTAAGCCATGGTAGAAGGATACGCGCTTGTCTGGCTGACCAACGCCCCAACGCTAGCGTCGGCGCGCGCGTGTGCGCCGCCATCTTTCTTTGGCGTAAAAAAAAATAGAAACAAGCAAAAGACAATTTAAAGGAAGTGACGTTGTGTCACGTGCTTGTGCGTCGGAGCGTCGTCTGCTCGAGTGCTCCCGTGCTCCTACGGGATATGGTTTGTCAATACGCCATAGTCAAACATAGCAAAAGGGATAAAAACAGGCAAGCTTTGTGTGCAGTTGCAGCGCAAATGATTCTCTGGTTGAGGCGGGAGAATTTTTCAAAACGGTTCTAATAAAGTGGCAAGTCAGCGCTCGTGCGTCCCATGTATTTTCATTATGTACTTGTATTTCTTTGCGTTGTACATTTCAATCATTAATAACCAACACGCTCCGACTGAGTCTCTACTACAGCATAGAAAAAAGTACGTCTCAACATATCAAATTTATAACTTTGGAGGGAAATGCATTTTCGCCTGGCAACCTGTCAGGTAGTCGAAGTTCAAGTCAATAATAATCCATTTCCAGCCATCCTTTATAGCGGCTATTCTAGGCACTATATAGCGGCTTTCTTTCTCTTCCCGTCTTCTTTCCCCATGCTTCCATGCACGCGTCAGTGCGTGTAGTTGCGGGTAGTTCTCTGTTCATCTATTCAAGTGCCCGTTTGACTGCCTGCGATACCTTGCTGGATCTTTGAAGCGCTGTGTGATTGTGTTTCCATCAACAATAATGAAAAAGCAAGGTTCTGGCAAAAAATCTCGCTTTAATGAAGATGAGGTGCGTATTACACGCAAGAATGCTTTTGGATCTCGAGGGCAATAGAAAGCGCGGCTAAAATGTTCAAGATATCACAATTCAAACCGAACATGGCCTTTTTCGGGCGTTGTATCATTTAGTCTTTTGCTAGGCTTCTGTGCTCCTGAGCTTCACATGTATCTACACCATCAGCTTTATTACGCGCAACACAATCGAATATGGGTATCGCAAGTTGAGGTATGTGACTTCACGCGGCTTGCACGTTACATCGGTCAGGTCCATGAAACTCGGTCTTAGCGAAATCCTTTGCTCTACTGCGCCTCTGCAACTTGCCGTGCCGTACTGGCTCGGTCAAGCGCTAAAAAGGCCGTGTCCAGACTATGTGTCTTGTACGAACGTTGCGTCGTTCAGCACTACGTGTGTTTACCTCGTATACATACGCGTGAGTATGTGTTGTCCAATTAGTAAACTGCGGCCATGTTAGATGACAGCGCTTCTGGGAATTTTGTTTACATACAGGCTTGTTCTGCCAGTTCACATACAGCCGTTCAAATGCGTTCGCTGCTAGTGAGTTTTACCATACTACTAGCAAGGTGACTGTATAAGTAGGCTGCCGCTAGAATAAGTATGACAAGTGTTGTGTGAAAGAACTTTGACTGTGCTCAGCATTTTTGATCTCTCCCCACGCTGTGCTTGCTGGCTGCGGATATCATCTGCAGCTGGTTACTTCAGACTGGAACCATTGCTGACCACACACTTCGATCTCATTAATTGCTGCTGGTGTTCTGTTATGCAGAGTGGCTGATCTTTCTTTTTTCTCATTTTTTTTTTCTTCAGCCCTGCAACTGGAAAACGTGGCGTAAGGAAAGTAAGTAGCACAAGCAGTATAAGTAAATAGTGGGCAAAATGTTTATTTGTTATTAACTGACTTGGTGTAATGCATGCTTTCTGATTTCATTTCTCTAGAGAAGCAGCAACTTCTGAAATGGAAGGAGGAGAGACTCATTAAAAAACTTGAAAAAGAGAAAGCTAAGGAGGCCAGTGAGCAGCAGGCTGCTGGAGATGCTGAAACGTTGACAGGCCGGAAGTACACTCTCAGCATTGCTGTTCCAGGTTCTATTATGGACAATGCACAAAATGCAGAATTGCGGACGTATTTGGCCGGCCAGGTAAGTCTGTATATGACAAGCGCAACATTGCTAATGTAGTCATGTACAGATTATGTAATATGCCACAACATGCTTGCTGGTCAGCTGAGTGCCATAGGCCTGTGCAGAGGGGCGGTGGGCAGAGGGGGGTGCCCCCCCCCTCCCCCCTAATACTCTAAGGGGGAGTGCCGAGGACTCTTGCTGTTGCGTTCCAAGCCACCTTATCCTCCAGAAAGCCGGGGGCCTAATTAAGGAACCATTTTGAGAAGCGCATCGTCGAGTAATATTCTGCATTCATGGCGAAACTTTTGTTTCTTAAGCACAGAATATTTTGTTTGCGTTGCTATTCCATCACATCAAAATAAATGTTTTATAACCATTCCTCATCTTCGTGCTGTGTTTTGGCTGTAGGGGCCAGGTGAGGGGAAGGGTGGGGGGGTTGCAGTGAAACTTGGCTCCCCCAATGCAGAACCCTGTGCACGGCTATGCTGAATGCCTCTTGCACTGCCAGTGAAGCTTTCATGAAAGGCAGCTGCAGTGAAGCAAAGCCAGTCAGAGTGGCCTTGAAACTGCAGTATGGTTTTAGGAGTGCTTTGGCTGGCTTAGCTTTGAGTAACTTGGTTGTTTGTTACCTCAAAGGAGGTGCCTGTTCACTGGAATTTGTGTACTCTTGCGTAGCCAGAGCATTGACAAGCCTATAGTGTAGCACTGCATACTTCCTAATTCTGCAAGCTGCATGACTTTTTACTGTGTCTATAGTAGGTCTTTATCTCTTTATGTCTTACTAGAGATTTTAAACTGCAGAGGCTGCCTGCTTTGTGGAATTATTGTCTAATGTGGTAGTTGTTTGCTATCAGTTTTCTTTACTGATGGACCGTTGCTTAAATAAGTTGGATCTGTACAATGAGGCATGGCATATTGGAGGACTTTAATAGTGGGGCCCTGTGATACGCACTGTAGTCAGGTGCATGAATTTAATTGCATTTTAATTGTTTCAAAATATATGGCAGGTTTATAATCTAGCCTGCAAAATTATGTATGGCAGAAAACCTTATATTGCTACTGTGGTCAGTGCTATCTTTTGTGGACAAAAAATTGTGAGCATGCCTTTGGCATGTGGGAGTTGGCAGGTTACATGGATTGCAGGCATGGAAGTGGTATAGCTTGCTACCCGAGCGTCTGGCTGCCAACTTGGTATCTGTCGGGTGGGAAGGCGACAAAGGAATCGAACCTTGAGCCCTTGGATCCCGAGTAAGACATGCAATCCATATGCAATGCAGGGGCATTTGGACGGCTTGGTTAAAGCAGGGATTTATATCTGTTTTGGAATTATCTTTTATATAATGTCGCACCGTACAAATGTATTCTGTGTATGAGATGACATGTGATATGACATATCACAACTTAAGGAAATAGTGATTTAGCAAGTAGCAAATCTCACGAATGAGAATGTAAATTAAAAAGGGGAGCTGTGGATGGGGCTCAATAACCTAGTGGCATCATGCCCTTAAAGGCGGGGCTTGAGGAATGGGTGAATTATCCATGGTGAAATATGCTTGCACCGAACAGTAATGCGCCCTTGTTGCTCATGCACCGCTTGAGGCAAGGTCATCAAAACACAGTAGTGGGGAAAGGTAAAACTCCTTTTCTACATTTAGGAAAAATTGAACAGAAGGTAGGAGGCAATAGGTGACCTAGTGGCTTAGGCCACTAGGTCACCTACGTGGAAGATTGTTGGTTTGAAACCCACCACTGGACTAGGATGGCCCCTGCTGCATTTTTTCGATGACAAGCGTAGTTTCCAATACCTGCCTGCAAAAAGTGGTTCAACATGAACTGGAGGAAGGCTACTTAGTGGTTTGTGTTGCCATGTTCACATGTAGGTTTAAATTCATACTCTCTATAACCGTGATGTTTTGAAAAAGTTCACTGCAGCGTATGTCTGCAGTCATGGGCAAGTTCAAATTCATCACCGTCTGTCTGATTGCAAGGAAAAATCTTTGTCGTCATATTATAGCTATTACTTGGCCATTTTCGTTATACACTGGTAACTGTAGTTTTTTTTTTATGCTTAAACAACTATGTAAAAATATAAAGCCTTATCTATTGAATGTCTAACCTGTATACCTCACTGTACGAGGTGAACCGCTGTTAAAAATATTCTGCAAGGAATTTGACAACCAATAGAAACCATGTGCTGATCACAAGAGGCTTCTTTGCTTAATCTGCCATATTGAAGGACTATGGACACCTAATAATTGGGTTCGTGTTTTATCATTTGTAATGACGCCTAGGACATTACTGTACACGGATCATCACGTCACATTCGCCTAAGACTGCTGAATAATTTATAGTCCAATTTCTTTTTTCAACTGTTTCGGTTTCTACAGCTGAGTGATGGCTGTGATGTCACAATCAAGTCTAGGTCACATGAGGGATGAAAATACAGTGGTGTAATCATTGCTGTGTCATTTGATTTCACTACAGTGATAAAGCCAGCCTGTCTCAAGGACAGGAATCACTACTACAAGTCAAGAGTGAGCGATTATATCGCTTTTTTTCATGCCACGCATCAAGACATGACTGTGACGTCACAGCCATCTCTCCGCTATCGAAACCAAAACTAATCAGAAAAGAAAAATCAATTATAAATTATTTAGCGGTCGTAGGCAAAAACTGCATGCGGATTGATAAATAGCAATGACTTACGCATTAACAAGAAGAAAAATGCCCCAATAATTTGGTGTCTATAGTCTTTTAAGGATAGTAGCTTTGCATTAAATGCTATGTGTTGTGCTAGAGTGAACTCTACTTGTGCTTTCATTGGACGGAATTATAGGTCATTAGGTGAGTTGTACATGTGGGGCTCAGCTAAATATTGTAAGTACAGTAACCATGCTGAAGAGTGTTTTGCTTTATAAGTTAAATCACATTGAATAAAGCGTTTATTTAACCCGCCTACTTTTTAACTTGACAGCACTAAAGGCCCTATTCTCCAGGAAATCCGGCGTCAACGTCGTTGGAGTTTGAGAGAAAAATCATCAGCATGTCTTTGGCTGGTTTTAGTTGGCAGATGACATGGCCACACACTGATTGATCGTTGGGTTGTGTGGTGTCACGAGAATACATGTCATGGCTGAGTTGGCAGGAGCTGTGAACTCGGGCAGCTCCTTTGAGATAGGAGGACGAGATGGAGATTAAATCACTGGGACCCTTGCATCCCTAGTCAGACATGCTATCCCTATACTCTATCTCAGTACTTGCGGCACTACCAAAGTTATGGTGAGTGCAGAGGCGATGGTCACGCTGCGGAATGTGGTGCCAGAGTAAAGCGGCCGTAAAGCATATGGGATGACATGCTTTAAGTGTGCATTCGCGGAATTTGTTCATTGGTCATAAACGGTGCATTAGGCATTAATTCGGTCTCATCTCACCTACAGCAACATTCAGGAGTGCTAAATTGTCTTTATTTTTTATTTTGGGCAATGATTTTGTCTCTTCCAGGCCTGAAGAGAAAGTCGGTTCAATGGGAAAAAATGGTTTCAGTTCAGAAAACTAGATGGTGCTCCGAGGTTGAAGTTGCCACCATGGCTTCTTTTGCATACATGAACTAAAATTGTGGATGTTGCGATGTGGCCAACCTTGCCGTTTCAGACTTTGTAGCACACGTCACTGGCCATTTAGTTTTATTTCGGGATGACGTCACGTCGCTTTACACCTGCTCATGTTTTTTCTCTCTTGCATCCACGTGCTTGCTCTGCTCTTTGAGTCCGCCAAGTTGAGCGGAACCGTTGTGATTTGAAAATGCTTCACTGCACTGACTGTAACTCGTACAGTGAAGCATCCTCAAAACACAACGGGGCCATTAGTAACAAGGCACCACTGCTACTGCGTTGCTCTGCGAAAAGGGCCTCGGTGGAACTTGCAATTTTGTAGCACTTTTTCGATACTTCCGACAGTGTGTGCAAACCAAAACACTTGACGAACTTGCGAAAAGTCGTCGCTTAGCTTTCATGTCAAATGTATAGATAACCATATTGAAGGTGTTCATCAAATAAAATTGCTGTAGTGTAATCAGTTTTCGGCAGTGTTTTAGGGCCATTCGATAATTCCAACATTCGGATAATTCGAACATTATTCCTGGAGGCCAAATTAACTAGATTTTACAGTGTTGGCAATGTGGCCACCGCTTTTGCCTTTTACATGATTTCATTACTGTTCATGCTTCTGAAGAGCTGCATTCTCCTTTTCATACTACCTCTAGCACAGAGGCTACTTATGTGGCAGAATTATTCTTTCAAAGCGTTCCATTTTTCACCATGGTATGGCACCATTGAACATCCCCCATTCGGGCAAGGCCAACGTAAACCAAAGTTCACTCTAGCACTTGCGAGACATTGATGTGCAAAGCCAACAAACAATTTGGATTAGTGCCATAAACTGGAGATGGGCTCGAAAAGAAAAGCTGCGCAGCTGTCTGTGCTGTCATTTTATTCTTTTGACACGTCTGCTGTGTTGTTGTGCTTTGCTAACATGCCAAAGATATCAATAAGACAACCTTAAATTGTATCAAGCTTATGACCTGAAACTTATATTCATTCCTCAATATAATTATTTCCATGTAGAAATTCCTGCCAGCCTTTTATACCCATCCATTGTTCTCTATAACTCTAAACCTAAAGCTGGAAAAAAGGCAATTCATTTCCAAACTCTCGCCGGAGGACAGAGAAGTGCTGTGTGGCTCTGTTTGCTTGTTTAAACTTCGCTAGCGATAGAGAACAAGTTTAGTTTCGGAGCTTCAGCGCTAGCTGGGTTGTATTTCCTTGAAATGCGTGTATTGCTCTCTGCAGGTGTTTCTGCGTCTCGGTGCTTGTCTTGTTTGGATCTATTAGCGCTTGGAAGAGACGCCATCAGTTTTTGCCTGACATCTGCCTAGCGGCCGCGTTGCACCTCTCTACTGAGTTAGTGTCCGTGATTGCATTCCTGCAGGAACAAAATATACACTCGATGGTGGCGCGCATGGTGCAGCCCCTCCTGTTGTTTGACGAGATGGCAGAAGCCTTGCGCGTTAAAAGAAATAAACTGAAACTCGCATCTTTTCCCTAAATACAACGTGTAAAGCTAAAACGTCTGAAAATAAATCTAAACACATGCACGAAGCAGCAACAGAAGTACTATAAGAACGCCAAAAAAATCTGGTAAGATTTTACATTGCACAAGGTAGCTTAATTGGATTTGCTTGGCATAAATGCTTTACTTACACTTTGACAACAATGTTGAGGGGTTGTAATAGAATATTTAAGGGAGTCGTTCATAGCAACTCGTGATTACTAGGTTATATCTAGTTTTTATATCAAAGAAGCTAGCAGTTGGAGTGTTTAGTACGGACAAATTGAAGTGAGCCTATATCAACTGATTACTACACTATAATCATAAAGAGGCTGCTTTCACTGAAACCGGAGCTTTATATATCTAGGAAAGGCCATAAAATATAATGCAGGCATTGCTGCCATGAACCATTTCAGTACGCAAACTGCAGTGATGCCAAATACATTTTTGTTTGTAGATTTCTGAGGCTAGACTTCACCATCGTCTAATTTCAGCCAACATAAACTAAGTGGCTAGAAAGAAGTATTCCATTTTCAGTTCTGAATTTCTTGGCTATAGAGGCATATTTTGCTGCCCGACGAATGTCGACAGAGCCACAAAAGATCAAACAGTCAAAATTCACTAAGAACAAAAATTAAATCGAATTTACCTCAATTTTTCTGCAAAAGCTTCCAGCGGCATTGGGCTGTTTTGTGTCTAATATGTGCGGTAGCTGCCAAATTTTCCTTAAAAGACCTTTGTCACTTTCAGATTGCAAGAGCAGCAGTTGTCTTTTGTGTGGATGAAATTGTTGTCTATGATGATGATGGATCAACAGTTCGGTATGTATGCCAATTTTTGTGAATGCTGTTTTTCTCTGGTGTTTTGCATGTCACTGCTATGACCTGCTCGAAGGCAGACAGTAATATTCCAGGACCTGTGTTGCTACAAGAAAAATTGGTTGCTAAATGAACACAAGTATCGTATTTACTCGCATAATGATTGCATTCGCGTAATGATCGCACTCAATTTTTTTATATTCCCCGCATAATGACCGCACCCCAAACTTGCCATGGAATTTGCCTCTGCCACCATTTTTGTTTTCATGTCCTGCACTGTTATAGCGGCAGCCGCCTGCTGGTTGATCGGCAGTTATCTTGCAGAGAATGCATTCCAACGAGTTCCCATGATTCCTTGATTAAAATGCATTTTGCGGCGTTCACTATATAGCAATTCGGCAGCGTGCTTTGTGGTTTTGTGTGAATTTACGCCATTTCACCATGGGGCGGTATGCAAGATACACCGCCACTTTCAAGCTCAAGGCTGTTGGTTATGGACTGGAGCATGGTAACCGCGCTCCTGGCAGGCATTTCGACATCGACAAAATCTGGATACGCTATTGGAAAAAGCAGCGCAAGAAGCTGATGGCTACAAACAAGATTCACCGGGCTTTCCGCGGACCAAAACGGGCAAGTTCCCTCATGTTGAGAAGGCGGTCCTAGAATATGTGAGGGACCTGCGCAAAGATGGTTGTGCAATATCGTCAGAAATGATACAGACATAGGCACGCTCAACTGCCAGGAAGCTGGGAATCGCCGCAAAGGATTTCAGCGCTAGCTCCGGTTGGATGACTCGCTTTATGTGACGAAATGGACTTTCGCTGAGGCGGTGGATGTCGCTGTGCCAGCGGCTCCCATCCACGTATGAAAGCAAAGTGATAGACTTCAATCACTTCGTCCACTAGGCTTTGCAAAAGAAGCGGTTACCTCACGTCACAAATTGGAAACTCCGATCAAACTCCATTAACCTTCGACAAGCCCTGAAACACAACTCTCAACGAGAAGGGTGCTTGGAGCGTCCTCGCGAAGACGTCTGGCGCAGAAAAGCAGCTATGCACAGTCATGCTTGCTGTGACGGCCGGCGGGCGGAAGCTGCCGCCATACGTCATCCTTAAACAGAAGACTGTTCCGAAGGGTAACTTTCCCGTGGCATCCGTATGCGTGTACAAATGAAAGGATGGATGATTGCAGACCTGATAGTCGATTGGATTAAGACTGTTTGGGGATGAAGACCAGGGGCACTTCTGCTTCGCTCGCTTCTGGTTTTGGACAGTTTTAGGGATCACCTTGTGGACAGCGTGTGTGCTAAGCTTAAAGGCCTGCGCATGGACACTGCAGTGATCCCTGGGGGTCTGACTTCGTTGCTGCAGCCTCTCGACGTGTTGCTGAACAAACCATTCAAAGACAATGTTCGAAGACTGTATGCAGAGTGGATGGTGATGGGCCAGCATTATTTGACGCCGAGCGGAAACATCAGAAGGCCATCCATGGAGATGCTTTGCTCGTAGATCATCGAAGCGTGGAACAGTATCCCCGACGAGGTAGTGGCCAAGAGCTTCAAGAAGACTGGCATATCGAAAGCGTTGGATGGAACAGAAGTCGACTTTCTGTGGGATTGAGAAGATGCTCCCAGCGATGAAACTGCTGTTTCTGATGATGAGTCGTGCAGCAATAAAAGTGAGGATGGCGAGGATTCAGACTAAGATTAGAGTACTCATTGAGAAAAAATAAATGGGCAGTTCATGTGATGCTTATACAATGTGCGCGTTTATTGCGAAGATAAGCCTTGCTGAACTTTTATTTTTGGTTGTAGTCGAGATATCTGTTCTAAGACGTCTGACCTGCAACTTGTTTGCGTTGTCGGTGCTCAAAAAATTTTTGTGGAAAATTTACCTCTGGAAATGATCGCACCCTGAAGTTTTCGTCAGTTTGTGGAAAAAAAAAAGTGCGATCATTGTGCGAGTAAATACAATAAACCTTTCTACAATGCCACAAGAGGTGCTATCTAGAATGGTCACCGTGAAGCTCTTGCTTTTAGGCTGCAAAACATATTTTTGCCTATCCTACCTAGATATGGGGAGCTGGTTGCATAGTGCATTGCATTCTTAGCTTAGAGAAAAAAATGAGTTGTGAACTGTTGTCGTACATTTGTTTTCCATCACAAAGGGAAACATTCAAGATGTCATGCCTGGTCTTAATTTCCACATTTATTTCTTCTTCTTCAGTCAGTCTCTGTCTATAGCTGGGTGTGGTCATTGAGGAGTGAAGCTAGAACACATGCTTGTAGTGGTTTTATGCTGAACTGAGCCAGTAAGAGTCACTGGTTGCTCGTGTGAACAGAGTTGTTACAAGGATTGATCAAATGTAGGTTGCTAGTGGTCAGCACTAGGGAAATTAAATTTTGGAGGTAGAAGCATTGGTCCTGTATGCCTTAAAAGCTTACACATTCTTGATTTCAGTTCCTTGTTATTTTATGTAAACCAACTGAGTCCTTTGTGTGTCCTTGCTCAGCGAGACTGACAGTTTTTATCTTGATAAAATTACCCATATCTTGCCAATGGGCATTACTGTGGCGGCATCAAATATAGTACTAATAGTATATGAGAAAGCAGGAAATAGACGGCTTCTTTTGAAATAAATATTTGGCTAAGAAAATCCAAGTGCATATGAAAAGCAATCAGCATGGTCTAGAGATTCCTTTTTCTACTTTTGCAAACAGATGAACTGTGTATACCTTTAACCTTTTATATGTCATAAGATACATGCATGTCTCATATGAATACAAATGCTAAAATTGAACTCAGAATGGCTCTGGAACTTTAATGATGTAACTTTTAAGCCATTTCAGCCAGTGGTTTTGTAGGAAAAAAAAATGGTTAAGCATTAGTACCAATAACTTTTCAAAAAGAGCTCAGGTGTGGCATGTTTGTAAGTCTTTTCAGTGTATAAGAAAGCTTGCATTAGAATTGAAAGTTGCTTCAAGAAGTAATGTGAGGCAGCTTACTGATGGGAAAGGCTAAAAAGCTGAAAGTCAATTTTTCTTGCCAAGATGTTCCACTTCGAACTATTATACCTGTGCTTGTAGAAACATATAGAACATCAAGCAGGGCTATTAGTAAAAGATAAAAATATGCTGAATGGTTTGTTTGATAGATAGTATCCAGCATGAATAATGTCGTAAATGGGTGAGTCAGTGTCCATTTGCTAGCACTTGATGCTCATGGGACAAACGTGTCCCACTGTCATATAAAAGGGTAAGTAAACATTGGGCAGTCATTTGCTTTAAGTGGTGGTGGAAATTAAATTTTAGGCAGGTATTTATATCTGTGGCAGTGTTATTGCATTTAGCTTTAATTGAGGTCTTTATTAGGCATGACACAATCTGCCTCTGCTCATGATGTAACTGTGGACTGCCTGCCCTACTTGTGCTGTCATGTTAGTATATTGGAGATAATGTCTTGAATGTGCAGAATTTAGGGATACCATAAGGTTTCCAGGCCATGGGTGTCACTTTTAATCTTTACTGCTTATTTCGTGTAGCACCCAAAACCTGAAGGGGGTAAGGGGAAAAATTTTATCACCACTTCTTCAGAAGCTATCAACTGCCAATGTTACCAACAGAGCCTTACTACATGGTTAAGCAGAAAGCCAGGTGGCCTAAAAACCTCTTGCAAAAATAGTGCCACCTTCCATCGCACATTGACAAGCTGCAACGCTGTTGACATTGATTGCAGGGGTAAAAAGGGGGCTGCAGTCGACGGAGAGTTTGGTGGCCTTGGTGAATCTGGTCAAGGGGTGGTGCAGTTGGCACGTGTACTACAATACCTAGAGTGTCCGCAGTACCTGCGCAAGCATCTCTTTCCCCTGCATCGTGACCTGCAGTTTGCAGGATTGCTCAATCCACTCGACTGCCCTCATCACTTGCGTGCCACTGAGGAGAGTCCATACCGTGAAGGCATTGTGGCACGCCTGCCTATCAAAGAAGGCAGCGGATCTTATGTCAACTGTGGGCTCAGCAAAGAGGTAATGCTTTTTTTCTTTGTTGCGTGGGCTGTTCCTTTCGGCCATCTCACTCGTTGATAAGGCTTAGGCATGAAAGGTGGATGCTGGTAATGAATGGTGAGAGGCAGAAGCAGCTAGTGTGGTTTTAAGGTGCAGGTCAGCACTTTGTTTTGGTCTCATGCCTTAAGACCTTATTTGTGCTCTTCTGTACCCAAGGCTGCCGAATCAAATCACGGTCATGGCAGCCGCTTTTCGGTGGAGGCGAAAAGCAAGGTGCCCACGTGCTGTGTGATGTCAGTGCACATTAAAAGAACCTCAGGTGGTCGAAATTTCCGTAGACCTCCACTACTAAACTAAAATTAGTATTGTCGTTTATACACGGGCTCTGTGGATACAATGGACGGTTTTAGATGTGCTTCACCTGCATAACGTAGGCTTCAGGCAGTGTTCACCACGTGCCTGTGCTCTTGCTCCAAAGAAAGGAAGGTGCAGTTAATTTTGAGCACAAGTGTTTTATTACTCAGTGAGCTGCATCATGGATACCTTCTTGCGCAAATGGATGATCTGCAAGTGGGTGTGGAAGATTCCAAAATGAAGAGACTAAAAATGAAGTAGACTTCATATTGTGCACTCCTCCTGCCATCGTGCAAGACGTGGGGGTGCTATGTAATGTGCAGTGCAGTGATCATAGGATAATGAGATCTTGAATCAGCCGGACTTGAGCATGGAACAGAAGGAACTAGTAAGAAGGAAGACCATCAGCAAGTTAGCGGCAAAAGGGAAAGTACCTTAAAATTCAGAGCAAGCACCCTCCTCCCACATAAAGGTCAAAATTTATCCCTCAAAGTGAGGGGGGGAGGGGGGAGGGGCGCTATCTTGGAATGGCTCCAAAATTCAAAATGGCACAAAATTTCTGCCAGGAAAAAAAAATATTGTGCAGTGCACAGGGTTTTATTTTTTTTTTCCCAGTTTCCTTTGGCCAGTTTACCTATGCATTTCTTAGTCAACTTTAAATTTAGCACTGCCGAATGCTGCGGGCATTTGTAGTTCGATGACCGACTTGCACGCTTGTTGCTATTGCTGCTGCTATTGCTGCTGCTGTCGAGTTGTTGAATTCTGTTGCGGGTGCAGGTCAGCCCAATAAAGAGTTCATATCAGGACAACCTCAGTCTTTTTGCTTGTTGCTTTCAGCATTGTTGCTATCATGTGATGGTATCATCTTAACATTTGTATCAACTGGATTTGCATCACCAAGATTCTACTGCTTGGACGCAGGGACCATCTCATCACTCTCTCCTTTACTTCATTAGGGTGGCCAACCTTTTTTCATGCATTTATTGCCCCCCCTCCCCCCCCCCCCCCTCATATTTTTTTCATCACAACTCTCTTTATGCCCCGAGGCAATGCTTCTCAGCCATGGATGTGTCGGGGACCCCGCATTGGTGGCTCAGTGGTCAAGGCACTCAACTACTGAACCCAAGGACATGGGATCAAATCCCAGCGGCGGCCACCGCTTTTCGGTGCAGGTGAAAAGCAAGACATCCATGTACTGTGCGATGTCGGTGCATGTCAGAGAACCCTAGGCGGTCAAAATTTCTGGAGACCTCCACAACGCTGTCTCATAGTCTGAGTTGCTTTGGGACATTAAACCTTACAAAACAAACAAACCAACAATTTATAAAAAAAAACATGCGCGACAGATGGGGTGTCTAATAACGGAACTTAAAGGTGTCTAATGATGGAACGAATCACTGACCCATCAGCGCGACATTTTTGGTAGACGACTCCTTTCTCGAGAATCTCATGCCAGTAGAGCCGGGCACTAGGCCGGAGGAAATCTTTTACTCATTTAAAAACCCGGTGGGTACCCGGCAACACCCAGTGTGGACCCATGCGGCGACACCCCTTGAAAGCAAGGGGGGGGGGGGGGGGGATCTTTTGTGAACTGCTGCCGCAGTTCTGGGAGCAGATTGCGAGATTGGGATTGAGTCAGGGCTAAACTGACCTCTAAAAAATGCGCACTCTATAAGCCGGCTTCTTCCCCATGGCCTGCAGTGAACGTGGGAAGGAATCGACATGTCTGCGCCAGTATGCATGCCGCTGCAAGAGATTCAACTCCTAGCTCCCTACACTGCGCCGCTTGCTTGTCAAGAAACCCAAGATGCTTTACATTGTAGCCCTATCCATCAGTGCAGCCAGAGCTTGAGTTTCACCGATGGCGGCATCAAACTTTGTATATAGGCGTAGGTTTCGCGGGCCCAGAAAATTGCTTTGTGGACACCATTTGAGAAACGCTGCCCTGAGTCAATAAACAATGCTATATAAAAAAAATCCCCTGAACTTCAGTACAATCGATAGCTCTGATGCAGCATCTGAAAGCAGGCTCATGAATCTGCATATGTGTAAAGCAAAGACTACATATGTTCATGCAGAGCCAAGGGCACGCATAGGCTGCACGGCGAACCAAAGGGTTAAATTTTTGTAACGCAACATGAAAAAGAACGAGTAATTCTTCAAGTGCACCTCGATGACATAGGTTTCACATCCATGGCTGTTTGTGCGTCACTGTTGGCAATGGCTGGTTGGGATGGAGACTTAGCCAAACCAGGCCCTCTCGACTCACCAATGCCACTTATGCAGACAACATGACTTCGTTCAGGCCTCAACTCAGGCAAACATACAAGGTTCATGTGTTTTGCCACCCGTGTTCATGGTTCCTTGGCAAAGGCCAGGGAACCGGGAGGGAAACACTATGCACCTTATTGCTGCCCTATTCAGTGGTGATCTCCACTTTCATGTTCTGCTTGTGACCTCTCGCTGAAACAGGGCTCTAAATGGCACTCAGATTGATCCTGTGGGGATGCGACACTGAATGGGGAAAAATAGAAAGTAGGGAGATTCACAGCATTTCTCTGAATACCTCTTCTTCGAAAGGGGAGAAGCAGCGCTGCTGCCTGCATTCCGCTGAAAGACCTAAATGGTGGCAGTGACCGCATGCGCGGATTACTCAAAAAGAACAAAACACAACCACATGCATGGTTTGGTTTGGTTTGTAGGGCTTAATGTTTCAAAGTGACATTGGCTATGAGGAGTGCCTTAGTGAAGGGCTTTAGATTTTTCGACCATCTGGGATTCCTAACACGCATTTTGCGGGCACTTCGCATTTCATTGCCTCATTCTTGGGATTAGCAGTCGAGCACCCAAACTGCTGAGTCAGTAACGTGGAGCAATTCATAGAAGGCTTACAGCTTTTGTGTCAATTGTACTGTATAGCCTAGTGCCTTTTCCTCATTACAAGCAGTGGAGAACTGTGTGCAGTAATGCTTTTAGCACTCGACTATTTGAGTTTTTGTTTGTAATATAACCCCGTGATGCTGCATTTATGCCTGGCTTAAGAATTGTGCTTTCAAGTGTGCATTTAATTTTTGTGCAGGTGAAGATAGACCGCTGCCTGCAGCCAGGAGTGCGCGTTACTGTGAAATTGAAGGAAGGAACACCTGGAAAAAAGCTCCGAGGCACTGCAGTGTCACCGTCATGCCCTAGGACAGAAGCAGGCCTCTACTGGGGCTATGAGGTCAGAGTAGCTGGTAGCCTTGGTGCAGTTTTGGCTGAGTGCCCATTCCCAGGTGGTTACGACATCACTCTAGGCACCTCAGAGCGAGGTACGCCTGTTGATGAACTCGAGCTGCCCCATTGGTAACTATTCACTTTGAGAATGATTTCGTGGCTGTTCTTGATGTTAGAATGTATGCCTTAAACCTGTTCTGTCAGTGTAACTTAAGGGGGAAGACTGCTTCTGGAAAAAGTTTTTTTATTTCTCCACCAAACTCAATGAAATTACGTATCCTTAACTAATTTCTCATGCCGATTTCAAAACTGTGATTACTTTTTGATAGGGCAATTAGTTCTCAAAGTACAATTAGCCCCCAATGTTCACTAGAACAATAGAGAAAAGTAAAAAATAAAAGCTCATAAATGACACATGGTTAGACTTTAGAAAGAAAATGGAACGCAATGTAGCAGTTTTCTAATTTTCTCATCATTACTGATTTTACAGCAGAATGAAATTTGTACAAAAAATTGTGACTAACATGCAATTAAGAACTAGATCATTAAAAAAGTTTCTGAGCCTTAATTAAAAAATCTGCTCCCAACATTGCATGCTTGGATAGCCTAGCTGCATGCTGAAAAAGGAATTGGGGTTCTCTCAGCTATAGATGCTAAGTGAGGTATGCCACTTTGAAATTCACTCGGGAGTCCAAAATTTGCATTTTGAGAAAAATAAGAAAACAAGCAGAATGATGTTAATTGAAGAAAACTTCTAAATTATCCATCAAGTCGCCTTGGAAAGTTGCTAATAGCCTCCTGGAGTGTAATCAGATTGCTTGCTAGCATCAGAGTCCCTCAATACTTTTTTTCTGGTCACGAAACTCCCGCCAAAGTTTAATATAGGGTCAGCACTGACTGCTAGATGCGCAGTTGGGCACTGAAGGGCATATATCCGCTGTCGGTGCTGCAGGCGACCGTCATATTTCTAGTTTTATTTGCCCCTAACTGTTCAAATTGTCTCGTGATTGTCATATTAGATTATGTAAGGACTTGTGCTCCATTAGGCAAATGCACGAGAGACGAGGACAACACTAATGATATACGCGTATGCCTCATTGGAGCAGACGCCAGGCGTGAAACTAACTGCACAGCATAGACCTGCTATGAATGAAATTTATAACATTGCGGCACCCTTAGCCCCAATCTCGCCCCACTAAACGAGCCGCAGCACCGTTTAGTAAAACCTCGTTACAAGAGACACTCAAGGGACCCGAAAAACATGTCTCTTGTAACCCAAAATTCTAAAATCACTGTGTTGATTAGTTTACTGCACATCAGTACATAAATGCATTCACACGCATTAGCAGGAAATTGTTCAGGAAAGCTTAAAGAAGTTATTCATACTAGTACAGTAAAAGCTCGTTAATTCGAACCGCAAGGGGACGCCATCTCAGTTCGAATTAAACGAAGTTCGAACTAACGAAAGCAATGAAGAAAAACAGGACACCGCGACCAGGAAGCAGCAGGGCATGGCGCCAGTTCAATTTAATGTTTGAAAAAATCCGTAATTGTGGTCTGCATTTTTTCTTTGAAGGCAACAGCAAGCACTTTTTGCTCTAAAGAGCGAATGTTGCGGAAGGCTTCCTCTTCGCTTTCTTGAAAACTGAAGAACAGGCGGGCGGCATTAAGTCCGGCCATGACTTCCGCAGCGGAGGGCCGCACCGGTGCCTCGTCGTCTTCCTCGTCGTCGTCACTGGCAGGGACAGGCTCTATGTTTTTAACTTGGGAAATGATGTCCTCGTCTGTGGTCACACCACAGACAACTGCGCTCGCATCCACGTCTACGTAGTCGGCAAAGGAAACGTCTTTCAGAACGTCCGACATGGGAGCGGTGACGCTAGTGACGCAGTCTCCATGCGCAGGTGGCTCGTCCACGTGCTCGCCTTGCGTGGTGAAGCCACAGTGGCGATAGCAATTGGCTATTGTAGCTCCTGTCACTTCCCAAGCATGCACAAGCATATGCAGTGCACTCAAGAGCGTCACTTCGTAATTTTGGCATAGAATAATTCTTTCTAGTATGTGGCGCCGATAAAATGTCTTCAAATTTTTTATAATGCCCTGGTCCATGGGCTGCAGCACTGCCGTTGTGTTGGCTGGAAGAAAGGCCAACTCAACGGCATTCGTTTGAACTTCAATCTTGTGCGCAGAGCAGTTATCGACAAGAAGAAGGATTTTGCGGCCACAGCGCTCAAACTTCTTGTCTACCTTCATGAGCCACTGCTTAAACGACTCTCCAGTCATCCAAGCCTTCCTGTTTGCTGCGTAGTCTGTTGGGAGGGACCTGATGTTCTTGAAGCAGCGAGGATTGCTCGACTTTCCTACCACGAACAGCGGTAGCTTTTCACTTCCAGTCATATTTGCCGCAACCATCACCGTTACTCGCTCTTTGCTTCGTTTACCCCCCGTACACTTGTCATCTTTGTATGTGATCGTTTTGGCAGGCAGTAACTTGAAAAATAAGCCTGTCTCATCAGCATTAAAAATGTCCTGCGGAGAGTACTTCCGTAGGTAGCCTTGTAGGACCTCGGAGCGTCAACTTTCACATGTTTCCAAGTTAACAGCCTTCATCTCCCCTGACACCGCACGAAACACAAGGTCATACCTTTCACGGAAGCGGTGCAGCCACCCATCTGAAGCTGCGAAGTCGTCGTAGCCCAGCCGCAGGGCGAAGTCCGCTGCCTTCGCCAATATGACTGGGCCACTCAGCGGTATGTCCTGAGCACGCATTTCGTTAATCCAGAGGAGAAGCGCTTTTTCGAGGTCGGGGTACTTTGCCAGCCGCATCCTCTTCCTTTCGCTGGCAACTTCTGCCTTTAAGGCGTCTTCAATCGCCCTCTTATTTTTTATGTAAGTGGACAGCGTGCTCTTCGGCATTCCATGCTTCTTGGCGATTTCTTGTTTCGACAAGACTCCAGCGTCCGCTTCCCGTAAGATGTCGCATTTATCCTTCAGTGTTTTGGCGCGGTATTTACCGCGGGCGCACGCCATTCTGAAACCGCACGTCAGCACAGCGAAGCACACCACCGAGGCCTAACTTTTCAAGCAATCCGCACAACAAAGGTCGTAAGCGCGCCGAAAACCAGAAAACTCTAGGCTACCGAAAGCGGCCGAGACCACCGCGAGTTCAAGACAAAGACGTTGACGAAGGCTCCTCCTATTCGTTCAATTCTCGATTGCTAGCGGAGCTGCGATGTACTGGATTCGCTGTATTTTTTGTGCTGGTTGCGCCATCCATCGGTTAACAACTGCAGCTATACGACAAGATTCTTAGGCCTCTGGGATCGGCGGCTCAAAACCGGAAACCGCAGTTCTCGGAGGTAGAGAGAGGGCGTAGCTGTTGCCACAGCTGCCACCCCTTGTCCTCCAGCCTCTGCGCCGGGTGCTGGCACCGGTTTTACCCGCTTTTACCTTCTCTCCCCATTTTGGAGGCAACTCAGCCGCTGCAGCCTCGCGACAAGGCCTGCTCTGGCCATATGCCAGGCGGCACGCCGCCCAGGCGCGGCGGCGCGTAGTTCGAATTAACCGTGGCAGAACCAACTCACGTTCGAATTAACGGGCTTTTTTATACATGGACTTCTATGGAGCTAGGCTGGACCAAGTAGTATGGTTCGAATTATCCCGAAATTCGAATTACTGAAGTTCAAATTAACAAGCTTTTACTGTATATGTATTTTTGTGAGTGGAGAGTGTATTGCTTCCCAAATTCTGCAGGTAAAGCACTTCACTTTGCAAGCCTTCTTGTTGTTCTAATATCTTTGAGGCATTCTTAACATGCTCGTCACCCTGAGTTGCTTACAGGCTCATCACCCTCAGATGATTCACAAAGAGAAAGACATCAGAATTCGAAGCTTTCATCTTGTGATCAAATTTTAACAGTGAGGAGTTAAAAATGCTGGATGTCATTCATGCATTTTGATTTGCTTCGTAGGTAACAGTAATGCGATGTCGTTTTGACTTTCCAATCATGGAGAATTATGGGGAAGCACTCCAGTTCCGACGCTGATATGAAACAGAATTTAGCTAAGGGAATCTGAAGTGCATCATGTACGAGTTGGTACGTTCCAGATGCATTACATGAGCACACCGGGGTTTTGTCTCTTCTAAATAGTGAAGAATTTACTCCACGGACCTGAAAAAGTTGCCCTTAGTAACCGAGTGTCTCTTGTAACCATGTCTCTTGTATGCAATGTTGTTAACATGGCGGACATAGGAAAACCAACCAAACCATTTTCAAATGTCTCTTGTAACAGTGTCTCTTATCTTACACGCTGTTCTCTCCGATCGCAAAACTTGCGGCACGTAAGCGAAAACGCCACCGCAGTCCGTGTTAAAGGTCCACGGAAACGGCCCCCAAGAAGCCACTGATAAACGTGTTCAGTGTGTAGAACACATCCTTTTGAGCATTAACGCAAAGTATAACTCCTTGGAACAAAGCCAGCGATTTATTATTAATTTTTAAAAACAGCGTTTTTTTTAAATTCGCGGGCAGGGAGAATGTCGCTTGGCGATGTCGCATGGAACTGTTTCCTTAATCTGTGACGTCATGGGTGAGTTGACTGGCAAGGCTTGCTAGAAGCTGCCATTCGCTGCGACCACTGCAGCCATGACGTCACGGACACACTTCTGGTAGCTGCGAAAGTCGTCTGCTCGTGCGCTGCTCGAACTCTGTGCGGGCTGTTCCACAGCTCGCCGCCCTTATCGGTTAGGTGGCCATTGCCCATTAAGTACAACAACCGAAGCGACGCAGGGATCGGCAGAACGAAGCTGCATTTACAAATATCTTATTTATATAACGTGGTTTAGGAGTACCGGAGTGTCGTCCGACGAGGCGTCAACAGCACGGTCAAGCACTGCACGATGGCAGCACCTCCTCGACTGCCGTAAACACCGCCGCTGTGGCCCTTCCTCCCGTATACCGTTCGCGCACGACACGGCGGATCGTTAGCATCGATGTCCGAAATAAAGCGTGCTAAAATTTGTTGGCGTCTGGAATACTGAGCCGAATATCAAGTATGAAGCCCTCGTGAGGATCGCTGACCAGCAGCAAATTGCTGGTAAGAGCGATAGCCGTGATACAAGCTAGTTTCTGCTCAAGCCAGCTGCCGCTGGTGCATTGCGGCTGATCCGATCTGCTCGTACTAGCTCTGCGATTAATGCGTCGGCAGAGTTAATCCTATAATTATTTTACTATGGCAGGATAGGATTCACTATAAGGCAGTTTCATAAGTAGACGATTTACGACAGCGTTGATAATGTTCCAAAGCGTCGACCGCCGCGGCTTCGAAGCGAAACAATTGAGGCCTAGCGACGACTAGGGACGGTCACGCACGGTGCCGTCGTTCGTCGCGCTCGCGCGCCCCACCCCCGTGGTAATTGTGTAACGTACCTCAGCCTGCTTGCGGCATCCTGTGCTGCAAGCGTTGCAAACTCGTGTACTTTCATAGCTAAGGCCGTGCATTTTTTGACATTCTGCTCAGCAACAAGCCGTTCAAACGATATTGCAGGCAAGACAAGGCTTCAGTACGCAGTCGCTGCGCTATTGGCCGTAATCGAAGACGTCGGGCGGCACCATATTCTATACATCGATCTTTAAACGTGATACAGTGGGCAAATGAATAACTTTGTGAAGCAGACCCGCTCGTACGTTTCGCGCACTCGAGCGCCGACGAGTAGCTTCCAAGACGGCGTCATAACCTCGGTTAATGACGCAAACCGCGGTCGCCAAGCTCGGTTTGCGATAACCGCGGTTAGTGGTGTAATCATGGTTTGGTTCGCCGTATAACATAGGGTAACCACGGGTTCGCGGTTACACTAACCGTCGCTGCGCGAACTGGCGAACTCTTCAGGCGTGTGCGAGCGAGGACGGGTTGACGCGAGTACGCCAGCGAGTGAGCGCGGCAACCGGAAGTTCGTCGAAGTGACGTATGTCTGGGCGGAGCTTTGAACTTGCTTGTATTCTTTATTTTTTTATGGCTTCCTTCGGCGTACGAGTTGAGAGGGAAAATTGGAAGGGTCATTTTTAATTGCCGATATCTCTGGTGTTGCAGAAGCTAGATCGAAAATTTTTCCGGGAGAATGATGGGTGGTTCAATAACTATCAGTGTTATGGCATTGTTTACCCTTCTTGGTGACCCCTTTCAGTGGACCTTTAAGGGGGGACACTGGTCTTAAAACTATTTTCGTTGTTTACCAGTCAAAATTGATGCAACTTGGTGGGTTTGTGTAGTTTTTTGTGCAGATTTCAAAACTGCAATTATTTCTTTTGTGATCCAATTATTTCATGATAATTACACCAATTAGTCTAATTCTTACAAGAACAATTGCCAAATAACCACTGAAGAAAAACTTCAGATGAACACATTGCTGGACACTAGAAAGAATGAGGAACACAATGTTGCAAGCAGTTTTTTGATTATGCAATTATTTGTTGTTTTATTGCATAACGAAGTTCAAGGGTCAAAATATAGCATATAATGGCCACAAAAAAAAAGCCATTTTAAAAATTTTGAAGAAATTAAAAAATCTACTTGCAACATTGTGTGCTCTACATATTTGGCTTCATGGTGAAAAACAAATTATTACTCTATCTGCAATAGGTGCCGAGATATTAAGGCCGCAAAACTGCAAGTGGTCGACAATGCATGTTTTGAGAAAAGAGCAAAAAAGAAACAGGGCATTAATTAACAGACGTTTACTGGTGCAATGCACACATTTGCAATATAAAATGGCTATAAACCTCCGGGAATGTAGTCTCTTTGCTTTCCAGCATCTAAGTATCGCCTCTTTCATTTTGATTTGCAGTTGCAGCACTTTCAGTTGTCAATTTTTCGGCTGCACGAGTCACATGCAGGCAGCGTTTTTTTTTTTTTTTATCGTACGTCGTTTTGTTACGCCCTCGCATCAAGACTGCAGTGAGGAACGTTTATTGCGGAAAAGAAATGTAATTTGGAGCTGTTTGCTGCTTCCCAGTGCTCTGCATTACACTGGAAGCAAGTACATTCACTAAGGACTATGAACGAGGTCCGATCGGCGCAAACGCGCGGCGAGCTCTACGAAGACCGTCTACCGCTTCGTTGCTGGAGTTGGCACGAGTTCAAGCTTTTTCTGTTTTGAGCTTATCTTTCTGCTCACCTGCGGCCTGCGATATCACTGTCGCGGCGGGTGCGACCGCTGACAGTAGCAGTCTCCCGTGCTGGGGAACACGCTAGGCCTACTTCAGGCTCATACACACGATCGTTCGGCGCATGCCTTTCGTTGGCCTGAGCGCACACAGCCGGGACAGGGCATCACTTGAGATGATCACTCAACTATTTTTTTCACTTTTTTCACAAATTCTTGCTGTGAACGCACCTCGCGATTCGGAACCAAGCGTGGCCGGCGTCACGTCTCCGCCATCTCCCTGCGGCTCGGGCGCGCCGAGCAGACGCCGTCAGCCAGCTCCACCAATGCGGTGACGCCTTATCGTCACGTGCACCCCGAAAGCCAATGGGATTGCAAATGCCACGTTCTCTTTTTTGCTATTTTTTATGCGACTAATGGGCAAATGTAAACAGCAGAGGCGGCAATTTGAAGACGAAAGGCGGCTCTTTCAAATGAGACCAAGATGGCTACGGTGCCGCGCACAAAATGGGAGCTACGCCTCGCGAAAAATGCTTGTTTCGGGGGTCGTTTTCGGCCCAAAGTTTGGCGACATCGATTATATAAATTGGCATTGTGACTAAAATACTGACCCTAGAGATGAAAAACTTAGCAGATAGGTAGATAAAGAGCTACTGATTTCGCAAATCACATTTTCTAAAAAGTGATTTTTTCGTGATTTTTTTGGTCCGAAAGACCTGTGTCCCCCCTTAACACGTTGCGCATGATCGCTACGCTAGGGCGCAGTCACAGATCTTCGTCACCCGATATCGGTTGGCAGATCGTCAGCAAATTCATTTTCTGTGCTTTATTTGCCCTTGTCACTCTATGGTGATGGTCAGCGGCATATCAATGTCAGGCTACAGTGCCAACGGTGCCGCCACGTTGTATAGATGGAGCTTGTCGGGCGCGTGTCGGCCTGCACGTCGTCGCGGTACTCCGCTGTCCTCGCCGACCAAAAGCCGCCGCCATTTTCTCTTGAGCCCGCCCACAGCCTCGGCGCACGTCTGCTACGGCTCCCGTGGAATTGATTTTGATCTCTGCTTGAAGATTTTTCCGGCCGCTTGTTTTGCAATTATGCCATGAATTCGAGAAACGGGTGCTTAAGGATAATAGCACAAGATTCTGCAATTCACGAGTGTGCGCAATGTTTTACCAGGAATGCGCCGATGGCAACGGCTGCGCCTCGGTGTTACGGCTGTTTACTAGCTGTTTACAAACAGATATCGCTGTTTGCGTCGCGTGAAATGCAAGTTGAGTCAGCTGAGCTCCCTCTGTGTTTCCGAGCTACAGGCGACCGCCTACGTGGTTTAGACATTTGTGAATTAGCTTGGAAGGCCTTCAAAAATCTTTGGGATAGCGTCAGGTCGGAGCGCCGGCTTCCCCCGTTGTAGTGATACCGCGTCATCGTTCACAGTGAATTCCTTGACAAGAATGATGTCTGCAGCGTGAAAGTGCTTTTCACAATCACGCGCATATATAGAATAGAAAGTGAAGTCACCCGTCTCTTCCCGCGGTATTGCACGCTTCTATTTTTCCGACAGCCCCTTGTCAGTAGGAAATCGAAACGATACCTTCTCGGTTGCACCTTTGTAGCCAGAACGGCATCCTGATACGCAGCAAGTGTTCGGCATGGTTTCCTCTGTGCACGAGTTACATGATGTCAACGCACAGCATAACACGAGACATCGAAATTCGTACCAGCGGCGATGCTTTCTGATCAGGTCGCGACAGTGCTGAGCTCAACGGTGCCCTTCAGTGCCCAGTGGCGGCACGGCGCGGCAGGCGCGGGCGGTATATGAACCTCTCCCATAGTGTTACGAAGGAGTTTCATGACCAGAAAAAAGTATTGAGAGACTCTGCTAACATTTAAATGGCTTTTTTTTTGCGTGCACTGCATATTTTTTGCAGACTTGTGTTCCTGTGCACATGCACTCTTTCTTTGCTTATCTTTCTCCTGCATGCATTTTGTTGTCTGAGTGCTGGCAGTCAAGTGCAGCTCTTTCAGAATGCATGTCACAGTTCTTTCACTCCCTGCATTAAATTTCATCACAGCCTCAGCGGCCTCGACCGTGAAAAGTGAGGCATGGCGTTCCTTAGTGCAAGTGCCCAAATCATTGAATGTAAGCATTCATTATTGTTCTGGGTTTTGCCTCGTTGGACGCGCTCAAGACGCCTCTTGTCAGAAAGCCTTTTGTAGACTGGCAGCAAAGGTTTACAAACATGAAGAGGCAGGTTGTGTCGACGATGCAGCATGGTCTCACCTCTGGCCTCTGCAGCATTCTGCTTACACCAAGACTCGGGGCCTGTTGGGCAGAAGCTGTGGTTGTAGGTGACATCATTAGATGTGACATGAAGGTAGGTGGCCATCACAGCCTTCTGTGTGGCCTCCACGTCACCACTGTGCGACTTCAAAGCCTATGCATAGTAGGAGCTCAACTTGGAAATGAGATCTCCTATAAGCTTTCCTTTGCCACCAAGGGATTCTCCACCAGAACCTCTCTGTTTCGAGACCACATTGCGCGGAGCAGTTCCCATATGCTTCTTAACATGGTTTATGCAGTCTTCCTTCGTAACTGCTATATAGCCATTGACTTCTGCTTTTTGCAAAGCAAGGAAAGTGCGACTATCCCCATCAGACAGCATGGTTGTGTACCGGAGGTTGTGCTGTTGTAGGGATCGCTTGAATAAGTGCAGCCTCTCTACTTCCATTTCACCAACCTTCTTGTTGATGTTCTTCTGGCATTTGTGGCCTTGTTTCCACGCCGGGTCATCATCTTTTGGGCCTCATTCACACGCGGCGCAAAAATTGCTCAGCATGACATAATCAAGCACAAGTCCGGTGAAAAGTTTGATAACTGTTCCAATTCCGATGTGCGAGGAATGCCCGCGTGTCATTCATGAGCTAGCTGTCAAATGAAACTGCGATATTTCCGGGGTGTCCGAGATTCAGCTCAGAGTACACCTCCTGAACGGATCGTGTGCAGTCGGCTGTCTTCTTGGCTGCACGGTCCACCGCGGGCGTCAGCTTCTCCTTGACATATTTTGCAACATGTTTCTGTGCAACTCGATGAGATATATTCATTACCAAGAATATATCATTTAGTGCACCACGCTGATTGCTAGTTGCTTGCATCGCACGCTCAGCCAATGAATGGATTCTTTTTTTTTGTCCGCCGATCACACGCGGCGAACTCCACCCACAATTAATGTCACCGCAAGGCCATATTCGTTGCCAAATTTTTCGATGTTGACATCACCGTTGGACACTTTGCACTTCACACATGCTAGCAGCGCATTCACGAAACTCAACTGATAACTGTGAAGGTCGCGTCATTGAGCGGCTCGGCAGCGGTAGCCGGGGCATCTTCGGTTCTGCCGACAAAAGCTACCTTGCGCTCTGTTACATGGGCCAATGCCATCTTTTGAAATTTTGCATGCGCTTTCCTTCTAATTGCTTCAATATCGGAAGGTTGCAGCATCGGGTTGTCTCGGCGAATGCGTCTGCTGTCCGAAGTTCCTGCGTCCGTGGCCGGCGTTGACGTCAGGCCTAAATTGGTCAGCACATCACGATTAGATGCAGGCGATGACATATCTGCGATGCTTGCAGTTTCCGCGGAGTTCTTGTTCTTTGTTTATTTATGGATACTGTTAGCCGTAAGACCGTTACAGGGTCGTTAACGTTACAGAGTTGTTAATAAGTGACTTTTTCGGAACTTGTGCGTCGTTCGGAACTTTGGTGCCGACGCCCACCACAGACGTGACAAGCAGATGACGGGAAGCGTGTCAGCCAATCGGGTGACAGGTTTTAGTCACGTGCGCCGACCAGCGAATAGTAGCGCACGTTGACTCTTTTTTGGCGCTTTTTTTTTTCTTCACAACCAATAGTGTAAACACGCAGCAATGCCGCGAAATTGAACATGAAAAGCTGCTCTTTCAAATGAGACCGAGATGGCGGAAATCACTACCGGGGAATGACAACTGCATATCGCAGAAAGAGTGGTTTTCGCATCAAAATCTGCCCCGAGTGTGCGTGGATATTTATTCTTTAATCGTATTACAGCCGAAATATTGACTCTAGCGTTCTGAAAATTCATAAACCAGTAGAAAAAAAGTTGGAAATTTCAAAAATTGTAGTTCTGAAAATTAAATGTTTTCGCGATTTTTTTGCTCACAGACGCAGTCTCCCCCCTTCAGATTAAACTGTAGTTCACCACTAGTCTTTACAGTCTTTATAAAAACTTGAAGTTGCATGAGGCCAAACCACATTATGCATGAAGGAATAATGTAGTTGTGTACTTCTGCTTGCAGTAACAACTAAGTACATTTGCACATAACATGACCTGATTCATGACCGTAGCAAGTAGAGCACAGATGGCTTCTTATACCGATTTTTTTATTACTGTTTGCAGATTGTTATTTTTAAACCCTGCGAGATAGATGTGAGTGCGATCTGTGCAAGTGGGTAGTACAGCATTGTAGTATTAAGAAATTGAAGGCTGTCAGCTTAAAAGAAGACTCATTTTTAAAACTTCTTTATCGGCAATGTAAGCCAACTGATGTTTTGAACACCAATAATTCAGACTTGCGTGATATTTCAGACTTCATTTAGGAACTGCCAGGTGGCCCATAGCAGGGTGTACATTTTCATGACCAATATTTCAGACCCTGTGTCCAAAAGTTAATTTTTTGGACCAAATTTGGTGCGAGTAATACTGTGGAGCTAGTTTCTTGGCTGAAGGCAAGGCTCATTTTTTTTGGCATCACCTAGACGCGAGCAGGTGTCGTTTTTGCAAACGAGCGGTTTTGCATGGCTGTGAAAGTTAAGCGAAGCAGTCATTCGGACAGACTAGTTTGGCTCTTTATTCATCGTCGCTATTTGAGGCAGTAGCAATAAGCGAATGCTCGACCTTTTTGTCGTGGCAGCTTACAAAGAGCGCGCAATCGGATTGAAAATGGAACGTGAGCACCATTCGCCGCGGCTCGCTCCGATGTCGCCCACCGCTGTCGCCACTTGTGGGGCTTTCCAACCTGCCTCCTGAGGTGGCGGATGTCATCATTACACCCTTGTGCAGTACTCCGTACCAGCGACTTAAGCAGTGCATTCTGGACCGCGCCACGGCGTCTGAGACTGCGCGCCTCCAGCAGCTGCTCACCTGCGAAGAGTTTGGAGACCACCACCCCTTGTAGCTCCCGGGCAGAAGCAACGCTGACTTGAACGGTGCACTGTTGAGAGAGCTCTTCCTGCAGCGCTTGCCTCAGTCCACCCGCCTCATCTTGGCTGCTGTGGGGGGACTTGACTCTTGACCACTTTGCCCAGCTAGCTGAGAGTCCATGACACGACTTCTCCTTCCGTCACCGCTCTCTCCTCTCTACCAAAGTCCTCCATCATTTCACGATTAGAGACCCGGATCGACCAGCTGGCCGCTTCTCTCGACGCCCTTCAGTCGTCCTCTCATGCCCAGCACGGCTTCTCCTCAAGTCCTCGTCGCCTTTCGTCTTCGCCGAAAGGTTCGAGCTCTTTCATTCCTCACAGTCAGCGTATTTGCTGGTATCACTGAACTTTTCAACACCATGCCCGCTAATACGCTCCACCATGCAACTGGTCGGGAAATGCGCTGTGAGGTCACTGACGGCCTGTGCTTCGTCGTCGACATTGGTGCCGAAGTCGGTGTACTGTCGTCCTCCAAGGCTGAGCGTACTTCTAAGTCACCTGGACTTTCGTGCGGCCAACTCAACCTCCATCACCACGGATGGTCTCCGGTCTCTCACTTTGGACCTTGGCCTGCAGCACACGTTTCGATGGGCCCAGGATGTCACCACCACCTGGGGGCCACACAGGACCCACCTGCCCTAATTCACAACATCTGGGACAAATAAAGTTGTTACTCTCTTTCTCGATGGGCATCGTCGCTGACGTCCACTAACTCATCAGATCCGACTTCCTGAAGCATTTTGATCTGGACATCAGCGTGCGTCGCCATCGTCTCATCGACAGCACGATGTGCCTTTCCATCACTGGCATTATATCGGCTGTCGCTTCCGTTGGCATCCGCATGCTGGTCCCGTCATGCACATACGCCCAAGTCCTTGCAGTCTTTCTCGAGGTCGCGAGGCCTTGTAATCTCCACCAGCCACCTAAGCATGGTATAACCCACCACATTGTTACGTGTGGTCCACCCGTCGCAGTTCGTCCGCACCGCCTCTTCGGTGAGCATCTGGTGATTGATAAACGGGAGTTCGACCACATGCTCCAGCTGGGTATTATTCGCCCTTCATCCAGCACTTGGGCCTCACCACTCCATCTGGTACCCATGAACTGGGTGACTGGCGTCCGTGTGGCAACACACATGGTCCATGACAGCTATCCCCTTCCACACATCCAAGACTTCACTGACCACTGGACATCTTAAAGGATGCAAGACCTTTAGTAAAGTGACCCTTGTCAAAGCGTACCATCGAATCCCTGTTGATTCAAACTGGCCGATAGCCCGAAGACGGCCATCACTACACTTTTCGGCCTGTTTGAGTATGTGCTCATGCCCTTGCTTTCCAAAGATTCATTGCTGAAGTGACGCGCGGACTCCCGGCTGTGTTTGCCTACATCGACGACATCCTCGTCGCTAGTCATATTCCACGAGATCACGAGTGTCACCTCCTGAAGCTCTTTCAATGCCTCCAAGAACTTGGCTTGGTCGTCAAAGCAAAAATGTGTCTCCGGCTTTTCTGAGCTCGAGTTCCTGGGCCAACACATCTTAGAGCAGGGAATTCGTCTATTGCCTTCTCACGTCCAAATTGTTAAAGACTTCCTAGCACCCATTACCCTGCGCAAGCTCCGCGAGTTCCTGGGCTTAGTGAATTTTTCCCGGCGCTTTATCCCACACTGCACCTAGGTTCTTCACCCCCTGACCGACCTTCTTCACATAACCAAATCCTCCTCTTCTGCGATTTCCTGGTCTCTCGAAGCTCAGGCTGCTTTCACAGCTGCAAAACAAGACCTCTCCAATTTGATCCTTCTCATCCACCCTAGGACTTCCGCGCCCACTCGTATCGTGGTGGATGCTTCCAGCGTGGCCATTGGTGGTGTTCTCCAGCAGAAAATCGACTCCGAGTGGTAGCCACTGGGTTTCTTTTCTTAGAAGCTCCAACCTGCCGAGACTCACTACAATGTATTTGGGCGTGAGCTGCTTGCCATCTACTTCACCATCCATCATTACCGCCACTTCTTGGAGGGCCAGCCATTTTACGTTCTAAGGGATCATAGGCCTCTGATGTATGTGTTCCGTACGAATTCTTCCAAGTACGTCGTCCGGAAACTTCGTCAGCTGGCCTGCATATTGGAGTTCACAACAGATATCCGGCACGTCAGAGGCATCGACAACGAGGCAGCCGATGCACTTTCATGCATTACCTCCATCGGCGTGTCTACATCTGCTGTGGACTGAGAATGTCTGGCCCAGGCGCAGCTAGAGGACCCTGAGCTTCAAGCTCTGTGTGACCACCCCCGTGTCCTCTGTCTGCAGCTCGTGCCTCATCCGCTAGTGCTCAGATTGCTCTGGTGCAACATGTCATCGGCTCTAACATGTCCATTCATCCCGGAGGCCTTTCATCGTGCCATTTTCTATTCACTTCACGACATCTGCCATCCTAGCATCAGAGCCACACTGTGCCTCGTTACCGAGCAGTACGTTTGGCCGAACATTAACACCGACGTTCGCCAGTGGGCTCGCTCGTGCCTTGCTTGCCAGTCCACCAAAGTGACCCACCATACAAAGACTCCACCCCAGTCTTTCCTGCCACCTGGTTGTCGCTTTGACCTTGTTCATCTTGACTTGCTTAGACCTCTACCTCCCTCTCTTGGCTGCTGGTACATTCTGACGATGATCGACCGCTTCACTCGTTGGCCCGAAGCGGTGCCGATTCCGGACATTACTGCGGAAACAGTTGTTGAAGCCTTTATTTCAGCATGGGTTTTCCGCTTCGGCTGCCCCAGCTTTGTTACCACAGATTGTGGCCGCCAGTTCAAATGCACCCTCTTCACTTCCCTCACCTGTCTACTCGGCATTAAACACTGCCGTATCACAGCATACCATCCCTGTGCTAACAGCATGGTCGAGCGGCTCCATCGTCAGCTCAAAACTGCTGGCACTGCTCGCCTGGATCGCGAGCATTGGGTTGGCCACCTTCATATGGTGCTTCTTGGCCTACACGCCATTCTTCGTCGTGACTTTTGCTGTTCGGCGGTCGAACTTGTGCACTCCTGCGGCTTTCCGGAGACTTGTTCGTTCTTTCGGCTCCCTCGTCCCAGCCTCTGCAGTATCTTCAATGCCTTCAGGACTGCATTCAACACCTGCGCCCAGTCCCGCCTGGATCATCTGATCATCAGGTTTTTGTGCACCCAGACTTTGCGTCCTTGACGCATGCTTTTCTAAAGCAAGCCGCTGTAAAGGCGCCTCTTACTCCCTCATACGACGGCCCGTACTGCGTCCTCAACAAGACGACAAAGTTGGCGACTATCCTGCTGAATGGTCATGTAGTCTCCTTGGATCGTTTTAAACCCACATAATGGAGACACTTCCTCAGGAGCTCCCCTTGGATGTTGCTGGCTTATCTGCCGACATGCGTGCCGCCGAGACACCCTCATCCCTGCCCCGTCAGCGTATATATTTCGCCGTTACATCTGGGCAGAGGGCCCTGTAGCGCACAGTGACGCTGTAAAGCGGAGGTGCTAAGATCAGTGTTCCCAGCTGGCGAAAGAAGAAAAAGTTTAACGGCACACGCTCGATGTGCACGCATGGCATGGGCTGTTCGATTTGAGAAGCCTGCCACGCTGGTCCACTTGTTCTGGGGCTCCGTTGCGACCCCATAAATTCCCTACAGGAGCATATAAATAAAACTTCTAGAGGCGATTCAGTCTTAACTTGTAGCAATGAAGGCTTCGATAAGTGGCTACAAAGATACTGCAGCTTCATTTGCCTACGCAATCACAGCAGAAAACATCACAGGAATGTATTTACCACTTCAGTATTGTGTATAGCATCTCTTTCTGGGTTGAAAGTAACGATCTGTGAGCAGTGTAAGAAATCACCCCCCCTTCCCTCCACACACACACACACACACACACACCCCCTCTATATTTTTAATCCGGGAACAGCTGAGTATACACTAACACAGCAGAGCATGCAGCATGCACTGTAATGTTAGCTGTGGACGTGATATGCATGTTTGCTGTGATTTTGTTAGGAATGGGTTGAACACAAAGTTACATGTAAGTGTTCGCATAAAACACTTTACCATATGTGTGTGTATGCTGGTGCACGCACACGCACATATAATTTTTCTTTTAGCCTGCATTAGAGACATTCCTTACAGGCTGTGTTAAGTGTGGTTTCTTTAAGTAATGGCACATCTCTCTGTCCTTTCCAGCTTTCAGCATGCACTTGTTGTATTTGGAGGACTGAAGGGTTTGGAAGCAGCCCTTGAAGCAGATGAAGCTCTAGATGTTGATGACCCTGCATATTTGTTCAGCCACTACCTCAACACATGCCCTAATCAAGGATCTCGGACAATACGAACAGAGGTATGCAACTAATCTGAAGTGTTCATTACTACAACCTCAAAATGTTCCCATATCTTGGCTGCAGTTATGTAAATCACTTTTTCAAACTAAAGGCACAGTACAGTCAAGGGCGATGATGCCACCTGCTAAAATACGTTTGGAAGCATGCTACTACAGTAAAATCTTAACGGTACGGTCCAAGTTGATATGTAGTTGTCAGATTCTCTGGCTGAAGTGCCTTGTTTACAATATGCAGCTTCAGGTGTTTCAAACATTTTCCTGTGTAACTGGAGGTGATAAGGTGTGATAAGAATTGTACCCTCAAGCATCAGTCATACACAGATCTGTGTGAATTTTTCATGCTTCTGCTCACAAAGTTTGTTTGTTTTGAATGATGTGGATTTCAGATGATATATTTTCACAGCTCTGTGCAGTTTGTATCGAGAAACTTTGCAACCACTTCTTTTACAGTCTGTGTGCTACTGAGGTGGTGTGCCTTTGTCATGGTCTAATGAATGAGCAACTGTTCTGGAAGTGGTGCAACTGAGATATTTTAAGTCACTTTGGATCTTTATGCCATATCGGAGGAGAACAGAGTTGCCACTTCAAGCATGTTTGGGTAGCAATGCACACTTTGCATTTTGACTGCTGATTTTGACAGTAACTGAATGCCACAATTGCCTGTGGCACTTCACCTAGATGGTCAGTAGTACTACTGGGATTCAATTCTCATAGGCACCCAAGTTAGAATATGAGCCTTGTTTGTCAGCCATAGAGATCTGATCATCATAAATGTCTGACTGATGACAGTCAGTGCTGAAAGAGTATGTCACAGAACTGTTTGGCACATGCACATTGGCTAGGTACAAAACATTTTTTTCTTGTAGCTAAATTTAATATATATGAAGGCACATAAAGACACTGGGACATATTTGTATATGCAGCTATTAGGTTATTTATTGATGAAAGGTTTGTACATTGCTGCTATCTGGTATGTTTGTAAGCAAAACGCTCATGTTTCTTCTGGCACATTTTTTTTCTTTCGACTTGGCAGGAGGCCATTCTCATCTCCCTGTCAACTCTGCGGCCCAAGATTGCAGTGGCACAAAGTAGTGACAGTGGCGTGGATACGTCCTGAGGCAGCAGCTCTTTCTCTTGTGATGAAGATGGCTTGAAGATGTACATTTGCCACTATATATATGTACAGTCATAATTTCCTGTTGACATGGCGGAACTTATTTATCTTGTCAAAAAGTAGCAGCCCTGAGGCCCTTTCAATAGTGTCCACAGGGACCTGGCAAAGCAAAAGAAATTTATATGCTTGGGCAGTCAAACGAAACATAAGCAGTGTATAGAACTCATTTGCTATATGGCATCGTGTGGTGCCAAGACATGCACAGAGTTGGTGTCAGACTACTATGTCATAAGCACATGCAAATGAGCACAAAAGCTCTGTTGCCCCACAGACTGGGGGCGCAACAAGTTCGTGTAAAAAGTACCCAGATATGCCTCGCCTTATCTTGCAAATAAAGCAAGCATGGTTTTGTACCCTCAGTTTGTGCAGCCAGCTTTGCCAGCTGGCCACAGGATTGAGTAAATCGCCATGCTTGTGAGCTTGACAAAGTGTGACGAAGCTTTAATGCATACCTGTATCCAAACCGGACAGCTTGCTATTTCTCTGAACCAAACTGTAACCACTAACATATCGAAATGTGATGCAACATAATACCTCTCAGTGCAGAATAGATTGCTACTACACCCACTTTTCAGGCAGTCGAATGAAGAGTTGTGCAATCAGTTATCTGATGTCATTCTGTCCCAATGGCAAAGGCACCACGCACACCCTGTCTTCATCCTGTGCCACTCACTTCCTTATATTCCTCACACATGAGAAGTACTATCCCGCTCAATACGACTTGCAACCCCATGCAGTGTGGTGGGAGCGGTTCTTGTAAGCATGGTGGTAGAGACAAGAGACTCAATTGAAAACGAAAGAGAAAGAATTTTGCTGTTCCGGCACTCTGCCTTCTCCCGTGCTCTTGGCAGTGACATAATCGCATTGCAAGCGCTTTGTATGTCGAATGCTAGGCTCATGTCGCACTTGACTTTGCGTCGTTCATTTTGTTGACCTGATTTCCCTGATAAAACTGTCGGCCATAGCATGAAATTCTGCCTCTGCAAGGCTAAACGCGCCGACTCCTGTGATAAGTTATGAGCTCAGATTTTGTTGAGCAGGTGACATGGGGGATACACCTGGCTGCGAATGCTTTCCACTTAGTATTCAGGCGTGCTGCATTTCGGCCCCACTATGCTTCCGGAAAATGCTGCGGCCATATGCTCACTGTTTGCAAGTCATATCGAGCGCGATAGTACACCACGCAAGCTTTTTCTGATCAAGAAATGGATGTTTCCTAGATATGCATAGGATACCCTGCCTAATATGCTTGCCATCTTGCCCGAGCAATTTTATCAGGCACATTTTTTATACAGAAAAATAATAATAGCGCTTTGCATTGTCTCTCCACTTTACGCACGTATGTAGCAACTTTCTCCGATGCTTCTTATTCTTTGCTCACATGACATGCGACGACAGTAGTTTCATGTTATAGACCTCGTCACAATCCTTAAAGGAACTGGTTTTCTGAGCTGTGGGACAGGCATGGGGCAGCTTGACTGCCAGCTTTTCCTGTGCTGCGAGCACAACCTAGTGTCCAACATGGTAGCGCTTTTTGACTTCTTTTTGAAAGGCTATACAGTTGACTGATTTTTCAGACATCTAATTTTTCAGACATGCTTGATTATTCGGACTTTTTCCCGGCCCCAGGTCATACCTTATAAAGTCAACGTATTACGCGGCTCGAAATTTCGGACACTCTTGTTTACTTTTTCCTTCGATAGCCTCGAAACCGGTGCCAGCCTTGCGTGCCACTCCTCAGCTAAACCGATGTTATATCAAGGCTATATTATTTCCCTGGCAGCTTTCGCTTCTGGAACAACGTCGCTGCTCGCTGCCGGAGAATAGGGATCGCTTGATCGCGTCGACTGCCTGTTCCTTTGTGTGTTTGCCGTGCGTTTCACGTGCATTGCCGAGCATAGCTAGTAGGCCTAGCCGTGGTTGCGCTAATGCGAGAACTACATTATGTCGCTACTGTGGCTTGCATTTAATTGAATCTGCTTCAGTTCTTCAAGAAGTTGTTTCCAGATTTTATAAGGAGTTTTTTTTCGTGCAACGCGGCAGTGAGAAGGCACTCAACGGAGTCGGTGTTGTGATCCAGTGATTGGTGGTGGTGGTGTGGCTCGACAGTGGGAAAACCTACTCTGTCGATTTGCTTGGAGCACTTAGTATGCTCGCCGACGTGTGGAAGTCGGTGGCACCCACAATGCTGCGCAATTGATTCTGCCACGCGGGATTGGTGCTGAATGACGAGTTGGCTGCCTCGGACGAGGAGAGCGTCGCCGCGCAGTTGTCGAGCAGTGAGCAGCTCATTGACGAACTTCGCACTGCAGGTGTTGAAATTCCATCAACCGTCTCGTTTTCAGAATTCACAGACCCCACCTATCCCTCAGATCCGCCCACCTAACTTTCTGCTACCCCCTGCTATGCTTTCCTTCCCTTGGAATCCAGTTTATTACCCTAAACGACCATCGGTTGCCCCCTATTTGCAATACATACCCTGCCCATGCCCATTTCTTCTTGATTTCCACTAGAATGTCAGTAACTTGGGTTATTTCTCTGACCCACTCTGCACGCTTCCTATCAATCTTACCCCTACCATTTTTCGTTCCATAGCCCTCTGCGTTGTCCTCAACTTAAAAAGAACCCTCTTGGTTAGCCTCCATGTTTCAGCCCCATAGGTGAGTACATGCAACTGATTCATCATCACGAGGTTAATTGAAAAAAAGTCAAAATGAAGGATAAGACTTGTCAGCGTCGCTTCCTGGCCATACCGCGCCGACATATGAAATGTGCACATTTTTCAGTTGTATTTTCATTTTTTTGGATGGGGTGAGCAATGGGTTTGATTTTTTGACAGATGTCTTCTTCCCACTTGATCATGCGCTTTTCTTCCGGCAGTGCAAAGAACACACCTCGAGCATTAATTTCAGCTGTTTCATTAAACTCAAATGGCCCTCTGGCTACTGCTTCAAACAGTAGCATACATTTGCCTCTTAGACTGCCTCATGATGTATGCTGAAGACAAACACGCTGTTATATATTGGGTATATGAGCACGTAAACAATATATACACTCAATGGCCGGGCTGAAACATGCCATAAAATAAAAGGTGAATATCCGAAAAACTGCCGCTTAAAGAGTTGGTCGCCCTTCAATGCAGCATGTTTGATACATTGTGGCAATACTGACCGAGTTTTCACTTGTGACCTAGCGATTCCATGCGCACTCGTATCAATGAACATTTATTTTGAAATTAGTGTAGCCGAACTCATAGATAGCTCCACATTTATGACTGATATGACTTGGTGCTGCTTATCTAAATGCCAAATCTCACACAAACGACGCCATAACATCAAGAAGCAGGCCCGCTTGTCAAAACATGCGCTAACACAGACTCATCTGCCATGTCGTGCTGCCGCTGCGCCACCTATAGGAGCTGGAATGACCGAACTGGTATTGGCACGGTAATTGAATTGTTTAGCGGTTTGGTGCTGGACTACATAGTACTAACCAGCTACTGTGCTGCATACGAGTCAGACCCAAAAGAGGGCGACTCATCCCATGAAACGGGTTACCAGCCGTGCATGCCAAAAGAACACAACAAAGAAGGCAGGAGAAATGAAGGTCGAAGCAGCGTTACTCCTTTTTTAAGCAGTTGCTCGAGTGCCACAACCTGTGGTACACCACTATGCATTGCGACGGGGACAGTAGGACATGCCTTGCAAGAACAACAGGTGTATGGTTACATACCCATTGAAAAAGAGGATTGCATGAATCATGTTAAGTAAAAAGCATGGGTACGGTTCTGAGAAAAAGCCAGAAGTGAGCCTACACCAAGGCATTCCCCGCCACCTGCCTCCCCTTGTTTGTGAAGCCTTGCTGCCCATATTAGAGCACCTTTCAGACATGTGGCTCCTGGAACGATGCTTGTGTGGCAAATGCAGAACAGCAATGAGAGCCTCCATTCTGATATCAGCATTTGCTTCCAAACAGTCGCACACCTCACTGTTTACTGTTGAGGCTGCTGTGGCCGAAGCCATAATAAAGCTAAAGCTATAACTTTTTTTTTTTTTTTTTTTTGCAATGTGAAGCTGGAAGTATAAAGGATGCAATGTTGAAAGCAGTTTTCTCATTTTTATCTGTAAATTTTTTTTCTGGCTTGACCGATCACCATGCTGGGAGCACCAAGTACAGTAGGCTTCTAAATCTTTAATAGTAGCTTAATTTAAAAACTGCTTCCAACATTACATTTCCTACACTTTATGGTATCTAATTATGCATTAAAAATCAGTGTCTGGTGTGCAATTTGTTTTCTATTTGGGATATTAGATTTTTCTAGTATCTTGGGAACTAATTGAGCTACAGGGAAAATAACTGCGTATCTGAAATCAGCAGAAGAAACTTAACAATTTTGTGCAGTTAGATTTAATTTTAATGGTTAGTAAAGAAAATATGTCTATTACTGAATTATATTTGTGCAGCCGCAAATGACACCGCCCTAGAGGTTGCTTTGACCATTGCTATAGATCTGCTATGATTTGCAGCTTTTTCAGTAAGTGTGCTACTCCTGACAGTGCTTTATTATGCCAAGTAATGAACTTAGTAAATAAATTGCACAGTGCTCAAAACAGTTTTGTAGCATGTGTGCCATTTTCATGCAGACATAAAAAAAAAATAAAATAGAATAAAATGAAATGTCCTGTAAACAATTGCAGGGGTACTCGGCAGGGTATTGTACAAGTGACCAGTAATGTTTTTAAAATATACAGACCACAAAGATGCTGACATTTTTCACTGCCCAGACATGCGGCGTTTCTATCATGCAGTGCAGCGTGTGCATTGAAAACAGCAACACTGCTCCTTGCGTGACTCTGAAGGCTCGACCTGCGAACTGAGGCGTACCCCATTTACCCTTGTTCAGTGCTCCTTCATATCAGAATACTCGACGTTCAGCAGCACAGCCATAGCCTGAACACTCCTTCACTGCCAAGGTTCCTCTACTCCCATAATTAATGTGGCTGCGATCTTCATGCCCTGGCACACCACAAGTGCCTCATGTCCCTCCCCCCAAAACCAATTTTGGTAGCGGCAGTCTCGTGCAAGCTGCTGTGGCACAGACTATAACAGTAAACTTCACTTACCCCAGCTGCAATAGTAGAAATGCAACACTCTAGGTTTACAAGTGTGTCGGGGATATCAATCACATGCTTTTTTTTGGTAAGATTTCACATGTATCTGCTGTTTTTGGAAAGGACTGCTTCAAAACTGGCAAATTGCAATTTGGGGGGTTGAACGTCTAGAAGCGACAGAGACTATGAGGATTGATAGGATTAACTTGGAACATCCTGGGGTTTTAACGTGAACCGACACCATACAGGACACAGGCCAGGTTTTGCGTGTTGCCTACCTCGTCGAGACGTGACTGCAGTGGCTGGGATTTAACCCGAGTCGTACTGTGTACTTGTTCCGAGCAGAAAAGATAGCATGTAATTATAATAAACAGTGTGCTAATAAGTACGGTTTACAGGTTGTCATTATGCGACAATACAATGTAAAGCCTCGTTAATTCGCACTTCACGAAATCGGCAAAAAATGTTAAGTTAACAAATCGCCCTACAGAAATGCCAAAAATGTACAAACCCCATCAATTTATGTGGTAGAATTTTGCACGATAGTTGTCTATTCTTGAGATGGAATCAGCTTGGCAATGACAATTTTTCTTGCAGCTGGGTCAAACGTTTTACTGTATGCTGATGGAATTGTCGGCACACAACTGCTCCACTAAAGGCCGTTCACAGTGCGACACTGTGCAGCCTCTTCACGAATCAAGTGGCTCTGCCGCGCACTGAACAGTGTGTGATTAGCATCAGCATGCAGGAAGAACGACAAAGACAGAAGAGAAGGCAGTGCATCAGCATGGCAAACTGTGAGAAACCTTATAGAAAAATGACCAGTGATGCGCTAATTATCATACCTTGACAAAATCAAGAGTTCTCACTTGGGATCGTGAACTAAAACCAAAACTCATTCCAACTTGCTACTTATTTGGAGTCAACCACTCGTTACAACTCTCAATCCATCTGGGCTCACTCATTTTGACCCCCAACTCATCTGGACTCGCTCATTCAGGCTCACTCGTTCATCTTGACTTATGATTCATTTGGACTCTAGCTCGTTTCGACTCGACACGCACTTAGGCTCATCATACAGCCAAGTGGTTTTCTGGGCTCACTCATTTTGACCCCCAACTCATCTGGACTCGCTCATTCAGGCTCACTCGTTCATCTTGACTCATGACTCATTTGAACTCTAGCTCGTTTCGACTCGACACGCACTTAGGCTCATCATTCAGCCAAGTGGTTTCTTTAGCCAAAGTGGCACCAATGAAGACAGTTATCTTTGCATGGGTGTCTACATTTTATGTGCTTCAAGCAGTGTGGCTGATCATTTTTCAACTTTTCAACATGTGGGTGGCATGTCACAAAAGGTTTTTACCTTATCAAACACAATTACAAAGTTTAATATTGTAGGCTAACCAAAGAGCCAGGAAAGCCTGTGTAATGGCGGCGACATTCATTGTATGCAAAATACACAAATGAGGCCAGGGAGTGCATGCAGGAAAACTTTCCACAGGAATTTCTTCAGTCGCCCAGGGCCATTCCCAAGCCTCCTTGCCCTTAAGTGTTCTAGATCACGGCAATAAATTTTGCTTGCACTCCACTGTCAGCAAATGAGGGAAAGAAAAATGCACACCACTGTCACAAAACCACAGATAATGATTTAAGCCTCAAACCAGACTCATGACTTAGATCACAATGTGAATGCAAATCTAGACTCGCAATAAAATAGAGAGTTAAGCTAGTTGGTGCAACACAGCGCACCGGATGAAGGACAAGCGAGTAGACGGGAACAGCGCAGTTTCCATCTACTCACTTGTCCTTCATTCGCTGCGCTGTGTGTTTTAGACTCGCGAGCCGAGCGAGAGTGCGGACTTGCTCGAGACTTGTATCAGATCGGAACATAAATGACTCGCTCACAGCCGTTCATGGGATGGTTGTGAGCCAGGACTCACTCATGACTCGGATCATGGTGTGAATATGAGCTTGAGTGAACTCGAGAGAGTCAACTGATGAGTGATTCTGCTGACCTAGGCCAATTGGCGTCTGAAACTAGACGACCGAAACCGCAAAACTACTCGGCTGATTGATGCACAAACAAGCTGCCATTGCAGCCACCATAGCAGTCTGAACCTAAACTCAAAGTTAAAAAAAAAATATCAAGCGGCACACACTTCAATGACTGGGCCCTTTGAACATAGCCATGTCTACCTTTGCGTGCATTTCAGAGAGGCTATCAGGACGATTGCTTTCTGTGCTGGTTATATTGTGACATGGTATGTAGTCAAGAGGCTGTCAGAATTGGCTGGCTTGAGCTCTGGACTCCAAACTAACAAGCGTCGGATGCCACAGACTTGCAGAGGTTTTGCCACAGTAACTGGTCCAAATAACTTTCAGGTCCATTCAAAATTGCGAGTGAAAGACAGCTGTGCAAGAGAACATGAGTTCAATCCTTACTGTAATGCCTATGCACGTTAAAGTACCCTACGAGGTCAAAATTGACCCGGAGCATTCCACTATGGCATCCTGATAGCCTACGTTGCTAGGATATGTTAAACTCCAAATAAATATTCTGCTGTAGTGCCTTCTTTTACTCCCAGAAAATTGTAGCTTACCTTATTTTTTCACTGAAATTTGCATGGCTGATGAATATTACTACTGAAAAGTGAAATGTCATCCTCATCTATCAATACCAATGCTTGTAAAAACATTTCTTCAAGCTTGTAAGATTGCATTAGTAATGAAGTATGTGCTAACTCTTAACACAGCATGATATAGTATATTATAAAACGAATTGCACTAGAAGTACACAACTCGCAGGCGAGTATAGTTATTATTCAGAACAAAGTTCTCTGGAAATAAATACACTGCAGTATTGCATAACAGCACTTTGGTTTTTTTACATCACAATAATGATAAATGTGTCACTCTCTCTCTCTAACACACATGTATAGGGAATGGTGCATAGTCTCCCAATGAATACAACAGGGATTCCCTAGTCAGTGCTGCTATTTATGAGTGTTGCATGACAGTGACGAATTTGTCCAACGACCAAGATGTCATATTTTATGTGAAGGGCTTTGAAATACATGTCCGATGCCTTTACTGTAGCGAGTTTCATATGAAGAAAGGGTGACTAATGAGAGCTCAGGGTGGTAGTCTGTAAAATATAATTCTAAAACAGCATTCTTTTTAAGTTTACCTCTTGGACAACCCATACTACAGCAGCCTTTTTTGCACAGAGAATTAACTTCACCTCCCTGTCACTTCCGGGCAGCAGACTGTGGTAGCGCATAATTCTGTGTCAAAATGCCTCAGTGATATATGCATGCATGAGGCAAGTAGTGCCTCGTTAATATGGACACTGTGGTTTCCGACCAAAACTGTCCATAAAACGAGTCATCCATAATAACGAGTCATGAATAAAAACAAAAAGGATTTTATTGAGAAAAAAAGAATTGTAATTAATGACTGCTTTTGTACATAACAATGTGCACTGGACTCAAAATTTCACAGAGCATCGGCAATTTTGAGTGCATTATCCCTGTCATTGTTGTCTTCGAAAAATTGTAGTGCAGTCTGAAGAGACTCGCATACCACGACACCCGTGATGGTGGGCTTTGTGTTGGTCGAATTTTCGAGCACAAACTCCTCACTGGCCGATGAATCAGCCTGCGATTCTCTGCTCACCGCCACTTCCAAAATGACCTCGTCACTGAGCAAAGCAGCTGCTTGAGATTCTCCTGAAGCGAGAAAACAGCTGAGCTGTCGAAACTAGCTCCTCACGACTTGGATTGACTGAGATGGCTTTTGCCGCTTGTACTCAACAATTTTTTTGCGCCTACGTTCAGCTCTGTTCTTTTGCGTTTAACTCCCGTCATGCCAAAAGCCAGACTCAAGTTGAGGGTTACAGGCTCCTGATGCTTTGCACTTTTTAGCCTAGTTAACCTTTCTGCCTTTCCGTCCTGATTCTTTTTTTGCCTTGCACAGTTTCCATAAGGAAGCAAGGGAGTCAAGTTGGCAAGCTGCTATGCAGAGGGCTATCGAACATCCCATCTTCTTGGCGCCGTTTCTATGTGTTCCTAAAAAAAAAAAAAACGCTGCAAGCTGAAGTACAGTTTAGAACGACGGCTAGCTGACTATGAAGAGCTCAGACCTTGTCAAGGCCGCATCATTGACTTAAAAGCGAAGCCGATATGCGGACCGCCTGGTGTGCAAAATGTGGCAGTTTGGCAGCACAACAGGGACGAAAACCAGGAGCATGAGAGGGAAGCGCGTCCAGAACACACATTGTGCTTTGGGAAAGAAAACTTCAGTTCCCACTGCCACTGTAGGCACTTGTCTTTCTTCCTGTCATTTCTTTCCTACGCTTTTACCGGCCTCTCTGTTCATTGCAACCACAGCAGAGTTTATTGCGACCACATGTTGCTGTTTTCCTGACTGCGGTGGCACTTCCGCTGCACCCAGAGATCTCCTGGTTCCCCCCTTTTGGAGTCTTTCTTATGCTGACCCTCGGTTTACTGTGTATGTTACTCTACGCTCTTGCCCCCCCCCCCCCCCCCCCAATAATGGTGACACGACCACTTTGGTTCTTTCCAATCCCACAGGACTCGCTCAGGCATCCTGCCATATCGGCTGTCACGTAGAATCGCGGGCGGAGCACCCTTCTTTAACTTGCGTTCGGACTCTGCTTTTTTTCAAGCACTGTCCATATTAACGAGACAAATATACATGGGCCCAAGTGGGCCGTGTGCATTCTTCCCCTGTCCATTGTCCAGACAACGAGTTTCCATATTAACGAAGCATAAATACATTGAAAAGGTTTCGTCCCCAGAAAAACTGTCCATATTGATGTAGGGGTTTTTTAGCGCAAACAAAGACAGACAAGAAAGGCGAGACGTACACACACTAGCGCTTGTGTGTGTACGTCTCGCCTTTCTTGTCTGTCTTTGTTTGCGCTAAAAAATCCCTACTTCAAGATGAACTACCAACTCGCCCAGCAGGAAGTTCTAATGAAACTGTCCATAATTCGGGTCGTCCATTTTAATGGGGGTCATATTAACGGGGCATGACTGTATAACAGTTTCTGAAATATTTTGACATCAAATATTTCAGTGCCATCTGGAAGTTCAACTGAAATGCACCAACATAAAAAGTATGACTTCGCAGCTTACCAGGAAGGATCGAAGTTTTGTGTCATCAGGTATGACAGCGTTAGGCAACACGTATGCTTCCAAGTCGAACTCTGAATTCTCTGTTTCTGCCACCACAACCTTGAAGAAATGTGTTGGTACAGCCACGTGGTTGGCACCAATGACTTGATATTTTACATATTTCTTTCCATCACTTTCCAGTCTGCAAACAGTGGACAATCTTGTTTCATGGTTTGTAGCACACAAGAATTTTACGAGTTTCCTCGAATCAAAGTGCTTTCCAGGATAGTGACATGCTCAGAAGCAAAGAAGAAATATGCTTTTGTAAAGCCATTCAGGCTTTAATGTTTCGAAATGAAGGTTGGGATGCTGTATTTGAGGGCTTCAGAAATTTAAACCACATGGGTTCAGCCAACAAGTTGGGGTTAACCCTAGATGCTTGAAATTTTGTGAACCCTCTACTACGATATCCTTCCCTTTGTTAGAAGTGCAAAACTTATATATATAAAAAAAAAGCTCTGTATAGCATTAACACATGCTCAAGGACGTTGCCACCTTGAATCAAGATGTAGAGCAAGCAAGATGGTGCTCTGGAAAAGTCATTTTCTACTACGGTGTTTGCTCGTTTCTTGTCTGGGATAATGGAAATGACATAGATTGTACGACCTCAAAGAATAGATGGTCACCCTCTCCTTACGTTCTTAAAACTTATCTCTCAGTCTCCCTAAAGCGCCAGACGTCCTACTCGGCATTTCTCACTACTCTCCTAGATAATATCTGCATTTTCATGCCCTGCTGTCATAATGGCAACTAATCCTGCGCACCTTAGGATTTAGGACCGATGACCTTGCAGCATTGGACTGCTTAGTCTACCCATGTATGTGCAATAGATGAGCATTGCTTGATCCCCTGGAGCATATTGGCAACATGGACTTTTGCTAGAGGACCGCCCCGCCGGGGTGGTGCAGTGGTAAGATGCCCGACTACTGTGCCGGAGTACCCAGGTTTGAACCCGACCTCGGCGGCTGCATTTCGATGGAGGCGAAACGAAGAGGCGTCCGTGTGCTGAGCGATGTCAGCACACGTTCAAGATCCCCAGGTGGTCGAAATTACTCCGTAGCCCTCCACTACGGCTTCTCTTTCTCTTTTTCCACTTTCACTCCCACCTTCCTCTCTTCCCTTACGGCGGAGTTGAGGTGTCCACAGAGAACAAGTTAGACAGTTACCGTGCCTTTCCCTTCCTATAAATCAATCAATCAATCAATGAGTTTGCTAGAGGACCTTGCACTACGCACTGATCGGAGGCTTAGGAATTTATATCAGTGGTTTGGGTGTTCTGTGACTCCGAAGCAATCCAGATCTTGGCTTGTGGTTATGATCAGGAGTGCAGACGGCATGCTTGCATACATTTGCACCTCTTTTCTGTGCCGTCGCCCACCATAATCTGCTTTCTTTCCCTCTCCTCCACCCCATAATAGCTCAGAGAATTATAGCTCAAGCCCACCTCTGTCCTTTTTTTAAATCATAGTGTAAAGAAAGGCATGTTTAAATAAACTCCTTCTCCTCTGCCATCAGGTGTACTACGTCTCACTGCTTAATAAATTGAAATCACATAAAATAGTGATGTAAAGTAATCATTTTTGCAGTGACATTCATGAGGCACTGCATTCGTGGTACTCTTAAGAGGAGACTGCAGTTGAAATTTTGCTGCTTGTACCTCTCGGAAGTAGTTTGCTCAGTATGCAAGCTAATGCATGTTGTGACAGTATTGATGCTTTTGATGAGGTGCTTTTACCTTTGCTCATTGTGTGCAATTTGTGGAGGAAAAAAAAGTAAAAGCAATGTCTAATACAACCTTGGGAGGTAGAGGGGTCCAGTACAGACGTAGACATTCTTGTAGCGCTTTGCCATGCCTCGGACATGCTTCTCTAGCCTGTTCCAGGCATCTCTGTTGAATCCTTTGCCAACCTGACAGGGAAAAATTTGTTACAACTCTTGCTTCATACACCTCCATACACCTCATAAACCTCCATGCATGCAAGGCATGCTTAGAGGTTTAGCTAGTCTTCATAGCTGTGGCATATATAAATATAAATACACAAAGGCCTTTACTTTCAGGGATCTATATAGAAATACAAATGCATGTCGCAGTTGAAAATAGGAATGACTTTTGGAATGGGCTCTTGGGGTGAAATTGTGGCTTTTCAGAAATGAGATTTAATGTTTTGCTTCAAAATTCAAAAGGAGGTTCAGTTGTGCTATGAGACATACCGGGGTGAGAAATTCTGGACTGATTTCAACATGCATTGAAACTTTAGTGCACTGTGGTGTTTGCTCGTTGTCTCTATTGAAAACGAGCTTCTGCAGCTGGTGTCAAGCTCATGAACTCATAATCAGCAACATAATGTCACAGCCTCCGAGCCACTGTGGCAAGTCGCTATGCGAGACAATTTGTTTTGAGTCAGAATAATTGCTCAGACTAAAAAAATGCTTTGAGCATCAAAACTAAGGAATCGTTAAGCTTTGTTTGCTTTTCTGTTTGTATAAAAGTTTTGAATATGTACACTGCTTTCTATAAGTACTTGTGCTACTTTGGAGATGACTAGAGCAGTTGCCTTGCCATGCAGCAAGGTTGTCATCAGACACCTGGCACTCTAGGGCCTTTTTTACAATAAAAAGGTCAAACCTCTTTTTACTGTGCAAATATTAGGCAAAAGTAGGTAGCCCATGTCTTATTTATTAATCAGCAAGATGTTCCCCAGTAGGTCCTGTGTCAGGGCAATGTAAGCTGCCTGCACTACCCCCCCCCCCCCCCCCCCCTTTATTGCAGGCAAGCCACAAAGTTGACAATGTTAGTCCTAATATGGGCAGCCCATGGGTGCCACTTAAGGTACCCCATGTTATGAAAAAGTTACACATGGTCTAGTGCATCCTGGTAAAAGTGGCACAGTTATTCCTATGTGTCCTATATGTGCTGCAATCACTGTGAAATTTACATGACTGTGATATTAGCTAAAACCACAATTTTAGGTAATGGAGTAAATAAGCTTTGGCAAGAGCTGTTATTGGGTCAGCTGGTGAATGTCTGCATCATCATTGTCATCAGCCTGACTATACCCACTGCAGGGCGAAGGCCTCTCCCATATTTCTCCACTTAACCCGGTTCTGTGCTAGCTGCATCCACTTGACCCCTGCGAACTTCTTAACCTCATCTGCCCACCTAACTTTCTGCCGCCCCCTGCTACGCTTTCCTTTCCTTGGAATCCAGTTTGTTACCCTAAGTGACCATCGGTTATCCTTTCTTCGCACTACATGTCCTGCCCATGCCCATTTCTTCTTCTTAATTTCCACTAGAATGTCAGTAACTTGAGTTATTTCTCTGACCCACTCTGACCCACTCTGTACGCTTCCTATCTCTTAATGTTACCCCTACAGCAGAAGCCACGGCAAAGTTAATAAGGTCAAAATTTTAATATGAATCACTTCTAATAATTACTCACACACACAAATAATGCAGGCCGGCTAATTAAAAGAATGTGCCCTGCCACGGTGGTACAGTGGTTAAGGCGCTTGATTGTTGCATCCAAGGATGTGGGATCGAATCTCGGCTGTAGCGGCTGCTTTTCGATGGAGGTGAAAACTGAGCCGGCACGTGCTGTTCAATGTCAGTGCAAGTTAAGGAACCCCAGGTGGTCAAAATCCCTGGAGCCCTCCACTATGGCATCTCTCATAGCCTCAGTGGCTTTGGGATGTTAAACCCCATAAACTAACCAAAGTAAACTAATTAAAAGAATGCATACATAGTAGGATGCTGGCTTGTTCATCCACGGTAAGGCCAATACAAGCTGAACAGTGACATTGCATCGGTAGCTCTACTTTCGCCTGCCAAGATTTTTTCCACATAAAGCTCACGGCCATGTTCAATCTGTCCTTAATGAAGCCAATAAGAGGCCGAGCAGGCAACATGCAGGTGTGCCAAATTTCCAGCCCCACTGTGCCTGATGCAGAGCCAACGATGATTTTTCTTGGCCAGCCCCGTTTGGGCATGCCTCGGTTTTTCCTGTATACAGCTCACATTTATGTTTAGGTCTACCCTCACAAAGAAAGCGGGGAATTGATGCAGGCTAGTTGTGGGCTTGGTCAGCCTTTGCAATAATACCAGTATGGGTATGGGAGGATTGATCATGGGGAATCCCAACATGGGCTGGCCCACTCATTCTTGCGGAGAGCAAATACAGACTTTCTAAGGGCTGCCCCAGATCCAACTGCCCACGGGGTACATTTATTGCACTGGGAACCAACATTATGTGCTACCTGGGACCTTGGCCTACTCAACTGCTACAGCAACCCCAGTACATGATGTGTCAGTTCCAGCCACAAAAAATGTTTGGCAAATTTTATGAAGCACTGTTTGTGACCTCATGGTACTTGGACTACCGCGTCCCAGCAGAGCCTGTAGAGTAACAAATATCTCCATGCCCTACTTGGTCTAAGAGCTCCTATTGGAGTGTTTTTTACTGCCTTTGAGTAATAACGTAGTTTCTGTGAGGACCAAAGTAACTATCCCACATGCAATTTTAATGTCAGGCTGAAGACAAACTGTTTCCTTATTTGCCACAGTGGTACAGTGGCTAAGGCACCCTGCAGCTCTGAGTGAAGCCATGTGATCGAATCCAATCTATGGTGGCCACATTTCGATGAGGTGGTAAAGCAAACCAATTTTCTATCACTTATAATTTTATATTTCGCTTTTTAACCCCATGACTGATGAGCAGTAACCATTGGAGCTAGCTGTAGAGGTTGAGCAATTTTAACTTCATGACAAATTAGATCAAGTTGACTTCACAACTAGGTTTCAGTACAAGTGGGCCTATGAAAAGTTTCTAAAAGAGTTCTTAAAAGAAAATTGGAGCACCTTCTCAGTGCCACTTTTGATCTTTCCAAACATGAGTGTTGCCACCATAGCCTTGATTACATAAAGTGAGACAGTTGCCAGAGAAGTGGTTCTCCTTTCCCACCGAGAGCACAGTGCGTGCTGCTGAAATAGCAAACAAATGTCTTGCTTACCTTTTGACTTTACAAGCTTTATATCTTTATGAAAATGGCAAAATAACATTATGGCTTGCTTCGGTTGATGGCACAAAATAAAGAAAGAAAGAATGCAAGGCCTTTTGGCACTCAAATTGATTTTTCTAGCAGCACTTCAGTTGTGCTGGACAGCAGGAATGAAAGGCACTGTTATTGTGACTGTGGCTGTCTTTAAAGCTAAAGTGATCAGGTGGCAGTTTTTATGGATAACTGTGACAACTGTTATCCTTTTGCTTGTTCAGCTCACTCAAATATTTCCATTTCATTTTTATTAATCACATAGTGTGGATCAAATATGAACAAGCATGGGAGAGTGAATACAAAAAAATTCAGTGCAGGAAGCTGCCACTTTGAAAAAATGCGGCAAAATACTCACCCACTGATTAAATATTCTGCTGATAATAACATACCAGGTCTGCTACTAGCAGTACTTTGGGGCTCAAAGCTCTTGCTAAATATTGAAAAATGCATCACTGTTAACTCATTATAATATTGAACACAATAGATACAAATTTTTAGTTTTATTCTCACATGCATGTTGCTTTTATATATAGTTTGTAGAGTAATCTCCGACTGTAAGCCATAGTTTTTTTTTTTTTCCTTAACAGAAAAGAGTAGCCGTGCACGCGTGTTTGCATACATTCAAAGCGTGAACCATTAACATTTCAGAACTCGTATATATTTGCACTTGCGTAGCACAACCGTGAACAAGCCCAAGGTTCTATCCGACATTCAGGCAAACGTTAATCCGAAGCTGATATCTCACATTTTAAAATTACTTTCATAATACAAAGAAAGCAACTTGCCTGGGGAGCCATATTGCTAAGGAGGAAGGTTTGATCCACATCGCTTTGACATTTTCTGTGGTTTCCGGCGGCAGCCAAGTGACCGCGGTCAAAGCCACTTCCCTTGTAATCAGAGTTTTGGGACCGAAAATATGGATGTATCTGCAAATCTTCGTGAAAATCGCACTTGTTCCGGTCTACTTCATCGTTCCTCTGTACGGTCTCCTTGGTAAGGTGTTCAAAGACCCAATGCGCAGTTCTGTTTCTGCGATCGTACGACAGAACGTAGTCGTCTAAAAAACGGATGGAGTCGGTGCCAGGAAAACCGAAGCGCATAATCTGCATTTGACGGCTGGCGCCCGTTACAGGCTCAACCGGTATGCTCGAAGGGGTCTGTGGTAATAAAGTCGCCGCATGCACGTGACTCTTAGCCGAAAAATGGTCATACGCTCGGCAGCTACCCCAACCTGCAACGGCAGCAGCGAGAAGCTGAATCCCTCGACGACTGAGTGGTGTCATCATTAGTGGTGTCTTCAGCCGTGAACTAAATGCACAAATTCAGAGACACAGGAAAACTCGTTACCAGAATGGTAGCGAAGGCTGGGCCCAAAAACGGTCCAGCGCGACAGCAGCACAGCCACTTTGGGGGGGCCAAAACACTTAGATAATGAAATTCAAAAGCACAAATAAAAACGCTATAAAACAACATAAAGAAATACACATTTTAATGCCACGTTTTATAAAATAGGTAAACTATTTCAGCAAAATATTACTCCCCATTTTTAATTTTTTGCAACGTTCTTGTTACGCCCCCTGTTGATGAGTGTGCGGTGCATTTGCAGCTTGACTTTGCAGGCCTTGTTTCGGCACCCAGCCACAGTGGCCGCGGGAGCTCACGAAGCGGTTTCTTATCGCCAGTCTCGAAATGCCCCTTTTGCGAAGTTTTCGTCGTCCTTGCGCGTCGCGTCTCTGTCACCGTTTTGTAAAATTTGCACCCCGCCGCACCGCTGCGGCAGTTTTCTCGGTTTTTGTCGTTTCCTTCGACGTGCGGCCAGTGCGAAGTCTTTTTCCGTCTTTGCACGCTTCGCGCTGTTCTTTTGAAGCGCTTAGCGCTTTATTTCAAGATGAGCTTGCGGCGTGTGAAGAAACGATGCGCCGTGGCACATTGCGACAGCATGGACAGTGGCGTCGGTGTCAAGCTACACCGCTTCCCGCTGGACTTTCACAGGTGAGCTGTTGTCAGTGTCGTCTGCTACAAGGCGTCTGCTCTAGGTATGCTCCGAATGCTTTCGTTGGGCTGTTTCTTCTGTTTCTGTTTGTTTGGGCTTCTGTTTCTGTAACCAGTTCGTGCGCACGTGGCTTCATTTTTTCGGTGATATTTATGTAATACACTACAGGGCACACACTTTAAGTGCTGAGCTGTGCGAAGGAGGCCCCCCAGGCCCACCATTTGTCTGATTTATGGTGAGTTTCATGCAGCCGGCTATCACCAGCGTTAACTTGATACCGGGCTCTCAGGAGCAACCACGCGCATGCCACTGACCGGAAGGCCAATTTAAAACCAATTGTGCTGCCTGACAAGTCTGAGCACAACACTGTATAGTTTTCCAACACCGCGAAGCCAATTTGACCCTCGCAACTGGTAGTATCAAAATTCAGCCACGTGTATATGCCGGCCTTGAGGGTGCTTTAACTGAATTCACTCAGGAGTTACTGCCTGTCTTCTTATTGCTATCCTGCATATGCATGACCGTTAGGGTAACTTTAAACGCACTTCATTCTCGTCAATCTTAACCATAGAAAAGTATAGCTACCCGCATGCCATGAGGACGAGCGTACGTAACCGCACTCTTAGGCGCTGAGAGCTTGGGGCGAGCATTTACTACCATAGTTCAGATATAATGGAAATATAATGTACTGCAGTTAGCATTGACAGGAATAATGACGCATTGGCGTTTGGAGTATGCAGTATTCCTTACGGCGCAATTGTGAATAACGTGCACGTTGCATCACGTCCAGGTGCCGAGCGTGAGCGTGGGTGCTACCACAACGTCAGCCTGGAGAAGAAGACACCATGGCAGCTGCGAGACTTGCGGGTTTTTTTTTTTCAAGCACTTCGAACCGTCTGCGTATCTGTCGTCAAAAAAGCTGCTACCCGTGTTGATGCGCCTACTTATGTCATGTCATGTTTGCCTCAATTGAAGCAGCACTGTCTTCTATGCTTTTCAATTTCCTACCTGGCAACGTTCGTGGAACTGCAGGGCTTTTTTCTATCCGCACTGTGACCATTAAGATGAATAGCCAGCTTAAAGAAACTACTGCTTGAGCTGCCTGTGAGGTGTATTTTTTGTTGGTGTGCTTTATCACTGTATTTGTTTGGTTGCTGTAATAAAGCATGAATATGAAAACCATACTTGCCGTACACTGTATTGCAAACTGTGCACTTGAGCCTGTGCTTTGTGCATCATACCTTGTACTCAAAAGTAGTAGCACCAGTATTTCCACAAAGGTTTCCCCTACGAATCATGCATGATTGCATTCTTAGCCAGCCAAGATAAGCCAGCGTCTGAAAGTGTTGCTGCCTTTCTATGCTGCCTTCTTTGCCAGTAACTTTCATTGGGTTCCGAATTGCACATTACCAAGGCCATAACTAGCAGGAACTCGAGCACATTTGACTGGAAAAGGTTGGTGCGCACTGAAAGGCAACCTTCATGAGATACCGGCTTGAAAAGGCGGGTTCTTTAAAAAGACCACTTTAAAATTCGCGCTAAAAACATACGTATGCGTGACGTCATTCAACGTCACTCATACGTAGTTGCCCCCCAATATGGCGGTGCCCATGAGCCGCCATTTTTTGGACCAATGGGAGCCTATGGAACCTTCGCTACCATTGTACATATACCTTGTCGGAACGACTAACTAAGCTGGGTACTCCAATCAACGACGGTTGCAGTCTACTTTGCTGTTATCGTTAACTTTCTTTCTTTCTTTCTTTCTTTCTTTCTTTCTTTCTTTCTTTCTTTCTTTCTTTCTTTCTTTCTTTCTTTCTTTCTTTTGCGTGCACCCTTGGCAGGCACAGGACGTCTGGAGCAGTTTGATACAGAAGTGTGCACGGGTCGAAATTTTGAGCCCGAGCCCGGCCCGGGCCCAACTCTACAGGACCGAGCCCGGCACGGCTCGTCATGCCAAATTGCAGTTGAAGCGATGAAAAGAAAATAATTTCTGGGTGATCACATTATCAAGATATTAAAATGCTCAGTTCTCACGTTTGAAACGACAAATTTGCTGAATATATAAGAACATAGGACGTACAGGGGGGGGTAAAAAAATCCCAGGCCGCTCCGAACTATCGCGGAGCAGCTGCTCGCCGTTATCGCGGCGCTGTTATCGCACGCATGCCTCGCCGCACTCGGGTTGCCAGGGTATACTGTGAGAGGGTGTGAGGCCTCCCTCTTTTTCGCTCTCCTCGATAACGAAGATGGCAAAAAGATAGTGCGGCGTGCGCCTTTATGTTTCGCTCTTCGCTCTTCGAGTACGGCTGTGATGCAGCGCTTCGCGGAGCAGGCGGCTGTTTGCCCAAAAGAAAGCTCAATGCTAGCGGCTATAAAATTTAGCGTCTGCTTCATCCTACTTTTCTGCTTACGATATCTTGCGTTTACTTTCACATAAGCTCTTTTGCGGCTCATTGAGCCAATACTTTGGCTTTCCATGGGATATAGGACTGGTACTGTTGCTTTATGTTCTCAGAATTTACTACATTAAAATCGCACCGGAGGACGCATAGTTAGATTGCATGTCCAACTGGTTTTTTAGTGCTCCTTACTTCGAGGTTGTTGTCGCAAGTCTTGTATTATTGAATGAGTTAAGTGCTTCAGCGCAGGTAAAGCAAATGAATTCACTTGTGTCTGCGCAGTTAGGACGTGTCGCGGATGGTTCTGTGGGTACTTCACGCTTTGCTATTAATATTCTGCAGCTTTCATGTTTACATCTCGGGCCCTAGCACTCATCCGCCCATACTGAAGATACCGAGAATAGGAGTATTCTACTATTATGCCAGAAAACAAGCGCTAACGTGTAGGTTTTAGGACAAGCCGTCATATGACCAGTAAAATTTGTTGAGTTTAAACGAAATGCTCGTATGCCCTTCCCTCGAAATCAGGTGCCGCGTTTCTCTTAGAAGCACCGTTATACATCGTTAACTTCGGATTGGTACAAAAGATAGAATGTGGGCTTGTGCCTACATTCTAGCAATTGGAGGGACACACCGCACTTTAACAGGACATTATTTTTTGCCCAGGTAAATAGATCCTCTAGGGCTTGAATTCGATCCTGATGCGGCCTCTGGTATAGCTTGCTCTTGGTGGCCAATGTAGCTCTCGCTACTAAAGTTCTCTGACTGGGCAGCAGCGCGTGTACTGTAGAGACACGTATTGCTGTCAAAGTGCGATATGAGTCACTCCCATTGCTGAGCCGAATGCAACAAGCTTGAACGCCGAGACGGGGACAACCCTGGGGCAACGCCAACCGAAAACACATCCTGGCTCAAGTAGGCAATCCCACATTCTATCTTTATACCTCCCCGGAGTTAACGCTTTATATCAGTGGCTCTAAGAAAAGCGCGGCACCTGATTTCGAGGGAACGGCGTACGAGCAACTCGGTTAATCTGAACAAATTTTACTGGTTATATAACGGCTTGTTTTAAATCTAGACGTTAGCGCTTTATTTCTGGCATAATAGTAAAATACTCTTCTTCTCGGCATTTCAGTACGGGCGGATGAGTGCTAGGGCCAGACATATAAACCGGATAGCAATGCAAGAAATACCCACAGAACCATCCGCGACACGTCCTAACTGAGCAGACACAAGCGAATTCATTTGCTTTACCTGCGCTGAAGCACTAAACTCATTCTATAATACAAGACTTGCGACAGCAACCTCGAAGTAACGGAGCACTAAAACCAGTTGGACATGCAATCCAACTATGCGACCTCCGGTACAATTTGAATGTAGTAAATAACGAGAAAATAGGAACATAAAACAACAATACCAGTCCTATAGTCCATGAAAAGCCAAACTATTGGCTCAATGAGCCGCAAAAGAGCTTATGTGAAAGTAAACGCAAGATATCGTAAGCAGAAAAGTAGGATGAAGCAGACGCTAAATTTTATAGCCGCTAGCATTGAGCTTTCTTTTGGGCAAACAGCCGCCTGCTCCGCGAAGCGCTGCATCACAGCCGTACTCGAAGAGCGAAGAGCGAAACATAAAGGCGCACGCCGCACTATCTTTTTGCCATCTTCGTTATCGAGGAGAGCGAAAAAGAGGGAGGCCTCACACCCTTTCACAGCATACCCTGGCAACCCGAGCGCGGCGAGGCATGCATGCGATAACAGCGCCGCGATAGCGGAGAGCAGTTGCTCAGCGGCAGTTCGGAGCGGCCTGGGATATTTTGACCCCCCCTGTACGTAGAATTAACTTGTTGTGCAAAAACAATGAGTTATCCATTGAACTGAGGCATTTCCGGCGCCCTTGGATAACGAAGCCGGCAGCGCTAAAGTTTCTTTCGGTGCTACAACTTTTGGCTGGAGTCACTTTATTTGATAGGAAACCGTTTTCGGTAAGCAGATTGTTTGGTTCTCCAAAAGTGCGCTAGCTCTAAACGTAAACAAGGGGTTGATTTTGTGGCCAAGTACTCGGTGAGCTCGTCTGGCTCACCTTGAGCCTTTCACGCGTGAAATTTTTGCAACAAGAGACACAAGAGGGCAGTCTTGCACCGCAGATGCTTTGAGCTATGTCCAGCTTAAGACGAAGCCATGTCGAGGCAGGAGTAAGTCACAATAGAGATGTGTGACAGGCGATAGCGTGGCGCGAATCTTGAAACGAATACGTAAACATCAGCGCCGGTGTTACCAAAGCGGAGGTGCGAAACTAAACTAGATAACCCACCCTCTGCTCGCTCACTGACGGCTACCAAAGATCCGTTCGCGGCGAAGAGGCGGGCAGGAAAGACTGTTGAATTCGGAAGCTGTCGCGTGGGGAGGACGCGGGAAGATACTGTGCATTTTAGACGCTTATCGCACAATGGTTTGCAGGCCGTCGGGCTGTGGGCCATGTACACACTGGAACAAGAACAATCAAGTCTAACTCGCACTATGGCCGTAATCGCGCATTCGTAAATGTTGCATGTGTTCGTGATCGGGGTGTCCGGCCCGGCCCGGTCCGCCCGAAAGAAATATAACTTGGCCTGGGCCCGGCCCGAGCCCGAGCGAAAGGGCTACCGAGCGGCCTGTGCCCGTGTACAGCTCGATACCGCTCAACTTATCGAGATGAAACGGGCCTATAATTTTGAAGCGAAAGCTTCACTACGCCAGGTAGTTCGAGCCGTCGGGTATGCACGGTTTTCACGTTGAGGGAGATTTAGAGGTCAAACCTTTGTTTTAAGCCTGGCGCTATGTGTCTTAATTTGGGGCATAGTCACGTACGTAGGCCACTAAGTAGCCCGTGACTACTGTCAATGCCAAGGTAACATAATTTTGTGGTCTCCATATGACTTTGGGGCGTAGTCAAGTGTAGGCCACCAAGAGGCCCTTGACCACTGTCAAGGTCACGTGACCTGGTGGTCGCCATATGTCTGGGGTTAGTCTGGGGTCATCATTATCATCATCATCAGCCTGATTGTACCCACTGCAGGGCGAAGGCCTCTCCCATATTTCTCCACTTAACCCGGTTCTGTGCTAGCTGCATCCACTTGACCCCTGCGAACTTCTTAATCTCATCCGCCCACCTAACTTTCTGCCGCCCCCTGCTACGCTTTCCTTCCCTTGGAATCCAGTTTGTTACCCTCAGCGACCATCGGTTATCCTCTCTTCGCACTACATGTCCTGCCCATGTCCATTTCTTCTTCTTAATTTCTACTAGAATGTCGGTAACTTGAGTTATTTCTCTGACCCACTCTGCACGCTTTCTATCTCTTAATGTTACCCCTACCATTTTTCGTTCCATAGCCCTCTGGGTTGTCCTCAACTTAAGTAGAACTCTCTTGGTTAGCCTCCACGTTTCAGCCCCATAGGTGAGTACAGGCAAGATGCAACTGTTGTATACTTTCCTCTTGAGCGATACCGGTAAGCTGCTAGTCATAATCTGCGAGTGCTTGCCAAATGCGCTCCATCCCAAACGTATTCTTCTTGTTATTTCCTTTTCGTGGTCCGGGTCTGCGGTTACTACCTCTCCTAAGTAGACATATTCGCCTACTACTTCCAGTATTTCGCTACCTAATGTAAACTGCTGTTCCTTCCCGAGGCTGTTGAACATTACCTTAGTCTTCTGCATATTGATTTTCAAGCCTACCTTTCTACTTTTCCTGTCTAGGTCATCAATCATTATTTGCAGTTCATCCCCCGAGTTGCTTAGCAAGTCAATGTCATCAGCAAATCGCAGGTTACTGAGGTATTCTCCATCTACCCTTATCCCTAACTGCTCCCATTCCAAGTCTCTGAATACTTCCTCTAAACAAGCTGTGAATAGTACTGGGGAGATTGTGTCTCCTTGCCTAACACCTCTCTTTATGGGAATTTTGTTATGTACTTTCTTTATGCAGAACTATGGTTGCTGTGCAGCCGCTATATATATCTTCCAGCACTTTCACGTATGGCTCGTCTACCCCCTGATTTCGCAATGCCTGCATCACCGCCGAGGTTTCAACTGAGTCAAATGCTTTTTCGTAATCAATGAATGCTACGTATAAGGGCTGGTTATATTCCGAGCATTTTTCTATCACCTGATTGATGGTATGGATATGATCGATAGTAGAGTACCGTTTCCGAAACCCTGATTGATCCTTTGCTTGATTGCAGTCTAAGGTTGTCCTGATTCTATTAGCGATTACCTTAGTAAATACCTTATACGTAACAGACAGTAAGCTGATTGGTCTGTAATTTTTAAGGTCCTTAGAATCCCCTTTCTTATCCTCAGTCTGGGGTAGTCTGGGGCATAGTCCAGCGCCTCCTGGAGAGCAGTGCCTGCAGCGTCGCGCCCGTCTCCACAGTATTGATATTGCCGGTCTTTTTCGCTAAAAGACCGCGCAGTGGCGCTAGCGTTACGTCCTACATAAATCAGAGAGCCGTCGGACGATTAGCATTACAGGTTCCCACGGCAAAACAACAAATGAGGCGGTACAGGGAGATATGGGCTGGGCATCTTTCGAAGTACGGGAAGCTCAGAGTAAAATATTATATGAGGGACACCTGAAGAAATTGGACAGTAACAGATGGGCAGCTAAAGTATTTAAATACCTATACCTAAAAAGCGTTGACTCACAATATCACTTTTCTGCTTAAAAGCAGAAAAGTGACATAATAGTAGTAATGTCGAAACAAAAATTCATTAAATAGAATGATGGTATACTTAACCAATCTAAAACAATAATTAAGATATAGGAAGAATAATGAGCATGATAGCTACTGCTACCACCCCGTTTCAAAGGGGACGCTCCTATATTCTATCCATCCATTCATATAGGCTCCCCAGTCCTATACCAATACATGTGTTAAGCGCGGGAAACATTTGCAGACGCTGTTTTACGCGCGTAGCCGTTTTTTTTTTCTTGTTTTGAAGCATCTTCGATATCATTAAAGTTATGCTTCGTAGCTCATCGGCTGATCGCATCGGTCTGAAAGGGAGTCCACGGTCCACTGTGCGTTGAGTGCAAAATGAACAAGTGCGTGGCAGCTGTAGAACATGCGTGATTCAATCTATAAACGAGAATCTGATGAATGCGAAATGAACGTAGTATACAGCTCTCTTGTGGCTGTAGTTCAACGAGCTACATTAACCAAATGACACTATCACGCGCTCTGTAAACACCGGAGGTCATCACCGAGACATGACAAAAGGGGGGGGGGGGGGGGGGTCGTTCGATGCCCGGTGTAGCCGGTAAGCAAACGTGGAGAATGAGACGAAGACATGTCGACTTGAAACAAAAATAAGAAGACGTTTATAGGCTCAGAACGAGGAATACACAAAACATTTAGAGGGCAGCAATTAACATTCTAAAAGGCAACGACACGAGTGAAGAAACAATCGAATTAAATACTCCGAATTACGTGTACAGGGTCGTGCTTTTCCGGGATGGAAGTAACAATTCAAGTAACAGAAAGGGAAAGAAAGTTCAGAGCAGTTTCGAACATACAATTGACCGGGGAACGCGGCGGCAGTCCATCATTGGGACACACGAAATTTCTATTCTAACAACAATTAAAGCATAGGCATTTATTGATATAAAATATAATTGTAATTTTTAGAACAAAGTGAAATGCTTCAGTTGTATTGACATGCATATATGGTTCTTTCTGTGCACTGTACACTTGCTGACAAGTAAACGCGTACGCGCAGTTATATTTATATATTGGGTATATGGTGAACAATACAAGAAACAAAGTCGCGCAACACTCATTTTTTGTATCTGTAATAACAAACACAGGCATATGTGGCAGAATTGCATGAACAGCAGAGCACAAACGAGAAACCTTTACTTACAGCGGATAAGAGGTCCCCCGGACAGTTTATACTTCGGCACCTCCTTCTGTAATACTGATAATCATCATACACGTATCTAACAATGAAAATTAAGGTGATGATGATGAAGTAAAAAAAAAAAAGGTACATCGCGGCCTGTGATTGCTCACCAGGTTTTGCCAAAGTCGCCGTCTTTTGAATCAAGAGGCTGACGAAGCTTTTTTTTTTTTTTTTCTCCCTCAGATACACAATATAGGCACGTGCGAGACGCGGCCAGGAATTCCGCTCGTTGGTAATGCCGCTTACGGTGAAACGTGCGCCCAATATATAACTGCATCCATATATGATATATGTGTAGTGTAAAAGGACGAGGGACAAGGGTATCCAACCCAGGTGTACATTTTCTCTGATTGTGTACACTTTCTTGTCCTTCCTCCTTTTGCGCTACACACTGTCTGCAGCACGGTTACCGACTCGCCCAAGCAAGCAAAGCAGTTGCCGTTTACCTTCCGTGATTTTTATCGATGTTTCGTTCCCATTCTGCAGAATGCGTGCATAGAATCAGAGTGCGCGGCAAGCATGAAAATACGTACGCTCATTGTTCTAGCGGTAACCCCGTTTGCCAACAAATCAAGTCTTCTCTGTGCACCGCCGCTTTCTCTTTGGCATTTTTCTGTGCAGTTTAGCGAGAGGCACTGGGGAAAAGACAATCAGGAACTCGCTTCACCACTGGCGACACAGTGAAAAAAAAAGAAAAAAGGAAACAGGCGGGCACAGAACGCGCGCAGAAAACGCGAAAAAGAACCAATGCAATCGTCGCCGAGCAGGTAGAAGGGCGGAACAACTCGCATGAGCAAACACCAACACCATAAATAAACCGCTGCACCTTCGTGAAAGCAAAAGACGCGCAGAAACAGGTTTAACACGTGCGCGCACAACACCAACAGATTGCCGTATTCTGAAGAGAGAAAATCGCATCGGTCTGCTCAGGTGGTGGTGGTGGTGGTGGTGGTGATGATGATGATGAACTGGTGGCCATACCCTTTGAATCGGGTGGACACTCACACAGTATCCGGCCAGAGTGCAAAAAGATACACAGTTACGCATACACTGAGTTGCGCAGTTACACACACGATGTAGTGCGCCGCTGGTATCGAGGCACCCAACACCCTCCTGACATGCAGCGCCCTCTGCTGATAACTATTGGCTTTTATTGCAAATGGCGCCATCCTCGTCCATAGGGAAGCGCGGGCGCTCGTCGCACTAGCCAGTATATTCTAGGCACTGTAGCTCAAGAGCATAGGACGTATACATTACCAGTACTTTCATAGCGCGCGCGCACGCACGCACGCACGCACGCACACACACACACACACACACACACACACACACACACACACACACACACACACACACACACACACACACACACACACACACACACACACACACACACACACACACACACACACACACACACACACACACACACACACACACACACACACACACACACACACACACACGCACGCACGCACGCACGCACGCACGCACACACACACACACACACACACACACACACACGCACGCACGCACGCACGCACGCACGCACGCACACACACACACACACATATATATATTTCATAAAAGTCTTGATCCAGAAATATGTATAAGATGAGGTAGGGGCGCACAAACGAAAACAAAGGTTTATTTCCGACGTTTCGGCCGGGCCCCGGCCGAAACGTCGGAAATAAACCTTTGTTTTCGTTTGTGCGCCCCTACCTCATCTTATATATATATGTGTGTGAAGGAAAGAAGCGAACAGTCGGCGAGGACAAGGAAAGCATTGGGGATTGTATTTTATGCCTTTTTTAAATTTTTACTTGGATAATCACAGAAATTAGTAATGTAATCTGCTTTGGGGAAAGATAATTAAACACAAAGTAGAAGAAAAAAACAACGTGCCGATGGTGGGGACCGAATCCACGACCTCCGAATATCGCGTCCGTGCTCTTCCAACTGAGCTACATCGGCCGCCACAGTTGCAGATGTCATCAATCAGTGCCGGGCATTTCAGGCGTTAAAGGCACGTCGCATAGCGCCCAAATTTGGCCGTCTTTCAAATGTGACAACTGTTGCCGGTATCGACATTTCGGAGGCTGAAGACATCACTTCTATGGTCAGGAGGAATTTACGCGAGGAGCTGGATATTCAGCGGCAATGTACAAATTTCGATGTACCCTACCACCCGACATAGAGGTCCGTATGGGAACAACACACGCCATGGGCTGCACAAAATAACGGCCAACCATCTCACAACAACGGCGTGGAGCGGACCCTGCAACCAACATCGCACCCTTATTTCCAGCAGCGTCCAGCCCACCCGGGTGAAGTGCCTCGTGGTGCTCCTCGTCGCACTTCTGTTGCCCAATCTCGGCCTCCAAGGGATCCTGAAGTGAACTACCAGAGCCGCCAGCCACCCACCCGTATGTTACGGCTGTGGGGGCAGCGGACATATTTTCCGCTTTTGCCCGCGTCGTTAATTTACCCGACCCCCTGTCCAACGAGCACCGCGCTTCACGAATAGTGCCCAGTGGGAGCAGCAGCCACCCGCTACCTTCTATCGGCCCTCTTCCGCTCAACGCCACGCACGGAATGACTCCCCTGTGTCCGATCGCAGCATCACTCCCCCACCGCAGCGACAACCCCGTTCGCCATCCTCATGTCGCCGCTTTGTTTCTCCACGGCTGGAAAACTAGGTGGTGCGACCGATGGAGGTAAGGTCGCCGGACGGTCAATTTCACGCATACCTCTACCTATCGTCATGCTAAAGAATAAAGTGTCAGTGTGTGTAGACAATGTTAAAACGGTCTTTGGTTGACACTGGTGCCGCTGTGTAAGTTATGAGCCTTTCATTTAAGAACCGCCTTCGACAGAACGTTATGTTTGTGTAGGACAAAAACAGTACGTTTTGTGGATTTGGGGGTGAAACTTTTGTTCCGGTTGTCCTGTGCTCAGTTTCAGTTGTAATTGGTGACGAGTGCTATAGGACAGAATTCGTTGTATTGAGACGTGTCACGCATGACGTTATCTTGGGTGTTGACTTTCTGCGCGAGTGTGGTGCGATTTTAGACTTTAGTGCCGGTGAAATTTGTTTGCAGCCGAACATTATCCCCGCATTAGTAGACAACACGTCTCAGAGTCATCAAGGAGTTCTCGCCTTGAAGGAAGATGTGCTGCTGCCTGTGATGACGGCGACGTTTCTCCCCGTGAAGTCATCTGAATCCTTCATGGGTAAACATGGAATAGTCGTCGAGCCAGATGTCTCGAATGGAGCGAAAAAAAAAAAATATTTTGGTGCCACGCTGCGGGTCGTGGAGGCGGAGGATGGTCGCGCATACCTCTGGGCTGTGAACGTGTCAGAAGAGCCTGTTCGTCTTCCTTCTGGTTTGACACTTGCGAGATTTGAGAATTATGTGACTCATACCATTGGAATTATTTCCGATTGCAGAGGAGCCGCGAAAGACACGTCTGAATATTGTGCTGAGTTTGAGGGCATGGTCAACAAATCGCTCTCATCTAGTGAACGTCGTATTCTGCAAGACATTTTGACAACTCATGCCCAAGTGTTCGACTTTGCCTCAAATGGATCGGGTAGCCATTTCCCAGCTTCTCGGCTGCAGCACAAAATTAACACAGGAAGCGCACCCCCTATTTGCCGAAAACCTTACAGAGTCTCCCCGGCAGAGCGCAAGATAATTCAAGAACAGGTGGACGAAATGCTGCACAAAGGAATAATCCGAGAATCTTCCAGTCCGTGGGCCGAAACTGTGATCCTGGTGCGAAAAAAAGACAATTCTTGGCGATTTTGTGTAGACTACCGCGTCGTTTGAATGCGGTAACAAAGAAAGGCGTATACCCGTTACCTTGCATTGATGACGCTGTCGACTGTCTGCATTCGGCGTCATATTTCTCCTCTGTTGATTTGCGATCTGGCTATTGGCAAAAAATACCTCTACATCCATCCGACCGTGAGAAGACTGCTTTTGTAATAACAGATGGTTTATACGAATTTAATATAATGCCCTTTGGATTATGCAACGCTCCCGCAACGGTCGAACGATTTATGGACACTATCCTTCGTGGCCTCAAATGGGAAATATGCATGTGTTACCTTGATGATGTTATCATTTTTGGAAAGACCTTCCAAGAGCACAATGAGAGGCTCCATAAAGTTCTTGAATGCATTGGCAAAGCGGGCCTCATTTTGAATTCGAAGAAGTGCCATTTTGGAGAGCGACAAACTTTAGTTCTTGGGTTCCTCGTCAACGAGGATGGTATCAGACCGCATCCGCAGAAGATTGCTGCAGTACGCGACTTCGAAACTCCACGCACCCTGAAAAGTCTTCGGAGCTTTCTTGGCCTCTCTTCTTATTTTCGTCGCCTCATTGCTGGTTTTGCGCAACTTGCCCACCCCCTTACTTCTCTACTGCACAAGGATTCGCATTTTGTGTGGACCCCAGAGTGCGAATCTCTTTCAATCGGCTCAAGTCTTCTCTAACTTCAGCACCACTGTTGCGCTACTTCGACCCTTCTGCTCTGACTGAGGTCCACACTGACGCCAGTGGCGTCGGTCTTGGGGCGGTGCTTGTGCAGCTGCATAGTGGGGCTGAACACGTTGTTGCATATGCCAGCCGCACGTTGACAAAATGTGAACGGAACTACACAGTTACCGAATTGGAGTGCCTCGCAGTTGTGTTCGCTGTGCATAAGTTCCGACCATACCTATATGGACGCTACTTCACCCTAGTTACTGACCACCATTTGCTATGCTAGCTCATCGGACTTTGCGATCCATCTGGTCGTCTGGCGCGCTGGGCATTACGCCTGCAAGAATACAACTTTGGTGTCGCGTACAAGAGTGGACGACATCACAGTGATGCAGACTGCTTGTCACGGCACCTATTGCGGACTTCCGTTAACGATGAAGACGGCTTCGACGGGTGTTTAGCCTCAATCGCGTCAACGTTACCTAGTATGGCGACCTTTAGGCGAGAACAACGCAACGACCGGTCACTAGAGCAGAGTCAACGCAGTTTACTATTGAAGATGGTGTTTTGTTCAAGAAGAACTACTCAGTTGACGGTGCTGCCCTCCTTTTGGTCGTCCCAAAAAGTTTCCGTGCACAGGTTTTGCATGCCATGCACGATGATATTACCTCTGGACATCTAGGTTTCTGTCGTACCCTGCACCGAATCCGCCAGCGTTTTTATTGGCCACAAATTTATAAGACCACCAAGCAATACGTTGCGACATGTGAAAAATGCCAACGACTTAAGGCATGCACCACCACGCTGGCCGGATCTTTACAACCCGTAAAGCTACCTACCTCACCTTTTGAAAAGATTGGAATTGACCTGCTCGGTCCTTCTCCAAAGACTGTGGAGGGCTGCCGCTGGGTTATCGCCTGCCTTGACTATCTTGCCAGATACGCGGAGACCGCTGCTCTTGCTACCGCAAAAGCTGCTGATGTTTCGTCGTTTCTTTTGCATTCCGTTATTCTTCGCCACGGCGCACCCCGTGTTATTATAAGTGATCGTGGTCGGCAATTCACTGCTGATGTCGTGGAAGAAATGCTCCGACTTTGTGGTTCACACTACCGATACTCGACACCGTATCATCCGCAGACCAACGGTCTCACCGAGCGCACCAACCGCACCTTGACAACCATGCTGTCCATGTACGTCTCGTCTGACCATCGCAACTGGGAATTAGTGCTACCGTATGTGACGTACGCTTATAACACTGCAAATCATGAAGTTACCGGCTATTCTACTTTCTATTTACTCTATGCAAGAACTCCCCACGTTTTCTTAGACACCATCTTCCCATTTTCCCCCAACGACGATGCGTCTGTTTCCCAGACACTATGCCGTGCCGAAGAAGCCCGCCGTATAGCCCGCTTACGCACACTGGCTTCTCAAAACCGCTCGAAAGAACACTACGACCTGCATCATCGTGCAGTTACTTACCACCCTGGAGACTACGTCTGGCTTTGGACGCCTATTCGTAAGCGAGGATTCTGTGAGAAGTTCCTCTGCAAGTGCGATGGCCCCTTCGTAGTGTTGGACCAACTGAATGACGTGAATTACGTTATCGCCAAAGTCACGACGGATAACCGCCGATCCCGCAAGACACAAGTTGTTCACGTGGCTCGCATGAAGCGCTGCCATATTCGATCTACCTAATTTTCCCGAGGACGAGAATCGTTTGCCCGGGGTAAAGTCCCTCGATGAGAAGAAAGTAGCGCCACGCTTTGTACTTTGCCGCCGCCGCGTCACCTCCTCTCCACCTCCTCGCCACCTAGTTGGATTGCGAGCTCCGCGCGACGAGCGCTGGCTGCGCGCTTCTGCGCTCCGGGCTCCGCTTCGCGCTGATTGGTCTCTCTGGCTGTTCCCGCAGTCACCCATGGTTTCGCGCGCGCTTTTTTTTTTTCTGTCAAGTTTTCGTTTCTATCGCGCCATTTTTCACCGGCTCAAGCCATAGAGATCTTGCGCACGTTATTTCTCGTCGCCTTGAACTCACCTTGAACCACTTTCTGCCGGTGAATAAATGTTTTCCAATCCAATGCAAATCGTCGCGGCGCGCTCGCCAAATGCCACAGTGTTCTGCATTTAACTGTTCTAACCTGCCTGAGGATGGCTAAGCAGTTTTCTTGATACCGCTAGGAAAGCAGCATCGCTTGCGGATGAAGCAATGACTTCATTATATCGGCACGGCCGCTCGATGGAAGCGCACTGGGCGCGGCCTGCTGCGTCGCGCCGCCGTCAATGGGCAAGCGCGTCCTTGGAGAGTTTACAGTTGCGCCCGCTATTTCTGCTGAGGGCGCCACTGTTCGGGGACACGTCGCCGGCTCTGAGCGCGCGGTTTGCTTCCTTTCTGGGCTCGTTCGCCTCGCGTCTGCGTGGTAAACGCAAAACTTTTTTGTGTGCGCGTGTGCAAGCACGTTAACGTTGAGACTGGATGCCTTAAAAAAGGCGAAAGCCGCTCTAGGCTCATGGAGGGAAAATCTATGCGCAGAAGCTGTGCCTGTTATCTGTGCGTCGCACCTGTGCACTGGTGTGCCAGTCGCAAAAGCGGACGTGCAAGGAGGGAGATTAAGAATGAATAGATTGATGGTGATAGGTAATCAATAAAAGTTATAGATAGACATTGATAGAGGTAATGACTAATAATGGTTAATAATGACTAAAATGATTTGTATTGACCAGTATATCAAACTACGACATGTAATGACCGCAATTGATTAGAAATGAGTAAAAGTGCTTAGCGATGTGCGGTAATGACTATAACAGCTAGGTATGACTCATCATTACTGTTAATGACTACGAAATGACCAATATGTGAAACGACGACATGTAATGACCACTGATGGTTCTAAATAAGTAACCTGCTTAGTTATGAGTGATAAGGGCGACAATGACTACGCAGACAGACTCATCATGAGAAACGACCAATATATCAAACGACGACTTGAAATGACGAACTGTGGCAAACGATGAGAGGCAAATGACCGGAGAAGGGTAGGCTTTCGCCGTCCTCCGCTTAAGAGATATCTAAGAGACCTTCTAATTTTATCTGCTGAGCTCGCTTCAGGCAAAGACAGCAGCGAGGAGTGGAAATGCACTCGCTTCCTCTGAAATGAAAGCGGCGCTGAGGTTAAAAAGTCCAGATGCTGAAGCATAGTGCCCTATCAGCTGCCACTGAATTTGCTACAAAGGACAGCAGATTGGACTTGTTGGTGATTAATTATAGGTTAACCGTGCAAACAACGTGACGGGAACACAGGAGAAGAAGACGGCACAACCGCGCTAGTTGTGTCGTCTTATTTTCCTGTGTTCCCGTCACGTTGTTTAACCTATTTAGTTACCAGGGAGCTTGCCAGTGAATTAGGATTTTTAACTATGTGTTGTGAAGCAGATGAACACGATGAGGTAGCACCAGAAGCTTTTCTCGCAGGTTATGTTGCGAGGACATATCAGAAAAAGCTACGAAGGTTTGTTTTTATATAAGCATGCAATTTGTTCTAAATTTTGCCGCGCGAGTCTGAGTGGCCTTGCAAGTAAAGGAGCCTGTACATACATTTGTTTATACTGTTGAGCCTGTTTGAGCCGATGCGATAAAATGAAAATCCATGTTCCACAGAAAATCCGGCGCCCGCTCTGTCGGCGGACAATCGCAAAAACACCCCTCTGGTAAGAGGCACTTTAGTTGGTGATATGGCCAGACACCTTTGGCGCAATGAGAACACATGACACGTTCAATATGGCAGGAGCTGCCAAACCAGAGAGAGTCAATAAGATGTAAGGGTGAAATGGTGATTACTGAAAGCGGGACCCTTAGATCCGAAGTCAGGCACACTATACTCCTATAGGGCACGTTCGTACGGCTGCGGTAAAGAGGGGCTTTATATAGCTATGTGTAGGGTGCTATTTCATATAATGCTAAGTCTCCTCAAGGAGACTTAAGAACCCCAAGTTTTGTTTATTACTACGAGGTTGTTGCTTAATTTATGCGATATTTGGTAATGGTTTTGAGGCAACATGTCAATCGAGCAAGAGCCTGTTGCAGGAAATATAGTCAACTGGACGAGTTACAGGTTAATGGAAATCAAGGACAATGGAGGCTTGATATACCCCGCAAAGGAAGTAATCAAGCTTTGTCAGCTTACGAGCACCTTCATTAACAGGATGATGAAGTCTGAAGAGGCCCGGTGAAGTAGCAAGCTGTGTAAACTTTTGGTTTCATCATTGTTTTCTCACTGTACACAGTACCTGCAGCTAATCTGTAAAAACGATGATCGTGCCCATGCTAAGGCGCTATACAAGATATATTTAAGTTGCTGCCCCCCCTGATAGCGAGCTAGGCTGGAAATGTCAACTCAACAGCGGAGCGATGTGTATGGTTATGCATAAGAAAGGTTTCCCGTCTGCGATTGGTAATTTTCTTCCTTTTTTTTTGCGTGGCCATTAAATAAGCGTACTTGGCTGCTCGCTGAATCTCGGCTGCAGTCACGCTGTGACGCGTGAACATTCTTGTGATCACAGCTAATAGTTTCACAACACCAACACTCGATGCGCGTTCTTCCAATGAAAATTACGAACCAGCAAAATTGTAAGGGTTTGCGAGCAGCCAATAAAATTATTATTAAAAACTTTCGGCGCATATACGTAGCACCTTGAGGCAGACCGGCTCTATCAAGCGCGCTTACTTTGTCCGCTCATGCCAAATGCGGGAAGCCATGACGGATAGCGTTCTGGCGTACAAAGTTTAAGGTCTCCAACTGAGTCGAAGATCCCGGGTTATCATCTAGATTTAACCTAATAAACATAGAAAGGTTGGTTACAAGTCGCATTTTCACAGAGGTTGCTCACAGTAGGACATTTTTTTTATTGGATAGCGCTGGCAGCTTAGAACAGGTTGACATCAATTTGTGTATAAAAGCTGTATGCAGGAATGAGTAAATGGTATGAAAATGACACACGGAATTCGCGACACAGTTAAGTGGATATGCAATAGGCTACCATGGCAGCTGAACAGCTTCGAATTGTTCACAGCCGGGTCACATTTTAATGTGGCGAACAACTGGATCCGATGCAACATCACGGTAATGCGAGCTCTCCATTCGAGTGGCCTTCAACCACCGTGACACCGTGAAGTTTTTCGGGGTACACTCCAGTGTACATCCTTGCCGAGCAAGCGCTAAGTGCTGACATGGTCGCACTAGACATGACAGTATATACTAATTCTTGTTGCCAAATTGTGAGAAGCGGAGCTCTTATATCCTTAAAATAAAGCGCTTCTACCACGCCGACACCTCCCTCAAAGCGCAGCCAGGCGCAGCTCTCCGCGCGCGGCTGTCCCCGAACGCTGGCGCCGCGGCGGTGGCGACTGGAAGTAGGCGCCTCCCGCTGGTTTCGGGCGATGTAGCAGGCCGCACCTAGTGCGCTTCCATCGAGCGGCCGTGATATCGGGCGAAGAAACTTCGTGACGACAAGAAGCAGCGTTAATTGTGTGTAAGATAAGGTGCCTTACTCATTTTCCTGCTGTAGCACATCATTCTGATGCTTCATTTTGCTCTTCATGCTCGTCTCTATCACGGCCGCTCGATGGAAGCGCACTAGGTGCGGCCTGCTGCGTCGCGCCGCCGTCAATGGGCAAGCGCGTCCTTGGGGAGTTTACAGTTGCGCCCGCTATTTCTGCTGAGGACGCCACTGTTCGCGGACACGTCGCCACCGGGGTCGCCGGCTCTGAGCGCGCGGTCTGCTTTCTTTCTGGGCGCTTTCGCTCTTTCGCCTCGCGTCTGCGCGGTAAACGCAAACTTTTTTGTGTGCGCGTGTACAAGCACGTTAACGTTGAGACTGGATGCGTATGTTTTTTAAGGCTAAAGCCGTTCTAGGCTGATCGAGCGAAAATCTATGCGCAGAAGCTGTGCCTGTTATCTGTGCGTCGCATCTGTGCACTGGTGTGCCAGTCGCAAAGCGGACGTACAAGGAGGGAGATTAAGAATGAATATGATTGATGGTGATAGGCAATCAATAAAAGTTATAAATAGACATTGATAGAGGTAATGACTAATGCTAATGGCTAATAATGGTTAATAATGACAAATGATTTGTAAAGACCAGTATACATGTAATGATCGCAATTGATTAGAAATTAGTAAAAGTGCTTAGCGATGTATGGTAATGACTATAATAGCTAGGCATGACTCATCATTACTGTTAATGACTACGAAATGACCAATATGTAAAACGACGACATGTAATGACAACTGCTGATTCTAAATGAGTAACCTGCTTAGTTATGAGTTATAAGGGCTACAATGACTACGCAGGCAGACTCATCATGACTGAGAAACGACCAATATATCAAACGACGTCTTGAAATGACGAACTGTGGCAAACGATGAGAGGCAAATGATAGGAGAAGGGTAGGCTTTCGCCGTCCTGCGCTTAAGAGACATCTAAGAGACCCTCTAATTTTATCCGCTGAGCTCGCTTCAGGCAAAGACAGCAGCGAGGAGTGGAAATGCACTCGCTTCCTCTGAAATGAAAGCGGCGCTGAGGTTAAAAAGTCCAGATGCTGAAGCATAATGCCCTATCAGCTGCCATTGAATTTGCTACAAGGGACAGCAGATTGGACTTGTTGGTGATTAATTATCGGTTAACCGTGCAAACAACGTGACAGGAACACAGGAGAAGACGGCACAACCGCACTAGTTGTATCGTCCTCTTTTCCTGTGCTCCCGACACGTTGTTTAACCTATTTAGTTACCAGGGAGCTGGCCAGTGAACTAGGATCTTTAACGATGTGTTGTGAAGCAGATGAACACGATTAGGTAGCATCAGAAGCTTTTCTCGCAGGTTATGTTGCGAGGACGTATCAGAAAAAGCTACGAAGGTTTTTTTTTTTATATAAGCATGCAATTTGTTCTAAATTTTGGCGCGCTAGTCTGAGTGGCCTTGCAAGTAAAGGAGCCTGTGCATACAACATTTGTTTATACTGTTGAGACTGTTTGAGCCGACGCGATAAAATGAAAAGCCATGTTCCACAGAAAATCCGGCGCCCGCGCTGTCGGCGGAAAGTCGGAAAGAAACCTCTCTGGTAGGAGACACTTTAGTTGGCGATATGGCCAGACACCTTTGGCGCAATGAGAACACATGACATGTTGAATGTGGCAGGAGCTGCCAAATCAGAGAGAGTCAATAAGATGTAAGGGTGAAAGGGGAATTATTGAAAGCGGGACCCTTAGATCCCAAGTCAGGCACACTATACTCCTATAGGGCACGTTCGTACGGCTTCGGTAAAGAGGGGCTTTATATAGCTATGTGTAGGGTGCTATTTCATATAATGCGGTGGCTTAAGGTTGCATTCTAATGATATGCGACAGAGGCAGCAATTAGGGGATACGGTGAATAAGCAGGTAGCAAAGTGCGGGCACTCTAACGAGGCTCCTCAAGGAGACTTAAGAACCCCAAGTTTTGTTTATCACTACCAGGTTGTTGCTTAATTTATGCGATATTTCGTAATAATTTTGAGGCGACATGTCAGTCGAGCAAGAGCCTGTTGCAGGAAATATAGTAAACTGGACCAGTTGCAGGTTAATGAAAACCAAGGACAATGGAGGCTTGATGTACCCCGCAAAGGAAATAATCAAGCTTTGTCAGCTTACGAGCATCTTCATTAACAGGATGATGAAGTCTGAAGAGGTCCGGTGAAGTAGCAAGCTGTGCAAACTTTTGGTTTCATCATTGTTTTCTCACTGTACACAGTACCTGCAGCTAATCTATAAAAACAATGATCGTGCCCAAGCTAAGGCGCTATGCAAGATATCGTTAAGTTGCTGCCCCCACTGATAGCGAGTTGGGCTGGAAATGTCAACTCAACAGTGGAGCGATGTTTATGGCTATAGCATAAACCTATCTCAAGAAAGCTTTTCGTCTGCGATTGGTAATTTTCTTCCTTTTTTTTTTGTGTGGCCATTAAATAAGCGTACTCGGCTGCTCACTGAATCTTGGGTGCAGTTGCGCTCTGAAGCGTGAACATTCTTGTGATCACAGCTAAGAGTTTCACAACAGCAGCACTCGATGCGTGTTCTTCCATTGAAAATTACGAACCAGAAAAATTGTATGGGTTTGCGAGCAGCCAATAAAAATAGCAATAAAAACTTTCGGCGCATATACGTAGCACCTTGAGGCAGACCGGCTCTATCAAGCGCGCTTACTTTGTCCGGTCATGCAAAATGCGGGAAGCCATGACGGATAGCGTTCTGGCGTACAAAGTTCAATGTCTCCAACTCAGTAGAAGATCCCAGGTTATCATCTAGATCTAACCTAATAAACATCTTCATATTTCCACATTAAAATTTGTCACAATGAGATAGAAAGGTTGGTTACATGTCGCATTTTCACAGAGGGTGCTCATAGTAGGACATTTTTTTATTGGATAGCGCTGGCAGCTTAGAACAGGTTGATGTCAATTTGTGTATAAAAGCTGTATGCAGGAATGAGTAAATGGTATGAAAATGACACACGGAATTCGCGACATAGTTAATTAAGTGGTTATTCATTAGGCTACTATGGCAGCTGAACAGCTTCGAATTGTTCACAGCCGGATCACATCTTAATGTGACGAACAACTGGATCAGAATTCAACATCATGGTAATACGAGCTCTCCAATCGATTGAACCACCGTCACTATAAGTTTTTTGGGGTACACTCCAGTATACATCCTTGCCGAGCAAGTGCTAAGTGCTGACATGGTCACACTAGACATGACAGTATATACTAATTCTTGTTGCCAAATTGTGTGAAGCGGAGCTCTTATATCCTTAAAATAAAAGGCTTCTACCACGCCGACGCCTCCCTCAAAGCGCAGCCAAGCGCAGCTCTCCGCGCGCGGCTGTCCCCGAACGGTGGCGCCGCGGCGGTGGCGACTGGAAGTAGGCGCCTCCCGCCGGTTTCAGGCGACGTAGCAGGCCGCACCTAGTGCGCTTCCATCAAGCGGCCGTGTCTCTATTCTTTCTGCTTAATTAAACACTGCTGACGCTCTGTGTTGAATATTTTATTGCCTGCCTCGTTATTACCTTATTATTTATTACCTGCCTCTCATTTGGGCTACTGGTCAGCAGCTACACTGCAAAATCTGCTTTCTAGTGTGAATGCCATGCGGGTAGATGCACTTGCTTAATCGTACAAGCTGTAATTAGTAGCCTAAAAACTGCTCTTTAATATGCACCTACATTTAAGGGGTCATGATGGAAAAGATGTCCACCGAAAGGTGTGCACAAAATGTGTCATGCTGACGTCACTCAGTATATCTCATCTGAATTCGACCAAAATCGGTGTCCAACGTAATTTGAGTAATACCAACTCAGTGGTGACTCCCAAGTTTAGGTTAGCCACCTTCCAAAAATTTGACCCATTGGACCTCCGCAATTCGACTCCTAAAAATTTTACCGAAAATGGCTTCGTATGTAATTTGAACATGGAAACCTTAGTGAAATGTGAAGCGGCTAAAAAATCTTCTAATGAGATTTCCAAACGTGCCAGTAAAAGAATTGGTATGCGCGTCGCTGTTTTAAACACTGAGGCGTTGAAGTCTGATTACTTGCAAAGCAAATGAGCTTTATATGACCCTTTTAAAACAGATATCGTTCACAAGCAGCAAGCCACAGTGTGGAATAGATTGTAAAATTTTACATCCACTGTGTCCTTATTATCTAACGTGAGGATTAAACTTTTCATGTCAAAATGAATTTTGTTCACAACAGAAACTTCACTTTTCTTTTTAATTTTAACGCACTTTCAATTTACTATAACATAAAACTAAAGGCGCTAAATGGGTAAGTGCAAACAAACAAACAAACAAACAAACAAACAAACAAACAAACAAACAAACAAACAAACAAACAAACAAACAAACAAACAAACAAACAAACAAACAAACAAACAAACAAACAAACAAACAAACAAACAAACAAACAAACAAACAAACAAACAAAAAACGAAGCTTCGGAACGTCCGTACGCGTTGAGGGAGTGAGAATAAACTGTAAGAAAACTGCGTTTCGTGCGCTGAACTTCCTTTTAAGTCATTGCTTCGGCTCAAAAGAATGTGCTAGCCCTTGCACTATGCAGCATTGCCTTCATTACATCAATCTCCATTTGGAAATCGTAAGCAAGCCTATACTTGAGACCATTTTGGCCACCTTTGAGCCACACTAAAGCTGATTTATTTATTGTGTTTGTTTTGTGTTTTGTTTTGATCTGTCACTTTGGAAAGTTTTTGTAAGTCCATCACTTATGTGCTGCCCATCTCACCGCAGTGCACTTAAGTTCACATCACGAAACTAAACAGATCGTCCTGCAGTGCACGTCCAACTAATTTATTGTATACGCCTCGATAAGCACTAGCAACACGTTAGATGTGTTGCACTGATAAGCTTAAATACATCAACATATGTCTGTAGCAGTACTTAGTTGGTTGCGTTCAGCAAAAAATGACATTCACTTTCACAGGCAGTTTTTGTGCAATGAAACTCGCAGAAATTTGTTTTTGGGAAATATTTAAGAATTAGGTTGCCTTAAAAGGAACAAAAGCTACAGAATTTTTTTTCTCAACATTCTCATCGCTTTGGTAACGGTTTATGAGAATTCCTTGCACCACCGAGGCTGTAAACTGTCCTGAAAAGCGCGCCAGCGGTCAAAAGCGCGGCTGGCGGGCAGGCGCCAGGGTGAAAAATAGTGCCGTGTGCAGCGCGGGCGGTGGGCGGGCAAGGCGAAACGAGGAGGAAAGCGCCGTGAAGGAGGAGAGTGTCGCTAAGGGGTTTTAGCCCGGGGTAGGGTGCCTCGAGGCACCCTAGCCCGGGGGGAATTGTTACGCCGCGTAGTGGCGCACTGAGAAGCAGCAGAAGAAGAAGCGGAGGAAGCGAGGCGCGAGCAGACTGTTCCGGGTTTTTCTGAGCCGTGTGCGTCCGTTCACCTGTATTAAAACCATTTCATCCGTTACAATATATATATATATATATATATATATATATATATATATATATATATATATATATATATATATATATATATATATATATATATATATATATATATATATATATATATATATATATATATATATATATATATATATAGGGCCTATCATGTGGACAAGGGTACATTGGGCAGACGGGGCGGTGCATTAATACACGTTTGAAAGAGCATGCAAATAATTTAGACGCTAACAAATCTACTAATCTCGTTGACCACGTCCGTGACTGCGAATCTTGTTATCTTTCGCTGCACTATTCTGATATCCTCTATAAGCACCCGGCCCGCTTAACACGTGAGATAATGGAGGCCTATACAACATGAAGAAAAAAAACTAGGTTGTGCGTTAGTAAGCCATCCATTTTTCTGCATGAAAGCGAGATTGCGTGCCTGCATCCTACGTAGCAACACGTGTTTTTGCTCGTCCACTTCTTGATAGGGTGGTCACTTTTTCCAAATATTGTGTTCCCTCTTTGAATAAACTTTCAGTTGTGAGTCAGCGCTGGTCTTGTGTTTCTTTGCTCTGGTGCTTGTCTTTCGCGCTGTTTTTCCAGATTACTTATTTTCAGCTGTAGCAAAGCCGCACCCTTCCACCATTTTACAAAGGAAGGCGGAAACGTGCCCACAGAGTCAGTAAAAATCATGGGGAATGTTTTTATTTGTGCCGGAAGGGTCCTAGAGTTTTTTTTTTTTTTTTTTCTGACTGCAGCGGGGATGACATTTATTGCCTGATGGAGGAACGAAGCAGGTTATTCGATGGAAGCTAGGAAGGCGTTCTCTTTGTGATCAAACTTCCATTTGTAGCCTAAGGTATGTGCTTGTGAATCCCCCGAAGGAGGAATTTCAGGCAGCCTGTCCTTCGCGGCCTTTACCGATTTGCTCTTTTGTTAAGGTAAATTATTGCTAACCGGTGGATACACGTTTGCTTCGATGCTGATCTCAGCTAGTTCCGGCTTAATGTAGTGTATTGTTTATGTGGAGGTGTGAATGCGTATGCTTCTGCAAAATCCCGTTAATTGCAACTGTGCGAAAGTTTCTGGATGGGTGACAGCATCGTAGTCATCAATAATGGATAGTTTTTTTTTTTTTTATAGTCAGCTTAAACTCAGTAGACGAAACCCGCGTTCCGCCGAACGTGCCCCATTTGTGCCTCATGGGAAATCCGGTTATTTTACAAAGACTGACGGCATACTGAATTCACGAAAAGGGATATAAAAGGAATTCCAGAGCCCTTGAGATAAAGCAGGGGTACTAAGTGGTTTGGAGGAAATGTTCTGTTCCACCTTCGTGGACTTGTCGAATTTTATTTTTGAAAATTTCGCATTTTTTTTGTGGTGTTAATTACAGAACACAACTTTCGTTTTTTTTTTGTGTGTTTTTTTTTTTCAGTGAATATATATTTTCGAGCAATGAGTAACTGTGTGTATTTTTTTCCTGGCGCATTATGTGACAGTTGTCTGTGGTTCAAAGGTTATCTCGGCGTTTTTAATGCGACCTTTTTATTTACGAGTAATTATTATGATAGATCTTGGAGCTGTGCCTGTAGAGGAAATTACTGGGATTAAAACGGGTTGTCTTGGTTGCCACGCTGTATTGAGCCACAGTGTGGGGTACCACATTGTCTGCTCTTTTTTTTTTTTTTTATGTCAGGTATGGAACTACTCAATCGTCACAGTTGCCTGGGCATCACATTTTCCGCTACACCCATTCGGGATTTCGTGTCTGTGTCCTACATCCAGCTGATAAACCTATGCATGACCGGTTAACAGCTGGCATCCTTTGGTAATTGTCAGCTTTCACTGAGCGTTAACTTGCGCTGAACGGTCAGTTAGCTACCCTTTTCACGCCAAGAATACTGAGCTGTTTTGGTTAAGCCCGAATACAAAAAAAAAAAAAAAAAAATCTGAGTTAAGCTTTATTTTATCGTCTCTTTGTGGTTTTAACCGAAACGTCCAAACTTTTAGTTATAAGCCGCGTCATATCGAAGGAAGCTAATGGTTGTTGATCATAGTGAAGATTGATTTCTTGATGTTTTCTTAGTCAATCAGTCGCTTGTAAAAACTTTCATCTTGTGTTTCCTTGTTTGCAGTAAACAAAAAAGAACGTTAGGTGAAATTTATGCTTGAATAACACGACTTCCAGTGAGTAAGTAGCAGGGCGCCATCGCATCGTACTATCAACCTAGTTCTTGTGAACTGTATTTATTATTTCGATGAGGAAGAAATTCAAAGAGAAGTAATTGCAGAAAATAACTTCGTAAAAATTATTATTACTAATCTCTCCTGCTACTGATATCCCCGCGGAACTCGCCTTACGAAAAGTCAACACGTTCGTACAACGAGTGTAGCATAATACTACACAGTTCGAAGACCTTTATGATTTACAATGTATACAAGTTGTGATCTTTAAGCGTAGCCAGCACACTGCGGAGCACGTCATCGCGGCAGCTTATCGATTTGATTCGAGTCGCATCGATTCTATTATGCAGAAAATGGACCATCAGGTCAAATTACTGCTAAGAGGAAAACAATATAAATGCTGTCATTTTCACGTTTAGTCTCGTTATTGCAGTTGCAAAACCAGCGCAGAGAGCCCACGCCGCAAGCATTGCTCGCTGCACGCAACTATCGAGTGTGACCCGACATTTCTCCGCGAGGGTACAGTGGCGAGGGTGGTGGTTACAAAAGGTAGGGTGCGCGCTGATAGGTCGATCAGCTGTGTTCTTGCGATCGTGACCTTCCCACATGTCTTCGTCCACGTTATGTCGGATATGTAACTTGTGCTGCTACCAACGATGAACTAAGAGGTCAGACGCGTGTCCGATTCCTCTCCGGCGCAAATTAGCCCAGAAAAGTGCACGCACGTGGTATGAAGATGACTTCAGCGCTCAATATCCCCATTGTCTGAGGTCTATGATTAACGGCGGCGATGATCTGAATCGTATACACGGAATCGTATACACGATTAGCATGCAACCTGTATCCTTTGATGGCATTCCTTCGGCTGTGAGAACCAGTTTGTCAGGCGCGCCTTCTGGATCGTGAATTTACTGCCGACAATGTTTCTGTAATAAAGGTGCTCAAAATTGGCCACAAGCCATTATTGAACACTGCTTAAAAGTTTGCAGCAGCACATCCTCCAGTTGCAGCCATTGTTTAATCTCAAGTTTTTCAAATACCTGTACGTGGTGTCGTTACGTGCGCTATGAAAATTGATCGATATGAAGGAAACGAGAGAACACCCAGTAGCTTTATGAACATGAAAGAAAGCATTTATTGGGCATTTCTGGTTCATGAATAGCGGCTTAACGTAAAATGTTAAGGCTTTTCTCGATTTCCTGATTCTTCATCGTTTCTTCCTCTGACAAAAAGTGCAACCATGTCAGACGTTAATACTAGCTGTGAGACGCGAGGCATGTTGTGAACATCCGATTTCTCGCGAGAGCCTTTCTTTTACTATTCCAAGTACATCCAGGTGGAAGATTTTGTTCGAATGCATTTTGTGACAGTAAAAGCACTTTGTGAACATATTTTCAAGCTTGTTCACGACTGAGCTGATGTATAGAGCAGTCCCACTTGGTCGCGGAAGGTTGTAACCCGAGCGAGCTGAAAGCTTTCTTCTTGCCACGTGTTTGGCAGGTTTGTACAAGCTTTGCAATTCATTTTTATTACACACTTATCCAGCAACATAAAATAGATCATAAATAAATAATAAATAATAATAATTTTTATTTCTGCCCCAAAAGTGTATGGACCAAGGAGCTGCAGAAAAAGCGGCCAGAAACAGCTTTATGAGCCTAGAATAGCGTTTAGCAGTATGCTGGCTGTTGTTAACAGATGTCACTGCAGCAACTGGCTGATTCCACCATGTTTACACTCATGTCTGGCTTTGTGCTTTCTTGATGTGACAGCGTGTCAGCACAAGTCTCCGTATCTAGCAATGCGGCTAGCTCCCCATGATCGCAGTTCCCCTGGCTTACTGCTTTCACAACACCGTAAAATGAAAGATAGCTAACACAAATTATGCATTGGAAAACTGTAATCACAAGGCACAAAAGCAATGATACACTGCCTGGCGCTCCGAGCTCACTCAATTTTTGTTTTATTCAGGCGGGAAATTTAGACGAACACTTCCGAGATGAGCCTCAATTTATGACCAAATATCAAGTGCTCCAGGTGGTTCTAAGTGTTTTTTAAGGTCATCATGTATTTAAATTTATTGGAGAGGGTGTATATCCTCTCCCGTTGCTTTCTGAGAGCGGCATCTTTCGGAACGCTGACTAGACGACTTCATGCTGCCTTCCACGTACGCGTACAGTGGTTTTGCCGTCGGGGTGGCATATTCGAAGTCGCAATCCGCTGATTCACATCGCCCACCGCCAAGCAAAGCCTGCAGAATTCCGAGAATAGAGTGCGAACGAAATTAACTTCACACAGAGAATAGAGAAAGACAGGCAAACGCAAACTGCATTGCGGTGCAACATCTGCAACGCTCGCTGCTGCTTTGAAGAAGAGCCGATCTATAGTAATATAGATTAGCTCTGCATTGAAGTCAGTGGTGGCGGCGCCTCGCGTGATCTAGAACCTGGTAAGGGGAGGGGGGGGGGGGTGTTGTGTTATAGAGGCTATAATTGTTATAGTCCAATAGTTTAACGGCACAAAACAACTCATGCTATGAAGGACGCTATGTGAAGTGCTCCGCAAATTTCGACCAATAGTGGTTTCGCTCACGGCCGGAATCTAGCGGCCGCGGCAGTGCGCGCCGCCTCCGATCAAGTCCGGCCGTGGCACAGCGCGTGGGCGCCTTGTTTTTCGCTTCTATTGAAAAGCGGCCGCCATAGACGGGATTTAACCCGTGTCCTTGGGCTCAGCACCTAACGGTAAAAACGACCTTGGCTTATGTTGAGGCAACGTCGATGCCACCCTAGCGGTCCTTGGCTCAAGCTAAGTCAACAAAGCTGGGCCGAGGTTGAGATTGGATCTTTTTCCTTACAGCGGCCGACATAAGACAAAGGCCGGAAGTCAACCTTGCAGACACTGTCCACTCAAGCAACGCAAAACGTTCAATGAAAAGTTTCAAATGACAGTCCGTTACGTTGCTCAAATGTTGCTGTCGATTTATTTTTTTTTATCATCAGGCGACGTACTATCGGGGACAAAAGAAACACGATGTTAACTAATTATCCCCTTATTTCTCTACCACATATGAAAGAACTGGACTTCGACATCGATAAGTATGGCCCGAGACTACTGGACGGTATGAAAGTTAAGCGCTTTGGTGGCAGTTTGCATGGTCCACAGAATTTTGTTCCTGATAGTACATACTAAATTTAGCGCGACGTTTCGATAACGTACGATGTTATCCTGGCTTTGAATTGACAAGGATTATCGAAAATATGTTTTTTAAGCACTCGCTGCTGCAATACATAAGCTCTGTTTCGTACCGGGAATGTGATTTGACTGTTTTTCTCACATATCCGCCATTTTTTCCAGTCATCGGTTGGTCCCCTAAGAACGGAGGGCGCGGATCCTTTGAACTCTATACAATCCGGCCCATGGAAAACGCCCACGAAGAAAGAGCACAGCGGTGTTATTTATATGATGCGCTTGCAATAGAACTTTCCGAGCAATTAGATGCGCCACTTCTAAACATCAAAGGTATAGCCAGGAACCGGAACAAGTCCATGTGCGGCGGCAAGGTGAAAGCAGTGCAAAAGCGCTACATGCAAGGTGTCTCAGGGAACACAGGTCAAGATAAAAAAAAAAAAAAATCCGTGATAATTGCAGAATCTGCACTGAAGAAATGCGTAAGCCTAAGCGTTGCTGTACTGTCCGCGAGATGTGTCAATGGGATTCCGTGAGGGACAGATACTGCGCCTTTCCACTTATAGAACGCCGGGGAACTTTGATGCGTTCAACAGACTTCTGGTTGTGTTCTACAAGGGGCACGCGATGTACCATGGGCTGTAATACCGCCCAGGATTTCGCATTTATGCACTGAGACACGTGACCGGAAGCTGAGAACCGAAACCGGAACTTTGCTAGTGGCCATCTTGGCTCCCAAGTATACACATGATTCTAGTTAATTAACTAATTAACCCACGTCAACCATTTTGCCCCTTGTACACCCTTCCTTGACATTATATCCGATGATACCATTCTTATTCAGTTATACCGACCAGTTTCTCTTTTACAACTCCGACAAGGTCACGCCCATGCGAAACACGCCTATACATAGTCATACAATGTTGAAACTTGCGTTTTTCTTTCCTTTTTTGTACGCTTGACATGTGTATTCCACTTGTGTGTAAACGTGTTTCGCCTGACAGCAAACAGGTGCTTTTCGGTTATTTATGGCCGGCGACAGCTCCTCCCCGGGCGACTCTCTGCAGAGAGCCGTGGGAGAGTGATCCAAGGCCGGGACCGGAGGGAAAAGGAATGCGGTCAGAACGAACAGGGAGCCTATCGATGAGCATGCGTCTTTCCGAGCTCTTGCTCCCTCTTAACGAAGTTGTTCTGGTTCCTTGTTTGTTATAGAATGAACGAAGTTACTCAAAACGACAGAAGTGTGAACGAAGTGAATCAGTTACAACATGCAATGCTTACGCATTAAAAACCTAAGCGTTCTTTCACATTTAAAACAACTGACTGTTTTCAAGAGTCGTGTGAAGAACCCACTGGAATTTTTTTTTTCGTTCTCCCCACTTAATTAGGCGACATTAAATAAACTTTTTATATATGTCTCTAAACACTAAAGTGTGAATGGGAAAGTTGTCTAGCGCCACGAAAATGGCCCGACTGCGGTGTCTCCGCCGAGGTAGCTTTAGCGTAGTCCTTTTATTCGGCGAATATGAAAGCCCGCGAAGTTGAGAAACTAGTACGTGACAGCGCTTTCCGTGCGCACGCATGCACCGCGATTACAGCGCTCTCACCAGTGACTGCTGCTAAAGCGTTGCCAGATTCGCGCTTTCTACGATGCATGCGATGGCCTGTTGTGCCGGTGGGGTTATCACACAGTAGCCCACCGTCAACAGGGTTGTGCCAGTGGATCCTGCAACTGCCACCAATGTTGTGCCGGTGGGGTTATCACACAGTAGCCCACCGTCAACAGGGTTGTGCCAAGGAGCTGGTAACGCAGCGCTCGTCACCCGTTTCGTGAACGAGGGCTGTCAGCTTCCTGGGCGGTAGCGATGAATCCGAGTCGGCGTTGGTGAGATGAAGAAAAGGCTTTATACACTATTTACAGGTATTTACACAACAAGATCGGCTCTGGGGCCGAAAGCTAACATAGCCATACGCGACTGTTCTCGCGCAGCTACGGCCGGGGAGATTCCGCCGCGTCCGCACTGTCAAGGGGCGAACTGCTCCTGATGGACGCTAGTGACGAACTCACACTCGGAGTCTCGAACGGAAGCACTTGAGACTCCGTCGCCGAGAACCGTTGACGCTCAAAATGGTCCAATCCGACGGCAGCACTTTCGCAGGGCCAATGGGAGAGCTTGCTGCGCTCTCGCTTCAAATATGCCGCGGGGCGAGAAGGGGTTCACCGTCAGGGCCACGGCGCGCCGTGCTGTCTGGACGTTCAGCTCATGTTGAAACACGTCGCTTCTCTCCCTTTGGTACGGCTCGCCTCCAGTGCATTGGTGCTTTGCAGAGAAGTATCCAGAGTTTGTGAAGGAGGCGTTCGCCGAAGAAGTTTGGCGTCCGGCTGAATTTCTGGGCGGCTTTGGCCAGGCACAACAGCACCCCCGCCATCAGACAATGCGCCGGGAAGACGAGCTGCTCGCATGTGGCTCGGATGCCGGGCGCGCTCGTTCGCCAGGTCCCTCTAAGCTCACGTACAGTGTCCGGGCGCCAGGTAGCCTCACGTGCCTCGGGTTCCACTCGCCAGGTCAGGATCTCTGCCGACAGCCTTGTTGCCGGGGCACGCCGATCAACTTCGCCCGGGTCGCTCCGATGCCCTTGCCACTCGCCACTGGTAACGGTAGACTGTTCTGCGGCTTGCGAAACCGACCGACAACAGGCAACACCCAACACAAGCAAGTACCCTCGGTCACCCGTCAAACACCAGACAGAGGCAAAATTTCAAATTCAATTAGCTAAATTGTTGTCCCCTTTTTGCTCCCACTACAACAAGAGACAAGTGTATACGATGCAGTACACAAGGTTCAAACAACAATTTTGCGCATTAAGGATACATTAAATAGCAAAGAAGATTAATAATCAGTAATGGAAAAGAGTCTCCTTGAAATCACTTGGACCGTAGACCATAAGTGAGGAAGTAAGGAGGTCATTCAATTTTGCCCCGATCTGCCTAGAGCATCACCGTTAGCGACGAAATGCTCGTTGAAGGTAGCTATGTCTCGAATGCATGACTCAAAGCATCCGAGTTCGCACTGTGATGCTCTCTTCCGCAAGCGGCAGAACGCGTAGCAGTATTCGGGCGGTTTGGCTCTCCTCCCTCCGCTACAGCTTTGGCTGTCCATTTCTCTACGAAACCTTTCTTTCCACTTTGGGTGTGAAAGAACAGACGTGCACAATTTGCTCGCTTTGTTGAACGATCTGTCTCGTTCCTTACGCTTTGCGCACCAATCGCGCATTTTCAGAGCACGGGTGCATTTGTGCCACTGGGATCGCCGCTTCTTTTCCTTTCGCGATCGTTTGCGTTTTCTCACCTTTCGGTGACAGCATTCTTTCATGCACCTGCCTTTCCGCTCTTTTCGGCGGCGGCACTTGAGTTTTCGCTTTCTTTTTGGTGCCAGCTCTTTCAAGCTGCCGGTAACCGGAGCGGGTATGGCGACGGCATCGTCGAAGTGCGGTGCCGCGCCTACATCGCGGCCAGCAGCGCATGACTCACTGCCAGTCGCGTCCGAACAAGGACAAGGCTCGCTCACGCCAGCCCCCGAGCTAGGCATATCCTCTGCAGGCTCGCCACTCAAGTTACACTGATCTTCCGGTGTGCCGCATCGCTCAGCGCTAACCGGCGCACGATCAAGGTCGTCCGATAGCTGGGGCGTTTCGGATCGCGCGAGGTCCATGTTCGCATTAGGGTTGTTTTCGCCAACACAATTGACCACGTCAGGACAGGAAGATTCATGGCTCCTGTCTAGTCGCTCGCTGTGGACTTCACAGGTGTGGTTCTCGACAGCGTCCGCGTCATGGGTTTGCCTTCGCTGTTCACCACTCGTGGGCTGCGCAGTTTCCATGAACGGCACGTCTTTCTGTGTGTCATGATCTACGACAACGCTGATTTCGGAAATCACCCATTTGTCGTCTCCTAGCCTGACTACATCTCCGCCACGCTGTACAACTGCTGCTTCTGAGTTGTCAGGCGGTTGATTTACTGCCAATTCCCCACTCTCGATTGGTGGAATCGGATTGCTTACACCTACGTGAGGCGGCGTGCCGGACGGTGTCACTGCGGATTTCTCGCCGATGGAGTCGGCTCCAACCGTCTCAGCTGCCAGTGGCTCGACCAAGGTAACCCTAGACACTTCTGTTCGAGACTCGATCAGTTCGCTGCTGCTATCGCGTTGCTCGGCCGCCTCCCCAAGCTGTGTCTCATTCTCTGGTGCAAGTACAATTTGCTCCGAGACTTCCGCACTGTTTAGCCATTCGCTTACAGCGGCTTTCAACTGATACGCCAAATCAAAGTACGTTTTAGTACAGTTTTTCTCTCGTTGATACCTGTCCCTAAGTTCCATTGGTGACAGCCGATGTCTTTTCAGTAAAGACTCTTTCAGGTAATCGTAGCTTTTCAAGTCAATGTCTATCACGCGCTTGATTTCTTCCGACGCCTCAGCGGAGAGAAGAGCTACCAATTGTTGTGCCCAAGTATCTCGCTCGAAGCGCTTACTTTTGCAGACACGCTCGAAATCTGCCATATCCTCCGCAATGAGGAATGGTTGCAGACACTCTCGCGGCTTCGAACTGTTACCTTGAATGGCAATTAAAGCGTCATGCCTTTCAACACTTTTTTCATATGCCGAAAGCTCGAGCTGCCAAAGCTTCTTTAAGCGGGAAAACCGCTTTTCGCGTTGTAACCTACGCTCATCGCGCTCTTGGCGTTCTAGCAGTTCTAGCCTTTCACGCTCATCGCGCCTTTGGCGTTCTAGCTTTTCACGCTCCTCGCGCTTTTGGAGTTCTAGCCTCTTGGCTTCCTCCTTCCCTTTTCTCTCTTGAATATCATCCCAGGCCTCTGCGGCTTCCTCAACCGTCACTTCTTCTGCCTGCATGATCTCAAGAATTTCCTTTTTTCTTTTTGTTGAGCCCAAATCGATGCCCAACTCCTCACAAATTTGAAGAAGTTCTTTGACCTTGTAACTCTCCATCCTTTACCGGCCTCTTGTTGTTTGCCTTTTTAGAATAGTGTACTATACGTTCGCTATCTCGCTCCTAGCAAGAGATGCGCAAGCCTTTCTCACACTGATTCCCTTCTCAGCATCCCCTGGTTTTCAAAACACTTCCTGTAGGCTTGAAACACGCAAGGTTAACACAATGCTACGCTCAGCCTTTCTCTAAGCTACCCTGTGTGTTAGAGAAGTCTGGCGTTTGAGGGAAACTTCAGGTACTCACCGCGCCGAGGTGCCTGACGCCGGTCAATCCCGCAGCTGCCATCCAATGTTGTGCCAGTTGATCCCACCGCTGCCACCAATGTTGTGCCGGTGGGGTTATCACACAGTAGCCCACCGTCAACAGGGTTGTGCCAGTGGATCCTGCAACTGCCACCAATGTTGTGCCGGTGGGGTTATCACACAGTAGCCCACCGTCAACAGGGTTGTGCCAAGGAGCTGGTAACGCAGCGCTCGTCACCCGTTTCGTGAACGAGGGCTGTCAGCTTCCTGGGCGGTAGCGATGAATCCGAGTCGGCGTTGGTGAGATGAAGAAAAGGCTTTATACACTATTTACAGGTATTTACACAACAAGATCGGCTCTGGGGCCGAAAGCTAACATAGCCATACGCGACTGTTCTCGCGCAGCTACGGCCGGGGAGATTCCGCCGCGTCCGCACTGTCAGGGGGCGAGCTGCTCCTGATGGACGCTAGTGACGAACTCACACTCGGAGTCTCGAACGGAAGCACTTGAGACTCCGTCGCCGAGAACCGTTGACGCTCAAAATGGTCCAATCCGACGGCAGCACTTTCGCAGGGCCAATGGGAGAGCTTGCTGCGCTCTCGCCTCAAATATGCCGCGGGGCGAGAAGGGGTTCACCGTCAGGGCCACGGCGCGCCGTGCTGTCTGGACGTTCAGCTCATGTTGAAACACGTCGCTTCTCTCCCTTTGGTACGGCTCGTCTTCAGTGCACTGATGCTTTGCAGAGAAGTATCCAGAGTTTGTGAAGGAGGCGTTCGCCGAAGAAGTTTGGCGTCCGGCTGAATTTCTGGGCGGCTTTGGCCAGGCACAACAGGCCACAACATCTTCGCGGCGGAACTTCGTTTCCTCGGGAAAGCTGGTGCGCGCGTCCAAGGAGCCACGTGCTTCACGTATCGTGTTCGTTCGCGCGTAGTGTTTCGCACGCAATGCTGCTGTTCGAAATTAAGTTTGATTAATACACTTTGGAGGAAATGTCGCTGTATAATTACATGATGATTGTTTTTATTGTAGTGTCCTGTAATTTAAAGGGCGTATTATATATATGTGGTAACAGAGATAACTCATCTCGTTCGGAGTTATGTGGTCTGGCAACCCGGAAAACGCGGCGCGACACCGCCTCTCAATTTTTCTCGTGCGGGTGCTCGCGCGTCGGCGGCAACGCGGCCGTATGCCGTGCATCACGTTTTTCGCATGCGGTTCCGGCTTAATGCATATCCAGTGTTCCGAATCTCTTGATGGTAAGATTTTTTGTTCTATCCTATCCAATTGAAAATACCTCCATAATGATGATGATGATGATGATGATGATGATGATGATGATGATGATGATGACGATGATGATTTATTGACTTTACCCTTCGTATCAGGCGGGCACCGTGTTGGCGCCGCAGTCGTATAGAAAAAAAATCAGTAAACAATACAAAGTACAATAGAAAACAGCAACACACTTCTTACACAAAGCTGGAAGTAATGCTAAATCAGCGTCACTGCACGGCTCAAAAGCAAACCCCCTGGGCTCTACACTTTTGACAAAGGCTGTACCTACATACAGCGTTCTTAATGTAACCAAGAACTTAGTCTATAGTCCCGTGAAAACAAACAAGAGCAGTGAATAGCCGCCTTGCCTATAGTTTGCAGTATTCATGCCTCGACGTCGATTAATTACTAACTATTGATTGGCAAGCTTTTTAATTATTATCTTAAAGAACAAAGAGCCAATAGAGAAGTCGAAGATCGTCTCGAAAAAGAGCTAGCTGTGATTACGATATGATTTACGTCGCTTTATTTACGAAAGCTATCACTTGACCAGATGCTGGCTCATGTCTCTCGCCCAATGCGCACGCAAAGCCTCATGGAGGAAAACGCTTCCGGGAAACGCGGATTTTGTTCTCTGAGAGACGCCTCGGGAGGTCGAAGCAGCACTGCGTCACGTGGAAGCCTTTTTCATTGCCCGAGTTTTTATTTAATCTATATAACAAAAACCTACTTTCCGTAGCCGGTAGAGGGTGCAAACATTTCAGTCAGCCGTCTTTCAAGACGATCCACAACTTCTGTACTGACATTTAGCTTCTGGAGCCAATAATTAGAAAGTAGGCGCACATGGAATATGGGCTGTGCGTTGCCAGTGTATATATATAAAAAAACCGCCGGATGGTCGAACTTATCCGGAGCCATCCACGTATACGACGTTCCTCCATAGGCTGAGCCGCTTTGATTCGTCAAACAGCAAAACGACCAATTAAGTTAGCAATGGGGGCTAGTTGGTTGTGCCTTTTTGATGGAACAAACGGGCTACATTTGAAAAGAGAAGACAAACGAGGTACAAAGAACAAGCGCGAACTGAAAAGAGATGTTTGTTCAGAGAAGGGGTACAGTCGTGAGCAAAAGTGGTATACAACACGCAGCCGAGAAAACTGCATTTCAGCGCTTTCTAGCATCAGCTATCCAGGATGGAGGTGCTCTATTTTATCGACATGCGTGTACTGCTGCCGCTGTACCTGTCGCTGTCACTAGATAGCAAGTTCAGATGCAGTTTGCCGGTGAGCTCCGCCACCGGCAGCGTGTTGTATACCAATTTCGCTCACGAACAGTTCATTCGCAGGCTCAGTTCAAAGTTTAAGAAACTTGAAGACGGACTTGTGCATTGTAACTTGACAAAAGGTAATACCCCCCTCCCTCCCTCCCTCCCACCCACCCACACACACACACACACACACACACACACACACACACACCTATACGACAATAGGTTATTTTGGTTGCTTTTTCAAATGAAATTAAAGGTTTTTGATAACGCGACGCTTTTTGTTGTTCATAATAAATAAATTGTATTTGAAGTTATTAAACGATAGCTTATAGACCTTTGCAACGAGGGCCTCCTGGGCGTCTCCATATTGCTCGCTGGGCTATTGTGTGCGTCTGACGTCAACACGGTGGAGGCGGCAGCGGAACCGGTTTGTAACAGTGCAGAGAGGAGGAGTTTCGACAACCTCCTCACCCGATGCAAAGGTCTATAAGGCTTGCTCGGTCCAAAAGCCATTTGCGTAGTGGTAGTCATCATCATCATCATCATTATCATCAGCCTGACTATACCCACTGCAGGGCGAATGCCTCTCCCATATTTCTCCACTTAACCCGGTTCTGTGCTAGCTGCATCCACTTGACCCCTGCGAAATTCTTAACCTCACCCGCCCACCTAACTTTCTGCCGCCCCCTGCTACGCTTTCCTTCCCTCGGAATCCAGTTTGTTACCCTCAGCGACCATCGGTTATCCTCTCTTCGCACTACATGTCCCGCCCATGCCAATTTCTTCTTAATTTCCACTAGAATGCCGGTAACTAGTGGTAGTAATAATAGTAACAGCGCGTGTCGGAAATAATCGATGCCGCTTAAAAAATCGTATCAATGTAATTTGCTGTTATAGTGATTAATGACCGACTGATGTGAGGTAAGTGATGACGAGGTAATAAAATCATTGTAATTAATTGATGAATTAAATAAATGAAAAATGGCAAAATTGGAAAAATGCGTTAAAGGTGTCGAACGGCTCAGAATGGAAAGTTCAATGTTTGCTGATGCTAGGTATCGGGGTATAAAAAATTATAGGGATAAAGATGAAAATTAGAATATCAAAAAGGTGAAAAATTATCGTCCGGTGTGTGAAAGGAACATCAGTGGAATACTGTTTTTGTTTCTCACAATTCTACTCAGATACGTTTGGAACTTGGGTATTTAATAATCTGCTGAGTAAATTCTTGTCTGATTTTACACAAATTATATTAAATACTTTTTGTTTGCAGTACCTTGTACATGACAGGGTTATATAGGCAATCAGTATGTGCTTCTGCTAATTGTAATTTGTTTGAGCCTAAACAAGGAGGGAAATTTTAGGTTTATTACAACGATCCTAAGCATTGCCTGATACTGTAAAAAGCAGAGACGTGGTTGGGCAAAAATGTGCTCGAAAAAAAACAAAAAGACTGTTTTGTTCAAAAGAGGAAACAGTTCAACACTTTTATTTGCTTACTTTGCGCGCTACCCACGCATACAAACAGTAGGAATGCGGCGACACATGTGTGCAGTGTAGACGTATGTACAAAAGATGTGCCCTCGATGATCGTTGTGTGCAGATAACGATCGGCTCAGCAACGTTGAGGGTTGGAGTGCTGTCCGCAGGAGATACTCAGTTTTGTGGACGGACAGAAAAGCGTAAAAATAGAAGGAAACAAGGACAGCAGCAATAGAAAAAGCGCCAGAAAAATTTAACTATACATCCATATTACTTCCTGACGAAAGCTTCTTGATACTTCTATTAACGCTTGCTATATTCTCGCACTTGTTGCTCACCGAAGCACAGAGAAATCACCGGTTTACAGAATCCTGAAACAAAGAAAACATAATAATATATATGGATGCAATGGCTACCTCTTTGGTTTCTCCCAAAGTCGTTCTAAATGCTTAGACCACACCATCCTGGTTGAATTCACGATGCCTTGACACGAGCGAAAGGCTGGAAATATTCCTCACAACAAAGTGCAGAGTCCTAATACATGCTCGACCACTTCAGAGTAGATAGCTTTCTCTACAGTAGCGACGCTTAGTGTGTTCGTATAGACATAAGTGGTGCAAAGTCTCCGAAGCACCACACTCTGGCAGGAAAAAAGGCGCAGACTCTCCTTGTATAGCGCTTGTGTGGGACATTCGCGGCACTCCTGTCTCCAGAGTTTCTTGTCGCGGCGATGTGTGGGTGACAGAAGGCTTCTTAATTTACTGCGACGAGGAAGGTTGCTTGTAGCTAGATTTCTTGTGGCCCTTAAGAGCAGCAGTGCGAAACAGCTTGTCGGACAGCATCTGACTGCTTATGAAGACAGCCGGCGCCGTGCAAAGACAGATATCCTTGCCTGCGCCGCAGAGCCGCCGCGTGTAACTGCGACTCCGCAGCGGGAAGGAGGTCCGAGTTTTGCCGACCGACGCCAGATTGTGTACTGACAATATAGCACACCATAGTTTCTAAAGAACGAGGAAAAAGGGAACTGTAGAAGTGTGACCGCGTCTAATGTAGGATTTCGTCAGTTCGTTTCACTAGGTGCGCTCAGATGATGCACACATTCACGCGAACGGTGGCATGTACCAAGCGGCAGTACAACAAGATTTACAGCATGGTGGCTCTCGTGCCTGAAGACGACAGTGTCCATTCTAAGCGTCCGTTGCGACGTTGAAACCGTGTAGGAGGCTATTTCAAACAAGGTAGTAGGTAGCTGCATGACTGCACAGTCTGCACGTAGGCCACGGGGAAGCTGCCCGACACACAGCTCGTTTGTCCCGTTGAGCGCTCCGTTGAGAGCCACCTGATGACGTAAGAGGCCTCGAGACTGCGCTTGCTTCGGCGGGAGCCCAGTGAAGCAGGGCACAACTGCGATGACAGGCCTAGCAGCGATGTGGCTCGTCGCTTTACCACTGCAGCGTTTTGTCCCGCACGTCTCTCCAGGAGGGGCTGTTGGCGCTATAAAACTGGGCGAACCACTTGCGGAAGGCCATGATTGTCCTGTCCTCCTTGACCAACGCTGGATTCTTCATGTACGTCTTATGGTTCCACACAAAGATGTCCCTCTCAAACTGGAAGATAAACGAGAAAAGCATGCATCACATTACTAGATTTACAATTTAGGCCAGAGATGCATTTTTAACGACACTGTGCTTTAACAACAAGAATAAGAAAATACCAAGCGTGGTGCGCAGGCCTGACGGTAAGCATCATTTGGGGAAGGATGAGAACTGGATGCTCTTAACTTTCCTGGTAAGCTGATGTGAATGTGGGCTGGGGACAGGGAAGACACGGTGCGGTACATGAAAATTCGCTAGGACGAAAGCGAAACTCTGGAGACAGCACTATAGCCATGCACCAGCGTGTGTCTTAATGTGCAGCGGCGCGTATCTATCACGTGGTCTCTCTTAGCAGTACCTATCCACTGTTTGCTTGAAGTAAGTATTGTAGGCTGCTATATGAAGCGCAACAAAGATGGCACGCAGGAAGAGGGACGGGACACTCGACGGACATGCTCGTCCCCGTGCCCGTAAGAATCTGTTGCCTTTCGATTGAACGCACTCAATAGCGGTCAAACGTGCAGTTGCCACTATGTGCCTAGAATTCACCCTAAAAAGCCTTGCAGTTATTTTTTTTTTATTTATCACATACTGCGGACCAAACATGGTCCAAGCAGGATAGCTTTGACGGCCAAATTCGTAAGCTAAAGCAGGCTTTCCTCCTTTAGTATTCACCTCTGTCACTTCAGCGTTGCTAAAAAAGGTGAAGAACAAAGTAGAAACAGAGATGAAGGTGAAGCTTCAGAAAAGAAATTGAGACCAGTGGTGATTGAGGAGTCTCATAACGTTGCTCCTAATCTGAACCATGCTCCCCCCCCCCCCCCCCCCCCCCCCCCCCTTAAATTTGTATTATTGTACCGAATGATTAATTCTGAGAACGTTAAGAAAAAAGAGCGTTCGCTGATGACATTGGTCTGCTAAGAAACTCGGGGGACGAATTCTAAATCACGACAGCATAGCGTATGTATGTCGCAAAAAAATCTTGGTCCTTCTCCTTTCTATCTTCGGTATACTCCTGTATGCTATACGCTGTTCTTTATGTCCATTTTGGCCGTAGTTTCCCTATTCCTGATCAAGCGGTTCAATCTGCACGGCCCAGCTGGTAATGATACTGTACAAAAATTATTTCTTCCCAATTTCAGGCTGCCACGCACTGAGAAAAGTGGGTTGCAAGTCGCGAAACTTGTGGTGATTTGGGAGCAAAACATACTGCAACATTTTAGTGACCATCATTTCCCACCGCCTCTCCTCTCTCAAGCTTGCTGTTTTCTCAGTGCATTCGGCTTGAGTTAGTGTGCGAACGCCAACGTCTTTTTCATCTTTGCGTTGCTATAGTGCCGGTTTTTATGCGACACCCCCAAACTCGTTAGCAGCACTGCTACTAGTGCTATATTCGTCTTAGTTAATTTTACTGCCAGGTTGGAGGAGTTTTTTATTTGCAGGCCTATTCACCTAAATGGGACTTTGTTGCCAGTGCTTTTCGCCGAAGCTGCTGTTTATAATGCTCACCGACCATGCCACGCAGCAGCACAAACGAAAAAAAAAAAATCCCATATACTACTCTCCTATGCATCTTTGTGTGTGGAAACGATTTTTTTTTTATACTTGATTCAAACCGCTGCCTGTCTTTGTGTTCACGTGTACTTTTTCGTGCACATTGTAGAGTAATTCAGTATTGTCGCAGGAAATCGGGATACTCGAGAAAAACACGGAACAACAGCAGATGCTCAGCAAGAGCGAGGCGGAACGGTCACGACAGAGTTCACGAGCGATCAATCGGGCCGTCTTCCTCTTGGTTGCCGACTCGCGTCGAGGAAGCAGCAGACAGCCCAGTTATCGCACATGATGCAGTGTTAGGAACTGCTTGAATGGAGCCCACTAGATACATTCTCATAGGTAGGGACCTTGGTGGAAAGTAAGTCACCAGCCTTCTATGCATAGCACAAGCATAACCAAAATCATATCGCATCTCTCGACAACCGTCGTTCATCCGCTCTGTCGATTTTTTTTTCGTGGGTATATGTATTACGCTCCCCCCACCCCTCCCCCACTCTTCCGTGCTTCAGGACAAACTGGATCCCCTATTCCCATTGTCCAGAAGGTAAACGAAGAGAGTTTTCAGCTACTACATACTTGGCCAACGTCGAATATCAGTGGACAATGAGAAAGGCCGATGGTAGACGCATTCATAACTTCCTCTTAGAGTTACCACTGCGTAAGAACGTTTACCCCAAGCGGGAAGGCAATCATTGCACAGCCGCTCACGTACCATGCCTCTGGCGGCCCACATGAAGACCCAGAAGACGAGGCGCGGCACCCCGCTTTCCGGAAAGTAGCGGTGCACGGCGCGCACGTGGAACGGCTTGATGGGCGTCAGCGAGAGCACGTAGGTGACGTTGCCGTAGGCGGTGCGCATGGTGGATACCACCAACGCTGGCCCGACCTGGGTGACGGTGAAGGAGTACTCGTTGACGCGCGACAGCCAGCGCAGCGGCGACGACGTCTGACACACCACTTGAACTTGCGCAGTGTGGTCCCGAGGCGCCCAGTTGGTAGTCCAGAAGTGGCGCAGTATACCGCCGCGCAACACCGACTCGGCCTTCTCGAAGAAGCACTCGCCCGTGGCCAGAAACGAGGGTCCGTGCAGGAAGTCGAAGTGCGCTACGTCGGCCGCGTTCTCGGCCAGCTCCTGGATATGGCACGAAATGTGGTTCTCGACGCGACAACCTGGCTTGCTGCTGATTTCAGTACTGGCGACCTCTGGCACTTCGCCAATACGCCAAGAAGGTGGTTCAGTTTCGGCGTGATACCAGACGAACACTAGGCCTAGGATCTCGTCCGTATCCCACGTCTTGATTTTGACGAATTCAGGCACTGCATTAAAGAAAAAGAAAGGTGAGCACCGGTTTCACAGTGCGAGATACTCGGGCGATGCAGTTTATGTGTCGTCTTTCGTCAGGCTGTGGCTTGTCCAAGCTCACCACGATTGTCTTGATGTAATACCTTTGCCAAAAGTGACCGGAGGAGCTCGTTTCTTAGCTGTGCAACCGAATCACCTATAGTACCCCTTAGTTTATAAATGTGCGCTAAACGAGGGCACCTTTGTCCTCACCTTTAGAGAACTTTGTATTTTAAGGAAGCTGTAAGGGCCCTACAGTACGGCTAAGAAGGAAACGTCGTTGCCTGGTCAGTTTTGACAGGCAGTGCGAGCTTCTGTTTTGATAAAGTAACTATCTTGATGTAAAAGATGGTGAATTTTGAATAAGCTCCGTCTACAAAACGATTGTTTCTAGAAATAGCTCACCTTTTGTGGCGTAAGGCACGTGCGCGCATGCCCCGGTGTCCGCCTGGAACCTCCATCCATGGAAAGGGCACTCTATGCAGTCGTCCACCACGCGGCCCATGACGCCCAGGTGGGCCCCCAGGTGCGGGCAGTACGCGTCCATCACGTGCGCCACGCCGTCCTCGGTGCGGAAGATTACCAAGTCTTCGCCTGCGCACGGAAAAATGAAAAGCCATTAATTCATAGTCTTGGGGCTGACTTATCGATAACAGTTACTGTGTGACTTGAGTTTAACACGTCTGTCAAGCGCGCTACTTCTAATTGTGCTTGCGGGGACTGTCACTCGCCGTAAGGGCTTTCTTGCAAAGCTCAAGGCCGTAAGCGGAGTGTCCCTTCTATTAGAGTGCGTTCTCTGAGCACACTCTGCTGGCCAACTGTGCAGCCTCGCCAGCTGTGACCTAAAATGCACAAAATGCTTACGCATATTTATGGATAAGCATTTTGTGCATTTTAGGTGCATCTTAATATATTTGTTGCGAGGTTTTCTTTAAATATTTTTTTTTATACGAGCTAGCAAAACGCCACAAAATATAAACGAGATCGAGGCATCTGCTCAGCTCGTCGCCATCTTGTCAAAAGTCTGGATGGGGCGCAAGATCCCCTTTGCAGGTTTTTTTTTTTCACGTTAAAACTTTACTCAAAATTAATTAATTAAGATAATTTGAACTCAGGACGGAAAAGTTTGAAGAAAGTCAGCTTTATGGCCTTTATTTGAGCTACCGCGTCAATAAAATACTTTTCGGGAATTTTTACTTCCTCACTTGTTTCTCTTAAATTTCACTCGTTGTTCCTCCCCATTTTGATAGCTGCATGCGGATGAATATCATCTTCCGTTTTTAGCACCGCGTAGCCTACATGTCACTCGAGGTGTCGGAGCGCATTTCTCGTAAGAGCACTTGCGCGTGTAAGTCAAACTCAGGACAGTATAAATTCTGAAGAAAGTCAGCTTTACGACCTCGTCTCCATGGTAGTAGTCATTCTTCAAACTGCCTTGTAATTTTAATGTAGTAGCTTCAGCTTCCATAGACCTAAAAAAATAGTTCGAAACATAATTTGAGGTGGTGAGGTGTGGTGTCATCGCAACGCACGAACAAAAATTGCGGGGACACTTCGGCTCCGCCTCTAAGGGTATGTAAAATTTGTATATTAAGTTCAGCAAATTGTTTTGCGCTACCGTTTAAATATATGACGTAATAAACAATCAAATGCGCGACTACTTTTAGGCTTCTCACCGTAGCATGCGGAAAAATTTGGGGATGAACTCATTATTGGTGGCGTTTCAGATTTCAACTGCTTTCGGTCAATTCGTTCTGTGAGTTGTCATAAACGACTCCTGGCTGAGACTTTCTCTTCGTTGGCGTTGGTTTTCTTCCTAAGTGCAAGAGTTTACGCGTTGGAAATACATCGCCTTTACGGATGACGTCATCATCGGTGTCCCTACTCCTTAACGTGTGCTGCAGAGAAGCCTAATCAACGAAATAGTTTTGTTCAGCGATTACGCCATCAATTGAAATGCTAGCGCGAGACGACTTGGCATGATTTGCCATCAGACTCCACAGATTCCACTCCTTTAATTCGGTTGAATTCTAAAACCTCTTCGGCTGTCGTTTAATTTCATCAAACACGGCATGATCCTTTGTCGCCGATGGTTCTAGCCTTGATAAGAATATAAGACAGGCCCTTGAGGTACGGACACTGCATAAAGGAGGCCAGTATTTGAAGCTCAGAAGCGTTTGCTCAACCCAAACCAATGTTGTCCGTATACAAATAAAGGAAAATCAAGAAAAAAGACAATATATCTGGTTGCCAGGATAACCTATTCGCTATGCCTGCTTCGCATGACGTTGATTGCGGGGAGGGAAATAGTGCGATAGATTTACACGTGTCGCCGCAAACCCACTGACAGCTATTTCTTATCGCAAGCTCCGCATTTGTGAACTACAAAAAAAAAAAATATTGTCCTCTTTCCACAACTCGTTCACTAAAATAATTACGGGCAAGAAGTGAGGAAAAAGAAAGCACTTAAAAGGACATTGATTTGGTTGGTTTGTGGGGTTTAACGTCCCAAAGCGACTCAGGCTATGAGAGACGCGGTAGGGGAGGACTCCGGAAATCTCAACCTCCTGGGGTTCTTTAACGTGCACGGACATTGGAGAAATATGGGAGAGGCCTTCGCCCTGCAGTGGGTATAGTCAGGCTGATGATGATGACATCACACAGCACACGGGCGCCTTGCTTTTCGCCACTAGCGAAAAGCGGCCGCCGAGGCCGGGATTCGATCCCGCATCATTGGAAACAGTAGTCAAGCGCCGTAACCACTGCGCCACCCCGGCGGGGAGACATTGATTTGGGCTAGATGGTTCAAGATGTTTAAGACATGAAATTATAGCGCGAATAAAAACAGACACAGACAGAAGTGACACAGTACAAATGCTAACTTCATCTAACTTTATTTGCTGAGCAGCCAGCAAATATATAGCAATCAAGGCATGCGCAGAAACAGGGACAATGTAGTGTCAACCAAAACGTGCAAGATAATAAAGTTAGATGAAGTTAGCGCCTGTCTTGTGTCGTTTCTGTCAGTGTCTGTCTTTATTCGCGCTATAATTTGCTATCTTAAATAAAGATAGCATGCGCGTCCTGTGGCGTCATTAGTTCTTGTCCATCGCCTTATTTTTTTGAGCACTGCTTTTCCAGCATTAATCTGCCAATTCAGCCAGCTCAGCACTTTACTTTCTAATTTTTGCGATGACAGTAAGGCGTGTTCATTTCGGATGCCACGTAATAAAAATGGCATTGTTACACTATGCCACGGAATGAACGAGATCTTGTTGCGTTTACAAGAAGTCGGGATTTTTTTTTTTTTTCATGGCATCACATGCTTTCTCACCGAATGTGCGTGCACAGCAGGAATTTTCCGACACATACACTAAGGAGAATAACAACCCTCGTTATGTTTTTCGGAACCTACTCATTTAAGTCTTCGAACATTATTTTACACTGCTGACTACCGAAATGGCTATCCACTTCTCTGTACGTACTTACCATTCCCTGGCGCACAGACTTGCGCATGTTTTCAGGTTTACGGGTGGTGACCCTGCAGCACGTGCACTCTGTGTTCAGCCACGTGCCTGCAGGCTCTCACCTCTCGGCTACGTATATGTTAGAGAGCGTTTTGAAGCGTTTGGCGATGACGGCATGCCCCACCCAAGGAGGATATTCTCCTTGGCCCCACCCGATCAATACAAAGTGAGTACGAAGCAAGAGGTTCGTGACGTGCGCAGGGTATGATCACGTGACCAGCATTGTTATTACTCTTTACCAGGGGAGTAAAGCTGAACTGGAAAAGCGGTCCTCGCATGTATGTAGTACATCCTTCCGGCATGATTTTTAGCAGCGTGAGCGTCGACCAAACTGCTGGTCAGCGCCATATAACGGCGATAAAAGCGTGCAGCACTGTTGCCGATTATGTTGCTGCATGTTCGTTTCTTTATACCTTAACCGATTAATCAATTTATGTAATTGATTAATTGACTGATTGAGCAATTAACTAATTCATCTAAATGATAAAATTATCTCAAAATGTTTACGCAGACCAAGTCAAGTAGTGTTTAATTCGACCAATTAAATCAATAACTAATTAATTCAGTCAGTTGACTGATTAACAACTTTGGTAATTAGAAAAAGTCCATGAATTTAAGTAACGCACAATTCATCTAATTAACGAAATAGTTCAATTCATTAACCAATTGAATAGATCGGTGACTCAGTTATTCTACTGTTTCTATAACTGCTTAATCAACTGTTATATTAATCTCCCATGCAGTGGACTATGGACAATTCGTGTGGACACGCTATGATGACAGGTTCTGTCCACACGCTCTTGCGATGCCACTCATGAAACAAGAAATGTTTTCGCATAAATGTTTCATTCCTTCATTGTGTTTATGCCCTGTACTTGTAGGAACAATGAAGGAGTTAATTTTGGACTAAATAATGAAAGCCGCTGACACGAATAAAGATGGGCGAACTGAAACTGCAGCTACGCAACGGTGCATCCTGGCTATACACGCGCTGATGAACTGTCTTTCCAGGAACCAGTCCGTTGGTCGAGGAATGCTTTACTTCCAAGCTCCAACTAAGAGTGTTTGCTTGAAGAACATTTCATGAGTGTGAACTAAGTGTGATCCGTAGGTCAGTATATTCTTGGTCTTTGTGTACTACGAACGTTATGCGCCGAGACTTGGATTGTGCGAGAGGACGGAAGAGTTGTCATGTTTTCGATGTGCTAAGCATTCATTGCACGAGATAAGGAGTAGATAGATAGCTCCAATAAAAGCTGTCATCATTTGCTGGTGAGAAGTCTCTCGTTCTGTTCTCCACAAGAGGAGGAGGACGACATTTGGCTGACAATGCATGTGTCCTGTAAAGCAGCACGTTTTCCGGGTACTATGTGCCAGTCGATGTAGCGTGCATGACAAAATAAGAATTTGACTCGCAAAGCGTTGTTGCCAAAGCAGGCGGAACATTTCCAGCTGCCGTTGGCTTGTGCTGAAAAGAGCAGAATGACCCTGGTGCTAAGGTTTCTATGGAAGTACTCAGCTTTCGGCAAGTACAGTGAGTGCACGGGGAAGGAAAGGGACCAGTTCGCACGTAAGTCGCCGGCAACCCTGCGTGCGTGCTTGGGGGTGGGAGGAAAGTCGCTCACCGAATACGTCAAGGCGCTTGACCTGTCCAACGGTGAGCTCCGATGACTCCATCACGGGGATCCAGCCGTTCGGAAAGACAGGGGGTGTCGGCTTCTGATAACGTCGCCTCCGGAGTCGTGCGTCAACTTCCTGTGAGTAACAGCGGGGTAGGAAGAGAGAGCTGCTTAGTTGGCTTCAAACTATGAAAACGAGTCGCGCGATTGGGGTTGAGACTGGGGCGCATTTAACGCTCTCCCAGTGCGCAAGCGTGCATTCTGATTTTCTGGAACTGGTATCACCCAGCGAGTTGTTTTCCAAAAATATATAAAGAAAGCCTACCAACCACTTTTCTTCGTGCCGACATATTAACGTATTAACGGTATATTAACGTACTATTGCAGGTAATGCAGCACCTTTATTACTCGGCGTTTGTCAACCCTCGTCAGCATAGATTTAGGAGGAGATTTTCATGACTAACGGGTAGTTGAACTACTCGTTCGACTAATTTTTAGACGTTTTCTAATTTTCAGAAAGTTTTCACTACATTTGAACACTGATTAAACTATTACCGCTTGGACTGCAAACTAACTTTCCAGGCACATGAAGGGAGTACAGTCGATCTCGAATACATCAAATCGAACTCTTCTTCAGGGGAACATTCGATATATCGAACTTGCACCGTGCCCCTGCAAGGTGCACTTCTAAAGTTTCCACACTGTCAGCTTTCGCGCACGGAGCCGCGACGGCTGCGCAGCCTTGGCCGCCCACTGGCAGCGTTAACACTGTAAAATCACTTGACCAAGTAAACACTCAGTGCAAAGGAAAGTGGCTTTCGGTTTGGCATGATTTTTTTTCAACCTGAAACTGCTACATGCGGGGAAGCCGGGATTTGGTGCACTAGTTTCATGCGGTGGAGTCAGCATTGCTGATCGAAGACTTTACGGCGGCTCTCGCGTGGCTTGCTTCGCTGTTGAAAGAGAAGAAATCAGCTGTACCTTATTTAAACTGAGTTATTATTGCGCTTATAGTGTACTGTTAACGGAATTAGACCTCTTATGATCAGCAGTGACATTTCCGCAAACGCCGTGTGCAACAGCTTTGATGGCGACCCTAATTACAAAGGCATGTGTGCTGCTACGCGGCGTAAGATGCTAGCCCTGACATCCCGATATGTTCCTATGAAAAACTGAGAGAGAGAGAGAGAGAGAGAGAGAGAGAGAGAGAGAGAGAGAGAGAGAGAGAGAGAGAGAGAGAGAGAGAGAGAGAGAGAGAGAGAGAGAGAGAGAGAGAGAGAGAGAGCGCTTGCGCCTACGGAGCGGCACGTAGAGGTGCGCTTCTCTGTTAAATGTCTGGCGCGGAGTGAGGCACGATGCGGCGCGTGTAAACCTCGCGAAAAAATGGCCCTCGCGGCGAGCGGTGGGTTGCCAGTAAGGCAGCGGGACGCGTACGGCAGCAGGAAGCGCTCCACTCGCGTGGGTACGGCCTATTCACGCTTCTGAATCGAAGAAAAACTCATCAGTTGGCATGTTTCGTAGATAAAATTATTGATATATCGAACTATTCGCGATCCCTTCGAGTTCGAGATACCCGGGATTGAACGTATACTTGAGCAAGTTCGGTTTTTGTTACATCAGACCTCTCATAAGGGTCCATTATGAGCCTTTCCTTTTTCTTGATTTAATTAACACAGCATCTCAGAATGGAATAACTTCTTAAATGCAATTGTATGCCGATGATTGTGTTTATGTTCTGCGGTCACAAATGAAATAGGTGATGTCTATCGTATACAAGAGTGGTGTCGAGAAAATTCTTTGTTTTAGAACGATAGATCTATAGAACAGATACAACCCCCCCCCCAAAAAAAAAAAAAAAAAAAAAAAAACTGGCTCGTTCCGTCAAACTGACCCTAAAGCTCAGCTAAGGTCGAACTGGGATTTAGCCTGCCTAGTGGCGAATCTCGCTTAGTGTAGTGTGCTAGGTTGAACTGGTGCATGATCACATGAATAACTGACCGCATTACTAGTGGAGAGTCGTAATAATTGGCAGGTAATTGCTTCATTGTGATTAAAATTGAACTACTGCACATCAAGTCATATATCCTTTCACAGCTTATGTATGTACTGAACTGATTGCAGTTCTTAATTAATTACTAAGGATACTTAATTACTCAATTTGAAAATTGAACTTTACGTTATAATACCAAGTAATGTATTGTTGTATAGCTTATATTAAGTAAGACTGCACTGCACTAATTGAGGTTCTAATTAAGTGTTGTTATTTGATTAAAAGGTGAACTTTACTCTACATCGTCGTCATATATCGTTGAAAAGATTTCGACCAGTGGAATAAAAAACCAAAAGAGAAGCCACGCGAAACCACGCGAAACCACGCGAAACCACGCGAAACCAAGTAAATCTGAGCTACCGCTCGTCTAAATCGGTTCAACCATGGTTAAATCACTGCCAGTCTTTAAAGACCAAGAATTATGCTCACGTTAATTTTGCAGATAGGCTCAACAGATGCCAATAGATACGGGGGGGGTCAAAAGTTCCTAGACCGCAGGCTTTGCTTCTGGTCGGCATATTCTGACTCGCGTGATCCCATTAAAGCTGTAAATAATCTCAGAGGTTAGAATAATGCTACCTTCCACATGTATTTTTAGATTTGGGGCCGTCGTAGCTGCCTGACTATACTGCTCAGAAGCAGTCCCTGTGGCCTAGGAAATTTTACCCCCCCCCCCCCCCCCCCCCCCGTACGTCTTGGGTTATGAAATTATCAGAAATGAATCAATCTGCAAACTTCTCGGCGTTATGTTCACCGAAGGTGGAACGTAGGTTCCGCATATGCGCAGTATAGTTAGTAATGCGGGAAATCACACCTCTCTTTACAGCGGGATTTAAAGAATGTGCATGTGGAAGTAAAACAGGTTGCTCACTGGGCGTGTTCGCGGCCGACATTAGGTTGTACCTGCCTTGGGTGGGATCCGTTCAATCGCATGGACGCGGACGGTTGACACCATTGCACGCGAGAATTTGCAAGCTTTTAATGACTCCGGTGTGTTTATTTTTTCGATCTTCACCGGGAGAGGCCACATTGACGAAGTAAGTTGACTAAAAAGACATTGTTTGCGCAAGCCGAGACAACTCACGGTTCTCTGTTGCTGACATTTACGATCGTGTTTCCCTGGTGTCAAGATCTGAAGTGGCCCTACGGATCCGTGAAACGTCAAGTATAAAGCGCGCCTCAACCTTGCAAGCTCGCGAAAATAACCTGAATTCCAGGATGATATAGGCAAATACACACCTTGTGTGGATGGGTGGCGCATGGAAAATATTGATCTTGTTACATCAATCGAAGTTGTGTGGAAACGATAGGATTCATTGTATACTTTATCCCAAATGGAATTTATTTGAACCTCGTCTTTAACTTCTTGCGTTTAACCATAGAGGCGCGAACGTTCTGGCACGGAACTCTAACTCCTTTCGTGGAGCTGGCCTCACTCGCGAAATCTGAAGTGCAATGAGCAGAAACATTTATCAGCAAATGGTTATGAAATCATGGTTCCATAGAGATATGCAAAAATCTAGGCTTTGGATATGAGTTCAAACAGAACGGCGACTCGAAGCGCTCTTCTATGCTTGTGAGAAGTTTGTAGAGTAAGAATAGAGTTGACCTTACGAAGTGGAAACGCGAGTATGCTGAAATTGTTTGAAATAAATAAGTTTGCAAATACTCCGTGCGTCGTCTGGGGGACAGAATAGCGGGAAGAGCTGAGGAGCGAAAGAAAGCACTAAAACCCACAATACTCTCTCTCTCTCTCTCTCTCTCTCTCTATATATATATATATATATATATATATATATATATATATATATATATATATATATATATATTGTAAGGAGAGGTACAGAACCTCCACCAAATGTAAGGTGGGGTTTTTATTCCATTGTCACGATAGCGCCTCAAGGCCAGACGTACGCGCCATAGTTCGGTGCAAGCTGCGATTTCTATCCTAAACTACTAAGTTGCGAGTTGAATGATGCTAAGTTTCTCCGAGAATGGGAAAAAAACCTTGCATCGTCCTGTGTGCAGCACGCATTTTCGGTAGCAAGATTTTGTTCGTGGAGCAGCAGCCGCGTTGTGGGAAAAGCTGGCTGAGACACACATCCACCGTTTAGGTATTTAAAAATTGCACTGCGCAGTCAAATACCGGGTATCGCCCTAACTGGTCACCTATTATAAAACAGTTACCGATAGCAACCGGAAGGCGCCGCACTCGCCGGAGAAAACGAAACCGACTAGCTGGAATTTGATCTGTAGTGCATCGATATGAATTGACGTCATGGAGGAAGGAAAGCTAATCTTTCCTTCCTCCACGATTGACGTTCTGCGCAGCTTCGCACCGGTCACGTAGAAATTGTCTTTTTTGCCTGGGTTTAGTGACCTTTTGACCGCTTACCTTTGACTATGGGCGCAGCAGCATTATTGTTGCCCATTACGGCTGTAACGCATGACGGCTGGTAAATGTTGGCCGCTGTAGCATTTCAGCGGCTGATAAAACTAACGATGTTGTTCTGCTACAGCTTGTTCAGGCGTTGAGGCACTTTGTTGCCGAAAAAGTCGATTTGACACGTAAAACAAACAACTAAAAGCCTTGAGAGGCATTACAAATCAGTATACTAATACAACACAATCTCCCGTACAGTCCGACTTGGGCGCAGCTGAGAAATGGCGCAACCAGTGCGCTTGTGGTGTCCCATTCTTGTCTGTGTCCGTTTCCGTGTGGCGCCGCCGTTCAATTCCATATCGAGAAATTTAGGATATTTTCTAGGGAAAAGTTTTTGAACATAATTTTTCTTTCGCTGATTAACGTCAAGTTAGCCATCAATATACGAGCACGCCTGCCTTGGCAGGCTCCTAGTTTTATGTTACTGATCAAACAAAACAAAGCGCCTTTCATTAGTTTTATATGGCAGTCTGAATTAGTTTTGTGAGCGCAGGACATACTTCAGAAGCAATAATTTCTTACAGATCGGGAGCTTAGAGAATGTCTATGAATATATTCTTAAAAGGTATCTTGCAATACTCCACAGATGCTCACAATTATTTTCAAAAAGGTAGGCCATTAGCTTTCATGACATTTTTGTCTACTCGCTTTTTGCCACACACCATTCCTAATCACACGAGAATAACGGTATCTTATAATAATCTATGTCCAACAGTTAGCTCATAAATTAAAATGTGTCCTATAATCCTGGAATTGAGCCCATCGGGTACGTCCACGATACCGCTAGCTTTAATTGTGGGACCCAATTTCGCCTGTGCTAGCACTTTGCTGTTTGGCTTCAGCATTCTTGCTCAAATATTCGCAGAAGTGAGGATATTATTTGTGCTATTCGTATTACATTCAGTTATTTTAATATTCGATTCTTGTTCAAGTAGGTTTTTAACTCCTGTACTGCATTTAATATCATAAAAGGACCGGGCGATGAAGCCATAAAACGCTTCCGTTAGGAGGTCCGTGGAACAGCCGAAAACCCGCCGTTGTTTAGAGCTTATGTCCGGGGCGCCTCGCGCTCCACATGTGGTTCTGCGAGGAGGAATCCGCCTGCACCACGGTGGCTTTTCTACAGAGGTAAGAAGCGGAGCTCCGCTCCTCCTCGTCTTTCTCTCAGTGTGGCATAAGGCGAAGAGTGACCTCGCCAGCTGTAACGTTACTGTGCCAGCCCGTGCATCATGTCATCTGTGAAGGGATGTGTTTGATGGGCTGACGACTTGGAAGGATGTGCCTTGTGTTTGATTTGATAGCTTCATCAGAGAGAGGCTGGACCTGAAGGGCTTTCAAGGATGACATTGAATGAACAAGGGCACCGTGGGTCCTGAGAAAATGATTTATCCCTACGATCGTTGTATTCGAATCTAAGCTTTTGACGATTTGCTCTTCAAATAGCTTTTCAGCTAGTAAATCAGTATTCGCAAAGGTGCCATTAAACCGGCTTGTTTTCGTTTTTCAAAATTCGAAGCTTCAGTCTCGAAGGATCAGCATGCCACTAAATGAAGGTCAGGTTCCAACTAGCCTGAGCGCCACGACAGCAATCACTTTCTTAGACACGCAAAAGCTCGTCACCATCCGCAGACGAGGGGTGCGCTGGAATGTTCAGAAGATTGAAAAGATCCAGAAGTTTCGGAGTTTGTAGCATATCCCAAAGACCACCAATAATGCTCCTTGCTGTCATCATGAGCTTAAAGCACTGAGAGACGCTATGATGAGTCAAATATTTTTGAAATGCCACAAATTTCAAGAAGCTTTTCGCTTCTTGTTTTGGATGCTGCTTAAAATAATCTTTTTTATTTTTCGGTGGAATGTCAGCGTGTGATGGTAGTAAATTGTATTTTCAAAAAAGAAAAAAGAAAAGAAAAGAAAGCGGGGTCTTAAGGACGGGTTTTTACATATCCAAGAGTCTAAGAAAGAGCTCTGTCCATTTGCTAAGTCTGGCCAGTCAGTCGTCGGGCAACCTGCAGAACGGCCTCCCAGGAGAAGGGCATTAGGTTTGATATAGTGGTACTGCCATCAGTTAAGGTGTTCACAAAGATATTGTTTGGGGTGGCCTTGGCCGTCCCAGATGTCGAGCAGATTAGAAAGGTCAAGGTAAAATGATAGCGATGAAGGAAGTAGGAAGTATAGTGCTGTGTGGATGTCAGGTATTTGGCCCGGTTCGGTCAGGCCTACATTGTAAAAGAGGGATTGACCCACCCCTTTGTGCAGTAGCGTGATTGGGGAGGGAGAAGAGAAGTGATGATATGGCGCCGAACTCGACCTGGGGATTCTGGGCCGTTCATTGGGTCAGAGTTGAAAAAAAAAAAAAAAACTACAGAACTGTGTAAAATACACGAAAAAATAACGCGTAATTTTGTCGTAACTTCAGACTTTTCTGTAGTGTAGTACTTTTTGGTAGTCCTGTAGTATTTTGTGTAGTGTTTTTGTGTAGTCTGTAGTATACTTCTCTGCGGTAACTACACAAAATTCAGATATTACAACCGAAATGTTTGCAGTCACAAAAGGCTTCCTGTCAAAAACCGTACAAACATTTTGTTACAGCAGGAAATTTTCTGGAGTTTCTTTCGACTGGGGATGGATTGAATTGCCATAAGCGGAACCTGAAGCCTGTAATGGTCATGTTGAGAAGGGCATTGTTACGGCGCACAATGCCGAAAGCTTTCTAGGGCGTCCAGGACGAGAACAGCGCGTTTGCCTGGTGTACGTTTCTTGGGTCCGTTGGGCTTGGTTGGAGCGGATGCCGGCTCAGATCGTGGCTAGTCATGGTGGTAGAGATGAGGTTGCCATTCGAGGTGTTGGCTGTGTAAACTGATAATGCTTGGCAAGAATTAGAGACTCCGGTGAGAAGGAGCTGCAAAGGAGTGCAGAATGCCCGAGATAGTTTTACCATTAACTTTCTGTCAGAGTTGAGAATAGTGAGGCCACAAGCTTGTGTTAGGGTCAACAACTTAAAACTTCGTACGCGTAGTCGAGGTTTGTGTCGATGTGCGGTCGATGATCGGCAGAGGTTTGAGAGTGAAGATGACTCAGCGGCGTGCGGAAACTGTCACCTGTTAACATTTAATGCTTACTTTGGTGGTTTCTATTTCTTCTAGGGCAATGACGTGAAGAGGGGAGGAGGGGTGGGAGGGATGTGCAATGTAGAAGTTTATATTGTTTGGGCGTTGCGTTATGTGTTAAAAGGCGCATGGTGGCTCGTCTTTGTATTCGGGGTCTAGCTCACGTTCCATATTATGAGGTTGAGTAAGCTATGGACCCTGGTGCGGGCGAGTGTTGGTCGTGCAGATGGATGGAGTGCATTGGTTGGTCAATGCGCTACTTGCAGGGAAAGGCGTGAGAGGTCACTCTTCAATTTAAATGTGGTCAGTGCCGATTTCGTGTTCTCTGACACGTCCATTCACCAGGATCTCTGGTGGTGTTTGATACCGTGGCCAATGATTAGAAAAGGATAAGGATGGTTGAAACAGAAAAATGGGAGTACTGACATCAATAACAGTGTCAAACGACCCGATGAAAGTTCGCACTGTGAGTAGTTGGAAGCGGGAATTAAGATAAGGGAATCCAGCTTCCAGATAAAGCAGTGCGCTTGAAACTGATTTCGGGCGACCAAGGCAGAGGCACAGAGTGCGCCTTTACGATTTGCATAAATTGGCATTGTTACTGCAGACATGGTGGTGTGTTTCATACAGACGAGCTATTCGGCGGTTACAACTGTAATCATGTGAGCGAGTTCAGTACGGGACTCTTGCGATTCGATTGCTTATAAGTTGGAGATGGAATAGCTGAGGGACTAGAGGGTCCCGTGAGGTTGGAGTTAAAAGGGGCCCGTTGAGCATCTAGGTAAGGTAAGCTTGAACGCGGATTCGAAGATGCTTAAAAAGAGCGGGGTCACGAAAAAAAAAATATAAATTGTGTGTTGGCCTCGAGCATGTTTCTCAAGATACTAAAGTTTTTGTTACTCTATTCATACCCCCTGTACGTTTCAGCCCCAAAAACAGCTTAAAATGTCTAAAAATAACGCTTTCAAATAGTTAGAAACCGACCTTATTTATCTTATTGTGCATCGTACCATAGTATTTTATCGAAGTATTTACGAAGTAGACAGGTTGCCTCAGCTATGACCCAGAAAACTAAAAATACCTAGTGGCAGCATAGTAATTCTTCGTTTTACCGTTGGTTTTCTTGCAGCCGCACAGGTTTTGAAGGCTATCTGAATGTTCTCGCCGCGTCTATTAGTGCTTTGCACGCGACTTGGAAAAGGGAAATTATGGTATGGAGACGCAGAGTTCTTAGGCTAAAGTGGTTTCACTGGCTACAGATGATGCACGTATGTACCACATTCAGAAAATTTTTAGTAAAGCGTTGGTCGATGCTGAGAAGTTGGTTTTAAATTCAACCCAGGCACCTCCGAAGCCCAGCGACATCTGCAGCTTCATGGCTCCTATCCCGATTAGCCACAGGCGCAAACAGTCTGTTAGTGCTTTGATTGACTGATTAAAAAAGAAAAAAAAAATTTGTTTGCAATCAGAAAAAGCCGACAAACGTTTGTGTAGAATGCGAGCTTCTCTGACATCTCTTCTTCTTCTTGGCCCTTTGAAACATGGCACATATCCGCATGGGTAGATCGATTGGCCAAGGTGCAGCGGAATATACATGAAAATTTGCATAGGCGATTATGACAAAAATCACAGCGCCAAGCGAAAATTTTGCAAAATGTATTGATTAAAAGAGATAGAAGAACGTTTTAAAATAACAAACATAATATTTGGCCCAAAAAGAACATCTCAAAGAAAAGCGATTCAACCTACCAGTTGAAATTATGTAATCATGAAGTATCCCCTATACTGAAACCAATGCGAATTCTTTGGCGCTCGCACCTAACGATAGTAACCCAAGGGGAGGCCTAACCTAGAGAGGGGGACTTCCAGGTAGAGCTTTCTCTCAAGTGCGAACTTCCTGCAGGAGAGGAGAAAATGTTCAATATATTCAACTTCCCCGCATGAGTCGCATAATTTGCCGGTGTCCACCCACATTTGTAAAGATATAAATTAGAACTTGGAATCCTGAACCGCAATAGCGTCATTGATACTTCAGCCTGTTTTTACATGAAATAGCGTTCCAGTTATATTTTTCCCCTTTCCCGACCCCATTTTGGGGTCCATGAATGAATTCCACTATTACCTGCGTGTCATCAACCCACTACAGGAACTGAGATGAATACCAATCGGGGTTAAAATGCTCTGCGTTAGCGTAACTTGTAGCGTTTCATACCGTGGCCAATGATTAAAAAAGATACTGAAGTAAAACTTGTTGCTGGGCTAGTTGGTTCATGATCGTACGGGGAAAGTAAGCGCAAAAAAAAACAAACACAAGACAGGAGACAGGACAACGCACTCTCTTGTGTTTTTCTTTTTTTTTTGCGCTTACTTTCCCCGTACGATTAAAAAAGAATAAGGATGGTTGAGGCACAAAACTGGGAGTACTGACACCAATGACAGCGTCAATGAAAGTTCACACCGCGAGTAGTTGGAAGCGGGAATTTAGATAAGGGAATCGGGCTTCCCGATAAAGCAGTGCGCTTTAAACTGATTTCGGGTGACTAAGGCAGAGGCACAGAGTGCGCCTTTCCGATAAGATTAGGGGCTGAATCTTGTAGTTAGCGCTAACAGAGAACAGCATGGAACCAAATTCAAGTATAGGTCTCACATAGTATCTCACACAAAGCTAGAGATACTATGTGAGATACTATGTGAGATACTACACAAAGCCTATAAATAGGTTTTGTGTAGTAATATTAACGTGTCGCGACGCATCCCAAACTTTCTATTGGCAATTTGTGTCAGCCTGCCTCCTTTAATAACATTGTTCTTTATATGAAGGCTCCAATGCAATGCTGTTTGATAAAGAACACGGAGATTTTAACCGATATCACCCGTAGAATCCGGTTGGAGCGATGGATGAGTGAAATGCTGAAAGGAGTGTGTAGTGGAAATATCAGCACGCCACCTTTGTTTACATTAAGAGATAAATTGATATCGTCCAGCCATACTCCAAGAGCATCCAAATATGCCTGCCGGATATGGTAAGGTTAATGAATATTCCTGGCACAGGCGAAAAAAGCCTAACCATCTGCATACACAAAAGTTGTTATATCAGAACGAATGGGAATGCCACTGACCAAAATACTGAAAAGCAGCGGTGAAAACACCGATCCTTGCGTCACGTACCCTCTAGACTGATAATATGCATTAAGACAGAGGGTTCTTGCGTGCAGTAAAAATATCTATCCTTCAGAAATTCACGCATAAATGCAGGATGGGGGATGTAGTTGAGGAAGCCTGTGAAGTAAGATAGTATGTTGTATGCTGTCATATGCCTTTGTGACATCAAGTGTGACCATTGCCCAATGCCGAAACTTCCCTTCTGCGTCGCGACAGATGAATTCTGCTCTCCAGGTGTACATGTGCGTTCTATATGGACCAACCGCGACGAACGTCAATCTGTGCTGAGCTGAGGCCGTTAATGCAATGAACATGTTTTGTGAGGCGACTATGCACTATTATTTCCTATGACTACCTCTGAATTTAAACGGCCAAATATTATCTAAGACGTAAGAGAGGCCCTATAAAGACACTACATAGAAGAAGTGATTTTTTTTTTTCCCTTGCGAGCTAGGACATGACCGCGTGCTCTCGCTGTAAACCACATTTTGCGACGGTGTTTGTTAAAGAAGAGGCGTGAAAATAGGCGTGAAGGATAGGAGAGCTCCCGGTGCTCGGTGGATGCGGAAATGCAACTTCGTGAATAAAAGAAAGGGGAGTTGGTGAACCAAGCAAGTACGCGCGCTGAATCGTTGTGCGTCAATTCGAGGCCCGTACTCCTTGTTTCGCTCTAGACTTGCGGTGCACGACAGCAGCTAACAACTTAGCTCGAATATTATGCGACACCGTCGGAAAAAGGAAGTGCGAACAACACAGCGCGAAAATTCAGGTGAACATTTCTTTTATACGCACAGTTCCGATCATAAGGGTAATGCGAAGTGTGTATTTTATAAATCAATGAATAGCTAGAAATGACACTTGAGGTACATGTTAAACGTCTTTTAGTACACTTGCCCACGGGCAAGCACAAAATCGTTAATATTACTGACCTTCTTGCCATTAATTATAATGTGCAATTGTGCTCGCCATCACAGAAAAGTTTTTGCCCTTGTGCAGCACTTTCAGCTCGGCATTGTTCTTCTCGTGCCTCTTGCTACACTGCCAGCAAAGAAGAGGAGACCTGGTGGCCACCCTTCTAAGTAAGAGTCGCAGTGAAACGAGTTCAGTGTGGAACAGGTCTCCCACACCAGCCGTGACATGACGCGCGTAAGTGAGGTGGTATTCTCGATTAATTTAATGTCACTCAGCATCACTTTGACTTATTCAAATAAATTTTATTACCAGACTATCTGGCCAGTACTCCAAACGTTCTCTCCGCCTAAAATCTGTAATGAAAGGTTTTGCGAAGGTTCAGTAGCCGTTATACTCCCAAAATTACAACGGCTTCTGGAGGAAGAAACTATAAAAAAAAAAAATTAATAAAGGTTTAAGAAATGTGCCAGGATGGAGACGACGATGTGCAATGTACTGTGCGAGAGAGTGTATCGCAGTCTGCACGTGGGGCGACCGCGGCTGCGACGTTACGTAGTTACTTCCTACGATGAATTTCTGGGTAGAAATCCGCTCCGACGTTTTCTTTTCGTCCAAGCTCGTCATACACGAGCCACAACGTTCTGGGTTGGGTTTGATCGTTTGAGGATACGTGTACTATGACATCACGATTTGGCGGGAAATTCAAGAGTGATGCACAACGTGGTTGAAAAGGTCATTGCTCGGCTATGGCGTCCGTACGAGCGCTTTCGTTCTGAAATAAAATTTTATTTGCAGATTGTGCAAAGTACGAAGCTAAATTAAGTCGCTTGCAACTGAATGAGTGCTGATGTTACATATCATCACGAACCTTTGAAATCTTTGTTTAGTTGTTTTCGACAGCCGCCGCAAGCGGCCTATCACTCGTGTGGTACATTCGATTATCAGTTCCGGACTGTCCGGGACTACTTGCCGACAGCTGTCCGGCGTTAGATTTTCCTCGGGTGCCCTAGAAGCCCCGCCCACCAGTAAAGCTCCTGGGCCGGCGGCCATTTTGAGTTAGACCCCTAGTGCATTCTGAGTATTTTTCGTGTTCCTGCGTACAATATCGTGCGCTAAGCACCGACACAATCTCTCTAAGCAGCTGTAAGACTTTCGATTCTTGCGTTTTCGCTTTTTTGTCTTGAATTTCACTACACACGGAAGAGTTCAGAGCCCCGAGCACGGATTGTTTTTTCGTGCTGCCCAGAAGTTCTTCGCCTCTTTCGGGATCTTTTCAGCGCGCAGTTTGTGAAAGCGTCGCAAGCGAACCCCTTTGTGCTTGAGCAGGTAACGCTTGTTGGAAATGTTTTTGCAAATGCCTTCGTCTGCTTTTGAGCACTGGGAGCTGGGCCCTTGTAAGAACTTCGTCAGCAGCGATGGCAAGAAAACCCTACCAAACGGAGGTAAGACGCTTTCCATTCAAGCATGCCACGCTCCGTTCGCAAAAAGCACCGATTGATTTGCGCCTTTGTTATCTATCTTTAGTATTACACGTACGCCAAAAGATAAACGTGCGCGCGGCGTCACTGCGGAAGAACTGGGTTGGGGTGACTGATTGCTGGCATCGTCTGCTAGGAGCGGCCAAGAGCAAACACTGGAGCATGGAGGAAGCGTTGGAGGGAGCTCGCAAGGTCATGTGACCACCACGCTGCTTTCTGTCAGAGCGGCAGCCGAGAGCTGTCAGCAAGTAGTCCGGGACTGGAAAGTCGAATGTACCCGGTGTGACTGTAGCGCACCGAACTATCTTGTGCTGTTTGCTAGTTCATGCTTGGTGCCCGAAACGCGGCTTCATCATTTCCTTTGTAGCGTGAGATGCACATGGATTAGTCTGGTATGACTGCAGGTAGGCACAACTGCTTCCGTATTATTCCGGACATTTCCAGTATCCCTTAGCTGGCTTATCTCGATGTTTCTGCGCCGACTTTAAATTGGGCATTGCCGAATGCAACAGGCCTTCTCTATTCAACGACCAGCTAGCACGAATGTTTTCGACACCACCGTGTGCTTAATTCTTTTGCGGGCTCAAGTCAGCCCAAAAAAGAGTTTCTTTCGGTGCAACACTAGCCTCTTCGTTTCTCGTCTACGGCATTGTCACTACCACGTGACAGTATGTGGACAGTTGCAGAAGGTAACTATTGCACGATATGGGGGGGGGGGGGCTATCACAGACCGCTAGACACCGTCAAGTCGCACCATTTTATTTCAATCTCATTAGTAATCATTTTAATAGGCTGGCAGACGCAAAAATCCTTTATTTCAAGTTCATTGGATATATGCATTATGCCAAAAAGCAGACCTTAATGATAGTGTCGTTTCGAAAATTTTTTCTTCGCAATTCGTTATAGCGGACGACTCGCTTTATGGGCAGTGTCCATATTAACAAGGCTGACTGTATACACATATGGCTTCAGTGAAGCGCTATGCTTCCTTTCTGGCGCTGTGAAAAGGCGCTGCAGGTAAGGTCGATGAAAAGCTAATATATATATATTAGCTATATTAGCTATATAGCTATATTATATTAGCTATATTAGCTATATATTAGCTATATATATATATATATATATATATATATATATATATATATATATATATATATATATATATATATATATTTTGTACACGTTTTGTTGGAAACATCAGACGCGGTTTACTAGAATGCTATATTTTCAATACTCGTTATTTCGAGCATGTAGTCGCGCCTGGTTAATATTAGATGCTCGAATATCGACAATTCGCATTATGGACAATGTTTTCGGGGACCAAACTTTTGCGATGCATCTCCACGTCGTTAATATGTAAACTCACTGTCTCTACAATGAGCCAGTGGTAATATGCACAGAACTCATTGAGACCCGTGTATTTTAGTCGAGTTAATATGGATGCCTCACTTTTTTTTTCTGTATTTTGAGTGCAGGACACTACAAGAGTGCCATTAAATATTGCAAATTACTTAGCGATGAATATATATTTTTTTTCTCGTTTCATGCTTTACAGCGCGAATTTCTCCAATCAATGCAGCTGAACATTTTTCGTATTACCCGAATAACCGAACAAAGCTATAGCTATAGCTGCAGCTGCAGCTTGTAACACATTTTAGGCCGGTTGAGCTCTGCTATATATCAGCGGTTTCAATGATGTGAAAATTTGTAGTAAAAGTTATTATTTATGCATGAGGCGCCCCGCCGCTGTGGTGCAGGGGTTAGGCAGCGGCGGCCGCTTTTAGATGGAGGCGAAAAGGAAGGCGCCCGTGTGCTGTGCGATGTCAGTGCACGTTAAAGAACCCCAGGTGGTCGAAATTTCCGGAGCCCTCTATTACGACGTCTGTCATAGCCTGAGTCGCTTTGGGACGTTAAACTCAATAAGCCAAACCAAACGCCTGGTAAACTTCATTCGTACCGGTACGTATCGCTGGACGCCGCGGAGCGCTGTGCGTGACGTCATCAATTAGCTACGCACCTCACTGCACATGCGCGGTGCTCTTCAGCTGCCGCGCCGCAGCGGGGGATATAAGTCGGGAGCAGCCGCTCAAGCGCTCGCTACGCTCGCCTACAAGCCGAATCTACTCATCCTGCCGACATCGCTCGCCGTGAAGAAGCAGTACGTAGGCAAAATAAAGCTGAGGGAGCTAAACGAGCGATGTAAACTTCCGAAGAGCGAGAAGAGCGACTTGCAATGCAATGACGCAAGGTGGCGGAGAAAATGATGCCACAAGAACAACAACAGAGGAACTATTCGATTACATCAACGACTACTACTGCTTTTGATTTTGTACATCCTGGCTTAGCTGAGTTAAGCCATTGCCATTTTTTTTTCCCTAAAGATTTCACCCCCGAGAAGCCGATCATCAGGGGCAGGTCACAGCTTGTACCTATCAGAAAATCGGTGGATGCCAGGCGGCACTGGGAGTCGAACCTCGCACCTCCTGCTTACGAGGCGGGCGCTCGAGTTCCACCGCTTTTCACTTCGTTGATCTTTTTTAGAGTACAGCTCTTATGCGCCCGTTCAGCGGCTGAGCCGTGTCGCCGTCGGCGCCGGTATAACCGAGCGAAAGAGAGTCACGAGCCAAGTAGGATTTCTCGGAAGAAGGGACACGAGCCAAGTAGGATTTCTCGGAAGAAGGGACACGAGCCAAGTAGGATTTCTCGGAAGAAGAGAAAGAAGAGTCACGACCGAGCGGCGCAGAGCTCTTGGCTCTTCTTTCTCTTTTTCCGAGAAATCCTACTTGGCTCGTGAGAAAAATAGTGCTTTGTAACTGCGCATACATATACATGCAAGTATCTCTCAAATTTGTTTTCTGACCGTGTTGAACCCAAACTGTCAGCAATTATTAAAATAGGCATTATGAGTTCGAAGAGTGCTTTCTTCCGCATAGCATTATCGGCGGTGTAGTGCATCAGAATACAGTTAAGGAGCGCTAACACTGAATAGTTAGCTTGTTCACTATTAGGTACCTTTTTTAATGGGTTGCTTGTGGCCTACCAAAGTAACATTCATACCAGGTTTTAGAATTCCGGAAGTGCCATTATCGTCCCCGCTGTTGCGAAAAGAATGTTGGGGCAACTGCTGCCGGCTGAAACCTAATCACGCGGAAAGAAACAGTGCTAACCAGGCCCACGAGCAAGCACCATATACGTATGCAGTGGCGCGTGTGTTACGTGCTCCTTTCGCAGCGCCCGATTTGAAGCTGTCAGAGGGTATAGAGCACGTAACAGGCGCCTCAATGTATGATGTATGGCCACGTGGCTTCCGTTTCACCTGGCAGCATCTCCAAAATTCCTTGCGCAGCAGCGTTGATGATAATGACACTTTTGAAATAAACTCCCCAATAAATAAGAAGCTAAACAGGAAGAGTAAAAAGTTGACTATTGCGCATTTTTCAGCCACCTGCTAGTATTTAGCGCGTCTTAGCTGTATTCTGAAGCACTGCATTGCTGACAATACTGCACTAAATAAAGCAGCGTTCTAACTTAAAAAGCCTATTTTTGTAAATTCTTGACTGTCTTAAGTGAAACAACCTTTATAATTAAACGCACTGCCTCGTATCGCCCCATGCTACAGCGGGTGCATGTAGCAGGGAGGAGCTCCGCACTCCCTGCATGCATGGATAATAATGGAGCATGGAGCTAAATAACAAAACTTTCTGCTTTTACTGGTTTGAATAGTGCTGGAAATGGTATACTGCACGACAGGCTCCTGAGCGCAATCGCAACGCTTTTTCCGCCCGCGTTGCAATCCTCAGCGCGCCGCCGGCCGTTATGGAGGCCTCTGCATCCGAAATGCATGCCCGGGATCGTGACGCCTCTAGGGGACGCGCTCAAAATTCTCCGCCACCATGTGCGGATGTCTCCGTGTCCGAAACCTTCGAGCGATGAGGCTTACTGCATGGATGATCACGAAGAAAGTGCCGCAACAAAATCAGTTTGTGCATGTAGTGCCGGGTGCATTAGAGTAGCTTTGCGGAGCGACCGGCATTTGCATTAGGATCATATTCGCTGCAACCAGCAGCAGAAAAGAATTCGCAGCGCTTGATAGAGGCCATCAGGTGGCGCGAGGTCAGATAAAAGAGGTGTCACAGCCTCTAACTAAAAAAAAAAAAGTCATAGGACGTCAATGACTATCTCGTCAAGGAGATATTGGATAATTTCGAGCTTTTTTGAGTCCATGGTCAAAAGTCTGCGGTCCACATGGTTTGCCTTTGCTCCGTGTAGGAGGAAAGCATTTAGAGCACCCACCACAAGACCTTGAAAGGCGAGGACGAGGTTTCTCCTCGTATTGCAGCGACTTAGAGTGTCGATGGTGACATAAGCATTCCAAGACGGAGCTGGAAAGCAAGCCGCATTGAATGCACCCTTTTGACCAAGGCTGTGCATGGGATTTTTCGCAGAAAGCAAACAAGGGATGTGTCTGTGCGGAATATTATACGGCGAATTTTAAATGACGATTCTGAGGGCTTTCTGAATCAGCATGATGCTAAGGGAGTTCAATAACCGTACCGCTGAAATCCTGTCAGAACTCGGGTTTTGAATCTTAATCTTCGTCGAAACAGCTCTTTGTTTCCTCGGAGCAAAAAACTTGTTTCGAATCATCGATTAGATTTCACCATTAGTAGTAACGCTGAAGTATAGGTGAGGAATAACGCTTAGCAGCGTTACTTCATTCGTGCGGTTACGTCATTTCAAGGACATAAGCGCAGGAATCCTGGCTTCACCTTTGCTCAGTGCTCCCTGACTGACATAAACCTGTTCAACCTGCGACATGTGAGTGCACTGACCAAATAACCTTTATTAAACTTGGTTACAATGGGCGAAAGCACCCATCGCGGTGGCTCAGTGGTTAAAACGCGTGGCTACTGAAGCCGAGCACCGAGTTCGAGCACGACGAGTTTGAATCAGCTTTATTTCTTTGTGTGAAAACACTACACGCAGAGTAGCTAAATCATCATAAAAACGACGAAGTACTAGTTTGACCTTGCTATGGCTTGAATGTCATCTTATCCCTATTCAGAGGCTTAAGGAGAAGAGGACAAGGTGAGGCCTCGTGAAAAAAGTATCCTCAAGGAGAAGAAGACAAGGCGGAATCTCGTGAAAGTGTTCCTGTACACATTCAGAGGCTTAAGAAGAAGGCGACGAGGTGCGGCCTCGCGAAAGAACTCCTTTCTTTCATTGCTCCCCTCACATTTGAGGCTCATACATATAGTGTGGGTACCAGGACACAGCAATGTGACAGCCAATGAGATTGCAGACAGACTAGCCAAAGATTCTCTGAACGGCCCTGTATTGCCCATCCTCCCGGCAACAGCGTACATAACAGCAGCACGATTTCGGCGGCGTGCCTTATTAAGCACGCAGTCTGGATCTATTTTATCCTCGGATGACTACCTGCACCTCAAGTATTCCTGGAATAGGAAATCATGTCAATCAAGGCAGACTGAGGTCTCTCTAACAAGGCTACGCTGTCGTATTCCGCCCCTAAATTTCTATATGCACAGGTCTGGTTTGGCGCTTTCTCCTGTTTGCGCATTCTGCGGGGAACCGGAAACAATAGACCATTTCTTGATATTTTGCCGCCGTTTTACCATGATGAGAAAGCGGTACTTAGAGAAGCCGTTACAACAGCTGGGTCTTAATTTGAGCAGCCGAATTTTATTATCGTTCGGTGCCACCATGCTTGGGTACAGCCACAGGTATGTTTTCAACGCCATTCAAAACTTCTTAATAGAAACAAAACGTCTACCTGGCTAATATGCTTTGAAGTTTTAATCTGTACATATAAATCTCACTATTCTCTTACTGCGTGCGTTAGTATTTACTCTTATATATTTTGGTTTATAATATTTACACTTCCTTTTCTATTCCCTAGCATTTATTATTTTTTTTTTCTCCGATGTAGTTATACATCTCAAAATCTAATATCTCTGCACCCCAATTTTTGGCCGATCCCCCTGTGTGGGTATGTGCCATCACATTAGAGGAGAACAACAACAACAACAATTCACCCACACCGGCGAAGTCGAGGGTTGCATCCCGAAGAAAAGAGCTTCCGTCCTAAAATGGTTAGGTTTGACACGAATTCCCTTCATAATATCGCATGATGGTAACAACGCCCGATAAACTCAGCGCATTAGCTTTTCAAAGCGGCGTGCGATCATGCATGGTCAGCTTGCACACGCAATGAGCCGTTCAGATTCGCCGTACACTGTGAAAAGCACTCGCTTCTCGCCAAGCGGGATGGTGCGACGTGCTTACATAGTTTTCACTCGCACAGCTCCTTGTCGAGTAAAAGTATGCGGCGCGCTTACCCTCGCGTCGTTTTTGCGACGAAGCGCACTTATATGGAGTCACTGGATTCTAAACACCAAGGGCTTCTGGCGCTACTGGCGGTCGCCATCCTGCAAATTCAGCATGCGCATTCTTGCATTTACGGATCAGTGTTTCCCCCCCCCCCCCCCCCCCCCCCCTCCTCATGAACGCTACAGGTAACGCGATCCTTCTTGTCGTCGCAGAAGTATCAACGAACTAGATTTATTATTATTGTTTTTTATTACGGTCGAACACGAGCGGCTGTCTGAGCTAACGACGCGTGTCGCTCAGCCAACGTGCCGGGATTTACATTAATATGCACGAACAGCAAGGCAGAACTAGTTGGAAAGATGCATGAGGTGCGAAAGGCTGGGCTTAAGGCAGAGAGGGCTATACTTCCGGTCTCCTCCCTATCCATGGCTGGCGTTTTGAGCACTCAGTGACTTGAGGGTGCGGGAGGTTACGACGAGCACGCAGCGAGAGAAGACGCGGATGACTTTCCCTTATCTTTAATTCTTATACGAAGAAAACAATGGAGCATGACTAAATGATGTAATAGTGTTGCATACAGCTTATTTAGCAGCACAAAAGCATAATCAGAATGAACTTCCTACTTGATTTGAAAGGGCCTTAAATGCGCCCATTGGACGCTCTTTACATAACTCAATCCGCCTTCACACGTAAAGATCGCACAGCTCACCCTCGTGGCCCATGAGGAAACGAGAATGCATTCAGTTGCGACAAAAGAGTAAATTAAATCATGTTTAGTAGCGATAGCTGTATGTGTCCGGGAATAGGGCCCTCAAAGTGCAGCAGCGGCAGTCTCTCGCGTCAACTCTCTCTCCGTTTTTGGCAGTGAGGCACAATAGTCCACGGTGACGCGCTCTGCTCTAGGATTTTGCAGTCAATCCAGCAGCGACTTCTCCTCGAGTCGTCTTTCAGCAGTACCCGGAGTGCGAATGGAGGCGTAAAGGGGAAGGGAAAAGAGGAAAATAAAAAAAAAAGGGGGGGGGGGGGGGGGGGGGGGGGGGGGCGGCGTGGTTGCTTGTTTGTCTCCGTCAATACTAATCGTATCCTTTCAGTTGCTCGTAATACACGGATTTCGCCGCAGGTAAGATACAGAGACGGACGAGAAAAACAGGGGGTAAAAATAAAAGTAATGAGGAAAAAAAAAAACAGCAGTACCAGGCCAGCTATTCAGTATTTTTTGTTACTATTATTATTATTACTATTATTTATTTTATTGCAGCTACATCCTTCAACCTTGGCGCTGCGACGAGTTTTTCCCGTGCTCGTTTCCATTTTCCCACTCTGCGGCTACTTTGTAAGCAGCTCAGGTTTCTGGCTATCGGGGCTGTCGACCACCTTCGTATGCAGGCTCTGTTAGAAGCCACGCTTTAATCGAATAAGCAGGCGGGGAGGGGGTGAGGAGTGCACTGTTACCTTATGGTGAGAACGAGAGCGTGTTGTTTGTTTCCTAACGTTCGATAACCGTTGGCGCTTTAGCAGCGCGAAATAGCAACTGCCAAGGCCCAGCATCGGTGCGAATGGCACGTGCGTGTCGGACACCCGGGTCATGACACGAACATGCGTTAATTAACTTTTCTACATGCGTTAATTAACTTTTCTAGTTTTTATTTAAGGGAGCACATTGTACGTGCAGAATTGGAGCTCGTCCTACAAATAGTATTGTCGCGAGAAAAAGATTTTCTTCGAAGAAATTGCAGCGCGCTTTATAATGCCCTCAAATGTCACCCTGATAGGCAGTTTCACTCACTAGGAGAGCGCCTGTGACGTAGATCGCTCCACCCAGATATTTTGTCACTCTGTTTGCATCACCTGAGATGAGGGCCAGATGGGCGCTGTGCGGTTCGGTGTCGTTTCGACCGCGGCAGCGCTGATAGCCGCCGCGCCGGTACCCAATGCGCGCAGACATCGTGCCTGCACAAACCCGGCTTTAAAGCGTGCATTGGCCGAGCGATCTACGCTGGACGCGTCGCTGTGTTATTGGGTCAAACCGCCTATCAGGGTCACATTTGCAGGCCTAGCAACACCCACTGGAATTTTTTGTTTTAAGAAAATATTTTTTTTTTTCGCGGCCGAGGAGCTCCAATTCTGCAAATACAGAGTGACTCTTAAAATGGAAACTAAAACTTAAGTAACGTATTTATTTAATTGCGAACTAATTGAAGCCTCCCACCCGGTGTCCACCGTTGCCCCCAATAAAGCCCCATGGCTAAAATAATTCTATGGTCAGTTACCCTTTCGTTAAAAAGTTTGGGCCTTCTGAAATGAAACACTCGTTATATGTCCTCGACTGTAAGACCCACTTCTCTCCCTCATTTTCGCCTCTGTCCCTCTTAGACTCATCCTTAGTCGGAAATATGCATTCCTTTGGATTTGATTTTGAGCCCCGCAGTCTTTCTCGCTTTGCCCCGTGCATAGTGTTCGAAATCCCTCGACGGCTAGAAAATCTCTCTCTACTCTTCTCCCCGGGGCTTACAATTTCCAGGCGTTTATGGAGCTCTACTGCAGCGCTTAGAACCAGTGGCTGCATATTTTGGCAAAGGCTGTACAGATATTTTATTTTACCCGCGCAGTGCCAATCGAGGCGTCCCGTTGTGGGCGCCTTTTCTGCTTTCTCTATTTGATTGTTCACTATAGGCGTCCAGTTCATGGGCCACGGAAACGTAATCAAGGCGCAGCCGACTCGGAAGGCAAAGGTCACTCCGCGGCTTCACTCGCATGCCGGACTAGAGAAATGTTCTACATCCGTTGGCAGGCGCATTATTCTTCATAGCGGCCATCGCACTTAAATTTGAGCGTTTATAATTTACGCTCCGACTATGTGAAACACCTGGAAAAGAATTTACCGCAAGGACTGTTAAATGCTTACTTGCTTTTCCTTTCCTTTCCTTTTTTTTTTTTTTTTTTTTTTTTTTTTTTTTTAGCGGAAAGGACAACACAATCAACGACGTGTGAGAGCATTGTCTAAAGTTTAGTTTTCTCTTTCAAGTTTGACTCCGCTGATGGCGAGTTGCATACGAGTCGCTCGACTAGAACAATACGACAGTCATAAAAGTTTAGCAAGGCAAACTTTTGCGGTTGCACTTGCCGGTATTCTCTTCACAAAAAATAGACCTAAAGAAATAAAACTTTAAGCCTTCACTTTTCTCACAACAACAAAAATCACCGAAAGGTGTCTCAGGGTGAATGAATTGCCCCTCTATAAGCTTGATGCTAGACCTCTCTGCATCCCCACAAAATCAGAAACATTACTGTGGTGCGATGCCAAGCATTTTTTTTTTTTTTTGCACACGAATAGAAGATTCTAAACGTAGCAAAATGACTGCAGAAGGCATTGATTGTATTGAAATTGAATATTTCGAGATTATTCACTGATGGCCGGAAATGTTGCCTGCGACTTTCTGTGTCGAATCCCGTTTACTTTTTTTGTTTTCTGCTTCGATGTTGTGCATAAGTGCAGTTGAGCTTGCAAACATGCAATCAGGTAAACACGAAAAATAAACTATAAATATCGTTGTATATGAACAGACAAAGCGCGGACTCGCTCTGCGTTAAAAAATAAACAAACAAATGCAAATGCTGCCTGAAGCGCAGAGTGTAACCCCAGAAGAAAGTGCATTCGCACCATGACAAAAAAAAAAAAAAAAAAAAGGCCTCCACTATTTGCAGGCGAATACAGAATAAAGCAAGCTTCAGAAGGTATGCACACAACGTGAGTATACAGTAAGTCAGAGCCGCTCTCTCGAAAATGTCATTTGCACTAAAAAGCAATGCTTTGCGCAGTAAAATATACTACTGGTACCGAAATCGATAAAGACTAATGCGGCCGAGTTTTGGCTTGTTGGCAAACGCATGGAGAGCTCGGTGCGAACATACGCGTCACTTCTTACTACAATGTGGATACGAGTTTTCAGAGTAACCCAAATGTTGCCTGAAATATTCCAAAGGCGACGCTTTGGCCACTGTTTACCGGTTCACGGCAAGCTGCCAATCTATAGGCACGACCTAGGCTGCAAGAATAAAAGTTTGTAAAGTTCTTGGGAACTTTTGGGAAGATTTTAGTGGCTGGCAAAATTTTAATGTCGCTATTTTTATGTGAATGCTCCTTTCGGAGCACGTGATTAATGCGGAGCTATGCTCCTTTCGGAGCACGTGATTAATGCGGAGCTCTACCTCATGGAGTCAGCAAGTTAACGACTAGTATTGGCGTGAATAGCGCTCGGAACCAGGAGAGGCAGCGACGACCTCGGGTGCTCTCCGGCATGCCGAACTTAGCGAACTTAGGATCAACTGATTGATGTGCGCGAGACTAACACGAAGAGAGAGCATGGCGCAGGCATTTACGTTTCCCGCCGTCTCTTCGCATTCGTCTCGAGCGCTGCTTCAAACCGCTCGCGTACTGTGAGAACACCAACTGCACTGCCGGGTGTGCGTTGGTGGAGGATCATTCACCTCTTCGGCGCTGCGGGACGGCTTTCGGCAGAAGAGGAACACGGGTACGAGGACAGCCAGCAGCGCGCCGGCAAGTGCCAGGAGTTGGCCCTGCGGGCTTGCGGTCCAGATGTAGGGCCAGAAGGGTAGCGAGACGGGGACGTCCATGGCGTGTGGTTCGGCAGCCCGTTAGTTAGTTACACACACACTGGACACCGACGGATGCAGGCTGAGGAACGATGCGCCGACAGCGACGGCGTCGAATTGAACACTTCCTTCTCTCCTCCAGCGCAGTCTTTTTTATACGATCCAGCCCAACCCCACCCACCCGTGCCCTCCTGCTCCCGGGCGCATCGTCCCGCGTCTCAGTGCAGCGTCAGTGCAGCGTCAGTGCTTCTCTCCTTTTCCCTCTCCGGCGTCTCAGTATCGCGGGCATGCCAGCAGGCATAAACACGAATAGCGGCCGCGCCGGACAGATCGCGACCCCGGCGACTGCGCGATCAACGCGTCACGTACGCGAACGGGCCGAGAGTATTAATGCTAACCGTGGAGTTCACCCGCTGAGATAAGTATTTACGAGAATTGAGAGGACGGACTTATTAACGGCGTACAGCAAATCTATACTTCAGCACTGACAGTCGTTAAATCCTTCTGGCAGGTGGGATTAAAACGTGTTTATGCGTAGCGCGTTTGCGTGGTAATGCTCGACTGAAGGCCAGTTTTTCTCTACAGTCAATTTGATAATTTTCGTGTCCATAAGCGGTGTATGCTAACGCACCAGAGTTGCAAAAAAAAAAAAAAAAATCCTTCTTTCTTTTTAGAATAATAGTTGGGGCAGGGGGTGGGCGTGGGGTTGGGGGGGGGGGGGGGAGGGGGGCGAGTGTGTACACGGCCACAAAACTTTCTTCAACCAACTTTTATGCAAGCGTTCACGCGCGCGCAATGGCTGCGGTACTAAGTGTTTGCAGATGCGCACCTTATGAGGCCGGTTGCACATTACGAGAGTTCGCGTCACATTTTGTGGTGCGATGATATCAGTTCATATCTATCACCTTTCTTTTGCGGTTGTGGCTTCACTCTGACGGCCGATGAAAGAATAATCTCGAGTGCGCGAAAACTCTGCCGCTTCTGCTATCGAGATGCGGGCGTCTCATGCCGCATTCCATCCACTACGGAAATACTCCTTAGGGGCAAAGCTCGGACCTAGAGTTAGTTATAACTGGTCCTACAATCAACTTTACTAAGGGTTTTGTTCTTTTCTGCGCTGTGGTTGGGCGGCGTTCGATATCAGCAAGTGTATGTGACGAGCGCCTCATTTGGCCGAAAATAAAAGCGCGGAAGGACAGTGAGGTGGATGACTGGAGCGTAAGCACCTTGCTAAAGAAAAAGTAAAGTGAGCGATGGAGAACATAGATAATTGGCAGAGTTATTATTTCCAAGCTGAATTGTCCAACGGCTCTTCTGAGTTTAAGACGGTCAATATGCATTAATTCGACCTTTTGTTGAAGGGTTTGAGCGTCGTCTTTAAGGTCGATTGCATTGCTTCTTGTCCTAGAACAAATTGCTTCACAAGCATCGTATGATTTCACACACGGCCGAAGGCTTGTTAAGACCTTTTGTTGTTTGCGTGAGTCGTTATCTAGTTGCAAACAACAACGACAACAACGAACCTTCAAGATCGCATTTGATAGCGTTTGGCCCCGCTTGGTATCCTATTTATATGAAGGAAACAGAGTTGTCCGCAAAATTCATATTGCCTCTCGGCATCTTCCTTAGATGAGTTAAATGTATTCTTTCAGACTTCTTTCAGTATCCTTTCTGTCCCTTTTTTCCTCGGTAGTAAGTAACGTTCGCCTCTTTCACCATTACTTTGGGACATTGTTCTTTATGACCTGTTCAATATTCCCGCTCTTTCATAAATCCAAATTCATGTACAGGAAGATGGCACCATTATATCTTGTTCCTGACAAGACTAGTCGCGCATTATGACAAGGGGTTCCGTTGTCTTTACTTTCATCAAAAACTGGTTTACCACCTATCGTGTTCACTTAAACGCACAAGAAAGCTCTTATGAATTTCTTTTTCTTTTTTTCTGTTTTTACTAAAAGCTTGCCGTTGCATAAGTATATAAGCTAACAATGCGTAGAGGCACTTACAGCCTCAAGTGTGAACCGAATATGGAGTTATAAGGAGTTGTTCTTAATCCGCAGTGCACCCCCATCCTCCATATTATTTCACTTAGAAACTGAACTTCTTGCATCCATAACTAATCTCCTTAAACGAATATAATTACATTTTCGTGTTCCTGCTTCTCATCTGTGTCACATTAATCATCTGGTTATTCTCTCTCGATTACCCGTTCCACTCTAGCATAGTGCTTATCTGCCCTCTCTCCCGACTAAGAGATCGCTAATACCACTTTCCGCTCGCACTGGTGCCTACGCTATCATGCGTACTGCGGTTGTTTATGCTCTGGCAAACATTATTTCTTCCATTTCCAATTTATACAGACCACTTACGCGCCGAATTCAGGCTTTTCACACCACGGGAACCGACAGTACTCTGTAACACATCGCACAACCTTCTGAAATGCAGCCTTTGTTCAATCCTTGGACCGATCATTCCTCACAGAATTTTCAATCTCCTTTTGTTAAACTCACCTATAAAAAATACGCAAGTTGTTTTTGTCAGCGAGCACTGAATTTTCACCCCGACCTGTGTCGCATTTGTTGTTCTTAGCACAACAGAAAACTTTTTACGTGTCCATCGCCCTCAGTTATCCCCCCCCCCCCCCCCACGCACACACACACACTTTTTCCTTCGTGTGTGTGTGTGTATGGAGCTCAGCAGCTCAGGCAGGCATATAGTTTTCCAGTTTGCTGTTGTTTATGCTATTAAGAGCTTTCTCACTCCGTCCATTCATTTCTACCCCCGCCTCTCCTTTCTGATTACTTAGAAATTTTTCCTTGACCTGCGGAAAGTTTCTTCCTCGGCTCTGATGGCCCCAAGGATACGCTTGAAGTCCAGTCTTGCGTCTGTCTCGGCGGAAAAAAATGTCATCGTGTTTTTACGTCTTAATAGCGTAATGCGCACAGTCTATAGCCCTGGAGCAGTGTACTGCGGAACAAAGCGGAATATTAGCGCCGGTATAGGCACCCTGCTGACGCAACTCCGGCGTCAACGACAGTGCCTCTGCGGCGGCGCGAGCGTCCGTTGGGGTCGCCCGCTGGCAACTCCGCCTACCCGCTGCTCGGCCGGCGGCGGCTTTCAGCGTGTATCTCGATAGTTTTCTCGTGGGCTTCGATCGCTACGAATCCGCTTCAAGTGACGAAATCTGCTGTGTTGTGGTGTGCAATATTCCCTAGGCATTAAATCCCTGTTTTATTTAGTCCTTTATCACCACACAGGTATTTGCGTGTGAGTGCGGATAATACAGCGATATCCCTGCACCAGCACACATTGTTGGTATATTGTTCTCTCTTTCGTGATTACGATAAAGCGAATTTATGCGTAAAATCACTACCTATTAATTTGCCAGCTGAAGAAACTAAGGTACGCTGACAACTGGAGGGAAATTATAAATCATAGGAACCTCTCAGTAAAGTTGCATCATTCCGGTACCGTTTACCTAGAGACTGAGACTAAATATTTTTGCCTTTTTTCCCAATAAACACAACGTTGTTCTCAGGATGCCTCAGTCAGGATATTCGGACATCCTCAGGCAATTCTCCAATGATTCTAATGCAGTCCAAATGAGTTTCATTTGTCCGTCCGAAGCACTCACTCTGAATACCTTAAAAACAAGTTTCAGGATCTTTTCCGTATCATTCCAGCACTGCCTACCTCTGGCAGGTTTGCTTACATGCTAAGCTCGAAGTTCAAGCAGGGTTTAGAGCTGTGGGTGGCATGCTTAAGCACTGTACAGAAGGTGCTCGTTTAGCTGTCATTCTTTTTCTAGTCTTCTGCAAATGTGCCCACTTTTGCAGCACAACACAAATTGCGCTGCACAAGTGGTACACTAGCAAAAAACTTGAAACAAAGAAGGGCTGCAGAACAAGCATCTGTTATAACAGGGTTAATTTTGCCAATCAGCTAGCCTGAAGATATCAATCACTCTTAGCGAGAATGCCTTGATTTTGTCAGTGGTCCCACAAGCATTCCTTATTTGAATATGTGACAGGATATGCAAGGCTATGACAGTGTTTACGTGCATATAAAAGACTCAAATGTTGTTGAACACAAATTAAGTAGTATTTGTACATATGTACGCAGCACCACTCGTGGTTACAGACAATGAGCTAAATGTTCTATTAATAAACGGAAATTTGACTAGGTTTAATGAGTGCGCAAATACTTAGGCTGCCTGGAGTTTTCTCGGAGGTTTGGAAGTAGATGTATGTCACTTAGCTGGGTTGTTTATTAAGCCGCAGAGGGAATTGGAAATAATGAGCTAAAATATTTAAAGATTTCGCTGTCTGGAGCATTACAAGTCCTCTTTACTCTTTGCAGCACAGAATGAGATTGCTGAAGTTTATAACTGCGTGATAACTCGCAGGCTAGTACTTTTGCCAGAAATGGTTCTGGTCTTATAAAGGCCACCAGCATGACAGTAAATGTAACCCACTATCTAAGGCATGAACACTAGCATGTTTAGTTTTCTTACAGCAGTTCATGTTATCTGTGAAAATGAGGAACCGTAAGCTTAATGTAACCTATAGCGAAGCATAGACGTGTTATGCTCATCTTTATACATCCCTTGTAACAAATCTAGTTCACCGGTGCCCTGCTCCTGAAATCAACTAAAAAAGAAAATAAATCGAGAAACTTAGGAAGGCCTAAGAGTATGAATGCTGAAGCACGCTCGCACAGCGATGCCCGATTAGAAAACGCGTGCAGCGCTTCGCTACGTGCTCTAGTGAGGTGATTAGGGCATACAGTTGGAGGACACATAAGTCGGTTCGAATTGTTGTCGTTTAACTAGACTAGCAGATGCAAGGCATCTAAATGATAGGATGACACCAGCCCGAGACGGCGCACGAGAGCGGTTGCGCCACAATTGTGACACCAAAGAGGAAAGTCTGGCGTTCGTTACTGATGCATGCCTTAACAGTGAATGGCGCGCCAAAGTCAGTAAGGGGGAAGAGCCCTGGCACAGGAGCATCTGTTGTGCATGCCGTTGTCTCACTCACCACTTCGGTGGCTGGACGAAGGCTGGCGCCATAGTTGCTTTGACGCGATCGAGGGACTCGAACTCGGAAACTTCTCTGGGACTCGAACCCCCGACTTTTTACTCGAAACTTAGACTTACTCGGCGTTCAAACCCAGACCTTAATTTACAAGTAGAACGCTTGACCACACTTTGGGACTTGAACCATATACCTTCTCACTCTCTACAACCAATGACACTATTACCTCATACTTGACATCACACAACTTCCGGTACTATTTCATGCGGACAACTTGCCTGGCAGGCTCTGAGGGCAAACATTCGTCTCATAAACCGTGCCATACAAAATGATGTACGCAGGACAAGCGCGCACCGAGAACTGGGATTTATTCAAAATAGGTGTATGTTGACACAGCCTATGCGTATTATAAGGCTAATGTATTGAAGCAAACTCACTGCCACCGGCTGTGTCACGCCCGTTTACTATCTTTATCTTCACTTCATTATTAGTTTTACCTTCTCAACTGTTCGCGTGACAAATGGGTACTTGCTCATCTTTATCAGCCTTTGGCACCCCAAACGTTCTTTTATTTCGATTTCAACTTTGTCCCCAGCATGAGCTAAGATAGTGTGAATAAGCACAGTAACTCTGCCACACACCGCGCAGAAGGCGAAACTTTTAATGAAGTAAAGATAGCGCACGATTGTGGCACAGCTAGCGGTAATGAGTTGGTTTGAATACATTGGCTTGAGAAAGCACGTGGAATGCATTAATGAACGCTACTACTGTGTACCTCGTTATGTCTGGTTTATTTTCTTTGATAGTGCGTTAAGTACATCAAAATGTGCAGCTGACTAGTCTCTATTGTTGTCTTGCTTTCACATAACATATTGAGAGCTGTACATTAAAATCCAGTCAGAGCACCATTGAGTAAATGATAAAACTTTGCTTGGAGAATAAGTTAGAAAACAAGCTAAGCAATGAATTCTTAATACGAGCAGGTTTGTTTCTAGCCATCAAACCTGAAATTCTGCACTAACATTAGCATGGCATTTGATTCAGTCCCCACAGTGTAAACTAATATGGCTTTCAATGAAGAGCAGCACATCAGAGCAGTAAAAAGGGGAATAAATCGCCAAAAAAAGAGAAAACATTTAGGGTTTCAGAACGAACTTTGGTTTATTGTAAGGCACTACGCTTAAACACCCAATAAGCGACCGTCAACAAAAATTGTAGGTAAGGGAGTAGTTACACACTATCTTCAAAAATACACCTATGCTCAATATTCACTCAATCACATTACAAGAAAATGAAATGCAGTCTCTGCTATATGGCATCCTGCTTTACTGCTCCAGGCTTCAGTGCAGTTATTTAATGTCTGCCCCTGGCCGCAGCGTTAACCTCCTTTAAATGGTACTCTGCAGTTTGTGGGGAACGATCTCCCATCGTTCCCTTTAATGTCGGCTTTCCCCCACGATAGTTATTCGAGCTACCACGAGATCGCGCCAGCGTAGATGACGTTAACATTAACTTTAGGCAGATGGAGCACCACTGCGTTTCATACATCAAGCACATCAAGTGCAACATTGCCAAAGCTAGCTAGAGCTCTTGTTTGCACTCCCTGCATCCGCGATGAAAAATAGTGCCAGCTCTTGACGAGAGGAAATAATAGTTGCTTTGTCTGCAAGCTTAATACATCTACATTTGCCATCAACTTCCTAAAAAGCACCTTTTGTTAGGGAGAAAGGATCCGGTGAAATTGTGTTTTGTTTGTCGTTTTCGTTCGTGTCACGTTTTCGCTGCCCCGCAACTCTGGCAGCTGTGTCCTCCGCCTCGCGCTTGCGCGTCTCTTTTTAAGAAAATGGTATCCAACGCAGCGACCTCGACTGCATCTTCGGAGCGGATTTTTCCTATAAGATCCGTACTGCGAAGATGTCCAGGCACGCGAAGCAAGTTATTGCAAACGTGTATGCTCGGAATAGAGCCCGTTTCCGCCGAAACCACTCGGCCACAAAACAAGCCTGTAGTGATACGCCTCCTTTTCTTTCTTGCGGACTACTTGCGTAGCTTTCGCTGCGCACCTGATGTATGAAACGGAGTATAGGCAGCATGAGCGCCACCCCTGGTATAGTGCCTTGTCACTGTACATGCGAGAAAGTCAGGGGTCTTCGCAATCGGGAACTGACGCGAGGGGACGCATCTTCACGGCACTCCGCAGTCGCCGGCGAGGCCAAAGCTCGTGGGACTTTTCCTGCCTGCCCGTCCTGTCCGGCCTCGGCTAGGGCCCTGTCTTAGCATGGACGAACATTCGCCCATAACCTTGCTTGTGAGTCGGACGACCTAGATTCATTAGCGTGTTTTATTGCTAGCTGGCGTTGTTATTGCAGCAATAAATGACAGTTTGTTGTCAGCATGTGTTCCTTTTTTCCCAAGAGCACGGCCCGCAGTGGACGGTGCTCGCTCGGTAGCGCACGCGATCACTGGATGGGGTGGATGGTTTGGACTGTCAGCCGCGGCTGAGAGGGGAAAACGTACTTATCCCCCTATTAAAAACCCCACAAGTTATTACATATAGCCAACACAAAATTGTATAATGTTATGTTGCACGCAAAACCAAAATTCATTTCAGTCCTAGGCACGACATGAACGAGCGTGGATGAAACAATTGTCTTAGATAGCTGAAGGTGCTGCATTGGTGCAGCGTGCATACACACGCGCACGCACGCAAGCAAAAGTCAACTTTCATCAACTTCACCAAAAAGTCAACTTGCAAGTTGGAATCACATGCTGTAGAGAATGCTCAGCTTAAGCGATCGACACCAGACAAGGAACCGTGTCTAGATCACTTTTCCTCGCTCCTAGGGGCTTGTCCCTGACAGTACCTTAGAATGCATTCAGACAATTTCTAGTGCACTTCTGCATCGATCCCTAAATTCGTGCAATTGAAGACAAAACTAAAGGTGCACTGAGGTTGCTTGCGAGTTCTTCGTAGTCTAAATATTGCAACTTTACCATTATTGATTGACTGTAAGAGCTTTATTTTCAGGGAAGGCACAAGGTCGCTGTGTGGGGAAATTAGAAAATAATGCCATTAATATCATGAGGTCCGAGTCAGTGTGCCGCCCATTTTCTTATGGCTGGCCGCGGTCAGGGTCAGAAGGGCTTTAGTCGACAGCCCTACACCGCCTTGTTAGGCCGCTTTGGTTCCCATATGGAGCAAACAGGAGCGTGTGTCGGTACTTCTTTAGTATTGAAGCGAAAGCTTCACTGTGCTAGTCGAGCGAGTTTCGCCGTGTTCACGCCGAATGATCCCAGGTACGGTGCGAAGAGTTGAAGCACCGCTTCGCTCGTGCGGCGCGTGGAGCTGCTTGTTCTTCTTTTGCTGCCTCGCTTCTTCTAATACTTCGCACACCTGGTGCTCATCTTCATACATCTGGCGAACTTTATTTGTACCGATACATATCTCCACAAATATACAGCACGGACTGACACAATGCCAGATATCCTTCCAGTCACCTGCGTCTGCCCTTTTCCCCCACTGCCACCGCTGACCATCTGGCTCTCCTCCTGGGACCCCCGCCTTCAAAATATCGTGTCGAATAGAACCGGCTATAGTGCCCTTGGCGTTCGCAGGCAGCCCTGGAGGAGTCGCCCGCTGGAACCAGTGCTTCAGCTGCGTTCCCTAGATGTTCGCAGAAAGCCATGGAGGAGTTAAACCACAGCAGTCCGTGTCTGACCATGCTTCCTAAATTTCTGCGCTGTAGACTAGGTTATCTATATGAGCCTAGCTTGGCTTAACAACACAGCATAACCAACCATAACACAGTAGGAACATTTTCGCATAGTATATAACCGGGCCAGCATTTTTTTTCGTAATTTTTCAGAATTATTAAATAAATGCTTAAGCAGCTGAAAGATACCTGATGTACAGCTACATCACGTGCGATGATCAACTCTAGTCTGTGCTTAGTCAAGTTAATGACCAGGATAGGGAGTTATGTAAACACAAGAAATATTTGATACATGTGCCAATTGATATGTCAGGACCATATATATCCACATCTGCGTCATGAGTCCTGGGTCTTGTTAATGAAATGCCAATAAGTAGCAGATGACATGTCTGGCTGCACTCATTCTGACGAGCCAAAAATACGCATGTGAGCAACTTGAAACCATATAAGTGCTGTACCACTATTTACATGATATCTGCTGCTTGATGAATAAAATTGAAACAGACCCGTGGAAAGGCTGCGACACTAGCTCGCCACACTTCAGGAATCGGGAAGGCTGAAAACAACTTTGTTTCCGAAAAGCTGCAAAAGCCCACCAATTATATTTACTGATGAGAAAGACACCTCTGGCGTTGACGTGGACAAAACACTGCCATCTAGATCCGACTCCTACAAGTTTACTTGCCATGCTTTTCGTGCATTCACTTTGATACAGTCCGATCGCGTTTGTTTTTTTGCTATCAGATGGGAAATCTCATAGAAAAAAAGAAACTCGTGTCTACAATAGTCTATAAGACACGAAACATTCTTTTTCTATTCAATTATTCTTAGAAACCCGACCAAGGCAAAAGGGAAAAAAAGAATACATAGCAAAGCTTTCTAAATGTTAGTGCACCCTTCCTATAAGAAGCTGAACTGAATTTTCCAAATATGGGGATCCAAGCGGAGTGACAATGTATCGTCATCGGTGCCAGACGATATGCTACAGTCACTATCTTCAGCAGAGCTACGATCGCCACTGATTGAGTCGTCAACTGCGCCGTTCTATAACGGGCTCCGTGAGACGGCAGGATCAAGCTCGCCAAGTCCCCGCCAAAAAACGCGCCTTGCCAGTCAGCTCTGTATCGACTGTTGCTAACGTGCTCCATGAGACGGCAGGATCGAGATCTCCAAGTCCCCTCCAAAGAACGCACCTTGCCAGTGAGCTCTGTATCGATGGTTGCAGTAACGTACCCATTACATTAACGTGCTCCATGAGACGACAGGATCGAGCTCGCCAAGTCCCCACCAAAGAACACGCCTTGACAGTGAGCTCTGTATCGACGGCTTCAGTAACGTACCCATTACATTAACGTGCTCCATGAGACGGCAGGATCGAGTTCGCCAAGTCCCCGCAAAAGAACGCTCCATGCCAATGAGCTCTGTATCGACTGTTGCAGTAACGTACCCATTACAATAACGTGCTCCATCAGACGGCAGGATTGAGCTCTCCAACTCCCCGCCAAAGAACGCACCTTGCCAGTGAGCTCTGTATCGAGTGTTCCAGTAACGTACCCATTACATTAACGTGCTCCATGAGACGGCAGAATTGAGCTCTAAAGTTCCCCACCAAAGAACGCACCGCACCAGTGAGCTCTGTAGCGACGGTTGCAGCAACGTACCGATTACATTAACGTGCTCCATCAGACGGCAGGATCAAGCTCGCCAAGTCCCCGCCAAAAAAAAAAAAAAAACGTACCGTGCTAGTGAGCTCTGTATCGACTGTTGCAGTAACGTACCCATTACATTAACGTGCTCCATGAGACAGCAGGATCAAGCTCGCCAAGTCCCCACCAAAGAACGCCCCTTGCCAGTGAGCTCTGTATCGACTGTTGCAGTAACGTAGCCATTATATTACCGTGCTCCATGAGACGGCAGGATCGAGCTCTTCGAGTCCCCGGAAAAGGATGCACCTTGCCAGTGAGCTCTGTATCGACGGTTGCAGTAACGTACCCATTACATTAACGTGCTCCATGAGACGGCAGGATCGAGCTCGCCGAGTCCCCACCAATGAACGCACCTTGCCAGTGAGCTCTGTATCGACTGTTGCAGTAATGTACCCATTACATTAACGTACTCCATGAGACGGCAGGATCAAGCTCGCCAAGTCCCCGCCAAAAAAAAAAAAACGCACCTTGCCATTGAGCTCTGTATCAACGGTCGCAGTAACGTACCGATTACATTAACGTGCTCCATGAGACGGCACGATCGATCTCGCCAAGTCCCCGCTAAAGAACGCACCTTGTAAGTGAGCTCTGTATCGACTGCTGCAGTAACGTAACCATTACATTAACGTGCTCCATGAGACGGCAGGATCGAGCTCTCCAAGTCCCCGCCAAAGAACGCACTTTGCCAGTGAGCTCTGTATCGACGGTTGCAGTAACGTACCCATTACATTAACGTGCTTGCTCCATGAGACGGCAGGATCGAGCTCTCCAAGTCCCCTCCAATGAACGCACCTTGCCAGTGAGCTCTGTATGGACGGTTGCAGTAACGTACATTAACGTGCTCCATGAGACGGCAGGATCGAGCTTGCCATGTCCCCGCCAAAGAGCGCACCTTGCCAGTGAGCTCTGTATCGACGGTTGCAGTAACGTACCCATTACATTAACGTGCTCCATGAGACGGCAGGATCGAGCTCTCCAAGTCCCCTCCAAAGAACGCACCTTGCCAGTGAGCTTGTGGGATTCGGGCTTGCTGCGGCTGCCCTTTGCGCGGCCGCCGCCCGCTTCCCAGTTGTTCTCCTCGTTCCCTTTCTCCCGCCTGAGGCGGCGGAGAGAGGCTCGGACGACTTTTCACTGTCGTTCGGGCCACAGCTCCGCCCTGGCGTCCCAGTGGCTGTTCCCATTGGCGCCTTTTGGCGGGAACACGGCACCGCTTCGACGGCCGCGCTCGCACGACTGTCCGAGCTGAGCTCAGAGAGAGACCCCTCCGAGACATCGCAAGGTGCGTACGCAACTGTTCTTGTCTGCCGGCCTTTGTCCGTACAGACCAGTGTGTACTCGAGTTCGTCTGCTCCGGGTCTTACCTGAGAGCGAAGCTCGAGCCTGTCGATCGTGATTTAACGATCCGCGACAGGCGTACCTTGCGGTGGTTGCCCGCCATTCTCTCAAAGAAACCCTCCGGTCACTGCGAGAGAGAGATCACAGCACGCCCTTGCGTGCTTGCTGCGCGCACTCCGTGTGACTTCGTGCGCGCAGGGGAGCCTTGCTCCTCGCGCGCTCCCTTGACACGACTGCGTATGTGTGTGTATGTGCGTTTTGTAAATATGTGTATGTGTGTGCGTATGTGCGTTTGTAAATATGTGTATGTGTGTGCGTGTGTGCGTGTATGCCGCTGGAGGATGGCGTTTCAATAAACGTCTCCTTTGTGAGCTTGGAGGTTTGTGTCCTTGCAGCGAAGTGCTCTCCTCCCGGTGGAGGTTGAGTGTGCGCTGCGGTGTTTCAGTGTGCGCGTGGTGACGGCTGATCGGGGCTTCGGCTCGCGCGACGCTCGAACCCGCGGTGGTTTGTGGCCTATGTCCACGTAGAGACCACAAGCTCTGTATCGACGGTTGCAGCAACGTACCCATTACATTAACGTGCTCCATGAGACGGCAGGATCGAGCTCGCCACGACCCCGCCAAAGAACGCACCTTGCCAGTGAGCTCTGTATCGCCGGTTGCAGTAACGTACCCATTACATTAACGTGCTCCATGAGACGGCAGGATCGAGCTGTCCAAGTCCCCGCCAAAGAACGCACTTTGCCAGTGAGCTCTGTATGGACGGTTGCAGTAACGTACATTAACGTGCTCCATGAGACGGCAGGATCGAGCTTGCCATATGTCCCCGCCAAAGAACGCACCTTGCCAGTGAGCTCTGTATCGACGGTTGCAGTAACGTACCGATTACATTAACGTGCTCCATGAGACGGCAGGATCGAGCTTTCCAAGTCCCCTCCAAAGAACGCAGCTTGCCAGTGAGCTCTGTATCGGCGGTTGCAGTAACGTACCGATTACATTAACGTGCTCCATCAGACGGCAGGATCGAGCTAAGTCCCCTCTAAAGAACGCTCCTTGCCGGTGAGCTCTGTATCGGCGGTTGCTGTAACGTACCCATTACATTAACGTGCTCCATAAGATGGCAGGATCGAGCTCGCCACGTCCCCGCCAAAGAACGCACCTTGCCAGTGAGCTCTGTATCGACGGTTGCAGTAACGTACCTATTACATTAACGTGCTCCATGAGACGGCAGGATGGAGCTCGCCAAGTCCCCGCCAAAGAACGCACCTTGCCAGTGAGCTCTGTATCGACGGCTGCAGTAACGTATCCATTAAATTAACTTTTGCGCAAATTTTAAGTGTCGAAACGTCTGCACTGTTTATCCCCAGTGACTCAATCGCGCAACGCAAGTAGTACGATATCGCACAAGGAATGGAACCAGCCGTTTTCCCTGTCCTGCTGCTAGCTTGTGAGGTCTTTAAGGACATTAAAACAGATCGGTTGCATAAGAGATCCGGGGCCCACTCAATAACAGTAAACATGCGCAATGTAGTTGACAAAACTGAATAAATGAAAACAAAAAAAAAAAAAGGAAAAACGGTACGAATGCGCACCAGACATATTTGACTTCGCCTTTTGGCTAGGATAGCCTCGATTCGGATGACTGGCACTGGCAGCAAAGGCCAGCACCACGGCTCAGCGAATGCCAACATCGACATTGGGGCGCGTTGCGGGACTGCGCATTAGACCTTAATATTTCACATCTCGGCAGGTCTTCATTCCATCAAATTCATAAGACACTGTTGTCTGTTTAGCTGTTTTTCACTACTATCCTCTAGCTCACGCAAACGTACGAATTTTGCCAAGCAAGGTACTTTCCTAGATGACTATTTTTGGTGCTTTACGTGCGTATTGATCGTGACTAGAAAGCAAGGAAATAAAAGTGCTGGTTATTCAGAATAGATCCTATTAAAGCAGTTTGGTACCGGTCCTGAAACGTTACTTTGAGGATGTCTTCAGCAGGTTTGTTCTGCATCTAGGGCATGTGATATGTTGGAGGATATCCTGGGGATGTTTTGTGTTCAGTAGGTTTTCAAAGCGCAAGTGACAAAAGAAAAATGTGATCGATAGAAATAAATTCGAGCAGCGCAGCACCTGCACGCTTTGAATTTTTCGTAAGCGTGGTTGTACATGTCAGCACACGTGTACAATAGCGACGATAAAAAAATTCGAACAGCGGAGCACGGAAGCGGTGCCTAATTCGCTATTTATAATCCGTGCACGCCAATATAGTCTTGAACGCACAGGGCTACTACCACCGTGTGACTGAACTTCCCAGCCACACCAGCGCAGTACTCGCAGCTAGAGCATCACCGATTCATCGGCTGTCGTAGGCGTAAAGCGGCCATTAGGCGTAAAGCGGCCATACTTTGATAAGAGATATAATTACCATTCAGAAAGCACGTTTGTACAAAAGCAAACAAATTCTTAATCAGCGATGCCGCTCAAACAAAACTAACTTTAAGCTTGATTTGATTTTGCAGCTCGTTTACTTTTTTTTTTTTCTGCAGAAAGCATTTTTCAGGGATAACTCGCGTCATGTACTACCGCAGCTTTTACCTTTTCTAGTTTGCAGCACGATAACAGAGAAAAACATTGTTTTGGAGCTCCAGGAAGCCCCTCGAAATTTCAGACGTCTTGGTGATTCTCGACTACGCTGCCTACCGCGTAATGCGTCGCCTCCTGTACATTCCATATAGATAGATAGATAGATAAACAGGAGTAGGAAAGACAGGGTTGTTGTCCATAATGATGTTCCGGTTGGCTACCTTGCATTGGGGAAGAGACCCCTGTGAAAGCAAAAACATGCTACGTAGTGACGCCTGGTGGATGCAGTGTGTTCATGGCGGAAGGTGTCTCTATATACTGCATTGAGGACACGCTGCATGTGTCATCTTTATGATTATGATTTATGAGTGGTGCACTGTCAGTGCGTTTTCAGTGAAGTATCTGCGTAAAAGTTCACCGAATATAGCTGGAGTGCTCTGTGCTAGTCTGTTCACATCTGCACTGACTTTTGCTGTTCCCAGCAAAGACGGCTGCTCGGCATTTTTATTTAATCAAACGCTCTCAAGAGTATCTCGAACTTTCGCACTGCAGTGCGAAAGATGCTAACCTTCTTGCGTGATCGCATACCTGGGTGCGCGCAGTAGTGAAGTCTTTTATTTAAAAGGTAATTTTTTTTTTCTAGTACGCGACGGTTCCCGGGAAAAGCTTATTTTCCTATACCGCCTCAAATATTTTCGTTCGTACCCGAGGTTTCTAAATTGTGTTTTTGTGTGCTTGTGGCTTTCAAGGAAAAAAAGTGTACATGCGCACAGGTCTTCAGAAATTCAACTAGCCGCTTAATTATCAGTTTTCATGTTCATTTTTTTGAGATGGCGACTTGTTTTTGTGAATTAGACTTGACATTTATAAGCGAAAAGGATGAGTGCCTTGCCTTTCCGGGAAAAAAAGAATTGCATGCTTACGGATTTACGAAACTTGAAGTGTATAGTGCCGGCCATAACCTGTCGGAAGGCGCTTGTAACTTGTAACACCATACCTAATGAAAATTATTAAGTACTTTATAGATTTGTTCTCTCATGCAACTGGCGCACTAGCTCATGAAACCAAGGAACCGTCCATTTCTGGGCGGAATGTATGAAAAAAGTGTCAAATGCCGAACGTGCTGCGTAAGATTTTGGCTGTACCCTGTTCATATTTGCGTTTGTTTTTAGTCTCTTATTTTTCAATTTCTATATTCTCATTTTTTATTCACGTGTTCATAATGCTGCGCTCTCAATTAGGGGTGACAAATGTCTGTTTCTGTGGTCAGGGTATTTACGCCGAACACAGGTCTTCAATTATTTTGTGTTAATTTTGGTTTTACAGCTTTTATTTTTCCTTAAGCCATGTTAATATGAAACATTTTTTACATGATTTCAGTTATAACTGTTTTTTATTTCCTGGAAGAAATATGAAAGCTGGAGATTAGATATTTGTCATATTTTATTTTATAGATTGTCAAAAATATGAAAAGTATGAAAAAAAAGTGCACTTCTGCTTCTAACCAGTATGAAAGCTCTACGCAACATCCATGAAAGTTTTAAGTCACAGATAGATGAAGAACAAAGTTCCTTTCACCGTAGATAGATTTAGGACCCTCAGTGCATTACGTGGTGCACAGCAAGGTGCAAAAAAAAAAAAAAAAACACCGTGGGCTGTATATTTTTGGTAAGACGTTTGCATTTAATGTACTACTTTAGAGCATTTGTTTTTGTTATTAGTTTTTCTGTTTATAGAGCTGAACGTTGAAGTTAGCTACAAGGCGTTAGTCCATAACTTTAAGAAAGTAGTATTGTTTGGCAAGTAGCAGTTTTTGAGTTATTCTTATCAGAGTGCACCTATTTGCCTGGAGTGTATAGAAAAAGCAGCTACTCATCTCTGGATACTTTTCTGCGATTTGCTCTAATGTTTACCATTTCTGAGTGTTCATCTTGTTTTGTTTATTGACCTACATTGTAGGTAAAGCAAACTGGAGTTGAGAGGTCATTGTGACTTTTTATTACATATTGCACACTCTTCAACATCTTTGTTAAATATGCTTGACATGGTATATTTAACCAGGTATTTGAAATATGCCAGTTTCAATTGTTCAGTTGTAGCCACCTGAGGGTTTGAGGTAGCGACTGAGAGACGAAGAAGTTGTCAAAGGTGGCCTTCTGCGGAGGAGGCCTCCTCACGTGCCACTGGAAAAACGACACTGAGACGTCTCAATGTCTGTGTCCTGTCGAGAACTGCTGAAAGAGCAAGGACTCACAGCCCCGAATGGTTGCAGTTTTCTTCTCTCTCTCTCTCTTTGCGAGAAGGTTGCCGCTCCTTTCGTGCGTCAGCAGAGCTGGAAAAGCTAGCCGCCGGGTTCGGAGTGATGACTGTATTCGGAAGCGGGAATGAATACGCACGTTCTTTTTTTTTTTTTTTTTTGAGGGGGGGGGGGGGGGGGTTAAGGAATAGCTGCATGCACGTGCATCCGCAGATGTTCAGGGCTACGCTGTGTTATCACCAAATAATCATTATTTGTTTGGCGCATTTTATACTTAAGTAAGGCCTCGACTCAAGACTCATGTAGATAAGAATCAAAAGTTAATGCTGGAATTCTCCGCACTGCGCGCGCAAGACCGGCGACGCGCCTAGGCAGGGAGTCAAAGAATGCGGGCAAGGTCCACGTCATCCTTGAGGGCATCCCATTCAGTCTTCACGGCTTCCCATAACATAGCGATGCATCATGCAGGTAATTTTTGGTAAGCAAGTTGGACTTGATGATTCCCTTAACATTCCTAATTATATTCAGGTCTGCTGCCTCGGGAGGGCAAGACTACGTCATGATGCCTAGTTGTTAGAGGTGTCCTTTTACTGCATATGCTACATATACCGCTGATAGATCATGTTATCTACGTTCTGCGCGCTCGTCCTGCCACTGGACTTGGCCTCCTGAACGTGGTGCGGATCAAACCTGCAACAGTAAATTGAAATTTGGCAAACAACATCTATTGTAAGGATGGCTCCTAGACAACAGTAAATGACCCCTAAATAAATATTAAAGCTACCCCCCGCCCACCCACATACACAATTTTTTATACCAGAAGGCATTACGTTCCAAACCTTGGCCATACTTTCATCAAATTTTACCAAGTATACGTCATTCTATTCAAGAACCCATTTTAGTTAACTGTGCTGCATCATTTATTCCTTGAACAATGACATCTGACACTGATAATCACATGTCACCCTACGAAGAAAATGCTCTGAACTTTCGTAGATGTAAGCCCAACATGGTCAAATCGAAATTATAAACAATGCAAAATGACCAACCTCACACGGGCTGGCCGGTGAACTGGTTGCATTTTGGCCAAACCATGGACTCTTTTCTGAACACATTTTTCCAATCCTCCATGGTCCATTCAAGGTATACTTGCACGAAAATTGTAGCCTTTCGCCTTGTTAGTCGCCGAAGTCTTCAGCATGTGGGCCGCAACTGGATTGGTAAGACCTGCTTCCCGAAGTCGTGCACGCACCAAATTCTCACTCACTCCAGCAGCCTGCTTCAATTGGCCAGCTGTCATGAAAGGAGCAACACAAGCGGCAGCAACAATCGCATGGTCATCCTCTTCAGTTGTCTTGCGCTTCACGTGTCGAGGGGCGTCACAAATGCGCCTTTCGTCATGATAAGCCTATACCATTCCGCTTACGAAAGCCCGACTTACTCCAACGCTCTCAGCGATTTCTTCCTGAGACCAGTCGCATAGCGAGATGGCGAAGACGCGGTATGGTTTCTTCAGTGGCACGCGAGGAGGCATTCTCCGCAGAATGACACGTTTGAAAGCGGCGACGCGTTTTTTATATCCTCTAGACACTGAAAGATTCATTAAAGAGCTGGTTGGCGTTCCTTTTATTCGGTTCGCACAACTCAGAAGGCTGTTCAAATAAGAAGGTTCACATTCCAGGCAATGATTTCTACGCGCCGGGGTATTTCCTTCCTTTTATTTTTTCTTACATTAACTCCGCTTTCCCAGCGCGACCTTTCGAAATCGGGGGAAAAAAAAAAGCCCGCGTCGCATTTTAGTCATGCACATGTGCTCTACAGCTCGCTGGCTTGCTGCGAACAGATATTGCGGCAAGGTGTGTGTCCTTGTAATCGGAGCAGCGTAGTAGACGACGCTCTCCCTTCGTGCGCGAACTCTCGCCATGTTACACGCATATCGCGGTTATAAGGCTCTGATCAGCAGTTTGGTCGACGGTCGAGGTATATTTTAAAAAAATCAGGAAGGCTATACGAGTAGGCAGTCAGTAATGCGTTGCTTGGGCGCGGAAGTGCATGCGTAGATTAGCAATAGCGTTCAAATAAATAGGTATGAGGGGAAAAAACCCGATTTGATAAACAGTTTTTAAGAAGCCGCCATTCACGTATCGTGTTTGAAACGAGCTAAAAACTGGTCTCCGGGTGTCACCACAAAAACGGTAGAGAGCATGGCGACAGCGGAGGAAAGTGCAACCGAATGGTGGCTGCCTTGGGAAAACACTGTTTAGCTTGGATTAGGGTATGGCGAGACGGTGGTATGAAAGTGGAGGGGACACAACACATTTTTGTAAATTGTGTCAGACGTCATCGATGCTGGAAAGAAAGCACATTTAAAAACCTTTATCTCGCATCTAAATTTGCCAAGTTTCTTCGAATGAGGGACACGCATCCGAGGGGACGCGTATACTGTTGGCCTAAAGTACTTGACCATATAAGCGCCTCTTCAGCCGTAATCATGCCATATAAAGAAAAAGACACAACTTGATATATTTTTGTCTGTTTTCAAGCCATGGCCAAGTATACCTTTCGGCAGAAGCGGCAGTACTTTTCCTGGAGTCGTTCCGCACTAGTGTACATGCTCTCCGGTTCCGTAGACTGGCTGGTAATCTACGCACACTGAATGAGGAATGAAATCGACAAGAAAAACTGGCAGAGCTATGCTCAGTGGCTTAGCGCATCAATGAGCATGAGCTGGGTCGCAATTAAAGCCGAAATGTGTGGAATGGTAGAAGGTTGCGTATCTAGCCCGGAAGCGCAGGCTTTGCTCTCTGTTCCCGCTCTTTCCCACAGCAGCGACGTATACCAGAAAGGTCGTTAGCGCCTATGGCGCGGCACAGCTGCACAGCGTTCAGATTTTGACTTGCACGTGCAAGTAGCTGCGTTGACTTGCTTTGGGACTGACTTGCGCTTGAATGGAAATTGACGAAGGCGGCGACGCACAGCGCGAGAACTAATGACTGTTTAACGCGCGCGATGTCAGGCTGGAGCTGTTCATGGTTGCCGAATGCAGAGGCCAGGGACAGGACATGTAGTGCGAAGAGAGGATACCCGATGGTCGCTTAGGGTAACAAACTGGATTCCAAGGGAAGGAAAGCGTAGCAGGGGGCGGCAGAAAGTTAGGTGGGCGGATGAGGTTAAGAAGTTCGCAGGGGTCAAGTAAATGCAGCTAGCACAGAACCGGGTTAAGTGGAGACACTGTGTGCGGCACTTTCTGTGTGCGACAGTTTGACACTGCTATTATTATTACTGTCACTGCTGCATTGCTGACACTGCTATTATTACTACTGCTATATGGAAAGAAATTGGTCCTTTTACTTTGCCTGATCATACTGCGATCTCGCTTTTCTTTTCTCTGTTACCGACTCTCTGTTCATGTGCAATAAGGTGCTGGTTCTTGTCAATTTTTTATGCGCTATCATTGAACGCGATGTCTCGTCGAATCTACTTCTATTTATTTTATTTTACTGTTTTTTTTTGTGGACGCTACACTGCTCTGCCTATGTATTTTTACTTTGTATTTTCTTCGGGGGTGGGGGAAGCTTGTCAAGCCGATTGCTCGGCTTTTTCTCTTGATGGAAAATAAAGGTATTATTATTTTTATTATTAAATATGGGACAGGCCTTCGCCCTGCAGTGGGTATAGTCAGGATGATGATGATGATGATCAGGCCAGGGAAGCTGACCTGCACCATAAACGTTTTGCACTATCGCGCTTCGCCGCGGGTTCGATTCTTGTTCACGGCCTTATGCTATTTTTCTTTTATGCGTTTGATTCATTACGCCACACACGCGCACGCACGCACACACACACACACACACACACACACACACACACACACACACACACACACACACACACACACACACACACACACACACACACACACACACACACACACACACACACACACACACACACACACACACACACACACACACACACACACACACACACACACACACACACACACACACACACACACACACGCACACACACACGCACACACACACGCACGCACACACACACGCACACACACACACACGCACACACACACACACACGCACACACACACACACACACACACACACACACACGCACACACACACACACACACACACACACAGCAAGCGCGCACGCAGACACACGCACGTACGCACAACCTTGTTTCTCGGAAAACATCGTTCATCATGTCAAATGCTTTCTACTGGCAGCCAAGGACAAGCAAAACGGTGAATGCACTAGACAGCAAAAATAAGACGAGCAATGCTACCTCAAGAGTGGAAAAGCAATACGAACAGATAAGAATAAGAGTAAGAATAAGAATAAGAATAATGTTTATTTAACATCTTGAGGATGTTGGGTGCGCCGGCAAAAAGCCAGTAGAAAGGCTTGACGAGGCCGACGCACCCTACAGAGGCATTGCAGTGGTACATTGCATAATATCACTTTTAGAAACAAGAACAAACATAAAACAATCGATTTTTCATTATCTATACATTCCAGATGGAGTGCAACATGCTTTCGTGGGCTTATATACGCCGTACAGCTTCTTAAAATCCGCGTAATTTAAAAATAAATGGCTAATAGTCAGTTTGTACCTTTTACGGGCCACTCCGGCTGTTGTTAGACATTCACGGAACGTTTACATTGGACTTTCCTCTCGGTCCTGACGCATTCCACGAGATATACCATTCGTGTGCTAACTGATTTTAAAATGTGCCGTATTTGTGGCCTCAGTTCAGTCGATTTCTACGGGCAACACTGCGTTTATGACGCGAAAAACATGATACACGCCTTACTGCCCGCATACCGCGTGAACAACACTTTTAGGCCTGTATTAGGCATTCAGCCATAGCTTATTAATGTTATTAAGTGCGTCTTGATTTCCAGTCTCATATGTTCGCCATTCAACGCCGGTGGCAGTGTTTTCCCAGCACTATATGTGACGTCAATGATTCGTCGAACGTCGTTTGCGGCCACGAAACCAATTTCGTTCGCAATTTGGCATTTTTCCTTTTTAAAAACAGTTCGACATAGAATTAAGAAAAACGGTACGCTGTGTCGGAGATAGGGAGGGGACATCGAAGAATGTGATGCTCCAACTACCTTCATGAAAGTGAGACATTGAAAATTTTGAAACTGTCGATTCATCAGTTGGGAACGGGAACCGCCTGTCTTTCTCAGGCTAAAAACCAGGCGATGCAGACCTTGGGCCTAATAAGACGCATTGCTCTTAAATCCGGTGGCGCTCGCTCTCACGTCGCACGGCATTTGGTGACAGCGGTTCTGCAGCCACGCCTCATCTATCAAGCACAGTTTCAGCACTTGACGAGAGTTCAATGGGATCGTCTAGAAGCAGTAAATAGAGAGGCTATGAGAACCATCACATGTCTGCGCCGCATCACACCGGTCGTGGAACTACAAGAGAACGCTCAGATCAGCACATTAGATGAACTGGCACAGCAACGCAGTGATGCTCGTTGCCTTAAAGCGACCATTTTGCAGATCACCACGAGCACTTCAGGCCTATGCTACATCGCACATCATATTGCCGCCGCCATCGCCTGTTCTTCTTATATGAAAGTTTGTTCAGCTGAGCGAAAACAAACCTACTGACCTTCATAGACCAACCACATCTTATGCGGCATCATCCGCTCATGCCAGGATCGCAGAGCAAGACACTAAACTTCCCCAAGGCTCAATAAATGTATACGTAGATGCCACCATTGACAGATGTGAAACGACAACTGCAATTCATTGTCATTGTAAGCCGGCGCTTAATAGCACATTTAGATACCAATTTGCAGAACCTCCTTCTTCTGCCGTCCAAGACGCGCTTTGCTCTCTATCCGTCACAACCTTACTACCTACATCCAAAATTGTCATCCGCACCGACGCCATACAAGCAATACGTCTGCTCCGACGCGTCATTCACAACCCAGAAATCTGCCAGAATATACCATCGTCTGGCGGCTCGCACCACGCAAACGATTCGAATTGAGTGGGTCCCAAGCGACCTACTCAGTTTGCAAACCTCTGCAGATTCCGCAACCTGACAGGCGACTCTACCTTTATCAGTGACACGCTTCCTCACTATGGATGATGCCATTTGCTTCTCACAAAAAAGGAGCACCTCCGGCGCCTCACACGTGCTCTTGTCCCACCGTGTGCGGTAACCCTCCCCAGTGGTCTTAACCGCGCAGAGGAGGTTGCGCTACGGAGGATCCGGGTCGGGGTTACCCTCACACCTGCTGTAACACAAACATGGCCTCAATATCGATATTTATATCAGCGTCCAGGATGTCCTGTCTGCAAGTCACAAGATCATGAGGCAGATATTCACCACTTGTTGTGGGCTTTGCGGGAACTGAAGCCGACGAGAATTCGGCACCTGATGGCAGTGGGCCTTTTGCCGAACAACTCATCATCGTGCATTGCTTGGATGCAAGGGCCTTATCATCGCTCTCTCTTGAACTTTATAAGAACAGCCAACCTTTTTTCTTTCATTTAATACCCTTTAAATTTTTTTAACATATTCCATTATTCCCTGAGGCAATAAATAGCGTTATTAAAAAAAAAGAAAGTATAACAAACTGTAAAATGCATAGCAAAGTATAAAAGGGGTAAGCAGTGCTGCGCACATACCTCGCATTTGACTAAGTATGCAAATTGGTTGTAACTTTTGTGTGTGTGTGTGTGTGTGTGTGTGTGTGTGTGTGTGTGTGTGTGTGTGTGTGTGTGTGTGTGTGCGCTCGAATATGAAAAGCTTTTTCTTTCGGCGTTCGCACTAGAAGTTTTGATGTGTTCTTTTTAATCTAGGCTGAGGAGGGTGAAGGTGAAGGAGGGCCATAGGGCTCCGTTTTCGGTCATGGTTCAGGGCAACCACTGTTCCAATGTTTTTTTTTTTTTTTTTTAAGTGGCCGCTTTGGTCCCGTTTAATATGCTTCAAAGGGACATTTTTAGGTCCCTGGGAAGCTAACCGCGGGAGCATTTCTGACGAGAAAGCGTGAATAAGTGAGTGAGCTGAGAAATTTTACGCGATGGCTTATACAGCTCGTTCGGTGCAAAAGGCGTCACCGTCGTCCTAACCCAGGATTGCGAAAAACGTGTCGAAGAAACGATGCACGTGATTTTGTACCGAAATTGTGACGCAACCGTTCTTTGTGCAGCGCTTAAGGTAGCGTTGTACCATTTAGCTTCCCACTTAGCGGATATACTCGATCATTACAGGGGCTAGCGGAAACGCTACCAGCCCCGCACAAAACGCTAACCCAAGAGGAGGCAGTAGACTGGCGCAGATTACAAACCGGTACCTATCCAAACCTACACAAATTACACACGATATTCCCAATGCGATATGTAGACGAATGCCCGTCCACGGTAAACCGACGCTAGAGCATGTCACATGAATCTGTCTTAAGGCAGACTTGGACCCCATCTTAGACACCCCGAGTTGGAGCACTTGCTGGCCAGCGAGGACGGAGGAGGCTACCGGGTTCAATGCTAATAAAAAATTCAATACAATACATCGATAGGCGCGTGATAAGATTTATCTATTATGAAACCCAAGCGAAGCATCTGGCTTCATATTCGAGGTGACCGGCGAGTCGCATGTTTTATATAACAATTAAATAAAACAATTTTTTTTATCGTACCAATTCTGTTCGTCGTGGCACTTTCGCGAAGCGACCGACTGCACCTGAAGCTGTTACAATCATGTATCGATGAACGTTTAGAGCGCCAAGTCGACTCGCAGAACGTAGATTATTCTTTAATAACCGCAGGCTTGAAAACTGACTCTTGGCAGTGGCATTTTTAAGTGGCAGTGTCACGTGAATCTGAAGCAGCTTGCGTAAATTTGGATGTAAAAAAGATTGGAGGAACATTTAAGCTCCACCTAAAGAGTATGTACGACGTGGCAGAATTAAGGACTCTCGCCTGCTGGCTATCCTTGAGGATCCTCAAGCATGCACTTTGTTACCCGTACATCTCCTACATATTATTTCTGTGCCTCTATTATTTCACACCTACTCACGAGCATACACTTGTTAGCTGCCACATTCTGCGACCGGACATAGATTTAAATCCCCACTTAGCTAAGTCACAATAACGTGCCTGAGTGTGGCCTAGGTGCAGTGTGTCAACTCAGGACCCTATAGGGTCCTGGAAGGCTGGATTCCGATCTCGCCCTCCAATCGCAAAATCAATAGTCGAGATGGCGGCTCCTGCCAACTCTGCCATTTCATGCGGTCTCGTGACGTCACACAACAAGGCGACCAGTCAGTGCACGACCATGTCACCTACCAACTACAACCTGCCATAGGCATGCCCATGCATTTTCGCGCACAACGAGGAAGAAGTGGAAGCAAGTTTTTAGCGGAACTTTGCGGTACAACAGAGAATTTAGGCTTCTTAACGTGAATTTTCTTTATACTCGAACACGGGACTCTGTGAAATCACAGAAGCGAAAAATACAGAAAGCAAGTTTTCGCGTACTTTTTCTGGCAATGTAGCTTGCAGAAAATTTCTATTTTGCACAATGTACACGTTCACTACTGCGCTTTCTGTAGTGATAACTCTGTAGCTTTTGAAATCTAGGGAGCCTATTTCCAAAATCCTATACAGCATATGCACTTTCATAGGTTACGCATTATTAGCGTATACTGTTATCAGCCGTTGGGAAAAAATTCATTTCTCTAATTATCCTTCCTGATTCGCAACGGTGAACAAGTTCGAAATAGTTTTCTGATTTGGATTAATAACACGTTGTTCTCATGCATATGCATGTCCACGAGACAGTCATAATTTTCAAATGATGCATCCAATATTCCGCTGTAAAATATTCAATTGGAGTTTTGTTCAGGCGTTGTTAAGTAAATAATAATAATAATAATAATAATAATAATAATAATAATAATAATAATAATAATAATAATAATAATAATAATAATAATAATAATAATAATAATAATAATAATAATAATAATGATAATAATAATAATAATAATAATAATAATAATAATAATAATAATAATAATAATAATAATAATAATAATAATAATAATAATAATAATAATAATAATAATAATAATAATAATAATAATAATAATAATAATTGGTTCACAGGAAAGGAAAGGCGCAGTATCTATCACACTTGTTTCTGTGGAAACCTGAATCGCGCCGTAAGGGAAGGGCGGAAGGTGGGAGTTAAAGTGGAAAGAAAGAAAAAGGATCCGATGTGGAGGGCTATAGAGTAATACCTACCATCTGGGGATCTTCACCGTTCACTGACATCGCACAGCACACGGGCGCCTCTTCGTTTCGCCTCCATCGAAACGCAGCCGCCGCGGCCGGGTTCGAACCCAGGTACTCCGGCGCTTAAGTAAATTTGGGTAGTTTTGACTTCTTACGGAACGACCTTTGAGTCAAGAAATGGTCAACAAGAACTAAATGGGAACTCAAGGCTTATTCTTGGAAGGGATGTCCTTGGTATTATCAAATATCGTTGGAATTTTTTTTTTCACAGTAAGCGCGGTCTTTCCGGACGACCTGAACAATGTCGACATCGCGTACGCACTGATGTCGTTATTTTTTGTCTGCACCTTCCTGTACGCCAGCGTAATCACTCGAGACACACCCATAGTCCGGGAGCCCTAGACTGATTTTGAAATAGGAAATGGCCTAGGCAGAGGGCATTCTCCTAGAGCTTCCAGGAAAACTATGCTCAGTTGAGCGCCATACGCAGCCGTTTCAGAAAAGCTTTCCACATTCAGTTATAAAGACGTGAAACAAGAAAAGCAAAAAGAAAGACACTCATCGGAAACGTCCAATCCCCTGGGCTTTCGTTGCGCAATGGTGCCGGGTAGTTAATGAGGACATCTTTCTCGCAGCGCTCTCTTCCCCATTATGGCCTGAGTTCCAAGTACTCTTCCTCGCCCAGATGAAGGAGCTACGCGTACACTCCATTCACAACGCGATGAATAGTGTCACAGTAATGAGGTGCGGTGCTAGCATCTTCAAGGTCATCGCAGCGGCTCAAGCGAAATGACGCTGTCAAGTTCGCCGGGCGAATTGATGTGGCGTTTTGTATGTTTTAAATTACAGTAGGGCTAATTACATTAATTTTCTGCGTTATGGCACTGACCTAATGTTATTATACCTTAAGGGAATACGCACTCAGTGACGTCAAATTTAAAGGGGCATAAAGTCGTTCCGGCCGTTGCCCTCCTCTCTCCTCGCAAAATTTCGAACACACTTTTGCCTACAAGACCGCAGTGGCATGGTGCATAATCGCTCTGCTCTCGAAGGACGGGACAGTGGGCGTGGCGTGGGGAATAAATGGCGCAACAGCGCAAGAAATGTGAGGCAGGCAGATTGCTTGCAAAAGAAAAGTGAACGCGGTCGTGTGCGAGATAAGCTTATATACGATGTTTTGGGCTAGTGAGACCGCAAAGGTCGCGCAGACCAAGGAAAGCTCACCTACATACCCTACACCACATTGGTCACGCAGAAACTGCAGTCCGATGCATTTTGAGGTCGTCTCGCTGTTTTGAACTCTATTTTATTTTGTAATTGGTCTTACCATGCGCGTTGCCTTACTCTTTGATTGTGCATTATGTTGTAATGGTTATCCATGCCTCAGTCGTTCATAAATATTATCGGTTTGTCGACATTCAGTAGACAAGGCATTCCTTGTTTTTTATGGTCTCGACGGTCTTAATGTGTGGCTGTATTGTTTAGTTGTTTAAAATCATTTTCCCATTGCTGCTGACCGTTTGTTGCTTAGTCGTCCTACGCCTGTTCGCATAATCACGGAAAATGAAATACAAATAAGAGTCCTGCTGTCTTGAATGAAACAATTTTCCAAGGAAGTGCCTGCTACCTGTTCTAATATGATGCAGTAATTGTGCTGTTCTAATTGGATGTGACATAGATGCACCTCCTAGTATGTCACGCTTTCTTCTCAACAACGCACTGTCTTCCCTAAAGCTTAAAATTGGTTCTAACAATGGCAATTCACGAAACCCTTTACCGTTGGTTCGTGATATGCAACAATCGCTTTGAAGCATCAGTGATCTCATGAACTGTGGATGTATTTTGACACGCGAAAAAGTCTGACTTCTGTTGCTTGATGAGAAGAGAGATCTACTACTTGAGTTCTTAGACTCGAGGCTAAGTTTCAAGTAGAAGCCCATGATTCAGTCACAGGTGCATACATTGAACTGCATTTCATTCTTGCCATTTTAAGCATACAAATCAAATCATGCACGTGCAACCAGACGTGCAACCAGAATTAAGTGAAAGTTGCTACTCCTGCCTTCCCAATCAGTGCTGGCATGACAAAACACAGTAAAACTACCATGGAGGGGAAATCTTTGATTTTGACTGTTCATTACAACACGCGAAAGTAAAATGACACTCCGAATATTCGCAGGTGACGCCCTGTTTTTCTTTCTTCTCAGGAATGTCAATCTGCATTCTTCTAGATTATCCTTCGACATAAACTCTGGTGAGCGATCATCCCACTCTTAACGACAACAAAGGCCGTGTAACTACGCAAGGATCAGCAATTATTTCAATTACATGCCCAGGCAAACGAGTGTTGAAGGCTGGTAGTTTGGAATTCATGGTTTTTGAGTTGTTTGACAGGGGTAGTCATCCTAAACTGCGATTGCACTTGTGACCATCGTCATGAAGAAGGGGTATGAAAGCCGTGCCCGTAGAACTTTCGGTAAGTGGCTTTCGAGTACACGATGGATTGAGAGACAATCCGCCTACACAGTACCCTCGATGCAAGAAGGTGACTTAAGTAATCATATCACATTTACGTCCTTCGGTTTTAATTTGATAGGGTCAGCCTCGGTGGTTATGCGCTCCTTTTGGCATCTTATGTGCTTCATACTACTCATATGTAAGTCTGGTTACTGTATTTATAGAGATTCCTTCCAGAGAGGTGCTAGGGGACGAGAGGCGCGAGGGAAATCGGGCATAACCTGTCTCACGTTTGAAGACTTTTCGGTGGCACTGCTTTAGAAATGTGCCATTAGACCACGGGAAGTTTTTCAGCAGACATCTAGTTGCCCCGAATCGTACTAATGAAGTATTTGTTTACATTATACACATATGGTGTCACCATTACTTCTAAATGAATGTGAGCCAAGCACAAATAAAACTGCGTCTTGTTTGGCCAGGAACTTCGACTGCTACGAAATTTGGGGATGGCAGCAGCAGATCATTTTTAACCCATGTAATATTCTATAAATTATAACCTTGAACTCTATTTATTTTCGGGAACGATGCATTTCAGCTAGCACGCATGCACTACAGCTTCTTGAAGGCCGGTGTTGCTTGTAGAAACCACCACGTTCTAGTATGTACGAACTACATGGTCACAACCACAATACCACGAGTATTGCATACCACATAAAAGGTAGCGCATTTCGCTGCCTTGGAAACCTGTAATTACTACTGGCCTAAATGTAGTGTTATCACGTACCGTATTTACTAAGTATTACTGGTGCTCTTTTCTTCTCGAGACAATCTATTTCACTAGTTCAACGTGTGCAACCTCCAGTTACTAAGATGGTTACGGTTTGCGTCATATTAGCTACAGTAAGTAGCTACTTAGCGAGTTGTCCGCCATTTTGCTTAAGAGCGAACCTTATGGAAAGTTATGTGAAGAAGCAGAGGTAAAGTAACAAAAATGCAATCGCATCAAAAGGCCTGGATGATAATGATGATGACGATGATAAATTTTTACGGCGCAAGGGCAGCATTGTCCAAAGGGTGGCATGGCACAAGGTGTTCTTTTACTCAAGGCAAGGTCGGATACACATGCCAAGCAATTCTCCACAGCAGAGACCAACGCTAGGTCCGAGGAAATATTGTAACTATTATATTGGAAAACGGTACCAGGCGGCACTGGGAATCGAGCCCCGCACCTCCTTGCCGAGGCAGATGCTCAAACCGCTCGGAGCCACCATTGCAGACCATGAGGTTTGTTAAAACCATGGCCTAGCTGAAAACATGGCTGAAGAAATAGAGTCAGAGTAACGAAAAAAGGGACGCAGAACTGTGCTGAAGGCGTTGCGCCAGTGCATTTACCTCTAGTGTAGAGTTATGAAGAAAGTTTTCACAGTCCTCCTTTCTGGTCATTCATTAGTGCACGCGAAATAAGTTGCCCTCTGAAGTCGGCCTAGAACAGCATCACTTCGCAGTGCTCCAGTCGATGCCCGCCAGTTATTCTTGATGCTCAGGCAAAACTCTCTTGCCTTATCGCTGAAGCACGTCTCCGTTTGTCGTATGTAAACATCGCAAAAAGACAAGCAAGTCACACCGGTTACCTTGTCGTGCGTCTGGCGTCGCGGTTATTCGTGTACGTGCAACGTTCTCGCTTGCGCCCCATCGAGCATAATATTTCAAGCATCCGGGGAGAGGGAAAGCGCTACGTTGATATCGCATCTCGCAGCCATTTCTTAACGTTGCGCGAAAATTAATGAAGAGGCGGGATGCGAGCATTGACGCATGTGTTTATTGTCGGTTGCCTCCCTTGCCTTCTGTGCTACTTGACTCCTGCAGTGGGCTTTGTGGAAAGCCCAGACATCAAATGACGAGGTTAAGGGCTTTGAAAAGGCGAGCTATGCTTGATTTTTGTGATCGCAGCCCCAAGAGTGGCGGAAGTAAGAGCTATCAAAAAGAAGACATTTTATTTCGACGTCTAGAATTTTGAAAAAGGTACAAAATCCAGGACCCCAATTATCTTGTCAGTTGGAAATAAATAGTAACACAACGTATGAGGGGCCGAATATGTCGCTAATATCGGTAATAGCTTGCTAGAATTTGCGTACAGGAACATCTTAGATCAGGGGGAAAATGTCACCGTACCAGTAAATATGGCACCGTTGGTTGTCTGGCTACCCACGCTCAGTAATTAGCCTGACTTTTGTGGTTTTTTTTTGTTTACTTGGGCGAATCGGGGTGGATGGTTTTCAAGGAATAAAGAATTATGCTTAGTTTTCAGTCGTATTTGAAAAATTAATACAAGATTGCGTGTTTGTTGCTCACATGATGACGACTTCCGATAAACGTGTGCGTGGTTGAATGAAAAAATAAAAAGAAGGTAGTTCGCAGTCGGTGCCTGAGGGTCGACATCAATTCAAAGGCAATCGTTTTTGTGCCCGATGACGAAAACAAATCAGTTCTTTTTTTCTTTTTTTTTCTAACGAGCCCTTCTTTCATTTTTTTCCCTGGAAGTTAGGAGGCGATGACAATGGGTAGAAGAAGCCAACTAATATCACGTTTTTTATTCGGCCTTCTAGGGCACACTTTATCCCGGAAGGTTTGGCCTAAAGTAATCCCCTACAAATCGACGTCGACTGCACGAGTTCTTCGTTCCTCTACGCCTTTGGCTCACTACGACCATAAGTCAATGAGCCCGAAGCAGGCTTATATTTATATTGAATAAGAAACTTTTGCTATTCATGTTACATAATATGCTTTTTTTTTTTGTATACGGCACGCGACCTTGTTACGCAAAAGCGCTACTCCCCTGCCCGGCACACGGGTGATGGGCGACCATGACACACTGAAACGACGATTAAGTCATGACATCCGAGGAAAGAGAAATTCAGCCAGTCACTTAGGCGAAAGAAGTTTCGACACTTACGATGGCAGGTGTTGCGCAGTTACACGCAAACGATCCATGTTATAGTGCATTGTTCATCGTTTTGTGCAAGGCATGAACATAAGAAGCAACTTTTAAGGCGAAAGCCTGTCTAGGCTCATAGTGACGCTCATGTCCGTTCGCCTGCAGTGTCCGCCGGGCAAGGAGCCAAAGGCAGCCCGAAGCACCGTCAACAACCTGAAAGACTGGATCTTCCAGATTGCATACCAAGATTTCTCTCGTTGGGAACAAAGTTTGCTGTGGAACCGAAGCCTTTAAGTCCACAACTGCTTCCGATGGTACGTAAAGTGTCGCAGAGTGCAACGCAGCTGGAGCAGGTCCCCTAAATATCTGAAGGAGTCGACACATCGCACAATTCAAAGCCAGTGTCGTCCAAGCTCCCATTTCGATGCGCCGTAAGACATAGCTATATCAAAAGTTATAGCTAAAGCCAAAAAGCCGTGTAACAAGTTAAACCTTTTCAAGGTGGTTAAGGGTATAGGTGATGCACGAAAAGATTTTTTAGACTTGTTTTTAGGGCTAAAATCTATAAACACGAAAAGGCATTTAGTGTAATCATTTTAAAAACCGGCTCATGGCAGAAAGCAGTTTTCATGTACTTGCAAAATAATCTCAACCTTTCGACCCTTTTGTCGTTAGAAATTCTTACGAAATTATAGAGTTTAAGAATGCACTCGGGTGACAGTTTGCTTTTTCAGCGGATATTAAGGATCTATATTATTCATTGCCTAATGACAAAGTACTATGTCGTGTAGAGGAGTGCTTACCTATGCTCAAGACTTCGTGCAGTTTCAGGAACCTTTTACAATATTAGATTTTACATGCCATTGTCAGTTCGTAAAATGATTTTACATGCCTTGGGTTATAGCATACTCCGTTATAGAATTACGGTGTTTGGTCACTGCGCGTTTCGATGGGAAAATAGAATAAATTGTATCCTTCGAAATATCTTGAAAATTATTAGCTATGATTTAGGATTACCTGCCGGAACTGACATTTTCAAAGGCTTAAGGTGCTTAAATTTTCGCTCTCTCTTTACAGAAACGGTTATCCTCAGATATTTTTGGTCACGTAAGTATAAAGTGGAATATGTTCCTTCAAGTTGTCTCCGGCCTAAATACCGTTACCGGGTGCCTCGCAGCTCCACGAGGTACGGCCAGTGCACTGGCAGTTTCTACATACCATCTTGCCTCAATCAACTGCCACCAAGTGCCTTCCGCAAATTAAAATGAATTCTTCGTCGTATTAGCCTTTAATACTTTATTTTGTCTCCGACCTTTTTTTAAAGTTAATCTGTGTCCTAAATAACTGCACAAATACACAACTAAGCTAAGTAAGTTAAGCACGAAGAATGTTTGTTTTGGTGTCCTGTACTCTGCTGATATGTGAATATATCATGTTCCATTTAGTTATTTCATTTTGAATTGTTACTGCTATCGAAAATCGTTTTTGATTCTTGTCTTCGTTACTGTGTACTAAAAGTGCTATTTCACATTTTAGCTCAGGTTACTTGGCTTGTTATTTTTTTTCTCTTCATTGCTGTCAGTTCTTTTATTGCATGTTGCTGCTTTAGTTATTTCAACATATACTGTGGTTTTCAGGTAATATAGTTCGTTACCGCTGCCTGTCGGGCCGCCCTTCCAGCCCACTGCGGCTTTGGCATGCCAATGATGTAATGCTGGTAAAACTCTGTAATAAAGTTTATTATTATTATTTTTCATTGATTGTGTTCCAGAACACGGGTGGCGTTTCAGCAAGCAGCTTTTTAGAACACTTAGCCATGTACTCATTAACTAGAATGGGAAACCCTACGCTCATAAGTAAGGTACATGCATCGGGTCGTACATAGCACCAATTTTAAGTAACCTGTTCTTACCTAAACTGCACAAGGCTGTTGCCAGTCACCTAGAAGGCATGGATGTAATCAAAATTGTTACATTTGTTGATAATTTTTTAATATTTGTTACCTGCGACTCTGGCTCATTAGAGTCAAAAGCTCACAGCATTCTAACTATCATGACAGAATGTTTTAACCCACTTGTTTCAACAAGAGAACTGCCCATACATAGCTCCATCAGATTTTTAGATATTAGCTTCACCTGTCATGTCGATCGCACTTGCTGGGCCTGCCAACCGCGAAGTAGTAAACCTGTACTGCTGTATCACTCCTTACACTCTAAACTTGTAAAAAGAGCCATCGCCAATGTGGGTTTTAAAAATGCTCTCAGAAAATTATGTACTCATATAACTGAAATGTTTCTACAGCAGTCCATGAGGCTACCCCGTGCATGTGCAATTATCAGTTGCGGAAACTCTTTTCAAGAAGCTGAAACCAGAGAATTTATGTTACGGGTCTCGGCGAACGGAGGCATCTTGTACTGTCATGTCTACGCAGCATTGCACGCAACCTGAAAAGAATTGGTCAAAGGGCGAATACAACCGTGCTGTTCTAGCCCCCCCCCCCCCCCCCCCCTATTTTGCTTTCATGCACGGCAATGTACAATTAAGCCCATACGTAGCGTGTAATGAAGGGGTAGTGTAAAATGTTTCTTTCTCATGTGGCAACAAATGTATGTATGGCAAACAGGGCAAATTTCGGCCTACTCGGGCTCTTTCACGTACACTGACATCGCAGAGCACACGGACGCCTTGCTTTTCGCCTCCATCGAAAAGCGGAAGCCACTGCCGAAATTTGATCTCGCAGCTTTGGGAGTGAATCAATGCTAGGAACACGCGTCAACTTCAAGGAAGTCAAAGATTCTAGGGCACCTTTTAATTGTGAGGCAACTATGGAATATTATGAAGTATTGTTATGCAGGCACTAATAGGAATGGTCTATATCTTGCAGTTAGTGATTTAGCGTAATTGTGCGCTTATTATTCTCTTTTTACGAATGTGTGTGTGTGTGTGTGTGTGTATGGAGAGGGGGGGGGGAGGTGTGGCGCGGCTACTGTAATTAGTGTTTGGTCTCTGGGCACTTGGAAAGGAAAATAAACATACATAAAAAAGCTGCTGTTAACTCAGCTGTCCTGCGACGCCTTTGAAAGCTTTGCTAAGTCCTCGCCTGAGAGTTGTCAGTTTTGATTTACTAATATTTTCATCCACTCTTGTCTATACGACAGCAATCGATCAATAGGCTAATTGCGGTGAACACTTCACGCGTTGGGTCGGTGTTTTCCTCCTCGCCTAACAGACTCGCATCGCTTTAGACTGGCTGGTGACTGGTATGTAAACAAGGTTTCCCACCCATGGCCAACCACAACAAACGTAGACGTCCTTGTGCCGCTCAGTACACTCGGTCACGTATACGACCGCCTAAAGACGCTGGAATGTGAACTTGGACGGTACATTAAAGCTCCAGAAAAGATCCCTAGCACAATAATCTAGCCTCTACTTCGTTTGAGTAGGAAGGATAAATTACCCCGTGATTCTTTATAAAGTGATTGTATCTGATGTAAACGGATGATGTTCGCAGCAGAAGGAAAAAAAAAAAAGAGCATATAGCTTAAGCATTAACATGTCCACTCTAACACAATGGCTCCCCGGGGGCCATGACCACCAGTCAGTGAACCGCAGTTCAACTCTTGCGCTTCCTCTTGTAAATAAGAGAGCAGTGGGTGTACGCACTAATTGTGCATCTAGTGATTGGGCGCGTTGAAACCCGTGTTGGTATGGATATATTATTTTGTTACCAGTAATCAGTGTCAGATATTCTTATAAATAATCCATGGTAATGTTTTGCGAGCTGTTGACGTCGAAGCGATATGTCGATAACAACAAGCAAGGTTTTCATTACCGCCCTTCAATATTCGTATTACCATACATACCGGCTTACGATCTTCTGGCATACACCCAGTGTTAGGCATCTTAGCGAAAACCAAAAACATGTCTCGCGGCACTGTCTATCCGACATATATTTTCAGAAAGCGCTTTGTTCTTATGCTTACTGATGCATAACGAGACGTCCTTTACGAACAAATGTTTTCAAATGTATCGAAGTTCATTGACGTCAGCACAGTCTAGAGCAGAGTTCTTCAAGTTGGTTAAAGTGACAGTCCAACCCGTTTAGAATGGCGGTATAAATCGACTCGACTGTAGTCCCTGCAGAACGAGACCGGTTTGGTCTTTGAGACTGGGCAATTGACATGGCAAAACTGACAATTCTGTTATTACCAGGGGGTATCGACAACTCATATATTTCATGTGCCCTGAATATTATTCTTTCTCTTAAGACGATTAGTTCGAGAACTGCACTATTGTTGATTTAGAATCATCTTCAGTCACTCATTACTCGACTCAGCCTGTAGTGCCGGCGCCCCGATAGCTCAGTGATTAAGGCGCTTGGCTGCTGATCCCGGAGGGACGGCTTCGATCCCGGCCTCAGCGGCTGTGTTTCGATGGAGGCGAAAAGCAAGGCGCAAGGTCTCGGGAATCGATCTCGGCAACTTGCGCTCGATAATGCCCTGCAGCACTTGCATTTCTGGTGCCACCCTGCCCCTAGGCCTGAGGCTATGTGTGTAACCAGGCAGCACTGTGCCCTTAGGCGAAGCATCCTAAGGATTTCCACTGAGCACTACAGACTACAGTTGAACTTCATTTTGCGTCATTTGCACCTCCGGCGGCCCATCGGCGCCTCACACCTTGTTGCTTGGGGAATGGTCGCGGCTACCCGTAGATACCAGCAGTAAGTGATGTAACTATAAGCATCGCATCGGCAGTCTCAGACGCACATTTCTGCTCAATTCTGTGTCTTGATGATATTTGACGCTGGCCCAGACTTGCCACGCGTCAATCATGCTTTTGGGACGCCCTACCGTTTGTACTTAATTTTGCCTATGGTGTGGTTTAATAAAAGCCATTTTGAGAACGACCAATCGCTTCTGCCGCGAAATCACAGCCCTCAAGTAATTACTAGATCAGAAAGTATTATTTAAACTATAAACTACAAGATAGAGCAAATTATTCCATTGCAGTAATTATTAATATCGCATGGAATTGAATTTTGAGAGGGTAGTTGAACAGCAAAAGCTTGTGCGCTCCTCATATGAAGGCGATGACGCGAACAGAACAAGCTGCTGAAATGTGCTGCGCAATATGAAACCGGTACTGCATCTCGCGGCACAGTTTCATTTTTGCGCTTTCGTTTTGCGACAGCGTCTGAGCCCATACGCGCTTTAGACAGGACGATCCCACGACTTGTAGTGCGGGGAAACTAATTCGCGAGTTCGAGACAGTTTACGTTCCGTCGAGGGTGGCGTGGCTTTGGGCGACGTATACCACAGCCGACGCTGTGCCTCCAGGTGTAGCGTTGAAGCGACGGTTTCATTAGTATAATTATAGTATACTATAGTATAATTAGTAGAGTGCTCATCCTGACGACGGCGGCGACAAACACGAGAAATGTGGCCACGTGCCCCACAATAGTAGCACACAGGGCGAGACGGGCGCCAGGCTGGAACATGACGGGGCACTGGAGGATATGGTGCCATGGCAGCGACGTGACCGCACACGGGTGCTGGACAAGTCAGAGGAGTCAGGGCGAGTGGGAGGAAACCAATCTCAGACTACGTGGACGACCGAGAGGTAATGGGAGGCGTACAGATGCCACAGCGCAGTTTAAAGTTCATCTTTAAACTTTAATGGTGCTGCGCAAATCCGCAGTAGCTGGCGGAAGAGTCGGAGATCCAGAGGTTGGGGGGGGGGGGGGGGGGGGGGGGCTGTAGAGCTCCTCTCGTATCATGGTAAGCATGAGGGAACGCAAGTTCCCATTTATGAGGGCACCGCCATCACTGGGGTCTTGCATGAGGAGGCACGACTGAAGCTCGTCCAGACGTTGATAGATCGATGTAATGCCAGACACAGCATATGAATTATGCGCCAGGAAGGCATGGAAAGCGATAGTGCTGATTCCCTTAAAGGGGTGCCATGACGTTTGCCAGACCATAAATTCCAGCTGACCTCTAGGTTCTTTACACCTTCCCGATGCTCCAAAGCCAAATCATAACGGCGAAATCGTAGCGCGTAATATTTAAATCCAGTTTTATAATCAGTGTTTGGCACCGATGTGAGCGACACAGGACGGCAAAGTTCGTTAACGGATATGACGTTTCCTTTTCGCTTGGGCCGCTCGGGCGCTGCTTCACTGATTGGCCGAGCACGCACATTAGATTTTACAATCGAGTGTTCTTCAATGTACTGTGCAGAAAATAAATAAAAGGTGTTTTAGTTCTGCGTATGTTCTTGAAGTGCTTGTAAAGATAGCTACACTCCCGCGGGCTCCTCAAATCCCAAAGCAGCTGACAACGTTCGGATCTCGGAGGTCGGCAAAATCGCTGGACAGTCGAAAATCACGTGGCTGATCGTTTCTGCCGACGCTCCACAGATGACGAGAGTTGTGTCGAGATCGCTCGTGAAGCGCGCTCGCCACAGTCGAGTCCGTAGCACTCCGTGCACAGCGGGACTCCGACAGCAGCCCACTGCCCAGGGGGCAGATGACCTCCTTGCTGGCCCTGTACATGTATGTACGTGATAGGCTTCGCCTTAGCTCCTGTTCGCCACTTCTCCGTCTCCGCCTTCGCATTCTCGTTTTCGAACTTTCACACAAGTAGCGCTCGAGTGATCCACGGCAGCACCAGCGATAAACGGCGTTCCGGCGAGTTCCACCATAATGGCGAAATCGTCAGCGTAAACAAGGGCTGGAATGCGAGACCCGACACCTCAGCAGTCGTGCAACACACGTGGTTTAACGAAGCTGCCAAAAAGCGTGGCTGCAGGTGTAGTTGGACAGGCAGCCATAGTGGATAGCTTCCGACATGTCAGTAGAAAGCTGCATTTCTCATAGGTTTCGCCCGAGTCGGGCGCTGGGTGAGCGAAATGCAGGAGGGGCTACCTCTAACATCAGCTCAGACGCGCTGTTATTTTCTTCTTGTATTTAGAATTTATAAACTGAATAAATCTCGTTTCTGTGCGCCGATTTTTGTAATTCTTTTTGAACTGATATCGGCACGGTGCAAAGAACCTAGAGGTGGGCTGGAATTAGCGGCCTGACGAACGTCACTGTGCCCCTTTAAGTATGTGGCGAACAAGCTGAGACTCAGGCATAGTAGCATTGACACGGCGGCAAAGGGCCAGAACGTCCTCAATGTACGATGTATATGACTCGCCTGGCTACTGGAGACGAGCGGCGACGTTTTTCTTGGCTAGTTCTGAGCAACCAGCAGAAATGCCGAAAATGTTCTTGAGCTACAGTTTGTGAAGGCCATCCCAGCGGTTAAACGCACTGACCCTGCTGCAGTTGCCAAGCCAGTCGTCGACATCTTCACCGCGAAGGCCGGCAAATATCTGGAGATCGCCTTGGCGGCTGGTGATGGTCCAAGCAGGGGGACCCGCAGTAGCAGCTGGAGACACCAGGGGCGAGCGAGCACCGTTGCCCTCATCTAATGCAGAGGGCCGTTGACGCAAGCGAAGGCCTGAACGGAGCTCCAGGGAGGAAGGTAGGTGGTGCTAATGCGAGAGGTTGGGGATACGAATCGCACCTCCACCACTTGTAAGCCACCGCTTAACAAACGTCTGTTCTTCCATAACAACCTGGTACACAGAGCGAGATGTTCTGAGCAGTAGCGAGCGATGATGATGATGATGATGGGTCTATACTGATGAAAGAAGGGAAAGTTCGCACATTGCATTTACAGTGTATGGTATTTAACGTCCTAAAGAGACGCGGACTATGCGGGATGCCGTATTGGAGGGCTTCGGATTAATTTTGACCACCTGGAGTTCTTGACAGCACTTAGATGGGCGGCTTACGTTTCGCCTCCATCTCGGCAGGGACCGACTGAGTCCGGGTATTCGGGCTCAGCAATCGAGCACCTTAGCCGTCACGACACCGCGGCAGGGCCGCTGAAGCAGTGGTTCATCTGCCTAAAGTTCGCATTCTTACGCTTGTATGGCAACCAACTGTTTTTCACAATGAAATTTATTATTTCCTTTCATGTCCTTCCGCTTATGATAGGAAATAAAGATCCGTGCAACCAGAAATATAAATGTTTTTACTTTACAGTGGTATGTGTTGCTAACAGCACCAATTGGTACGAGTAGAGGGAGCCAAGAACGTAATGCTTAAAACAATAATTTTATTGGACATTTCTGCTTGCATGATGAGAAAAACTGTACAGCACCAAAAAGAGGACTGCGAGAGAAAGATGAAAATTTACGTCCAGGCATTATTTTGCGGTGTAAACCCAGCCCATCGCTCAGCGGCTAATAGCGTTAAGGAAGAAATCGCGGTTTCTATCAAGGACGCTATTGAATAAAATCCAAATGTCTAAATGGTAATGGGAATTTCGTACTTTTGCAAGTTCAGTTCAAAAGTAGAATTCAGTCCATCTGCAAAAGACCCCTGCTGTATAGCCGCAGTTGACAGGACAGCCTGTGAAGCCCTGTTACCCATGGCGGCGTCTCTGGCTGCAGCTACAGCTACATGAAACGTCCTTCAATAGCAGCAGATATTATGGCCAGCAGGTAATGAAAGAGGACCCCCTCATAGCTGCTTACTGAAAAATAATTGTTATATCCAGCAAGAATTATTAATTCATCTTGCTGCTGCGTCGAAACCGGCACAAGCGAGAACCACATGCGACGAAATTTGTTCAAAGGGTCAAGTAAATATGTTCAGGGCTCGGGTCCCCAGGTTAAAAACCTATTGTCTCTATAGGTAGGTTTGCCGTAATGTTTGTTAGATGCCTATTGTTCATAGAAAAAAAATCAGGGACCTTAGCATACACGTGATGATAATGATGATGATGCCTTCATGTAATAGTGATATATACCCACGGTGGTATTTGGCCATGATGCATTGCAGATACTAAATATATGAGGAAAGGAGTGGAGTATTTAAATAAATATTTGTTAAAATAGAATAAAAAATAAAAGGAAAAGAAAAAGCAATGATTCTCATTTTAGCAGAGGAATCTACCTGATGAGGTCATATAATCGTGAACAGAATCGCCCTCTGAGTTCAAGGCATATCTCTTGGCGCTGGCAAGCGCCAATGGATATGCAAGGAGAGGAGAATCGGAATAGTTAGAGGAAGACCTAATCTAGTGAGGGGGGTGGTGGTTCCTAAGTAATTCTACAAAGTGAAGCGAACCGCCGGCAGTAAAGAAAAAATGGTCTATGGATGCAATTTCGTCACAAGACTCACAAAATGTGGGTAAAAGATAGACCCGAATGGCATAATTAAAGATTTAGGTGCAATATTCTGGAGCGCAAGAGAGTCATGGACACCTCACATTGTCTTTAACTATACATCCACACATTCCAAGGACATCTCAGGTGTTGGTAGTCCGCTGCAGCAAGGAGAGGCTCAAGGCTGAGGTCGCGGAGACGTTGCAAGCGTTGAAAGCGGGCTATAGTAAAGTAGACAGTATTTGGGATATACGGACAACAAGTTCACTAAGGGCGGGCTTTGCTTAAAAATCTGCCTTCTCATTAGATTTAATGCCACAGTGACTAGGGACCCAGTGAAAGCGTACTTCTGAAATATGAGATGGAATAAAAAAATAAGGGGAATGGATAAGCAGAGTATCCCTCGAATTTTCGAGCGCTGTAAAGATGGAAATACTATCAGAAAAATAGCTTTTGGTCATTCAGTTGGCCTCAGTAAAGAGAAGGAATCTTTATTAAGGCCAACTGAATGACCAAAAGCTCAGCTACAAAAATAGGCGCATAGTCAGGCCCCGAAATGATTAACTCCAGTCAAGAGCCCAAATGTATGTGCCAATAGCTGTCTTTTTATTCTGCTGGGGGGCGCCTGTAAAAATGGCAATATGATTAGGAAAATTGCCTAGATACTCCTCTATAAGGCCATTTAACACATTGGCAGATAAATGTTTAGCATTGTTTGGGAGGGTGTCATCAAATGAGAATACAGTATCAGGCCGACGGAGGTTAGCATATCTCATGTCCGTTGCCAACAACTTTTTCTTCTTTCCTAATTTTTGTTCACGCCGCTTTGATCCCCCACATGCACAAACATGAAAACGAAATGCTGTTAGAAGAATTTCTTTTCTGTCTCCCAGAATAATGTCGCACCCAGAACAACTTAGCGTTTGCTTGGTTCGCTTCTAAATGAAAGAGACAATGCGCCCCAACAATTAAGGCGCACCGTATGAGCGCCGTTTATTCTGACCGTTGTCGAAAGTGGCAGCGAAGCTGGCGAGCGACGACGAAGTGGTGACACATGCATGCCACGCGCAGAGCCGCACGGTCTTAGCTCGGAAGCTGACGTGGCGTCGTAAACCGAGGTATTGTTGGTAGTGCCTGCAGCCGGTACCTGCTGTTGGAGCCGTCTTTCGGTTTGGTCATGGCGGCACCCTACGCCTGGGCTCGGCGGCGTCGCAAGGAATCGAGACGCGGCGCCCGACACAGAGACAAGGCAGGCTTCTGAATTCAAGCGCCTCTGCTGGACTGTCGTGGATGGGCGTCTTCATTCCGGCTTGCACATGCGTATCCTTCAGCGAAAGAGTCCCAAGTGAAATGTCACGCGAATAGGCATTTTCGAATTCTCGGGAAAGGCGGTGCACGGGTGCACCTCCAGTGCAGAGAACACGTTTTGCGGCACGCCGCTAACGCTAGAGATGCTCTATGCCTGCGGATATGAGTCTAGAATGACTTGATATAGGAGGCTCTCTTCGCATGCGACGTCTGTAGGGAGAAAACCCACAACGACGGACTCAGTGCGGTGTCATGGAAGATTCCATTCGCCACAGGATTTCAAGGCGTTACAGTGCTGCCACGTCACCGCTAGTACGACTTCATATGAACTCCCCGACGGAGCTTTTCAACAGAAGCAAAGACAATGAGAGCGGACTTTTTTGCGGTGACCCTGTGTGACGCCAGAATTTTCTGCCCATTGGAAAGTTGAGTGCTTTGTGGTGAATGTGTGTGTGTGCTCGCGTGCGTGTCTGTGTGGTGTGGACTACCGAACGAACCGAGAACTGAGATACGACCTCACCAGTTCTCTTGTGTGTCGTTGCTATTAACTCTTTTGGTCTTTCGTGTCATTAATGTTTTGGAGAAAGCAGAGACCATCATGAACAGACAACGACAAGACATGTATATTTGACAGCAGCAGGACTAGGCCCAGCAGTGTGGAGTGGGGGGCAACCACTTAAAAAGTGTTGATGGTTGACCAGGGTGCCGACAGGCATACATGGCAAAATTACTTTTGAAAAGGAATTGAATTACATTACTAATTACTTAGCATAAAATCACAGAAAATTATTTAAATTGAATTACTCATTATTGCTGTCCAAAAGTAATGAAGTTACCTCACAATTACTTCTACTGAGCAATTCAATTACTTCTAAATTACTTTCCGGTTACCATCCATGCAAAAACTAAGCAAAGCTAGTAAACAAAACAACTTGCTCTCCAGATGCAAAGCACACATATTCTTTCTTGCTCCCGCCAAATTCCGCCTCAGAGAGCTATCCCTTCCCTCTTTCCTACAGCACTTGCAATTACAAAAACAAGACAGCTGCAAAAAAAAAAGAAAAATAAATGTAGAAGCATGGTCGAACGGTGATGAAATGACGGCGAACCCAGTGTCTTATTGGCCCGGTGATGTCTCCGCCATTTCAAGGGCCCGAAGAAGCTAGGTTATTTAATAATTCCTCAGTCCCAAGAATCGACATCGGTACCTTGTGCTCGCGAGGGCTCACACCATGAACCCTCCCGCCTTTCTTTCCATCCCCCCCCCCCCTCCTCAATCCTCCCTTGCCCCGTGGTACAGAGTGTAACCAGGCACCACGGTGCCCTAGCCGACGCAACAGGGAGTGCCACTGCGCCGCGTTCCCAATTAAACTAGTTTTTAACTCCAGCCTTCGTGCATCATCTCTCCCTTCGGCATTCCCTTGACACCTTGTATCCTGTTGCTCGGAGAATGGTTGTAACTAAGTGGCCCTGCAACTCACGAGGTCACAGACGCACTGTTCTGCTCAATTCGGTCTCATTTTGCTGATCCATTACGATGGCTTTGGCTTGCCGCACGTCGCTCCTGCTTTAGCGGCACTCTACTTTGTTGTCTATTGGCACACTTTAGTAAAGGTAATTTCGAAAGGAATTAATTACTTTTGCAGCGAAATTACTACAAAAAGTAATTCATTACATTACTAAATTACCAACCCGAAAGAGTAATCCATTACATTACAAATTGCCGAAAACAGTAATTAAATTACTGTAATTTCATTACTGTAATTCAATTACTGCCATGTTTGCCGACAGGGTTGTCAGGATGAACCTGCGCCCAACCAGCAGCGGTATGATGCTATCTACAACCTTAACATTGAGGTTGGTTTTGTCCATGGACATTGACAATGAATGATTCCGTGGAGGAGGAATATGCAGCAGAGCAGCAGCAGCAGTGGTCAAAAGAGGACACGTGCATCCAAAGTGTGGTGGTGGTGGCGGCGTATCGGGGGTGGTCAGTATGAACCTGCACTCAACACAAAGATGCGTGGCCGTTGCACATGGACGTCTTCGCTCTTTACAATTATTTAACTGCATTTATTTGTGGTGCTGAATGTTCTTCATGTTGAAATATTTTTGCAAACTTTTTCTTCTCAGCGTTTCTTTGCATGCATTTTTAAAAAGTTTATTCCCCCCCCACCTCCTTTCCTCGTGTTCTCCGGTTGCTGCGCGCGCTCCTGCTGACTTGCGCCCGCAAAATAACTAAGCAACTATGCGGCGGCGATAGCAGCTAACGTTCTCGTTGCTCTTCTAACTAGGGAATATCCGCAGCATTCTTAAAGTCGGGGAAGAAACATTCATTTAAAGCTGCAAAGATGACTCGAAAAGACTAAAACCTTCTGGAAACAGACGCAAGCGAATAGAAATCATTCGATATGCATCTCGGTGCATCTTGCGCGACAAAGAAAATGATAACGCCGAGTCTCGAGACGCTGAGCATAAAAAAAAAAAAAAACCAAAGAGAACGAGATCCTTTCGTGCGCTACAATCCCGATGATAAGGACGTATGCCAGCAGCTGTTGAAGACAACAAAAATTAAACTTTCTGTTGTCCGCGGTAATATGCACTGCTGCCAAGTGATGGCCTTAATTAGTTGCTAATTATTAGTCCCCACTAGCATTTCCCTTTGGTTGTACTAAGAAGTAGCGCTACGCAGTAGTGCTACTTAGCTGGGCTAAGTAGTAGAACTAAATGGTAATGCTATTTCAGAGGCCTGCTAGTAGTTCTAATTAGTGTTCTTAATTTTAACTAAGCGTTGCTCCAATGTAATGTCCCGCACCACTGCTGTCTATATGACGGTATCTGGTGGTCGCATAAGGCCTCTAAACAAACAAACAAACAAACAAACAAACAAACAAACAAACAAACAAACAAACAAACAAACAAACAAACAAACAAACAAACAAACAAACAAACAAACAAACAAACAAACAAACAAACAAACAAACAAACAAACAAACTAACTAACTAACTAACTAACTAACTAACTAACTAACTAACTAACTAACTAACTAACTAACTAACTAACTAACTAACTAACTAACTAACTAACTAACTAACTAACTAACTAACTAACTAACTAACTAACTAACTAACTAACTAACTAACTAACTAACTAACTAACTAACTAACTAACTAACTAACTAACTAACTAACTAACTAACTAACTAACTAACTAACTAACTAACTAACTAACTAACTAACTAACTAACTAACTAACTAACTAACTAACTAACTAACTAACTAACTAACTAATTGAACAGACGCTTCTTCCTAGTGTAGAGGTGGAGCGCCCGGCTTGCGACTCAAAGGGCGGTCTTTCTTTTCAGCGGAGGTCATTTCCTTTCTTCATGGGTATTTTGTAACGCTGTTTGGTTCAGGTTGCCAAACTGTGGATGACGTCCCAACCCTGCAGAACCACCTGCCACAGCCTGGGCCTGCCGAATAGGCCATATGACGTGGTTTTGGGCCGTCACAAATCCTGTCGAGTAATAAGTGCTCGGCGATGTCACCTGGCAACTCGGTTGAGAAATTCAATGATTGATCAAAACGTCAATTACGTCGCAACTCACTTCACCTGGCGGAGTGATGATTGGTTGGCGAGCTTTCAGTTGTGAGATCACCTTTCGCCGCAAATCATGGATTTTTGTGACACATAATGGCGCTTGCTTTTCATGGAAGGTGCACACTAATGCTGTCGCAATAAAAACATTAAGTGGTCGAAATTACCGGAGCCCTTGACTACGGCGTCCCTCATAACATGTATCACTTTTGGAAATTAAACTCCATATACCCTCCTGTACGAGATAATTCGAATCTGCTTGTACCTACGAATATCTGCAGATTTCCGCGCTATCCTCAAACATACTTCAGTCCGGGCAAAATCAGAGCAACCCAATAACCAACTCAAAAGATTCCTTACAATAAACGCCCCTCTACTCGGCACGGTAACTGCAGAACGATGAACAATGTGCTTCGTGATTAACCAGAAGCTGTGTCACTTGTTGATGCATCGCGAAGATTTCAAGGTAGAGCATGCATCCGGGGGAAAAAGAGCAGGAAAGAGACAACGCACTGAGAATGACATCCGCTGAAACGCAGGCATATCGTCTGACACGCAACGATCTCGCGTGCTGCGAATTGAAAGTTTGAGCTGTGGACACGCGTGAAATTTGTCACGCACGGACGTTGACACTGGGAAGGCGTGTTAAAGGGCCAATGAAAAGTTATTTACTAAAACTAGAAAACGTGGAAGACCAATAGGGGTCCCACCAGCCTTCCCCACAACGCCAAAACATTTAAGCTAGATTCATTAGCACCAAGCACAATGGCGATCCAAAATAATACTACTACTCTCAACTCAGCGCACGCCGGTGAAAAAAAAAAAAAGAAGAAAAAAAAAAAAGACGCGACGGTGCCCCACCACGCCTCGTCCCGCCCGCGTCACTTGGGAGCGCACAATGAGTGGTCACACCCAGCAAGCCCCGAGGACGTCATCGGAGCTTGTTGGACGCCTTTGGGGCGGAAGCGGCGTGGAGAGGTGCGGCGGCTCGGTTTCCAGGAGCATTTTTAAAAATTTATTTGTAAATTATAGACTCCGCGCAAAGCTTTTAAACTTTACTCGAGTACTCAGAAAAACCACCTCCTTGGCTTTGTTAAATTAGAACAGTACCGCAAGCGCCGCTTAAGGGGCCCTTTAAGGAACCCCAAGTGGTCGAAATTCTCCGGAACCCTCCATGATGGTGTCCTTCTTAGCGCGAGCTGCTTTAAACGTTAAAGGGCAGCTGAAGACGTTTCAGAATTTGGCGAGCTCAAAGGGGAAGAATCTATGAAACTTGCAGGTGAAGAATACTAAGTCTTTTTGGGCTATCCTTGGAATTGCCGATGCTATCGAATAAGGGAGTCAGGCATTCAGACTTCTCCGCGATGCACAGCATAGGGCTGGGGCCGCATTGATGATGTTATGTAGAGTACTGTTGCGTTTAAAAGAAAGAAACGATTGCTTTAAGAGAGAAAACCACTGCCACCCAATGTATACATTGGGTGGCAGTGGTTTTCTCTCTTAAAGCAATCGTTTTTCTCACAAAGAGTTATTTGGCAACATCGAGTGATGGACGACAACATGCAGGTAAAGCCAGCGGAAGCTTAAAAAGTCGGCAATAACCTGATCTTTAACCTGAATAACCGAACAGTTTAAATACCAGCGCGAAACTTAGTCGCCTGCTTTCCTATATCAACTTCGTACATTCTAATCGTTGAATTTCGTCCATATGTCTAAAAGCCAGTTCAACTTCCATTTAAGCTTTTTAAACAAAGCTATCAGCCCATGGTGGAAACATAACTTGATGAGCACACGAGATGCCTATTAGTCACGCGGACCTGGAATCATTTCATACCAACTTAGAGATGGAGATTGAAGTCTCCTGCTATAAGTGGTGCTTGTGTTGTTTTCTACAGCTCTAAGTCTGGTACGAGGCGGGAGGTGTGTGTCTCCAATAACCCAGTTTCTGAAGCTTAAAAATATTTTTCACCACACCGACGCTATACTAGGCAGATCCTGGGTGGTGCAGTGGTAAGACGCCCGCCTACTGTGCCGGAGTACCCGGGTTCGATCCCCTCCACTACGGCTCCTCTTCCTCTCTATCCACTTTCACTCTCACACTCCTCCCTTCCCTTACGGCGCGGTTCAGGTGTCCACAAAAACAAGTATGACAGATACTGCGCTTTTCTTTTCCTGCGAACCAATTATTAATAGTGATTTATATTACCATTATTAAATATAGCCACTCTATTGTTTCTTCCACCAATGTTCTGTTCTTATGACAGCTGAGGGGACAAATTTTGTAGTCTAAAGCATCAGGTGTCAACAATTTTTTGTCCGCAGCACTGTCTCGTTCTCTTGTTCAGTCAAATTCTCGAGATGCTTTGTTCACAAGCCACGCGCTTTCACGTTATGCGAATCAAACTTCTGCGTAGTAGTGTGTCAATCCTGTTTAGCCATGGTCGGCTGGGTGTTCTAAAGCTTTGGCTGGTGATATCGTTATACGACACTACCCATATTAAGGTTATCAAAGACCAATAAAAGCTTTGACCGTTTTTTTGTTGTCTCTTCTCTGAAGCGCTGTTCCATAGGTTCTGTCTCTTTTTCGAACAAGTTTGCCAAGATCGCCAATTCAGCTACGTATCACATCTGTATGCGACAGGTTTTCCGTAGAGAAGGAGAACTCGATGAGAAGCAATAAATCATCTGACCTTGTGTGCCGGTGCCCCACGCACTCCACGTACTGCATGCGTGACTATAATCACTGCGAGAGCTTGTTATTCGTTGAGCCAAATGAGAAGTAATGATGTGCATGCCGCGGTACTTAAGAGATATTTTTAAACATGTCTCAAAGAATATTCGCCTTTCTACTGCCCAGAAAACATAGAACAGTACACGCTCCAATCATGAATTACACTTTGATAGTGCGTGTACATGCGGTTTTAGGCGGGCTGAGAAGACAATAAACAAACAGTTTCCAATTTGATAGCTCCCGCAGCCCGCACGCAGTAGCCAATTTGACGGCTGGACGAAAATGAAGCCGTTAACCGACCATCTAGGAATAACAGCTCAAATGTCGTCGAGAATTTGTGGTTCTGGACTTATCGCGTATAATGGGCGTAAGACTGAGCGCTCAGGCTTGCGCCTGACCTTCCCATCCGTCGTCTCCTACGCTTATCCTGCCACTTTCCTGATATTCTGACGTCAGTTTGGCATTAAGGGCGCAATGGCGTTCGTCGAGAAAGGGCATACTTATACGTCTCCAGTTGTACGAATCCGCAAGTTACGACGGCACGTGTGCTTCGCTTTTTTTCCGCCATTTCCCCGGCTTCCAAAATCTTTGATGCGAATAAAAATTGTACATTTGCTACACGGGGCATTAATCTATGTTTATATCCTGTCTGAGTACTCCCATTTAGTGCCTACCCTTTAATGCGAGGAAGGAAATTCACGTAAGTCCTTATGTGATTAACCACCAGTTGAAGGGGAGAGCCATCTCTGCGGTGGAATGCTATAACAGCGCAAACAATACTGAACCATTGAAAAAACGGCACTGAATACTCCATGACAGCGTTGTATTCGCGTACGGTTTGTTTTATTGCTTCGGCTTTTAATAATGGGCTGAGGACACTTCAGATTTTCCGGGAACCAATCGCTTTATAAAACATATATACAGGCTTGGTTTTCATGAGTGAAAATTTTTAGGGAGAATGAGTGCTTCAGCGATGACGTAGTAGCAGAGCATCGATCTAGTTCGCGAAAAAGACTGGGACGTGACTTCGTGCATAGACGGGAGCCGACCTTTCTTTCGCTTTCTAGTATTTTCTTAAACGATTAATCGTAGAGTAACCAACCTTAACAGTTTTTTCTAGGCTCGTTTAGCCATCCGATCGCTGTCTGCGCGTGAAAGAGCCTGACGAGCGAATTAAGGTCTGGTATAACGCAACAATGTCTTAATCACTTTTTTTTTTTTTCATTTTCGACTTCCGCTTTTCGTCTTCCTTATTTGCCCAAGCTCAGCAATGGCGGGGGAGTTGCACAGTCCAATCAAAAATTAAAAAAAGAAATTTAGGAAAGAAATGATATTGAAATGAAATGGTTAAATTAACTGGTCCCGGTTATGTACCAAAGGAGTTGAGAATGGGGCCGGTTATCTCGCCATAAATTAAATCGCTGTGCTGGTGATAGTAACGTCCTGTCCTTTCCGTCAGCCTTCAGAACCGTTTTTCCATCCATATTCAGATATTTATTCTTCTCCATTCTTCGAGGCTTTGGTTGCTTTCGGAATACGATACTTACGTTAACGACCAAGCGGAGATGCTAGAGGTTTGTGAGCGCCTTTTGGAAAACAATATAGTAGGTACGGATCATGTTGGTAGTGAATAATGACATGTAATTCGCCAAGCAGCATCGGAAGAGCTGCATTTGCTGCAGCGTGTTCAAAGTAATTGCTATTGCTGCAAGTTGGCTGTGGCCGCAATAAACAGGGGCGCTCGGGTGGTAGCCAATGTACGGAGCTTACTTGTATCATTACATGCTTTGTGTATGAGCAGGGAAGACCAGGGCGTTTTTTTATCTAGGAGTCACATCGGCGTTCAGGCGCGCACACTGAATATTTTATAAGGCAAGGAGCAAAGTGGGGAAATTTTTCTTTGGAAACCATGCGAGCCGCCGTTTATTCTTTCTGTTTTATTCGCAATAAACCCCCGTTCTTGAGGCATTCGATAATTAAATTTTGAGATGGAAGAGATTGTCAGGACTTTACCCGTTAATGCATAGATATACGGACCGAGACACAGGACAGCCCCGTGCCCTGCCTTCACCTTAACGTGATCATTAGAACAACCTTCTTGGCTAAAAATAACCTGTATAGATGTGACTTCGATACGACTCTAAGGTGCCGATATCTTATTCAGCGCATTTCGAGTTGTTGCACTCCGACTGATTGCACCAACGACAACAAAAACAACAACAACAAAAAAAAAAAACGCTATGAAAAAATAAAAAGAAAATCAGCGGCGAATTTTTGCTTTTGTAAGAGAGAGAAAGAGAGAGATAGAAAAAAGGAGCGCACTTAGTCCGATATTAAGTCTCCTCTCGCTCATAACGTGAAATTGACTGCTAATCGACAACAGCGTCATGAATGATGATGTTGTCGAAAAGCAGAGGGAGTTCAAACCTCATTTGCATCTACTTTTAGAGGCCTAACAGTTAATGTATCCCAACGGCAACATAAAATACCTCGAAGATCGACGCTATTTATTTTCGAATAACGCTCATCGGCGACGCAGAGTGCCTTTAAGTATTCAGGTATTCGAAAGTAAACATTTTGTACACGAAACGCATATTTTGCTAACCGCGAAAGGACTTGAAAAGGTCTTCTTCGTTTCCACCAATCCGGCTCCATAGGTAACTTATTCTTCGCGAACAGCCGCAGTGTTACGAATGATGCCGCAGGTACAGGTGGCGTGCCACAAATCTCGACATGCGTTTTTAAGATGAAATTAGAAGAAACTGCCGCCGCCGCTTCTCTTCTGCCTCAATCGGTGCTGCGCCCTTTGTCTTTGGGGCAAGGAGAGCGAAGCGGTTGGCTACCTGGCTTTTCCGCACGCCGCGATGTGCTTGTTTTCAGGTTTTTCTTTGCCTGATTTGGGATCCTGCATCAGTAATCTTGGGTCGTCTTTTCGCCTGTATGCAGTAAGTGGATCAGAAGCGTAGAACTTGCAAGCTTAAAAAAAAAAAAACAAGAAAAAGGGGGGGGGGGGCAAAGCAGACGCGGATATTCTAGCAACGTTTTCTTTTAAAAATAAATAAATTAATATTTTATTAAAGAGCCCATGCAGACTGAAAGTTAGGTCCCGGCACAAGAGCGATCGAACTAAATTTGAAAGGGATATGATAGTAATTGCAGTAACCGACACCACAGGCTTTCGCCATATATTGCTAATTTATTGGCAGCAGTCGTGTAATCAGCCAGCCCGGTATGCCTATGTGTCTGAATTTTGAGCAAGCTCCCTCCCCCTCCTCCCCCATCTCCGACCTTTTCCCTTCTTTCGCGGGAGATACGCATACTTTAGTGCCTTCATTTCCTACCATGTCCAAAATCCCGAAAGGGCAAATTCGGAAGGAAAAGACAACACTGCCGAACAGGAAAAGCTTTGTCCGCTTCTCTGTGCTTCTATACTGTCTAATTTGCTGTCGGCTCACCGACCTTTTCTTACGACTAGCTTCATAGTGGTTACTCCTAGAACATGCTGCCCATGGAGACGTAGGTTGAGACATAAAAGCGGCGCGGCTGACCTCTCTAAGTGCGTTTGTTCATTTCGGCACACAATAAGCGTTGATATACCTTGAGATATACCTCACAGCTTGCTTAGAGGAAGTATTCAGAGACTTGGAATGGGAGCAGTTAGGGATAAGGGTAGATGGAGAATACCTCAGTAATCTGCGATTTGCTGATGACATTGCCTTGCTAAGCAACTCGGGGGATGAACTGCAAATAATGATTGATGACCTAGACAGGAAAAGTAGAAAGGTAGGCTTGAAAATCAATATTCAGAAGACTATGGTAATGTTCAACATACTCGGAAAGGAACAGCAGTTTACGTTAGGTAGCGAAGCACTGGAAGTAGTAGGCGAATACGTCTACTTAGGACAGGTAGTAACCGCAGATCCGGACCATGAAAAGGAAATAACAAGAAGAATAAGAATGGGATGGAGCGCATTTGGCAAGCACTTGCAGATTATGACTAAGCTTACCGGTATCGCTCAAGAGGAAAGTATACAACAGTTGCATCTTACCTGTACTCACCTATGGGGCTGAAACGTGGAGGCTAACCAAGAGAGTTCTACTTAAGTTGAGGACAACCCAGAGGGCTATGAAACGAAAAATGGTAAAGGGTAACATTAAGAGATAGGAAGCGTGCAGAGTAGGTCACAGAAATAACTCAAGTCACCGATATTCTAGCGGAAATTAAGAAGAAGAAATGGGCATGGACAGGACATGTTGTGCGAAGAGAGGATAGCCGATATTCGCTTAGGGTTACAAACTGGATTCCAAGAGAAGGAAAGCGTAGCAGGGGGTGGCATAAAGTTAGGTGGGCGGATGAGGTTAAGAAGTTCGCGGGGGTCAAGTGGATGCAGCTAGCACAGAACCGGGTTAAGTGGAGAAATATGGGAGAGGCCTTCGCCCTGCAGTGGGTATAGTCAGGCTGATGATGATGATACCTTGAGATAGCGTTGCCGTGTTGCAGCCATTCCGTTGATATAACTAAAACTCTTGAACTCATGATCGTCTTTTAAACCTGGCTGAATTTATCGGATGCCCCTGGCATTCGCCACTCCTCTACGGATTCCTGCCGTGTGGATGGATGGATGGAAACAACTTTATTTAATAAAAAAGAAAAAGCTTCCAGGGTGGTCTCCTACTAGTCCAGGAGTCCACGGGCTTTGGCTTCTCATAGAGCCCGATCGACCAGCCATTTCTGACCGGCGGGTTGAGCTGTTCGCAAAGCAGCCTCCCAGGAAGAAAAGGTGGGATGGGGGATGGGGGGCACTGCCTGGGGTGAAGGACATTCCCACAGGTAGTGGAAAAGTGAGGATTTTGGCTCGCCACAGGTGTCGCAGTAAGGGGGCAAGCCAGGGTGAAGGCATGAGAGACGGTAGGGGGAAATGAAACAATTCGTCTGCAATTGTCGCCATGTAGCACTGGATAAGGGTGACAAGGTGCTGTGGGGTGGTGGCAGTGTCATGCGCTTGTGTTTGTAGAATGTGGTGATTTGGTGGTATGTAGAAAGGACCGATGCGGCCTCCTGCGTGGAGCTGGGTGCCTGATCATCCGGGGCTCGGGTAGAGAGTTCTCGAGCCAGCGCATGAACGCGCTCATTACAGGGGATCGAGGCATGCCCTGGGATCCACGTTAGATTAACCGTTCGGTCGAGAGAGGTGGCGGTGGTAAGAATATGATGCGCGGCCGGTGTCGCCACGCCGTTTAGGTAGTGGCGGTATGCCGCCTGAGAATCTGTACAAATTTCGGTAATGGCTTCGTCAATGGCTGAATGGGCAAGCGCGAGTGCGATGGCGGCTCCTTCCGCTTCTGCAGGCGAATTAGTTCGAATAGTGGCGGCGGACCCCACTCTGCCATCTTCGTAGGCAGCGACTGCAGTGAAAAATCCTACTTTAGAATTCCCTGCCGCGTCGACATAGAGGATACCAGAGCGGTTGCGGTATCTTTTGGTGTAATAGCTGGCTCTAACTTTCCGTCTTCCCTGATAAAGGCAAGCGCCCATGTTGCGTGGTAGGGGCTTCTGGTATATGTGATCCTGCGTGCCCGGAGAGATCATGAAAGGTGTAGCACTTGCTGGGGTGGCGATGGGTGGATTGAGACGGAGTTGTCGCAGTAGGCATCGTCCTGTTTCCGTGCGACTCAGGCGGACTAATTGGTTGGTGCGTTGAGCTTCTATTAATTCGTTTACTGTATTGTGAGTACCAGTGGCCAGCAGACGTTCTGTGCTAACCGTCCGTGGAAGACGTAGGGCGGAGGTTACGGCCATGCGTATTAGGATGTCCGCCTGCTCTGTTTGGCGCTGAGTGAGTATATGATATGGGAGGTGGTATGTGATTCGGGTAATGATTAACGCATTGGTCATATTTAGGGTTTCGTGTTCCGACAGCCCATGGTTGCGCGCAGCCACACGCCTGATTAGTCCAGCAACCTGCTTAGTCTGTCTTTGCAAGAGTTGAAGGGTGGCGGCTGCATCAAGTGCGTTGTTAATGAGAAGGCCGAGAATCTTCATCTGAGACGCAATGGGCACTGGGTTTCCGTACATGTGAAGTTCAATGGGGGGATCACCGGGTAAGGGTTTAAGCTGCATTAGTTCCGATTTAGTTGGGGAGCATCGGAGGCCTGTGTTTTCTAGATAGGTGGTGGTGATGTCTATGGCAGACTGCAAGATATCCTGGGCTGTTCCAAGGGATCCGCTTGTTGTCCAGAGGGTTATATCATCTGCATATAAGGCTGTGTGGAGCTCTGGGATAGCAGCAAGGGCCTTTGCTAATGGCGCTAAGGCAACGTTAAAAAGTAGCGGTGATAGGACCGCCCCTTGAGGTGTTCCGCGGTTAGGCAGGGGGAAAGGCTGGGAGGCAATATCCCCAAGGTAAAGTTGTGCCGTGCGTCCCTGAAGAAAGGCCCGAACATACTGCCATATGCGCGTGCCGCAGCCCGTGGTGGCTAATGTCGTCAGGATATGGTCATGGCTTATCGTGTCGAAAGCCTTGTGAATATCCAGGGCCAGTATGGCGCGCGTAGAGGCTGTACGGCGCTTAGTGTGTAAGAGAGACTCTTTAAGGGCGAGAAGTACGTCTTGTGCCGAGAGGTTTGGGCGGAATCCAAATTGAACATGGGAGAGAAAGCCTGTTGCTTCTAGGAACGGTTGCAGACGATTGAGAATGACATTCTCGAAGAGCTTGCCGACACAACTCGTTAAGGATATAGGGCGCAGGTTTTGAAGTGTGAGGGATTTGCCCGGTTTGGGTATAAATCGCATGCTGGCGTGGGTCCAGGTTGATGGGAGCGTCCCAGCGTGCCAGTGGTTATTAAAGAGTTCCGTGAGTTCCTGGAGAGAGACTTCGTCCAGATTGAGTAATGCCTTGTACGCTATGCCGTCCGGTCCTGGCGCCGTGGAGCGGCGAATCTTAAGGAGTGCTCGGCGAACTTCACTTAAGGTGATGTCAGCATCAAGTTCGGAGTTAGGCGGAGGTGGATTTAGTGGATATGCTGACTGAAGGGATATGGGTATATAGGTGTCCCGTAGTTGACCAATTACGTCGGTGCCTTTTTGGAGTTCTAGCTGTATCAGACGTTGTGTGTTTACTTGTGTCTGTGCTTTAGTGGTTGTTGGATCTAAAAGAGCGCGTAGGAGGGCCCACGTGTGTTTAGTGCTTAATGTACCCTTGAGGTCGTTACAAAAGGTTGCCCAGTTTGCACGGGCTAAGGCGTTGGCGTATTCTTCTGCCTCACCAGTGAGAGCGGCTATGCGGAGTCTCAATTTACGATTGTGTCGCTGGTGACGCCAGCGTTTGAGAAGTCCCTGTCGGGCCTCCCATAGATGAGCCAGGTGCGGATCAACCTGCGGTGCAGTAGGAGTATTTTTAATGCGTTTGCTGTTCACCCGGATGGCCTCCACCAGGCGGTCTGTCCAGTCGGTGACAGTAGGGACTTCGATAGAGTGAGCTGCCAAGTATGAGCGCAATTTATCCCAGTCGGTGAGAAGGTGTGTGCGAGGGCTGAAAATCTTGGAATCGTAAGCGATAGTAGTGGACACTGGGAAGTGGTCACTCCCAAGGCTGTCTTGTAGCACCATATGAGATTTAACAATTAAATTTTGTGAGGCCCATGTGAGGTCCGGCGTGGTATCACGAGTGACACTTGTGCCGATGCGAGTGGGTACAGCGGGGTTTGTGATCAGGCCGAGGTTATGATCAGCCATTGCGGTAGATATTAGGTTACCTTTGGGTGCGTCTGAGGTGTATCCCCATTGCGTGTGGCGTGCATTAAAGTCCCCCACCACAAGGAGTTGTGAGGTGCGAAAGGAGCCCAGGATTCCCGGAATAGATCTGCTGATCTGATGATACCCGCGCAGCAGAACCTTGGCATGTTAAGAAATGCCGCACAAACTATGGCAAACAAATGTTGCAGCATACCTTACCGACCCTTCTGAACCAGTTGTACTGCTCCGAAAATATAGATTTAATCAATATTTCTTTGAAAGAATTGCCCCAAATGTTCATGTAGTATTGTACTGTACAAGTACAATGCACTGCGTACTAAAAGTATGTCTCTTTCTTTGTGCCGACGATGGTTTTTTTTTTTTTTTTCCTCACATTTTGTTTGATGTATTGTACTCCGCCGCCGTCAATGCTGCTCTGTAAGAGGAAGCCAGGACCTCTCAAGCTGTTTATTCAGCTTTTTCCCTGGCTGTCCTCGCAACACCAGTTGCGGAAATAAACCTTCAACCTTCAACCTTTATCTTTAGGGTTGCTGTATATGTTAATAATTGTGAGGCTGCTTGTTTGCCCGCGTGAGCTGAGCTCTATCGCGGTATATTGAGTGTCTTTACTGTCGGGCGTGCTTGTCGGTGTGCCGTCTAGCACCGGCATTGATGCGAGTGTGAGGATTGCCGTACGTGACGTAAGGGCTGCTGTCCGATAACCACGGATATGAATGCGATTTGTTTCCGTCTCTTGCAGAGCGATGACATGCGGGGGATTAGGGGACTTTGCGATATATGCTGCTAGTTGCGCTTGTTTTCTGCGTATGCTGCGGCAGTTCCATTGCCAAATTATTGTTTCTGTTTTCGTAGTGGATTGGCGTCGCTGCCGACGTTTTCGCGTGCTATTGTTCTGTGCCATGTTGCTGAGCTGCAGACGCTGAATGAGAGCAAGCCTCGGGTTGAACTACGCGCTGCTTGCGAGGCAATTCCTGATGGGGTACAAGTTCGAAAAGTTTGTTGATGCCGGCTTCATGTTTGTCCAAGCGTGTGTTGATCGTGGCTTCTATCCTCTCGGTCATGGATTGTATGAGCTGTTTCTGCATCGCTCCGATTTGTTCGGCAGCTATGGTGTTGATTATACTAGTAACTTCTGACCGAAATTCGGCGGAACGTATATATTGTTTCACTGCCTCTTGAGGTGTAATGGGAAGAATGGGAGGGTTAGGGGTTGGATGGGGTAAAGTTGCGGAGGCTGCTTGGACGGAAAACTCACCTTTTTTAGCAGGGCCGGCTCCTTTCTCGGGTGTGGCTTGCCGCGCCGACAGCGCCTCCTGGGTCTCCTTGATGCGAGCTGAGGACTCACCGGCTTTCGACGTAGATGCCTCAGACTTGGGGTCTCGAACGCCAGACACTATGTCACGAACGCCGGATGAGGGACCACGGACGCTAGCTTCTTTACTGCGAACGCTGGACACGGGGTCATTGTCTGGCCTGGCAAACACAGGGCGCGTCTTGAAACGGCGCTTGCATTGCGGAGCGCCAGTTTGATGGTTTTCTTTACAAATAACGCAGGAGGGCTCACAGTCATGGTCCATGGCTGGATTATGTGCTCCACATCGCGGGCACAGCGAAAGGCCTGTACCGGGGCAGACGTCCGGACGATGGCCGAGCTTGCGACAAAGGTTGCAGGCTTCAACCTTGCGTCTGAAGGGAACGCAGCGGGTTACACATCCTTGATAAAGTATGTAAAAGGGGACTCTGATGCCACGGAATGTGATCAGAACAGACTCGGTAGAGCCCATACGCCTACCCATAATGATGGTATCGTGCCGGTCAAAGTCAAGAAGACTAGAAGTGATTTCCTCTGCGGAATGGTCCAAGGGAATTCCGTGGATGATGCCTCTGCACGAATTCAGGGGATCAGCGACGTGCGTGGCAACGTCGTAGGTAGTATTGTTAAACTGGAGGGCTTTAATTTTGTGATAAGCTTCAGTATGCTGCATGTTAGGCGTGCTGATAAGGAGGGTGTTATTGACGGGATTAGGTCGAAATATATCAGTACTTGCTTCAGCAGTTGAGATTTTCGAGGCTTGCAAAACGGCTTGGAGAAGAGCGTGAGCAGGAATCTTGGAGCAGTCAAGCCCCCGCGAAGACGAATAATAACCTTGTAGTCGCTGGCTGGTAATGGCGGTGGGCGAGGCGTGCGCCTGCCAGGCACTTGCGAGGTAGTTTCCTTCATCTCCGACTGGAGGGTGATGGATTTCTTGAGTGAAGGATTTCTTGAGTTTCGGGCGCATCTGTCGTGCACTACACGCCAGCTGCTGTCGGTGGCTTCTTCCGGGGAGATCTCTTCTCCATCGACCGTGTATGCGTTGAGCATAGTGAAGATGGCATCGGGTCCCGGCTGGCTGCTGGAAGCTCCGGCCGTTATGCAAGCGTTCTTAACCCCCCCCTTCCCAAAGCAGGCTGCGCTGCCACTAATATACTAGCACTGGGACGACACGTTCTGCTGCAGTCAGTGTTCCGCCTTTGCTGCTGGCCGCTTCTTCGGCGCCGGCTCGCCGGCTTTCCCGCCGATTGTGCCCATTGTGTACATTGACGGGCACAGAACGGGCACTATTCGAACCCTCAAGCACCTGCACACGCACACACCTACACGCTCCTCTCTTGCCTGTAACTGTTGCCTGGCCTCTGCTCTCCACCGTCCACTAGGAGACAGCTGTTGGCATAAATGTCATGTCAGTGCTACGCAGCAGCTTAGCCGTACTCATTTTTGCGGAATCATTTCACTTGTTATCACAATAAAGGAATGAGGTAAAACTTGGATAAATTCTTCGGACAATGTGGGGAGTGGATATGGCCGGCAGAAGGTAGACAAAGGTGCTCGGTGGAAATCTCGGGACGCACATTAATCACTTTTGGAGGCACTTCGCTGCAACAGAGCAAGAAAAAAGAAGTGCATATACATTGCCCCCCTTTAACGACAACCAACAGTAACAGGTCGTATAACTCAGATTGCAATGCAGGCAATATAGCATGTTTCTGTACAAAGTGGGAAATTATTTTCGTTGTTAGGCATCCAAGTGACATAGATTACACGTGAAAGAACAGAAATTTCACACTGCATATATATATTTGGCAAAGTTCACACCACAAAAATTCACTTGCAAATAGAAACATGTCTAAATATATAGAGATGCATAGTTAAAAATGGAACTCTACATACATGAAATAAAACCATTTTTCGCATTCCTTTAGCGTCACAAAGGTCAAGTATGAGGCAAGAATAGCTCCAAAATACCGCTCTATATCCGCGGCTTAGGAGAGAAAGCGGTTTAGAGCGGTGGAAAATGTTCGCGCGATTCTTTGCTGACCACAGTATGTGCGTGAAAAAGAGATGTGCCATGGCTCCTGGTGGCATTAGGGGTAAGCACAGTGCTCGCGCACTAATTTGGCGGTATTTAAGAATGTATCGAATTATTTCTGGAATCATCGCTTGTAGCCTCTGACTAGCTTCTAGGTGCATATGTTAGTAGCTTTTAATACTTTTTTTTTTTTTTCAGGAGAAGGTTTTGAGTCTGTGTACTAGGTATAATTATTTTTAACTGCTCGCATTGTTGTGTTTTTTTTGTAACAGTGTTAAATTATGTAGATTCTTGAAGCTCGTGTTTCTCCATATCACTGAGGAGTAATCAAGATGCGAATGCATTCAAAGTTGCAGAGAAGTTTTTTGACACCGGCTGGAAACGAGTGAAGGTGCCTGTTCAAAATGCCTACGACTTTTTGCAGTTTTGTGCAAAGGGTCTTGACATGTTGGTTCATGTCATGTCGTCTGGAAAGGTCACTCCAAGCATGTTTAGACGTTTTTCGCATGATATACTAAGTGGCCTCAATTTGAAAGCGTCTGGCTTTTGCTGCATTACTTGTGAAATTGTTTTTTTTTTGTTTCCTACAACCATAGCTCAAGCACGCGACAAACGTAAATTGCTTGCTAGCATATCTGTCTGCCCGCAATGCTTACGGTGCAATCATCGGCGTAGACTGCAAAATGGCAACTCTGGATTGTCGGCACAATGTCATTTATGTAGTGCAAAAGCAGCGGGGGCTCAAGGAAGGTACCTGGAGAAACTCCAGTTTTAATCGATCGAAGGGTTAATTTATGTGCCTTAATTGTAACAAATTGATTTAGTTTGGTTTAGCGGGCTTAACGTTCCAAAGCGACTCGGTCTATGAGAGACGCCGTAGCGGAGAACTCCGCAAATTTCGACCACCTGGGGTTCTTCAACGTGCACTGGCATCGCACAGTGCACGGACGCCTTGCGTACAGTCTCCGTCGAAAAGCGGCCGCCGAGGCCGGAATTCGATCCCGCTTCGTTGGGTTCAGTAGTCGAGCGCCCTAACCACTGAGTCAGAGCGAAGGGGCTACTAATTAAGATCGTGAGTCGAGGTACGATTTGAGAAGCTTAAGAAAAGGCCCTAGAATTCCACATCTTTCTTGTTTCCTTACCATTAAGCGGTGCTTAAATCGATCGAAAGCTTTACTGAAATCTAAGTAAAATCCATGTGTGCTCGCTCTGCTTTTTTTTCTTCAATATTACTAATATTGAAAAAAAAAAAAAAAAAGCGGATGATCTAATATGACGTCTTTTAGTAAGGCATCTTCAGTTGAGAGATTCTGACTATTTAACCCATGCTGAGTTACTGAATTATATTTGTCAACGAGACTATCCACTCGGACATTTATTGCCTTTGCGAGTCCTTTCCAATATATCTGAAGTACAGCTAGACCAATTGGAAATTACTAACCTGGTTCCTGTTCACTCCTTTGTGTGTGACCTTTGCAACCTTCCTGTTCTAGAGGAAAAAGGCCTGTTTACAATGCTGTGTTGAAAATGTGGGTTAATGCTGATGCGATGATATCCAGAACCTGTCTATTTGGCTTGATTTCGATGCCATCAACATCTTTCCTGAGGCTGTTTTTAAAGGTCTGGAATAGTACTTAAACCTCTAAAATATACGCGGGTTGAAAAAACTTGAATGCAACGATTGTGGGAGTTCCATCATTATCTTCGCAGGTGCCTATATCAGTAAAACATTATTGAAGCGATCTGCAAGTTCATTGCCTCTAAAGTTGGATTTTTTTTTTTCAAGTTGTGAATGCGGCTGCGCTTAGCTTTCCTGTTTAGCGTACCGTTTATTCTTGTCCACGAGATAGCATGCATTTCTTAACATTGATGAAAAGTCGATCATTGCTTACCTTTCTGATGCTCCAAGTACAGACTTAGTAGTAGCAATAACCTTTATTGTTCTAGTGAAGGGGCGAGAGTATTCGCCCTATAAGTATGCGGCTTCCTGTTTGTGTAGTTTACGGTGTTGAAGAAAACATTTCAGAAGGTAAACCTGAAAAAGAAAAGCGCACTCTTGATGTTTGATATTGCGAACCGAAAATTCGCAATGTTGATTCAGAAAAACAAAAGCGGTTTGACTGTTCTTCAACGGGTTATATTGGAATGCAATCTTGAGCCCCAAAACCAAAAATTGAAAGGCGGATTATAGCTGACTTCGCTTAAAGCGCCGTCCTTTAACTGAGCTGTAGCGTAGCACGTACAGTCTTCGTCAAAAGTTTAGAGCCCAGGAGTCGGTTTCTTAACCGTGTAGTGGCGCTTCTTTAGCATTCGGGGAAGTGGATGAAGTTAGAGACAGTCGGGCAAAAAATCTTCTTACCTTCCGGAGATTCGGAATACTGGGAATGCATTATGAGCCATACAGTATGGCTCAGAACCAAACCCCTGTTACGACCAAGCATCCGCAATTGCGCGCTCTATTGTTCGCCTGTGGGCATGGATAAGTTTTGTGAATATGTGGTGATGGTCCAATGGCTCTAAGTGAGCCTGTTTCCAGGAATCCTGTTTTGTAAGCATGTTTTGCTTTGTGGACAACCTGCAAATGCCAAATTGACCCTGTCAAGAGAACGTCTGGAAAAACACAAAGAAACGTCCCCCTGCGGGAAATAGCAGGAAGTGCTTTCTTTCTTTTGTTCACCCTTCCAGTCGAGAAGTGCTATCCTCCAGTGATGAATGCCTCCTATCCAAAGGAGACGACAGAGTGACATGTCCGCTGACGTGCAGGACAAGAAAGGAGCATGACTCATACGGCCATTAAGTGATTTCCCGGGAATGCAGGAAAGATTTGCAATTGTCGAAAAGGGACCATGTTGGGAGCCCTATGCGGCGCCACGTGCACTCGGGTTTCTGAGAAGTAAAACCCCTTGTCAGAACCAGCCTGTGGTTTCTTTGCTGAAGAATAGAAATGTACCTCCTCTCCTCGCCGTTCCCAAGCTTTTCCCGCCAACAAGTGATCACGCCCAACGAATGAATGCCGGACCAGTCAGTGCTTCAGACCATCAGTGCAGTGATGTGTTCGATCGGATGCCGATACCTGAGGGGCGTGCCCTGGATTTGGTTGGTCAGCATCTTCAGAGAGGGGCTGGACATAGGGGGTTTTTAAGGACGCTGCAGAGCACGAAATGTCGCTCTGAGCCCTGGGTAAACGGCTCATCCAGTCGCTTCTCGCTATGAACTCTTAACGCTTGTCATTTTGCTGATATACCCTTCTTGTTCATGTAAATATTGTAAATAAGTTTTCTCAAAGTGCCATTAAACCTGCTTGTACATATTTCACCAACTTCGAGGATTCAATCCTACTTCAACCCCGAGTCTCTGCACGCTACCAAGTGAAGGCCGGGTCGACGTAGCCCCAGCGTCACGACAACTGGTGACCAGCGTTGGGATCTGAATCTACAAGCCACAACATCTGGTGATTGGAGGTGGATCTGAAGCTACAAGCCACAACATCTGGTGATCGGAGGTGGCATCTCAAGCAACAAGCAGGCGCAACAATCGGCCAACAAGAGAGCAGCTCGGAACATCGATCGCATGTGTGGGTGAGTGCTTGGCTTTTCTTCTGATGTGGACCAGGTTCTAGAACAGGGTTAGATTTTAGAACTGGTAAAAAGTGTTGAAACGCCTTTAGGTTTGGTAGTTTGCACAGTTGTTTTGGAAGTAGCCGACACTCGGAGCGATCATGGACCTACAAAAGCTGCAGAAACCGGACCTGTTGCTATTGTGTGAGGAATTGGGAATTGATACAAGTGGTTTGGCACGAAAACCCTTGATTATAAAGGCAATCACTGATCTGGGAACCGATGATGAGGAGCTCAGTGAAGCATGGAACCTCATCGGTCAAAAAAAGGAACAGCTCAGACAGCAGAAAGAGCGGGAAAAAGAGGAAAAGAGGCGTGAGCACGAACGTGAGTGGGAAAAAGAGGAAAAGAAGCGTGAAAGAGAAGCAAAAAAGCTGGACCAAGAAATTGAGCTCCGGAAATTAGAACTAGAGTTGAGCAAGAGGTCGGGCAATTGTCCCCAGCTAGCGGTACCTCTTCTCAACAAGGAGGCAGATTTCAAGATGTCAAAGTACATGCAGCCATATGTGATATCAGGGGATATCGGTCTGTATCTGGCTAACTTTGAGCGAACCTGCGAAAAACTGTCCTTCCAGCGAGACACTTGGTCTCAGAGATTATTGACGGTTCTGCCCTGCGAGGCAGCGGAGGTTGTCGCGCGGCTAAGCAAGGAGGACGCGGACAACTACGAGAAGGTCAAAGCTTGCCTTCTGAGAAAGTATAGGCTTAGCGCCGAGGCGTTCAGACAACGTTTTCGGAACGCTACTAAGTCCAGGGACGAGAGTTACCCTGAATTCCTGTACAATTTAAGAGTTAATTTGGGCGAGTGGCTAAAGAGCACTGATTCCTACAGTGATAGGGACGCTGTAGTCGAGCGAATTCTTTTGGAGCAGTTTTATAACTGCCTCCCAGAAAAAGAAAGAAATTGGTTACAGGACCGAGGCGACATTAAGTCGGCAACTGAAGCTGCCGAACTCATTGAGGAGTATGCTTCGCGCCGACAATTCAGCAACCCAGCAGTGGATAGGCCTCGCAATCCCAAGTTGAGTGTGAATAACCGTCAGAAAAGGCACTTTGCTAGATTTGCAAACGAAGAAAGGAAGGCTTCTTCAGGCAAACGCCCTAGAAAGGACGGCAGTGAGAAAAATGGGGAAGTGACCAACGCGCAGAACACAAAGAACAAGCTTGGGGCTAGGAAGCCGCTCACATGCTTTAGGTGTAATGAGCAGGGTCACATTGCCGTCAACTGCCGGAAAGAAAAGATTGCTTTCTCGTATGTCAGTGACTGCGATGAAAATATGCAGCTTTTAGAACCCTACCTGCATGACCTAGTAGTCAACGGGAAGCCTTGCAAGGTACTGCGCGATTCGGCCGCAACGATGGATGTTGTCCATCCGGCGTATGTGTCGCCTTCCGACTACACAGGACAGTGTGCATGGATCCGCCAGGTAGTGGAGGAACAGAGTGTGTGCTTGCCAATCGCGAACGTGGTCATCGAGGGCCCTTTCGGCAAGTTAACAACCGAGGCTGCCGTTTCAGGAAAGCTTCCTAAGTGCTATCCGTATTTGTTCTCTAACAAATCGGACATGCTACTGCGAAAGAGGGGCATCCTTTTCGGAGACAGAGTTGTGCAAGCCTTAACACGTTCAAAGGCGCGAGAACTAGCTACACTGCTCATTCCAGAAAAATCCACAGCGGAAGAAACGGCAGTTAAAACAGTGGTCGAGGCGGAAGATAGCGGGTCAGAAAACTTTGAGAGCGAGGCATCTCAGATAAGTCAACTAGAAAGTGAGCTTGATGAGACGCGGAATGAGGACGTTCTTGAGAGTAACCTCTTGCCGCCAGTGTCTAGTAATCTCCCGAGACTTTTAAGTGGAACCCGAGAGGACTTAGCTATGGAGCAAGCAGTGGTAAATCTAACGTTAAACCTTCCCGAGGAGATGGGGGACAACTTGATTTGCCTCAGCGGAAAAGGAAGCAACGCTCAGGAGCTTCTCAAAAAGACGGAGCAGAGAGGAGAACTAAAGAAATCCCAGCTGTCCGATCTGGGCGAGATAATAACAGAGTTTGAGGCCTGCTTCGTGGACAGGCCAGGCAGAACTGATTTGACTGAGCACGATATTGAGCTGACTTCAGACGTGCCAGTGCGATCAAGGTGCTACCGATTTTCTCCAAGGCAAAGAGAAATTCTGGATAGGGAAGTAACTCGCATGCTGGAATTGGGAGTAATAAAACCCTCGGAAAGCGATTATGCTTCGCCTATGATCTTAGTAGAAGCTCCAGGTAAAGACCCTAGGCCTGTGGTAGACTACCGAAAGCTAAATTCTCTCACCAGGGATCAAGTGTATCCTATTCCGAATATTGAGGAGAGAGTAGAACAGGTCAGTAGAGCGGCATATGTGACTACGCTGGACCTTACTCGAGGATACTGGCAAGTACCGCTCACTGAACGCGCCAGCAGATACGCGGCTTTCGTCACTCCGACGGGCAGCTACCAGCCAACAATGATGAGTTTCGGGCTCAAAAATGCTCCATTTTGTTTTTCCCGACTCATGGATAGGGTTTTAAAGGGGTGTGAAACATTCGCGGTGCCTTATTTAGACGACATTGCGGTTTTTTCCGACTCATGGGCGGACCATATGGTACATCTAAGAGCTGTACTGAGCCTTTTGCGTCAAGCTGGACTAACCGTAAAGGCCGAGAAATGTTGCCTGGCAAGGGCGACCGTGGACTACTTGGGTCACAATGTAGGTCAAGGTTTCAGGAAACCCAGCGAGATTAAGATTTCGGCGGTAGCAGACTACCCGCGGCCGAGCACGAAGACGGAAATTCGAGCATTCCTGGGTCTGACTGGGTACTACAATCACTACATCCCTAACTATTCAGCTTTGGCTAGCCCTCTGACCGACGCTCTCCGCAAGACAGAACCGACAAATGTAGTCTGGGACGAACAAAAGGAAGCCTCCTTCGTAAACCTGAAGGCTGTGCTGATTAGCCGTCCGGTATTGCGAGCTCCAGACTATGGCCGAGAATTCACGGTCCAGTGTGATGCCAGTGATCGAGGGTTAGGTGCTGTTCTCTGCCAGAGAGATGACGACGGTAATGAGCACCCCGTGCTCTACTTGAGCAGAAAGCTGAGTTCTAGAGAGAGGGCTTATTGCGCGTCAGAGAAAGAGTGCGCTTGCATTGTATGGGCCATTCAAAAATTGCAGTGCTATCTTGGAGGGGCCAAATTCACCGTAGAGACGGACCATTGTCCCCTGGCTTGGCTGCAAACTGCGACATCGAAGAACAGTCGCCTTCTTAGGTGGAGCTTGATTTTACAGCAGTACAATTTTGAAATAAGATACAAAAAGGGGAAGTTAAATGGGAATGCGGACGCGCTTAGCCGCTCTTTCTAAGCGGTCCGAGATGTTCCTCACCATGTATCCAAATTGATAATCAGGTTTTTTTTTTTTTGTGCGCTTGAATATATGTGACTATGTAAAGCAGCACGTTTGGTTTTCGAGGCATACGTGGGTCCTGAACGTCTTGAGAGTGGGCTTTTCTCGAACAACAATGGCAGTTTTCTTTTGACCTGGTCTCTTCAGACGGGAGCCGAGTGCTTGCTTCGACATGTGGTTGAGTTTCAGACAGCTCGAGCAATTTGGCCTACAACAATCAAGACAACGCGACAAGCAACAGCGAGCTTCAAGCGTTCACGTGCAGGCCATTAAGTCGTCTCTTCATGCAGCAGCTGGGACTGCTGCCCTCCGAGACTCTTCTGGCGGGGGAGGAGGCTGTTACGACCAAGCATCCGCAATTGCGCGCTCTATTGTTCGCCTGTGGGCATGGATAAGTTTTGTGAATATGTGGTGATGGTCCAATGGCTCTAAGTGAGCCTGTTTCCAGGAATCCTGTTTTGTAAGCATGTTTTGCTTTGTGGACAACCTGCAAATGCCAAATTGACCCTGTCAAGAGAACGTCTGGAAAAACACAAAGAAACGTCCCCCTGCGGGAAATAGCAGGAAGTGCTTTCTTTCTTTTGTTCACCCTTCCAGTCGAGAAGTGCTATCCTCCAGTGATGAATGCCTCCTATCCAAAGGAGACGACAGAGTGACATGTCCGCTGACGTGCAGGACAAGAAAGGAGCATGACTCATACGGCCATTAAGTGATTTCCCGGGAATGCAGGAAAGATTTGCAATTGTCGAAAAGGGACCATGTTGGGAGCCCTATGCGGCGCCACGTGCACTCGGGTTTCTGAGAAGTAAAACCCCTTGTCAGAACCAGCCTGTGGTTTCTTTGCTGAAGAATAGAAATGTACCTCCTCTCCTCGCCGTTCCCAAGCTTTTCCCGCCAACAAGTGATCACGCCCAACGAATGAATGCCGGACCAGTCAGTGCTTCAGACCATCAGTGCAGTGATGTGTTCGATCGGATGCCGATACCTGAGGGGCGTGCCCTGGATTTGGTTGGTCAGCATCTTCAGAGAGGGGCTGGACATAGGGGGTTTTTAAGGACGCTGCAGAGCACGAAATGTCGCTCTGAGCCCTGGGTAAACGGCTCATCCAGTCGCTTCTCGCTATGAACTCTTAACGCTTGTCATTTTGCTGATATACCCTTCTTGTTCATGTAAATATTGTAAATAAGTTTTCTCAAAGTGCCATTAAACCTGCTTGTACATATTTCACCAACTTCGAGGATTCAATCCTACTTCAACCCCGAGTCTCTGCACGCTACCAAGTGAAGGCCGGGTCGACGTAGCCCCAGCGTCACGACACCCCCAGGACTCTGAACTTTGGACAAAGACGCATAATGTCGGTTTCGATGTGCAGGAGATATAAACAGAATAACGAACAGTGCGAACAGTGCGGTACCTAGCTACGTGTTCCGCTGTTCTTGCGGTAGCGCTTGTAGACAAACGAAAACACTTTATATAGGGTCATTCTTGGTAAATTCAACAACAGCTCTAGCTGGCTTTTGTTACCACTCACATGCAGGCGCGACGACAAGAAATTGGAACAACGGAGAACGTAGGCGCTGTACTGAGTGTACCCCTTTTTATCGTTATATGTACTATCAACCTTCACAGATGGCACCGACGTATCTCTCACGGTTTTTAGAATGATGATTTGAGAGGGTTTGAAAAATTACCCTCTATACAGCCTTCGCGTATTGCGAATAAGACTTTGATTCGGCCCAAGTATGAAGGAGCGATGCACCCACTGCGCAATCTGGTTGTGTAAAAAAGGCGCGCGCTAGAAAATATTTCTTGGGAGTGCGCCAGCGAAATCAACCTGCATGCAGAAAGAAAGTGATCAGGCAATCACGGTAGTAATTACGAACGCTCTTAGGTAAGGTGGCGCAGTGCTCGCATTTCTCTGCAGTTCTGTCCCTAGGATAACATAAGGGATAACAGTAATGAATATATGCTGTTCAGCCGCCCGTTCCACAGTTGTTACTCGTGGCATGGATGGTGTGGTTGTAAAAATGTGTAGCTCGCTTCAGTGAACATGATACTCGCGTTTCTTGCTTTCCACCATATTAATCGCTTTTCTGATAGAAACACGTTCCATAGGTGGCTTGGAAGATTCGAATTCGGAGTTTAGCGAAAACATTATTTAAGACTAAGTGCCACTATAAAATAAAATGAAAGTAAGTTACGGTATTTGTAGCAACGCAGCCGCTTTCGAGTGTTCACGAACCAACCGAAGTGTTCTGTATGTTCCGAGTGAGATTTTGAACCACCGCGACCGAACACATCAGCTGTGGAATCCTGTTGCGATGGAATTAGTGCTCAGAGTCTCTAATATCACCAGACCAGTTCCGCGGGTCGTGACTGCTTATATCTGTATCAAGTTTTTGGGAGCCGAAATATGCTGTTCGGAGCTGTGTACAACATGCTTTTCTCGTGTAATACGCCAGGATGGCACGCAGTTAGGTTCGCAGGCCAGCAGTCATTGTACGGGCTTTGCAGGAGTTGGGTAAGGAGAAAGGGAATGACACCGAAGAATACGTAGGAAGGGTACAAAAATTAAAGCGCAAAACAAATTGGGCCCTGCCCTCACAGGAAATAAAGAAGAAAAAAAAATAACCGGAGGTTTTGCTTGGCCAAGCGCGGAAATGCGCGCAGAAGCATAATTTAGCACTCGTTTAGCTAAGTTTTGTTTCGTTTAGACTTTGCTTGCGTTTATTTCAGTATTTAACGGATGCTTTGGGCTTACATAACGGCTTATTTGTGGTCTTTAGTGGAAAATTGTCAAATGTGATGGAGACCGGTAACGGCCAAATGCATCGACTATATGTACCTAATGGTTAGGTTTAATACCCCGTTTCTTAATAAAATTATCACCGCTTCGGGAAGAGTCGCGGGGCAAATATTTAGCCTGCATTCATTTATTCAGCTTCAGCGCGATGGCTTTACATTCTATTGTGATGTCTGCATGCCATACGAGCAATATATGTACGGGTCATTCCACGCCAAACGTACCAGGGTTTGCGTTCGACTCACTCCAATCTTCTCGATAAATTTTGGGCTCTTTTTTGAACCGGCTATTTTTAATAGCCTTGGCGAAAATAATTTCCCGGTTATGTGAAGGTCCTTCGAGTTTCTCAGAGGAGTGCAAAAGTTAGCCTCCCTAAAAAATTACAGGAAATAAAATATTTTACTTTCACACTTGAAAATCTTCACTGATAATGACTATGCATTGAGGCTTTTAATCGAATAGCGAAGACATTTCTAGCGCAAAATTTTTCCGCTGTTTTCTTCATTATCTGTTCCCCAAAATGCCGCTTTAGCAATTTTTTATTCTCTTTAATGGCATTGTCGAGGAACATCACATGTTTCGCCGCTTCTCTATAATTTGTGCTATCTCAACATATGGGTTAAACTATATCACAACAAAATATGCTGAAGGAAAAATGTCAAACTTCCAAAAAAGAGTGTTGTATTGCGTTTTCAGGCATTAATTTCATGCAGAGGAGTTCCTAGTTCAAATACAAATTGCAGCCTAAATGATTGCTAGTTACATTCAAATTTGATTAGGGATTTTTATCGGAGCCTTTTTCCTTTTAGGCAAGTAAATAGTTCTGCGCATCACCTTGAGCCATGGTTGCCCCGTACCGCCCCCGCACTGCTCGGCATGTTGCCCTCGGTTATCGAGCGACATACGCTTCCCGGGAAGCGTGCTGCTGCAAATATTAAAGAGAGAAAAGTGCTCCAGGGTGCTCTGTGTCGTCGGCAAAGCCTGTGTGTGGGCCGGCTGGAAAGTTAAAATCGATCCACGGCGCCATCACTACTGTCGCGACGGTTTAAACATAGTGGCTGAGTACTCATGACGTAGGGAAACGAAATTAAAGATAGATATGCAATCCGAATCTCTGATAGTACCTCATCCCAATATAAGAATAAAATAACCTCTACCACGAAGAGCATTTTCATCTGGCAGCTAAGTGGAACTTTTTTGTTTTCCCATGGCAAGAGTGTTACTGACGGCATTGGAGGGATCGTAAAGTGCCGTGCATCAAGGGCAAGCCTTCAAAGGCTTTACGAAGGCCACATGATGACACCCCATCATGGTCAAAAGCTAACGTAAAGGTTATTTAGGTACCTGGTGTCCCAGAAAGCGCTGTTGAAGAAAACGAAGCCCAACTTCATCACAGGTTTGCAATGGCTATGCGTGCGAAAAGCGCACGTGCTTTGCATCACTTCAAATATACCATCCCTCATCACTGTTCTCGCTGGAACTACATCTTACTGCGGTGCCAAAGAGTTTTCAGTAACAAACCAAGTGCAACCACCAGAGCTCTCTTCCCATCAATGAAATCGGCATCATATCCGTTTCGAGAACCGCAAAAGGAATAAGACTGTTACTCTTCAACCCGTGCTTCTGTTTCGATCATATTGCGATCCGAAGCATGGAAAATATTGAACACGATGCATTGGGGGGAAGGGGCGCGCTGAATTGTTTTACCATTATCAATTCGTGAAAGCGAGAACGCTCAGAATAAAAATCCTTGATAGTATTCTATCGACTCACGTTATTCGAAGGACTGTATGCTCCATATTTATACTGGGACATGGCAATAGAGAAGTTCGCAGGGGTCAAGTGGATGCAGCTAGCACAGAACCGGGTTAATTGGAGAAATATGGGAGAGGCCTTCACCCTGCAGTGGGTATAGTTAGGCTGATGATGATGATGATGATTGCAATAAAACACCTGACTACGCTGCTTGCTCTACTGATAAACTGTACGTTTTCTTATTTTGCATTTGGAATAAGCACTATATTGCGCCTGCTTTATTAAGTGGACAGCTGTTGCTACAAAATTTGGGAGCAAAGCTAATTGAGTCGCCTCTAGCTGAAAAGAAAGTAGGGGGGAGGGGGGGGGGGGGCTGCAAGAGAGGCAGACCTCAGAGGTGACCCCCACGAATCATCATTTGATGCTCTATTTCATATTACTAGTCGTGTAAACCTAACGTTGAATTGCTCTCGGTGCCAGGGCCGTCTCCTGCAGTGTAGTGGCAGTGAGAGGGAACCATGGCTTGAGGTGCAGCGCTTTTCTTTCTCGCTTAATTACTTTCTGAAATTACTTTTTCGCTAGAACCAAAACTAAAAAAAAAAGAAATATCCGATAAGAATCGCTAAATTGAAATGCAACTAGGCAAGAATTGAGCGAAAATTTATATTTGTACTAGGAACGCCTCTGTACGAAATCCATGCCCGAAAACGCTACACAGCACACTTTTTTCTAAGTCTGACATTTTTTTTTTTTTTCTGAAATATATTTTCTGCCGATGTCCTTATTTATGTTTAAGTGTAACCTGAAGAATTTCCTTTTGCAGTGACACATATAATGAACAGATTCGTTCACCTACTCGTTAAACGTTTTTCAACTCCTTATTACAAATGGTGCTTTGCTTGTGATTTGATCTATACTAATGAACCAATATATTCTTCCCCTCATGTACCTGTATATGCCTTTTAAATAAATGCTCTGATCGGTTTGCGGCGATGTATTTTGATTGTACACATACAACATGATATGTGACAGAGTTTTTTTTTTTTTTTTTCCATCTGATCATTCGTTTAGTTCCAAATAAAATAGCGGCAATTTTTTTTTCTTTAGCGCTTAAAGAGACTTCATAGCACTCGGTGAAACCCAAAAGGCGAATAGTAAAGCTTCTGCAATACTACCCTCCTAATTATTTGCTGCACCAATAAGTTCGGTGCCTACACAGTGAAATTGTCGGGGAATGGGTGTCCAGTGGGCATTCCTTCCAGTTAGCATAGGAGCCATTAAGCTGTAGTGCTTGCCCGATGTGTCAGTCGAATAAATGAAACACCTCGATGCACCACTCGCTGTTCGTCCCTACGTATGCTAAAAACTACCATGTGGAGCTAGCGCGTTATTCCATTCTCTGAACGGTAGGGTCTAGAGTTACTATATGGGCTTTGTCAGAGTTGCACGATGATGCCGCAGAAGCAACCAAGTTGTGCAGTGAAGCCATACGTCGCCTTTGCAGGAGTTGAGCAGACAGACTGAAAAGCAGTCGATAAATAATTATTTTGATTGTCCTAATAGAAATACGTCCCCGTGGCTACAGCTCGCACACAGCGCGGCACGCCGTACCCTCGACGGATGATGCATTGCAGTCGGAGAGCCCTTTGGGTTGGCTTCACGGTGCTACACGGTTATTTAGCGGCGAAGAAAAGGAACGTGGAACTCTTTCAAAGCCTAGTAGGGTTCTCTAATCAGAGGCATTTGGCGAAAAATAGCGGAAATATTATCAAAAAGAATAAGAGCGCGTTTAAAGCCCTCAGTTCCTGTTGCTTCTGTGGCGCAATGGATTAGCATTGCTTTCATCAGCACAAAAACATCTGTTCAAATCCTCTTAGTGTATTTGTTCTGTTTGTTTTACACTTACAAGATTAAAATAAGTTACTAAGATCTTCACTGGAACGTGCTTTCCTTTAGGTTGCATTATGTGATGTTTTTGATTCTTTATGGCCGTCAAACTAGCCGCGAACAGAGCTAGGGAGTGACAGCATGGCAACGGTAACGGTATGCAATTACCTTCACCGTATATATTTCCTGTCTTCAGTGAGCGTTACCTTTAGGTTGCGTTCACAGGCACCTGCCATCAACAATCGCCGTTTACTGCCCTTAAACAACTTAAAGCCGTTCGACGCACATTACAAATAACACAATCCATTCATTTGCTCTGTTCAAAGTACCCATGTCCTGTGCACACACACTGGATTCGCGGCCATGCTCGCGATCCACATAATATTCAAGCGGATGCTATGACGCACCACGGCCGGTCTCGAGGGAGAGAGCGCGCACTCTTTCTTACGGCCTTCTCAATCGCCGCGGGAACAATGGGAACTTTTCTCCTTGAGTTACGCCCTCCGCCACCGCAAGGGGTGCGACCTGCTCACTGTTCGCTCCGCGTCTGCTTCAGCGGCGGCGGGTGCCTTTTGCCTGGTTTCGCGCTGTCGCGCGCGAGTTTCGTGGTGAGTGCAGCACCGAAATTCAAGAACACAGAAGGTAGATGCTGCAGCGGCATGTCGTCAACGTAGCACGCGTGAACGGATCTAAAAAACACTGTCGTTGAGCAAACGTTCGACAAGCATGGCATACATTGCGGCATGGTAGCTACTTTTGTCCATTTTAATCCGAATTTTCCCCAAGCCTGTACAAGAATAGGAACAAAAAGAAAACTGAATGAGCAGTGATCACATCGAAGCTTCTTCAAGGCTAACACATGACAGCAACTCGTCTGCAACAGCAAAACCGTCTTTCAGCGCTAGATGCGAAACCATTCACGTAGCACCGAAGATGAAAATAATTTCATAAAAATGTAATGTAAATTGCAAAATGCTTGCATGATATAAACTATTAGTATAACAGTCAAAGTAAACGTTGTAGGGTTGAGTTTTAAATGTTATTACAATTCATATATTGGGCAATGCGTGGTATTATAAACATTATTTTAATTTTGCAAATACACATTGCTTTAATGAAATTTTTACATGATATTATGCTTATTATGAAAACAAAGAATGGTTTGATATTCATGACACCACTTGTGCTCGAAGTGGTAAAAAACGGCCAATAAATGATGAAGGTGATACTCGATGCAGTGACTTACAAATGAGTTCACCTGCTATATCGAAAGTATTCAAGAAACTTCTACAGCGTTAAAGGACACTCTCACTGAAGACCCATTTCAAGCCTTATATAGCGACCCATTGAGGCTCTCTTCGGGAAAGTAAGGTTAATGTGCGGAAGGGAATGACATATGCTAGATGCGAGGGCCGTAACAGCTAGCGGCACATAACTACATTGTCAAGACGGACGTTTCTTCTGAGAGCAAAATCAAGGCACTGAAGGAAGTGATGGCATCTCCTACCATCCCATTTCCCACTGTCACATATTCCGGTTCACCTTACGTCGCTGGATATATCGTTTAGTTAATCAACTTCGGGTGTGACGCTTGCGCTATTCTTGAAATTAGCGAAAGAAGCAGCCCCACGTAGTACGCTTTTCTACGAGGACAATGTTGTAGTGGACTGCATTATCCGAAACCAGAGCTTATTGCCCGCTTTTTTTTTTTTTTTTTTTTGAAAAAGCTGCCGTGCACCTACTACACACAAATGTTCTCGAAGTACTTAAGATCCTGATTCAGTCAGCATTTCAGAACTCAACACTGAGTTGCCCGAAAGGAATTGACAACAGCTATGTTATTAGGTCCGCTTCTTTGATATTTGAAAATTTTCTCAGAATTCTTCTTCTCAATTAATTATTCCAGGAAAGTGACAGAGAAGACCGAGAGGCCAACTCCTTATGTGCACAAGCCGTGCAGGAAAATTTTGAGCCTGAATTTTCTAGATGAAGGTCGCAATTTGATGAATTGATGAATATATAGTGCAATGTGTAACTTTGAAGGACAATTTTTTTATTGTTTGCCGCTCTTTTCGATTCTGCTTAACTGTTTATGCCCATTTCCTCGATTAAAAGTAGTCGCGAGACTACATATACATCTTCGGTCTTTCAACCGACTGATATGTTTTGAACGAAGCTAGAACAGCCCACTCCACTAGACAAGTGAAATTTTTACTATATGAGTAAATTTTTATTCTTTACTCTGAATCTGAGACACGCCATGAATTTTTGCCGGTGCCTCTTCTGATCTAAATGAAGACGGTAGCGGTTGACAGAATCTCCACCCAACAGTTCACCATGCACTCACGTCAGGTCGTGCTACACCTGCTTAAAACATTCAAAGGCAGATTGCATAGCCTGGTAAATTTATTTTTGTACAAAACTTAGGGGTAAAAAATGTTGAAGTGTACCTGAAGCTTCATTCGACCGTGCACGGCCGCACTGACGAAGGAACGCGCGCGTGAGTGGATTGTTGACTGTATTTTATTCCTCGTACACGATAAATGTTCGATGTTGATGACGGACTTTGTATAAACCATAAGGGGCGAAATGTCAGGACCTGCCGGTTGCAACTGACGCGGGCGAAGCTGAAAGCGAGCGTGCGTTTCCCTTGCGCGTGAACGGCTGTAGCGGAGGAGCAGCAGTGGGGCGGTGGCGACCCCACCGAGGCGCGGCAGGCGGTGGAAACAGACCCCATTGGAGAGGACGTAAGAGAAGAGAAGCGCTCTCTCCCTCGAGACCGGCCGTGGACGCACATAAACACACAAGGCGATCCACCACCTTCCCTTCTTCCCCCAGATCCGTTCCTGTCCCACGTTTCCGATTCTCAAGTTCTGCGCCAGCAAACACGCGCTCTCATTCCTCCGTCTTCGCACCCTCTCCCCCGTAATCTTACTCGGCAGGAGGTAACAGTGCGCCGGATTCGGGAAGCGGCGGCTCTGACCCCATCTGTACGACATCGTTGGTGTGATAAAGATCTGCCAGTGACTGATAGGTGCCCTCACTGCGACACTGCACCTGAGATCTGTGATGTGCGTCACTTGTTGTGGATGTATCCAGCAACGACTCCAATTAGACAACGGTTACTCATGAAGGAGGGCCTGCGGTGGAACCGCGATTGAGATTACGAGGAGTGGGCAATGGACAATCGCTACACCACCAACCTCTGCGAATACCTAAGCGCAACTGGACTTCACTCCTTCTTTTAACTTTCTATCCCCTGCATCCCATTCCCCCTTTCTCAACTTAGGCCTTGTAACAAATGTTTCGAAAAAAAAAGAAGAAAACAAACAAACAAAAAAACTGGCCGAGAGACAACCAATAAGGAGAAAGAAGTTGCGGGACCCTACCGTTGAGGAAACGAAATTACGCGGAGCTAGCGCACAGAACCCCTAAAATGAAGAGAGTACGGTACACGCAGTTATGACGAAACGGGAGTGCAGAGAGCGCCATCCATTGGTGGCCACAGGCCTTTACTTTTCCAGGCTTCAGTTTAATGTCAGATGCCACGCTACCGCTCCCTCAACTGACCGACGTGCGTGCGATGACGAAGAAGATAAGGCACACGGTGACATCGAGCCGAGTGTATGCCTTGGTGCCGCTGCTACCTTCCTTGTGCGAAACGCCAGCGGACGAGCGGACAGCGCTTTTCGTTTACTGCTGGCCCTCCTCACTCAGGAACCCCACCCGACAGAAGCGCACCTTCTATCTGTCGGCGAAGGCTCGAGCTCCGCGAACCTGGCAGAACCCCACGCCCGGACTGGCGCCTTTCGTCATGTCGCACGAGGACAACAGAGGAGGTTTGAGCCACGCCGCACACTTTTTTCTCTTGACATTGCTTGCTCATATATATATATATATATATATATATATATATATATATATATATATATATATATATATATATATATATATATATATATATATATATATATATATAGATCAACGCAGAAAGCAAACCATAATTTGCATATCATTGGCGATAAATGTTTTGCTAAAGACAATGTCCGCATGCACAACTGAAAGGTGCTGGCTGCTGCCGCAGTTCATTCAGCATGTGATCCAGCCCGCCTTTCGTACTGCGTTCTTCGTTTGGGCTCCCTCAATGGCGCTTTCTTCCGCCGCCACCAGTGCTTAGGACCGCGATGTTCGCGCGCCTATAGAAATCCTCTTCCAGAGGTTGTAAGGTGTATCCCTGTACAAAGCGCCACACGCCAGGTAAAGCGTACGGGAAACGTGGAGGGATTTATAAGATTAGTTTTACTTCGTTTCAAAAATTGAAATGACACCATCCTGTTCACGACTTCGAACTCCTCGTTAGGACGGATCACCCGGATCCAGGAATTAAACATTTATTTAGTGAGTTTTAGTTGATTACCTGTATAATTAGAGAAGTTTTGCAGCATAGTGTGTCCGGCGCGGCAGACAATTGTTTCCGAAAATATTTGTTTTTGTATTTTGGGCTCACGATTTTTAAAATTATTTAAAATCTTACCTGAAATACCCTGTATACTGGTTTTTGCAACACGCTGGTGCGCTAACTCATAAAGCGCAGAGGCTGCGCGCTTCAGCCTCATTAGAGACACATGACACATTGCACTTTAGAATGACGGCCTGTGGGGTGAGTTGGTTCATGACTTGAAAGCCACTGCAGCTTCATGCTGTAGCGGTTTTCAAGGCACACTCCACTACCCCCCCCCCCCCCCCCCCCCCCTCTCCTTCTCTACCAAAATCTCTTAATACTCATTCAAAGGAGCCGCGGGAGGCAGCTGCCCTGCGCAGCCCAGCGCCCGATATCTACGACAAGAGCCTTCATTGCGCTCAGATGATAGCGGATGTCTACCAAGCACAGGACCTTCCTCCCTAATCCACTGCCTCGTTCCTTTTTGGGATAAATAAAGTCGTCACAACTCACTCCCTGAATAGAGGAACGTGCGAGTGTAGCCAAAGCCACGAAATTGCTTAATCGCAGAGATGATGTCCCCGCCGGGCGCCCCAGGTCCCGTGCCCGTAGGGGGCCACATGCCGAATACAAGCCCGCCGAAGAAATCGCAGGCGAAGACAGGTGAGCCCTTTCGCACTCTCTTGTAGGGTCCGGTTGAAGTGGTCATCTCGTGCCTCAGGCCGGCAAGACGCCTAGCATATTAATAATTAATAATTAGAATCAATTTATTTAAAACTAGTTCTGGTAATCACACATTCTCGTGTAAGACTGTAAAATAATAACACGAGACGTTGCTGCCCATGCAAAATACACAGCACGCTTGATTTACTCTGAATGATGTAAGGCATGACAAGTAAGAACTTGTAAGATGCTAAAAGCACGCGACCTGAGGCACGAAGACAAATAGAGTCAGCCAGCCATTTTTAAATTGGCGTACAATTTTAGTGTGTTCCTTTTTCTTAGTAGAGAATTTAGTGAGAGCATGATGCCGGGGGCACACTCGTTGTCTCACTCATTGTTACCTGAAGGACTTGAGAGAGGTGCGCAGTGTAAAAGGGTGTGAAAGAAGAAAGCGGTACTTAGTCCCGAGGCATTGTGACGTCCTTTGAGCGTCAGCAGTAAGAGAGGGCAGCAGTTCATTCCGGATGATATTTATTCGTGGCCGGGAGCGCAAGAGAAATAGAATACCTCGAATTACTTCGTACGCAAACTTGTTTTGCCCTTCGCACGTAAATGCTTTACAGATTACCAAGTTGTTCAAGGACACAGAGTAGTGGAGGCATATACGGAGAGTCAAGAGCTGGAGGAAAAAGAGAAGTGGGATTTTTTTTTTTTTTTTTTTTGCGGCCAACAAAGCTGGTGCTCACAGTGAATGACATTCGCGCAGTGAGCTCTTGTGTGCTCTGGCACTGTGCTGCTCAAGTCGTGAATCAAACACCTTGAAGTTTGGCTCGAATAAATTATTTGGAATCCGGAGAAGCTCAGTTAGATGCACGTACAGCCGCCCTTAGACGTAACACGGGTGATCGACAGCGTGGCTTGGACTGACGCCAGTGCCAGGAAGCTATAACTGCCGGGTTCGAGAAGGCTCTATGTATAAGACAATAAGTTTCTCTATGTTTGCGGTGGCTGACGAAAGGCAGAACAGCAGATTGGGCTTGTTGGTGATTCATTATTGGTTAACAGCGCAAACAACGTGACGGGAACACAGGAGAAGAGGATGGCACCTACGAGCGCTGTTGTGTCGTCCTCTTCTCCTGTGTTCCCGTCACGTTGCTTGCGCTGTTAACCCACAAGGCTGATGATAGCTGGCTTGCAGTTCAATATGGCTGCTTTTTCGCGTATTTCTCATCGTCGCCTGGACATAGCGGGCTTGTGAAAGGGAAATGTCGCCACGATAAGAAAACAGTAATGCGTTAGCGCGTTGACTGAGCACGCCATGCCGCAACCCCGAGCGAAGCGCGGAAAAACGGCCCTTTCACGAGCGTGCTGCCTACGCTGCGTTTGGGCACATGCGAAGAAGCAATCAAGTCGAACTGTGCACCAGCTATTGTCATCCGCCGAAGCATACAGAGAGCACAGTGGAGGCATTACCTGACATTGCCCAAAGACCTCACTCTCTCCGTGGTACAATTTCTCTAAAATCGGTGATCTTACACTTACAAAGTTTCGCAAAACATAACATGCAACGGCACGTACCAATTCAGAATTCCTTGAACACGAAGAAAAGTATAGCAGCTTCACGGACTTTTATACCGACGACTCGAAAACAGCTGCTTACGTCGGAAGCGCAATGCTATCAGGAAGACGGGAGAAAGTATGACTTCCTTATAGCACACATCCATCTTCACTTCTGGTTGTCTCGCGATATCTGTCGCGGTAGAGAAAATAATAAAAGATCGCATCGCGAGCCTAATATTAAACGCAAGCTCTTTAAAAGCATTCATTGCCCTTTACCCTAACTATGCTGTCAAAAGCTACTAGAGGTCATCGTATACAATATAACAACGGTCACAGCTCAAGGGCAGAAAGTATAATCCTGCTGGATTCCAAAGTCACATTGAAATTAAAGGCAACGTGTGAGAGCAGTTGTGTGGGCTGCTTTAGATTATCACGACAAAGAAAAAGGAAACGTAAACATGCTTTATTAAATAAAAATTGTAGACATCGAAGTAAATAACAAACTGCACCTGGTAACGCCTGTGTTAGAACAGTTGAATTCGTGTACACTCCAGGAACGTTTAAAAAATTACGCATCCCTCCAGTAACAACCCCCCCCCCCCCCCCCCCTCCTCCCTCAAGCCGGGAAAAAATATCTGGCTACGTCACTGGCACGAGATATGACGCAATCGAGTAGCCACTTGCGAGAGTACTGCGTACGCATCGAAAGAAGAGGGCTGCGGGGTAAACTATGCAAAGCCTCTCCGACTAGCTATCTCCGCAAAAGTTATCCTACCAGTTTGGTGGGGATGCCCGCGGCAATAAGTTAGAAGGCGAGCATCAAACCCCAGTTCGGGTTGTGGATAAAATTAGCCCCAAAACAACACAGCAGTGGCGCGCATGGGACAGCTGTGTAATGGGGCAAAACCCAGTGTATTTAACGAGGAAAAGTTTTTTTGGTGCTTGTGGTCGTACATATTTGGAGTTTCTTAACTTCTTTTTTTTTTTTTTAACTTTTAATGGCGCGAAATCGCATTTTCTTCTTTACGAGCGGCGCTTGCAATCAAGCGAGCTTATGTGCGGCAATAACCGTCGTTCAAACTATTTTCACATAGTTATTTGTTCAGTAATGCTAGAATAGGGGTACGTATTTCAGGTGTCTTTCAAAGTTATATGCTACGATGCTGCACTGGTTTCTGCGATCGGGTTTTGTTTCTGCTCAAAGAAAAAAAAAGAATGCTTATGTACTGCCTATTTTATGGGGCTCTTGAGATAAAGGAAACGAGTCACGTTCCTTGCGTGCATTCTGTTTGGTATGCGTATTGCCCAGAAAACCTGTACTGCAGCTGAGAGCATTGAAAGTGTTTCGCTAATGTTTGCGGGATGGCGGATAAGAAATGCGATGCGACAAATAAAAGCGATTTCTTTTTTTTTTTTTTTTTCAGCGATGGAGAAGAGGAAACAGTCGGCAAGGATGCTGGTGACACTCTTTCCCAGAGTGAGCGACAAACTGCTTGCGCAACGACTCATTTCTTCGCCAGCGCACGTTTCTGCGACACATGTCGCGCTATAAAATGTTTATTTCATAAGGCGCCGTCAATCATCTTCGCGGCGCAGTGGGCAGGGCTTAATGCGCTGGTGCTTGCTTTCTTGATTTTACGCGAAGCGTGTGCAGATCGTGAGGTCGAAAAGGCGTCGCCGTTGCCGTAACCCAGAAGTGGAAAATAAATAAATAAATAAAAAAAACTGTCGGAGAAAATTCGCTCTTGATTTCGTATCAAAACTGTGACGCAACCTTTGCAATGGCATCCATCTGCTAGTCAAGTTGTGGGCTCCAACGTTGTGGACGTCGCGGAGAAGACTCTGAACTATGCACAGGCGCTGGACGCTACTGCCATTGTAATGTGCTCAGTTACTTCGGTTGTTCTTGGAACTGCTATTTTCTGTGGCTATTAGTACGAGTGAACGACGGGATTACAGTACTTAGCAGGTATAATTACATAAATGTACGTAATACACATCGCGAGGTTATATCGGCTACACTTTGTTTACTCATGACAGATTTGTATTTTAAAAACCGTGAGATCTACCTCAATGGTAGATTAGATGGTACATGGCAGAGGGCTGGCTCAGCAAGGCGGACATCAAGGCCCGTGTTCCGAGTCTGCGCCGCTTTCAAAAATGTCATTTTCGGCCTCACTTCGGGTCGCGTTGATTGGTTCATGGAAACAGCGGAACCGGATGTCAGTTCGATGGCCACCACTTCCGGATCCTGCGTTTCCACCAACCAGATGAGGGTGAGAATTACATTTCTGAAAACGACGCAACTCGGAATACGGCCTTAGGTACGCTAGGGGCTTAATTATTAGACGTTTAAATCACTACAAACAACCAATACTTTTTTTTTTTATTATTTAAAGAGGCAGTATATTAAGGGGCAAGTTCGCTTCTCAAGTGAAAAAAGCGATGATTTTCTTGCGTGGCGGGGATTTAGAAAACGGCTCTTTCTTTTTTTTTTTTTTTGTAAATCTTGTAATGACTCAGTTTTGTGCACTATACCAACTCCTAGTAAGCATCACGGCGGCTTCGACCAATGACTTTGGACTCCCTACCTTTACGAATTTTCGAAACATTTCGCTGAAACACTTGGTATACTCTCTGTGATGGGCGCATAAACAAGTCTTATTTCTCGGTTATTGATGGGCTCTTATTTATAAAATAATTTTGGTGCAATGTATAAAATTAGTAGTTGGCCCAAATCAAGTTGTTCTACTGCAAAGTTCTGTTAGCTGGAGCGTATTTTTACTGGACAGGCAGCGGAAAATTAATATAATATGGTTCTTGAAGTTCACGCCAAAAATAAACGCAGTTTTGTGGAAATTTTTTTTTTCACAGTTGTGGAATATATATTAAAGCTACAAGTCAATATTTAATAATTGCTGCCTGAGCATTCTAGCTTCAACACTAATATTCAGCCTTGTCTCAAGTGTGCCATCTAATAGATAACCTTTTCGTATAACAGCGGTGTATATTGTCTCGCGACAATATGTGTTTAACATAATCAGAATGTCATCCACCAGCGTGTTGAGCTCCAAATACCATATATTCTAGTGATTTATTGAATGTGTTTAATAATGTTGCGCTTTCATGTAAATGAAAAAGGCTTTTGATCTAAGGACCTTTCTCGCAAATGTTTATAATTATTGTTAATAAATGAAGTTCATTGATCTCCACCATTTCAGCAAAACTTAGCCGGTGATAAAAGTCTCATGTCGCGGCCAGGTGCATGGCATATTAAAAATTGAAAGGATCTTTAGGAAAGTCGCAATACCCTTAACAGCGTCAAGAGGAAAGGGGTGAAAAAGGAATCTGTAAGCAACTGAAGTAAACTGCTGTCTCAAGTATCGGTAGATACCTCAACCGTGTCATGGAAATAAGAAAATTGGAGAAGAGGGTGGAGGCTGTTGCGCTAGTATTAGTTGGTGTAAGTGAGCACGAAACTCAGAATCACTAACGAAGAGGACAACTGATGGCCAGTAGACATCTGACTTCAAATAACATTTTGATGAAAAATTACTTGTCAAATCGAGGTTACAAATGTTGTTCATGTGAGTCAGTTGCAGTTCGTCAACAGAGATCGCAATCAGATCCGCAAAGCTAACGCATACCCCTCCCACCGATCGCAGTGAACATCTGTGAATTTGTTTTTTATATTGCGATCTGGGAGTGCTCCGAATGGGGTTTTCCGAAAAAAAAAAAAAAAAAGTGATGTCTGCCAAATGTGAGTCGCCGCCGCGACGTCTGCAGCACTCCGTGTGGGACATGCCCACGCATTCGCTATTATTATTATAATTTTTCCTCGACTTTCCCGTGCGCCAATCTGCAATAGGGGCTCACGGGTTAGGCCGTTCAATCGACTGCTGTGCCCCGAGGGCGCGGGTTCGATCCTGGCCACTGCGACCGCGTTTGCATGCAGGCGAAATGCAAAGCGCCTGTGCACTGAAAGATCTCAGTGCACGTTAAAGAACTATACGTCGTCGAAATTAATCCGGGGCTCTTCACTACAGCGTCCCACATAGCCCCCTTTGGACGTTAAACCCCGTATACATATACCTACGGTTCTTGCGAGCGTCCGAAAACCAGTGTGGATGCATTGGCCAGAAATGCGTCATCGGCGACGCGCTTGCATGCACGTGTCGCGGCTTATCGGCTTACACGCGCTGCGCCGCGTTGGCGAGCACTGCCGGCCTAGCGAAGAGGAGTGGGACTTTTTGTGTTTGCACTTTTTCTTACCTAAGCGCCGCGAAGGAATCGTTTGCTGCAAATGTTTCCAGGTAAAACCACCCGTGTCTACGTGAGCGCGTGACTGTACAGTGACGCAATGATCGCTAACTATCGCCTGCCTCAATGTTGCAGACGCCGATGAGGTATACCGATATTCCTCACGAGCTCGCGATAATGAATAATTGAGACACGAACAACAGGCGATTCAAGCTCGCAAATTTCACAATTGTTTCGGTAACGAGCATTCTTGTACACGTTACAGAAATTAAGGGACCTATTAAGTTACAATTACTTTATCTTAATGGTAAGCGATCACAGTGGTCAATTGCAACCTTTGACAAGTAACTGCCATTACAAGAAAGTAGTCGATCACTTTTATGTCACTTTCCTTTCAACTTTTATTGCTATAATATAAATTTTCTTCTAATACAACGAACTAGCGCAACTGGCTGGATGTTTTGGTGCTCATTGTTAATTATCAAGAGGAGTCTAATTCTGATATTGTCGTAGGTATATACACTTATACGTGGAGAGATTAGTAGTTATACCCTTCGCTCTCTCGCAGTGCATACGCTGCATGAAGCAGAAGCATTATGACGTCTGAACACCTTGCGCACTTGCTTGTAGTTAGGCTAGGGCTTCAAGCGATTTAATGCTGTGAGCTGCTGCCAATCTCCTCCGAACTCATGAAAGAGCTTACAGTATTCTTGAAATAGTCGCGCCAGACGCGATCTTCTGCTGCTGATTTTCACCCAACAAGCCGAAGAGATGGTGCTGGAAAAAACGCTAACTTTACTTTTTCCCACAAGTTACCTTTGACTGGGGAACCGAACCGGCGGTTTAACAAGATATCCCGAAGCACACAGTAAGCCACTGAGAGAAACAGGCATGAAACACTGCGTTTGTACGATGGTCACTGGGACTGGCTGGATTTCAAGATGCAGGCCAAGAAAACATAGCAGCAGGCCGGGAATTGTATCCGCGTGAAAAAAAAAAAAAAATCAACTGATGTGTACCCGATCAATTCGATCAATTGAGCACCGGGCCGGTGCCTCAGAGGTCTCTCGAATGCGAAGCATCCGCCTCGCACTTGGATGGTGATGGTGGCAATCACCAGATTTTCCGGGTACCCACCGGTTTTCCCCAGATGGCACCATGGTTCCTCTTGGAATGGAGCTTGGTTATTCTGGGGTGATATGGCCAGAAAAAGTGCCTTTAGCCAGATCACCGTCTCTGCAAAAATCTAATAATGTTACCTGTGTCCACGGAACGGAGGCATAACCACAAGTACTCCGCACTTAATTGGTTTTAAAATGTATTCTCAAATCCTTACCGTTACCCTTCGTTCACCATTGCTACTAACGGCAAGAAAGTAGATTCACCAGGGTAGAAGATTGAAATTTTTGTTCCTTGCAACGTGACGCCGCAGACAACGTTGACTGTCTGTGCAGACATAGAGATTCGTGCATGCAAAGGCCCACGATCACGACGTCGCTTGCCGCGTTCACTTAACGAGCCCTGTAATGCCTATACTTTTTTATTTTAAATTCAGCAATGTCCAAGAGTATTATTTTCAGAAGGTCTGTGGTTCTCCGTCTCCATGTTCTTTAGAATGGCCGTAACTTTCATTTTTTCCAGATCCCGAAGACGGCGACGGTGCTGCTGGAGTTCTTCATTAAGCGGGAGAGCAAGGTGTCACTTCTGCGCGATCCGCTGTCCCACTTCTGCCAAGAAGAGGTCGTCCTCCACGCTCAAGAGTGCATGCTCAAGCTTAACAAGCAAGTCATCACCTACCAGGACATACGTGACATGGTCGAGAACCTGGTCGGCCTGCACAACGTCGTAAGCGGCTCGTCACGCTTAGTGAGCGCATGCTGCTCGTATGACATTTTTGTAGCTCGTAGATTCCGATCAGCGGACACGGTCTTTCGCTAGTTGCAAGCTACGCTTAAAACGGGTGCGGCACCTCGTTTCCTGCCAGCTTTTCTAGGCAGAGGTCGAAAGGAAGCTGGAAAGCAAGACGCTCTTTTTAAAGAAACTAGGATCTAAGTAGCCCATTGCAATCGTATGCATATAGAGCATTAACGGCTAGTGATTCACGAGCCTAATTTGCTTCCGTAAGTAGACCACGTGGCGCTCTATACCTTGCAAGTGCATCAAGAAGGACCCGGAGGTGGCCAAGACTCTCGGTGTTACTGTGCGCAAGCTGATTATAATCACGGGCGAGGTGGCTTCGTCCCTGGAGAAGATTGCCGAGGTACCTGTCACTGACTGGATGTCCATCGGAGACGCAATCATCACCAAGATGGAACGGGTACGCACAACATGCGACTGAAGCAAACGCGAGTGGCAAGAGCTCGACGCCAGCTGCCCTGCTCATAACTTGAAGCTACAAAGAAGCGCCAGGTGTTTTAAAAACTTGTAAACAAATGAATAAGTTCTAGGAAGTAAAAGAACGAAGTTTCCCACTAAAATGGCTTCTAAAAGAACGCTTTTCCAATTCCGGATGCCGGCAGACAAAGTTTAAGTTTTTGGAGAAAGCAGCATGGGTGGCGTCATATGTCCACGCCGATACTGGATTTACGCAAACAAACCTTATAGCAAAAAAAAAAAAAAAAAGAAGAAAAAACTTTCTGTGGCTCAAACTATGCCAGTGATGGCATAGATAAAAAAAAAAAATTCCTGAACTTGCCTTCAGTGGAGTGCCTATCCTGTACTCTCTCTCGAGTTCTTTTTACCGCCCTCATATATGGCCTTAAGGTAAGATAACAAAGAAATTGTTCGTGTCCTCCATGCCTGGGATTTGCCTGTGACACTGCGAGGTAAAAAAAAGGAGAGTTGGGGGGGGGGGGGGGGGCTACTGCGCTAATTCGATATTGCAGGGATATCAAATCGATGTCCTTAGGCACATCAGAAGGAAATCCAACACCTTGTTTGCGCAGTCAGTTCGGAATAAGACGCGAACCCACATATGCCTTGCTCTCCTACTTTGCTGCGAGACATTTTTTGACAGCCAGTTTGTGATTATGTACTTCCACAGAGCCATTATCTGGCAACACGAACCAGTCTAGTTGTACAATGCAGCTGAAAGCACACAGCCAAAATATTTTGTTTTCTTCACAGGCGCTGTTCGTGTTCTGTTCCGGCCTTACGCTGTACGTAGCCGTCGAGTGCCGGAACACACGAACTCGCACAGTCACAAAGGTGACTGGGCCCTTTTCTGTTACCATGCACTTGCCGGATCCTCCCTACATATGTTCAGCTCCCCCTGTGGCCTATCAGGGGCGAAAACACCCCACTCAGAGAACTGTGATCGAAGCGTCAACTTCTGCTCTGATCCCCCTGATAGAGAGAGTGGCTGCACCGTGGTGTCGCGATCGAATCAGCTGGCCCCACACCTAGTTGTAAGAATATATAGTGTTGACACTCACCGCTCACATCTACGGAGAGCGGGTATGGCGCGGTTGGGCACTACCCAGCACATGCGCGGTGTCAGTCGATGTGAAGCGTCGTGTCGTGTTTTCGGTGGCGTTTCAGGCCGTGTTTATTAACGTTTCGTGCTGTCAGAGTGCATAGCAATGCGTAAATGTCAGGTTCTCGACTTCAACATTGTGGAGGGTACCGCGCACGGACAGGTTTTGTCCCGAACTAGGCTTTTCGCATTGATAATAAGTGCGAGGACAAGATGTGGTCGTGCATTCGGGCGGGCTATCGTCACGAGAGCAGATCTTACACCATGAATCACACGCCCTACTGCCTACAACAATGCGTTACTTTACCTGGTCAGTCAGCCTCTGTTCTGGAGGAAGTTTTCGCGTCTATGCTGACGAATTATTGCGGCGAACCCGCAACCCTTCCCACCTGTTCACCTGCCTCAATACATATATGTTCCCACACCTGTTTTCATCGTTCGCAACAGGAAAACCTAGGCGCTTCTGGAATGAAATTTCCTTAGTTCATTACGGTATTGTAACATATTCATGTAGAAATGCAGTGCGGTGGCATATTGCACAAGGTTTTCCGAAATCTCCGAAGAAAAAGCTGACTGCGTTTACGTTATGCTATTGCGTAAGTCGAGAAACTCAGCGATAGAAAGTTTAAATGATGGATGTTTTTCTAATTCGTCTGCCGCTTTCGCATCTATGCTTGTATCGCTACCTTCACAGGTACGCTGCAGGTTTTCACTCATCCGCCTAGTGTAAGATGTATGCTACCGCGTCTTTACTAATAGCTATCTGTAACACTTACACAAACGCACGAAAATCATTTTAGAAGCTCCCAGAAGCGCTTGAGCTGCGTTTTAAGGCCACGCGTCCCACCCAGAGGCAGCGACTACGGTAAAAAACGCCAAAACTGGCCACTTTCTGCAAGATTGAAGTACGAGGTGGAGGTCATGAATGAAGTTTTATTAATACACCCATGTCTCGCACTGGAAGTATACTGACATAATTTTATCGTTAAAACGATTGAGATTTTGTCAGACTGGTTTATTTTTTGGCAGTTGTGTTAGCGACCAGAAGCAGTTAAAGGCGATAGAGAACAGGGGTTGTGACCAGCGCTTTTTGTGCTGGGTGCTGAATTCAGCAGCGTCAAAGTATATTTGCGGAAAGCAAAACTTTCGCATCTATGAGGAATGACGTTCAGAACTGCTTCCTGGCATCGAAATCTTTTTTTTTTTTTTTTTTTTTTTTCAGAACAAACTTTCAACACCGACGCGGGCACCGAGGTGCCTTAACAGGCACAAATCAGTGGGCGAACTAAAAATCTAGACGCGAATGTGGAATGGGCATAGTTATGACTAAGATTCTTTTTTGCACTAACGAGTGGATACCATCCCAACTGCCACGAATTACGTCATATTTAGTGTAACTTCAATGGGAAAGAAACAGCTCTTTTACACATTTGAAACTTCAGAGACCTTAATTGCTTACGGCAAAAGTACTAGCCCCGCAAATTTGCGACAGTTATGCATAAAACAGTATATGCTCGTACTAAAAGGCAGCAGAGGGGTGGTTCATTTCCATTTTGCTGTATCATTTCACAATTTTATAGGCTACGGAAGTGCTCTAGCGTAAAATGTAACATACGAAAAAAACTGATGTAACTATACAGCTGGCTAACAAGGAAAACAGTGGACGTGTGTTATTTTTTCAGATAAAATACGGAAGTAATGCCAGATAAATCCTCATTTCACTTACAACGCAGGTGTAGCCGACCTCTCGTTATCTATATTTGCGGCATGTTCAATAGGTGGCGTTCCGCTGAATTAGAAAAGGCGGCGACAAACATTTCGCGATATATGAATGGAGCTTTCTGTATTCTTACGTTTCACTATCTTTAATCACTTCAACAGCCCTTAAATCGTGGCGATGATATCAGGCAGATAGCAAATGTAGGATAACACATACAGCAAGCATGACAATAAATGAAAATTTTCACCTGTTGGAAGTGGCGGTATGGCATTTATTTTTATTTGAAGTATCTTACAAGCCCGTATAGCATTATGCAAAGCGGCGTTAAATTTCGAACAGTGCAAATGAACAAAATGAGAAGGAGCAATAGAAAATTGAGAAATGCATAATACATAATTACAAAACATATCTATAGATCATACCACGGGTAAAGAAAAGAAGAAAGAATGCGTGGAGGAGGCTAGACCGCAGTAGTGAAATAAAATGCGCGGGGTCATGTTATCAGTGTGCAATCAAAGAATCGTTTTATGGCAAAATTTTGAATATTTTGACCAAAATGCAACGAACAAATAAGAGGAACAAGGTAATGTCAAGAATAAAAGAAAAATATAGGTGCAAAATAGCTTGAAAATGGCACTACACAGTGGCAGCAAAGGAAACAAAAAATAAAAGACGTGAACGGAGCCACGTTAAGCGACAGCTTCAGTAGCATGTTTGATGAGATGGCGATGGAAGGAATCGAAATCGGATAAGGAAACGACTTTTTTTGTATCTGATGGCTTGAAACAGGGCTGATCAATATTAAGCTTTTGTGTAACCGCAGATTCGTGCAAGGTGAGGTGGCTGCGTAAAAGTTTAGACATGCGAGGACGGAGCGTCGAGGTGAAGCGAGCATGTTCCATTGAAGCGGACATAATTGTGAAGTAATGATAAGAGAGCGATGTCGTGGCGTGTGCTTCTCTAATTAAGTTTTAGTTTTAATCTGAGCGTAATGTGAGGTTTAATTTCCAGAACTTACAATTGGGCTTATGATGAGGGACATGGTATTGAAGTGATCCGGATAATTTCGATTACATGAAATTCTTTGACGAGCGCTGACATCGCGCAACACACGGATGACGTCTTCATGTCTAATCCATAGTAATTACGCTGCCACCGTGCCTGTAAAGCTCGACTTTTACCTGGTTCAGCATCTGAACGCCATCGCTCTTGCTCGATGGGTGAACCTGATGAACTCTGAAGTTACGTATCGACGAGCAAAAATTACCATTTGGAACAAGAGGGCTGCGGTCTTGAGGGGAGAAATTTTTACCCTCACAAAGGTTGCTTACGTGTATCCATCCGGTAGATGAAACATCTCGCCTCTTGTTCACGTTTTTCTTGCGGTTTCCTTGCGACCGCGGTAAGCCCTCTGGCTGTATGTGTGAAAACAGGAAGTCCTTTGGGGAACATTCGTAGGGCCAAAGCTAATTTTTGGTTGCGGTATTGTCGCTTTCTAAACAGATGCAACTCCCCAAGCCGCAGCCTTTCTCTTTGTACATACCAAGGATGCAGGATTTCAAGAACATGAAAATGCTGGGAGCAGGAGGCTTCGGGTAAGGCGGTAAGCTGTGTCGTTACAGCTGTCCTATATACTCACATGCTATCGCGATTTGTAATTTCTGCATGCTTGTTAAAAAAAAAGGGGGGGGGGGGGGGAGGGGGTATTTATGATGGGACGAGTTAAACTATAAAGGAGTAGAAAACGTTATTACCATGGGAATGGAATGTTGCACAGGAACTTGAAACCGACAAGAGTTCTGAGGCACTAAGGCTTCGGAAAAATAATAACGCCACAAAATACAAAGGAATGGTGTCGCAATGACAAGAGCACAAAGGGAGAGACAATACAAGCGCACCATGTATTTATTATAAAGAGGTGCCATATACCTACATTCACACTCAAGGTCGCGACACACGCACGATCTCTGAGCTTTTGTGTCCACGTGCACATAAAGCTAATCAGCTATGAACTCTTCTTAAAAATCTTAAAAAAAAAAAATATTTCTTAGCAAAAGCAGTGTCTGACAGTCAAAGCAAAAGCAGTCCGAACAATTCAAATTTAAACCAGCAGAGCTAAATAAACAAAGCGGGAGCAAGAGAAACATCGCATCAAATGGCACCTATTACTTGGATATGACAGGAATAATCCAGGACCAGAACATCTATTTACAGACCATAATTCATAAATAAATTTCATTTATTCGAAGAGCTGCTGAGCGGTTGCTGGCGCATTTGCTGCCTTTCTTTTTGAAAAAAAAAAAAAAAAAAGCCTCTGGGAATTTCGCCTGCCCCTGATCACGACTTTTACCTGTAGGCACCACTCAGCATTGGCTCACACTTGCATTCTTAGCAGTGGAGGGGGGGGGGGGGGGGGCAAATTCGACCTTTTTGCATTCTGTAATAAATACAACGGCCAGTCTGACCTATGCAACCTTTCCACAAGCCAGTGGGACTTGTACATTCATTGGGATTGGATCTTTAGGCGAAACCAGGAGATGGCTCGGCGGCTAGCAGTATCGCCTATTAAAGCCAACGTATTTGGTGATGTTATGTGATGTTAGGAAGATAGTGAGAGACCGGAAAGCGTGGCGTGACATGGTCCATAGGGTCACGAAGAGTCGGACACTACTGAACGACTAAACTAAATTTGGTCGAGTGCGGTGGTCGCGACGGAACCATACTCGTCGTTGTATGCACTTTGCTTGCATTTGTAGCTCGAGTGTTTAGGTGTTAAATAATCCGGTAAAGGTTCGTCAGGGCTGATTCATTTATCATGAACCTCACATTTCGCAGCCTCACGACTAAGTAAGTGTGTATTTCGTAGCTCGCAAGAAATGCCAGCCTCGAAGGATTTGAGACTTAAGCTTGAGAAAATCATATCAGACCTGCTGTCTGTGAATGTATTTCCGCATTATCGGGCAGAGTTTGTAGTGGGGTTCGCTCCATAATTGTAGCATTTTTAACATGGTGGCTGACAAAGGGTTTGCAAAAGCCATCACCAGCACCCACAGGTGTTTCGCTGAATATATCAGGATCAGTAAGCTCAGTCACTTAAGGTAATGTGGATGATTAAACCATCTCTCAGCATTTGCAAAGCGCCGATTGGCTGCTGCTCCCTTAGGCGCTGTTAGAAGTGGATCGTATACACCGCCGCCACCAGTGTTAGGGAAGGGGGGGGGGGGGGGGAAGCTGGTGCCGCTTGACGCATTCTCGGCCAAGACAACGATCATTCCAGCCGAGTTACTATACAGGTTTTGCCAGAGTTGCGCGAAGGTACTGTATAAGCAACCAAGTTGTGCAGTGAAGCCGTAAATATTCTTTGCAGGAATCAATCAGCCAGACTGGAAATCAGTCGAGAAGGAATTGTTTTGGCTATCTTAATCGAAATAAGTCATCGTCCCCACAGCTGGCGCACTAGCTATCTTAATCGAAATAAGTCATCGTCCCCACAGCTCGCGCACAGCGCGGCACGCCATACTCACGACGGATGATGCAATGCAGTCGGGATGCCCGTAGAGTTGGCTTCACGGCGCTACACGGTTGCTTGGCGGTGAAAGAAAAGGAACGCGGAACTCTGGCAAAGCCTGTATAGTAACTCTGTCCCAGCCAAGACGGGAGTGCCGCTGAGTGATGACAATTGGAGATGGTCAGAAGAAGAAAAAATGACTTACTTTTCATTTTGACAAGAAAGAGAAATTTTGTCTACTCCTTAGGTATGTGAGTGTGTGTGAGAGAGGGTGAACGAAGAACGAAAGAGGAAAATGCGCGGGCCTGTGCCTGACGATTGATACCATGTCAGCATTCCTACCGGCATGCAGATAGGAGAGATAAAAAGGCGAGAAGAGATGGGGTGAAGAAGTAAATAAAGTCGCGTGCGCAGCCACAGTTGCACATGGGATTTTTGTTTAGAGTAAGGGCTCCAAGGTGGTGTCTTGAGGGGTACTATAGGATTTCTCGGAAAGCCTTGGATGTCTTGGGGCCGTGAGTGAAGAGAAGATCTCTCACATTTTGCGCGGGAAGGCCTTGCTGCTGGTAGGCCGCCTTCAGGAGGGTTCACTGGACTACATATGCAGGACAGTCAGAGGAGGTGGTCAATGGATTCGTCTGGGTGACTGCAGCGGTGACATTCAGAGAACGCCAGGGCGTTTCTGTGAAGGCGTTCTGTGAAGGCGTGCCTCTGTTCAAGAACATCCGACTCTGAAGCGAAGCTAGGAGACCTCTATCTCTCGGATGAGGTCCCTAAACAGCAATGGTTTGGGAGATGTCTCCAGCTAACTTGTGGTATGGGTGCTGGTGCTGGAAGTGCCGGTCGAAAATGCCCCTGGCCATATCCAGGGGAGTCATGTCGGTAGAATATGGGACAGGAACCCCATGAGCGGCCTTCGCGAGGGCATTGGCCGACTCTCCAGCGTGGTCGGGAATCCATCCCAACCAGAGCCGACACCCCCTAGAGGACAGCAGGTCCGGTCTAGCAGCCAGATTTCTAGACATTCGTGAGGTGGCACCATGAGTTTTGGAGAAGCTGGAGGCCGCCTGCGAATTTGTGAGGATGGCTGCGGCTCGCACCGCAGTATTGGCCTTGAGGACGGCAGCGGAAAGATGGATGACGGCTAGATTCGTTGTGGTAGAGCTCGTGGCAAATGGGAGCCTGGCTTGGCTGTTGGTCACAATGGAGGACGCTGAAAAAGCTGCAGATGCCGATTAACAGGAGATAAGAACCACTGACCTGTCAATGTAGATGTAGTGGAAGTCCGCCGGTTCCTCTTCCAAGGTGGAAGCGACGCCTTACCGGAAGGCTTTAGGTGGGATGTTGCGCTTTGTCCTGGACCCGGTCCGAGGAAGAGAGACCCGAAATGAGTATCTCAGGTTTGATCGTGTTGGGCGAGGGGAGGGGGGGGGGAGCTTTCCGGAGATCCACAAACCAGCTGCTCAAATGTGGGGTTGTCTGGCCCATCATCGAATGGGGTATAGAGTTGGGAGCCTGTTGATGAGAGACCGCCCATAAGTAGCCAAGTGGAGGTGCTTGATGGAGCGTAGGGTTGTCCGTCTGACCAGGAGCGCTCGTGTCTGAGTTTTATAGGGCTCTTGTTCCCTGAAGTCCCTAGACGGTAGGCGGGTCAGTCGAGGGTGGTGTGTTTTGAACACATCACTCACGCATAATTTCACACACGCGCGCTCGCTCGTGGACACGCCTTTGGCAGGATCTAGGAGAGGGAGAGAAGGTCATCGTGTGCAGCTGCCATGTGGACGCATCAGACCGGACACATGCGGGAGTAACTCAAGGAGGCAGCATACCAAGAAACTGTGCCTTTGTTTCCCACTATGGGAATCTTGTGGGTCGCCATGAAAAAGCAGCTGGTGTCGCGGTGCTCTGCACGTGCAGAGACACGGAAAATTTTCCCTTTCCTGTCAATTGTCCGCTCAACGAGTTGGTGAATTGACCTCCAGGTAATTGTTACCGGAGTTCCATAAGCCCCTCAACGGGTTGTTCTTGCTGGCTGAGTTCGCTACCCGCTGACGCCGTTCGCCGAACCACGGCGAGGCAGAAGCTGATTTCTGGGAGTGTCAAGCCGGGTGCCTTTTTCGGGAGCGTGTGTTCATCCTGCACCAATCTGCTTCCGCTGGCATCAGACGTTGATGACATTAAATGAATCTGCGAGTAGTCACCTCTCTCTGATAAGCAGCTCCGTCCCGCGTGATTTGACTTAGCACATGCGTTCAAGGCGGGCGGGCGCCGATCTTAACAGTGCTGTAGGGCTGTAGCTGCATCGCTTTGAACGGCAGTCCAGAAGTTGCGCTTCCCCCCGCGTTCATTACATGACGCTAAGGAGCTGTCAATGTTTCGGCGTCCTTGATTTTTTGTGAGTATACTTGTTTAGGAGGTGTACTTAATATAACACCTGCTTGCATGATTTCTGGATTTCGGAGTTACCCACAGAGTCCTTAATTTCATTCCGCCATCAGCGCCAGGCTGGTATTAAACAAAAATATGTGACGCGACCACGTTAATGGCTCCCATCTGGCGCTTCCCTTGCAGATGCTTGTTCATGCATTTGCAGTTTACTGCTCACTTGATGACTATTCTCTTAATATGGGCCTCCGGTTATCTGACGGGTTCCGGTAGAAATGTCCCCGAAAAAAAAATTACCCTGGAAAAAACGTCCCCGGAAAAAAAGTCCCCGTTTGCAAGTAGGAAAACATGTTTTCAGACGAATGCCATCAAACATACTGTAATGCCAAACTTCGCCTCGCCAGATGCCTAGATTATCAGGGATAAATTGATTTTTTACCATCACCGGCTTTTACTGATTTTAACAAAAAATGAAGAGGTAGCAGAAAACTATTGGCAGAAGGCAAGGGCCTATCTGGATCATTTTTTATTTCAACATCCCTAGTCGAAGTGCCATGTACTGTGATGTTTCGTGATATGACCTGCGCTGCACTGTCGTGGAGTGATCAAGTATTCCAACAGCGGACCCGTTGACAGCGCCTTTGATTTCATTTTTTTTCTGCGAGATAAAAGGTGCTGTGACCATCGCCTTCGGTGGGCCGGACGCTGCGAACAGTGCTTCAGGTGACCACGGTGAACTACCGGTTAGGGCTGGCCTGCCGTACCAGCAGAGCAACGCAATCACCACCCGAAGTGTGGCAAAATTCTACACTGTTGCTATAGAAAGGGTTGACGCTAAACCAGAACATCTGCGAGGTTCTTCCAGTGTCCCCTCCTGACGTGGGTGATTCTCAAAAACTAGCAGTTTGACCAGCCCAATGTCCGTCTCTTAATAAGCAATATTACCCAGCTGATAGACTTGTGTGATTGAGTGCTTAAAGAGCTGGGAAACTGGGGCGCAGACTTCTTTTTCGGGGTAAGTCCTAAAGCAATTCATACTTATGGCAAATTTTTGGCTTGGGGACGTTTTTTTCTAGGGGTCGCTTTCTCAGGGGCCTTTTCTTCCGCAGCCCTACCTTCTGGGGACATTTTTTTTTCGGGGACGATTTTACCTTCGCCCGTGTTATCTGACGCATACTCATAAGCACACACTTATAAGCTGAAACATTATGTGAGGGCCCACCGGACATAGATACGAAGCCTCGCTTTAATCAAGCCTTACGAATGTGACTCGTGATCCAAGGGTGCCGGAGAGTTCGATTCCCATTTTAAATGGGCAAATCGAGTGGGCAGCTCTTGTCAATTCGGTCATGTCATATGATCTCGTGACTTCACACAATCCGTGGGCCGATGAATGCCCTGCCATGTCACCTGCAAACTATCACCTGCAAGAATCATGTCCGTGATTTTTCGCTCACATCGCCGATAAAGCCGACGTCAGGAAACTGGCTTACGTACACTGTAAGCGGAAGCTGCATCTGGGCACGTCGCTTGTTTTAGTGGACTATGAATCCTTGAACGTCTTTAACATGTACAAAAACCTCTGCAGACAGGCGTTTTTGCATTTCACTTCCACCGATACGCGACCACCGTTGCCCTGAAAGAAACCCTCAAACTTGCGTTTCGTAAGCAAAACCCACATACAGTGAGCCGTTACCACCTGTCTTACCCCACCCCAATCTATCACCCCGATCTTAGCCGCAGAATTCAGGTTAAGTTAAAAAGCACTACAGCGAAGAAAACTGCGCGCACCCTTCTTCAATAGGTACGCGACACAACCGCACCACCGCTGGAGGACTAGCGCTGACGGCGTAGCTGAGACCTTTTGTGAACCTCGTCAACTCTGTAAGCGCGGCAGCATGAAAAGCCAGTATGCAGCAATATAAGCGCACGTACTGGTACTTCTTGGTCTGGGACTGTCCGGACGATTGTCAGTAAGATAAAACCGCAGGGCTGTGTACCTGGCCAACTACCGCCCGGCCAACTTCGTGGCAACGGTGAAGCTTGTGAATATGGATCGGTTCAGCCGACACAAGCAGGCCGCCATGGACAAGGTGGTTGCGTCCGTCATCCGGAACCCATTCCTGGTTAAGTACTACTGCTGCTTCTGCGTAAAGGTGAGCCGTACGTTGAGGCCCGTAGCGTGCCGTCCATACACTGTCAGTGGACTCTTAACATAACTTATACAAATAGGCACGGTGCAGACAATGAAGAAGACGCTGCGATGGTACGGCTAATAAATGGGAATGGAAGTAAAAATGGATCAAGGGCTTGCAATTCGCTAAGATGTTCGCGCGACACGAGGGAAGCCCATGTTACTAGTAACACTAGTATATTCGCGCTAGCGCCCCTTTTTTTCGAGTGCAGTCCTCAAAATGTCACAGCGAACTAAAATTAGTCGACTTTTCTCGCAGCCTAGGTATTAGGAGAGATACAAATTGTGCGGTTATATTTAACTTTTTTGATGCAGTGCTTCTACTAAAAATTAGGACTGAAGCACAGAGCTTCCTTACTGGAGTTATTCGATATAAGCTTTGAAAGCTTCTTTGCCAACTGCGTATGGGCTCAACGCCAGAGATTCTGCGAGATTACCCCAACAGCGCTTGCGAGCCTGTGATGTCGGCTACTGGAGAGTATACCCCTTGATGATGCACTTTTCATAAAAGACATTCCGGTTGGCTGCGAAAGGGCACGGAAGCACTGGTGATTTGTAACGCGTTTTGAGTGGCACGTGTATAGTACGTGATGGCTGAGGCTTGCATGCTCATCGTCTCAGGAGGCGTACGTGACCGTAATGGAGTACATCGCCGGCCTGGACCTGATGCGCGTGGTGACCAAAGAGGAGTTCCTGGAGATCGAAGCGGTCCAGATCATAATGGCGCAGCTCATACTGGCGTTGGAGCATATGCACCTTCGTGGCTTTTTGCACCGGGATATCAAGGTCTCCAAGTGAGCGTGCCGCAAATTGCGCTACGCGCGCTCATCGTTTAAAAAATGGGCTAGCCCTGGTCCTCCACAAATTATGCAGGTCTTCATAGTCGTCGAGATTTAATTATTTTGTTGCAAAGGCCGGAAGAGGTCTTCCTGAAGGTACCCTGAGGCCCCTTTTGTTTGATCAGTGGAAACGGTTCAATTCAGTGACGCCGTCCTCAAATAACTATTGCTGACCGCGCAAGAAATCGCATAAATTAAACGTTGAATATTGTCTTTAGCCATTCGCCACGCCCCGTGCTTGCGTACTCAGCTCAACTTGGAGGCTCGTTGGCCACAGCGTTCGGCTGCCGAGCACAAGAACTCGGAATCAAATCCCTGTAAAGGTGGCCGCGTTTCGATGGCGACAAAGTATGCGAAAATTCTTGGGGCTAGGCGATGGCAGTGCACGTTAAAGAGGAATGGGAGGTCCATAAATTCTGATCCCTCTACTATACAGCGTCTCTCACTTTCTTCTCTTGTCATGCGCTGCGCGAGTGACGTTACACCATTTAATGTTGCGAACAGTCATTGTTGTCCAAGGCAGCTCTGCTCTTATCGCCAATTTTGGGGAGCCGCACACCGGTGAATACCCGCTCAGAGGAGACTGACGCCACATTAGCAGGGGCAGCTACGCACGAAGAAGCCGCTGCAGGAGACGGAGAGCGAAATTCAGTGCCCGCTTGAGAGCGCTGTGAGCAATATGTAACTGAATATATTTGCTGAACACGGCCTGTCTCGAGGGTAGGGCATGCAATTCCGTCAGATCGACCATGTCCTCAGATGTTAGCTGTGATAATCTGCAGCCGCCGAATGCTCGACCCAGCGCGAGCTCGGCGGTGGTGGCTTCTGCCGGTGGTTGCTGCTGTCGTCTGTTTGTCGCTTCCTGCAACGAAGAATGTCGCTGTAAAGTTGAGCTTATCCGTAACAACGCTTGCAATCTTGCATCACAGCGCACTGGAAATAACGGTGGTCCAATCTGGGCTCTTCCATTGCGCGCACTTGTGACGGAGCACAAGGACGTCTCGAGCAGTTTGACATCGCAGGTACAGCTATATTCCGAGGCGAGACCGGTTGTGCATACAGCTTGCGTCGCCGGTTGTGTGACCTCTGTGATAATTTATCGCACGTTCTTGGTTCTTCATTCAAGTATGGTATGAACACGGTTCGACATCGAAGAAATTGACAAGCACAGCAGTCATTTATACAACGTAAAACACAATATTGCATACACCCAAATCAAACAGATGCTCTCATATCACTAAGCGCGAATGTGGTGGGCTTTAATTTAATTCAATAATTTAATTCAATAATTGCAGATTTAATTCAATAATTAGCTGCAATGAAGCTTGAAGAAGAGATACCTAAGATTGTTCGACATTTCACATCATTCTCTACAATTGTTTTTTTTTTCGTGTTCTTTAGGCACAAATTACTTTCCAAAATATACGTGCGGCATTTCAATATTCTATATATCGACGATAGAGTTAAGATTTTTTCTGACAAGCAGAATTATCAAGAAAAACGAGAGTTATGCATTTAATAACTCAATGCCAATAAATTTTGTCGTTCGCCGATCGCATCCAATGCGCTATGCATATGATGTGGCTTATCTGCGGTGGCGTGGCGACGGAAATAAAATCACGGAACGAAAGGCGTCAATAGACATTAAAATTCGCTCATGGTAGTAATGTTTATGCGATTTTTACAGTGTTTCTTTCATTCGTAGTACAATTGCTGTGACTGCGCAGCCATCAAATGCAGTCACGAGCTACTCTAATCCCCGGCGCGCTGGCTGCACTGAAAAAGGACAGCGGCTAATTGATTCTTCTTGGTGTTCCTGGTTTAAAGCATCTTGGTTATCGAATTCTGTTGGATTATACAACGCCCATTGTTGGAATGCAGCGAATTCTCGCAGGGTCCCTAGCTCTGCGAGTGTATCAGCAGGACGGAAGATGTACTGCGGCATGATAACTATACCTAGTTAACATACACCTTTTCAGCATTTATTGGGAGCCCGCTGTCTTGGTACTGTAAAAATTTCGAGTTCTTCAGGCACGTTAACTGCAATTATATTTTTCAAATGATCCGCCGCCACAATGCGACGAGGCGAACAGCTGAATACACAGCTGAAAGCAAAGGGTTGAGTTTTCACAACGACGTGCTTCCCTTAGTACGTGGTTTCAACAGAAAATACATGCTGACAGTTCAATTTACCTCTGCGTGGTGTTGATTGAATGCAGATTGATAATATTGGGCGATGGTAGACGCCTTGCGGATTCGTAGATACTATAGTGACAAATTTCTTGAGGGTTAATTTATGATTTAGAAGAAAAAATAATGAATAAAGAGAAGAGTATTGAAAGCGATAACCAATGAAATCGTCTTTCAGTATTCATGTATCCCCTTCTGAATATAAGCGTGCACGCACTTTCGGCATAATAGTCAATTTATGTGTTTTGATGTTTTTGTTGTTTAGAACTTTTCCAATGAATTTCTGAGCCAATGAATTACTGTAGAAAGGAAAGAAATTATTTTTTTTTTATCACTGACGTTTTTTCTTAGCGGTTTTGGAAACCCTGCAATCTCTGTTTCCGCGGAGGTGCCTCGCCAGTCTTCAAAAACACTCTCTGCGCACTTATATTGTTCCACGCTGACTCAAGCAGAAGCCATTCGCGAATAATACTTATTTACCAACACATCAAAGGCGACATCTGCTGAGACCTTCTTGCACAAAAGCACGTACACGTTCTCCCACCACCGCACAAAGAAAGCTCTGAACATTTAAAAGTAGAGGTCGGCACGGAAGCTTGCGCAAACACCGAGAAACAGCCATTTGTCCCATAAGCAAGCGTTGAAATTAATTAACACAAAATAGATACAGTCTGTAAAGGACGTGTTACTGTACACCCTCCTTCGAGCAGAAGAGCCCAACCACCCTATAGGCGATCCATTACCGCACCCGTAGAGCAAGCTCGCTGGGATAAACTTTCGGTGGACAGTCGAAGGCTGCGATCCTAGGTTCCGCTGAGTAATTTGCCCTGGTGGTCGTCCAGAGACGCTGAAATTTCGCCTTAGCTTCAAAATTTGTCGGTCGTTGCAATACATTTCTCATCACCACTAAGCAGAAAATACAAAAAATTACAGGGGCCCTTAGCTTCGCTTTTAACTATATATCGGGACAGCATTAGCCAAGGCTTACGTTTGTGGCTCCCCTCATGGTTCCTCTTTCGTGTACGTGCATTTGCTACATGCATAATGACTGATCCATTGATTGGTGCCCCTGTTTTCTCATATATACTCATTAACGTTCACTCATGCTACCACATTGTGGAAGGCAACCCGACAGAGGTATAGAACCCCGCTTTAATTAAGTCATATGAATGTGCTTGCGTGGCTTAGGGGCAGCGTGTCTCACTCAGGACACGCTGCCCCTAAGCCACGCAAGCACATTCATCTCGGAGGGCTTCGATTCAATCTCGCCCCCTCATCTCAAAGAAGCCGCTCGAGCTGACAGCTTTTGCCTACCAGGACATGCCATGTGTTCTCATGACGTCGCACAACCCAACGACCGATCTCCATGCCACCTGCCAACTACCACCTCTAGTCAAAACAGCGCAGCCTTGGGACACCGACGAAGGAGTGGCTGCCCTCTACAGCGTTTATCTAGGAGTTTCGGCATAAGTTCAAGTTTATGTTCGACTTCTGGTTCACCGAAGCCTATGGCCTGAATTTACCGAGAATGGTACCTACCAAAAGAATATCATCATGCTTACATTATTGTTGAGTCGTGTTAAAATAAATTAATTAGTGAAAAAAGCGCCTTAGATCGAAAAGTAAAATGACGAACATTTTGATTGTTCCAGTCAAGGTCATTATCTTACGAAACCATCCAAATCTCGACGGTTTATCCGCAAGTAAGAAATTTCGGACGTAATTTTGATGGTGGGGCAAGTTGGCTTTGAGCGTGGGTCAACCCAATTTTGAAATTGTGCAAAGTCAGTTTCGGGGATAGGCCCAGTCCATTTTTAGGATGGGCCAGGTTGGCTTTAGACGTGAGACGACCCAATTCTCGAATTGGGCAAAATCAGCTTTGGAGTTGAGCCACCTGTTACGATTCGCCACCGTTACGTGCGACAGCTGACGCGGCCGCAGCGAATGCAGCGAACGCAAGAACATCAGTCAAAGCATCGGGCATCTTGGCCATTTCAGCGGCGTGCAATCCGCCGCCCAACGCTTCCTCCTGCGGACATGCTCCGACGTGTTCAGCCTACACGTGTCGTCATGTGTGTGCTTGCGTGTGTGGGCAAACGCTGGCCAAGTCCGGCGCCCGAGGAGGTTGAGGAGGTTCCTCCACGCCGCCGTGACTGAGTCAGCAGAGCTTGCCCTAACATGAATTATTCTCCCTTTCCATCTGAACCACACGTGATCTGAACTGTTGAGCATATAAAAAGCAACGACTGTTTCCGCTGCGGGAGTGACTACGCAGCGACAATGCCGAGACACCTGTTTTGTGAGCGTGTCAGTTTTCTCTCCAGGCCTGCTTCTCTGCCTGTTCCTACGTGATGTTGTATTAAAAGTTGTTTTTGTTAGTCGACGCCTCGTCTTTGCCGGGACTGCTGATGCCTTCCGCCGAGCCGCCAGGCCAACGCTACCAATGGGGCCTCGAGCCACATCTAACAACTGGTGGCAGCAGTGAAATGACCCAGGCGCGACCGTGGCACAACAACTCGTAGGCAGCGGTGGGAGGAGCCAGGCGCGACCGGGGTCTTAACACACCCAAATTTCGGAGGCGTCCAAGTACATTTCTGGAGTAGGCGAAAGCAGTGTCAAGAATGCCCTAACCCAATTTCAGGAAATGGTCAACTTAATTGCTCCCGAGTCTAACTCTATATACCAACGCTCAGATTCGTCGAATGTCGTTGCAAGGTAAGATTAGGTAAGGTAAGATAAGATTGCAACCGAACAATGACGTGCTAAGCATGATGAATACAATATACTATACAATGCATTGCAATCGCTATGCAGAGAGCGCATTCACAAGTTGAGGCCACATGTGCTCATCGAGTGTAGATTGGATCTAAGTGACACTGAGTGGGAGCCGCCGATGTGACTCTCAGTGGCGTCGCTGGGTCACTCGCAACCGGTGCGGAGGCGTGGCACGGCACTCCCCTTCTTCCTCCCTGGTTCCCTCCCTGGTTGTACGCGTTGAGAAGAGGACGGGGAAGGAACATAGAGAAAGAAAAAGCAGCGCGGCTCGATGTAGCACCCCTACCGCTTCGGTGGTGGACGACGGCTGTTGCGACGCACGTCTTTCTCTCCTTCTTCTTTTTCTTTCTTCTCTATTTTCTCTTCTGTCCGCACAAGGCAGCAGAGGTGGCTCAGCTACACAGCCCAGTAGCAGACCCGTGCATTTTTATTTCATTCATTCTACAGTCGCAACCTACCTATCGACTAACTGGCGACGATGCGGCGCTCGTTCCAAAAGCCAGACCAGACGCATCGCGGACTAAATACGGGCTGCCGGCGTTGTTTTCCCACGTCTCGTGGCTGGATATGACGTACTCGCTAGCCCCGCGCATACCTGTCGTCCGCAGGGGCTCGCTATCATTTTCTACAAAGCTTGTAATACACCCTCACGTTTGTTCTCAGTCGCAGCTTGAAAAGGAAACTGTCTGCTCCTGTTCAGGGCGTCGTTCGGGGCCCCTAAGCGATCGTAAGATCAACTCTTGCAAACACGAACCTTACTGCCAGGTGCCACTGCAACAATCCTTTGATCAGCGCTGCGGCTGTTCCAGGCGCGTTCCAAAAATGAAGGCGCCGCTGAAATGTTGCAACCGGAAGTCTTCGTCGCGCTGCAGCTATACGGCTATACTGTCTTTGGGTGTTCGGCTGCATTGGGTAGTACAAGAGGGCGGTGGTTGTCAGCGAGGTCGCATAATGGGAGTTCACATGTAGAGAAGCACTCTTTCAGCTCACTCTGTAACCGAACCCGTTCCTCAAAACTCTCAATGTCACGCGTTGTAGTTAGATCAAAAGCAGAACCTTTCACGTCCACATGCATAGGTGAAAGCCTTTTAGTAATCATTCTCTACATTTAACTAAATTTTCTCTCCTTAAATTTATTCCAAAAGATGCAAGTTGACTTCCGCATCCAGGCTGCAAAGCTACCAGCGGGCATTGATGCCGTACCAACGGAAAATATTAAGTGCGAAGCGGCCTTTTGGAACTGGCAGATGGTGGGCATCTCCAAGCATTTTCTTTTCTAGCACTTTCAGTTGTCTTTCTTATTTTAACAATGCGTTTGCCTTTTTCAGTGAAAAAAGGTAGGAACCGCATGAGCACCGATTGGGTACATTTACTCTCAATTCCCCTTTTAAAGCACCTGGCCTTGCTAAAGTTGCCCAGTTGTCCTCCTCATTATTTTGTTTTCTAGCAGCGCATAGTGATCGGACTCGCCATATTACACAGAGCAACAGGCATTGCGTGCCTCTCGGCGTTTTAAAAATGCGAGAGGGATGTGCGACTGGTCCGAGGAGGGAGAAAGGCACAGGAGATAAAGGAACAAGACAGAAGACTACCAGGGAGATACTGCCAGCGGTCTGCATTTGGGAAAGAAGAGTGAACTGCATGCCGTACACAAAAAGAGGCGATGCGGCGACGCGGCCACCGACGGGTGTCTTCTAGCTCCAACGCAGGGGTTTTCTATCGGCATCGGGTTAATGCTGGTGTTCCCAGGGTACACGCACGTACACAGGCCTGGTCCAGCGTTAAAACGGAGCATAGTCTTTGGCATAAGCTAATTGGCATGTGTTTTCAAGCATTCCTCACTTCAGAATAATTAGTTATACGAGATCACACTTCTCAGTCAGTGGCACCAATGCGTGCCTTTTCGCGTCTTTACACAATAATTCATTTCGCCCCCCGCCCCTTCTTACCCTCTCACTGCCCGGCTTCACCCCTTCAGCGCTGCACCCGGTGCAGACCGCACCCCCCGCCCCCCCCCCCCCCCCCCCCCCCCCTCGCGACGCCACTGGTGACGCTGTCTGGCAAGTAATGCTGAAGGCAGGCGACAGCTGTAGGCGCCGCTCGTGCACAACATATTTGCCCGCTTTATGAAATATTAAAATTTAGCTTTGGTCACATCGGATAGAGCATGCAAGCATTAGCGGGGAATGCTGGTCTTACGCGGACTCAACAGCTCATCGTTTTGTTTTGGTCAAGACATCTAAAGATCACCTGATATTCCGATTTAAAGTGGTTGAAAAAAAAAAGAAAAAATGAAAGCCTGAAAGCCTCTTGCTTTCTACCGCCGAATCATTGCGTGTTTTTGTCCTGGTTTTTTCTACGCGATGGATGAACATAACAGGAGAACCCTTTTTAGGTCAGTCACGTATTTTCCGCAGTCCTACCTTTCGTGTTAGTTGGCGGCCTTGCGCAAAATACCACAGAAGGGGAGGGCAAGTAGCTGTGGGTAACGTGCGTGAAACGAACTATAGTTCGGCATGTCGAACGCGTTGCATACGAAAACATTTGCTGAAATCAGGTGCAAAACAGGGCATCTTGATAGCGGTGCAGTCGGCGAGACTCGATTTACCAATGGCAAATAACAAAAAGCTCTGAGAAACACAGGAGAAAACCGGTACGCATGCACTGAGAAGTCTACGTCGTATAAGCGAAACTGAAGCGTATGAATAGAAAATCAACCTAGAGGCTGTTGTGGCATTCTAGATGTTATCTGGAGACACGGAAAATTGCCCTTGTGTGTGTCAAAGGTTGCCACACGTGCATTCAAGACGTACTTGAACTCACATCCCTCGATATCTTCGTCCAAAGGAAGGCAACCGCACGATACACTCACTAGATGCCGACCTCAAGGCACGCGTTATCTAAGCGCGGTTCACCGATTTAGCAGGGTCGACAGCTCGTTCAATTCCACGTGCCGTCTGTGTAGAGCCGCACGTAGGTTACGAAGGACTTCGTATAGTGCAGGACTGCGGCATTATTTTAGAGCGTGTTGGGGTTTTTGCACTGACATCGCAAACGTGTCTTCATCTCTAGCGGCTTTGACCCACTAGTAAATTATTTTCTTCTTTCGGCAACGCATGTTTCGAGAGGGAATCAGACTGACAGAACGATCCTGATATCCCGTACTAAGGGGCATTAACTTTTGGTCCGCTGTTCATGCATCAGACTCTAAAAACGCACGATGTTCCTTTGTCTCACATTTTTTTTTAACACTGATGATGTCGCCCTTTTATTATTATTTTTTTGCACCCTGTCGCAGCATGCTGATTCTTCCTGGAGGTCGTGTAAAGGTCATCGACTTCGACACAACAAAAGTCTGCAGCGGCCACTGTGAGAACGACCTCTGTGTGTACTGTTACTTATGCACGCATGAACAAGGCTCTCGTGCCACTCAAACATCTTGTTAAATTTATGCTTGTAGGGCTGGTTTGTTCTGGGCTTGACGCGAAGACCTTGCCTGAGTAATGTAGACCATTTCCGTTCGTCAGCGGGCCACTAACCTAACAGCGGAGTGTACGTTCTCAGCGAACACTTTGTAAATCCAGATACGTTGGTGTAAAAGGGTCTGCTGCATGTAAAGAAGCAAACTATATCGCTGCTATTACCCACGAATATTTTTCCTCTGTTACTATATAGTTCATCGTCTGCCACTTGACTGTCGTACCCTAGAGAATGAATAGTGATGAACGAAAAAAGAAGTCAATATTTCAGAGTAGGTTGGAATAGAATAGAACTCAAAATGTTATACGGCCCTTACGTAGATGCTATGAATTAATCTAAAACGCTTCGGGGTTTTGTAGTCCTGCTCAAAACCCTGCTGAAGAAAGAAATGCACGAAATTTTACCTATTCTCTCTGAGACGAGGAAGAATAACAGTAAGAGAAAGGAGAGTAAGACGCACACTTTACAATGAAAATCGCTCGCGTCACATCGAGCTCTCGGCATTCGAGTGTTGCATCGCTTGTGCGCCATCTTACGTGCAGTAGTTGGCGATTTGAGCCTTTTGCAGTGTGCATGCTTAACTATACTTTGTTTTCATTCGTCTTTCAAAGTGGCGTGAAGGCGAAACTAAAAAAGAAAAAAATGCCACAGAAATTAGAGAGAGAAAAACTTCTTTGACTGACGCAATGGTTTATCATAGTTGACACGTATGAAGTGCTACTTTCGATACAGAGCAAAATTCAATAAAAGTCTGGATGACGTGCAATGAAAGCGCAAAGTTACACTGCATATCACTCTATGATGACGTTTTTAAACATAGATGATGTGACGATCTGAAGGAACGGCATGTATGCAAGCGAACAGTTTCATCTCGTCTGTTTCCCCCATTTCATCGCCGTTATAGTGCTGTCATTTTAATCTTGCTTTTCGAGGCTGTGATCGCTGGTTCTCTTACGCACGCGCCTATGATTAACTTCGCGCAGTTTCCAAACGTCTCCTCCGTGGATACTTCAGAAGGACGCCGTTCGAGTTCCATGATGGGGAATCTGCCGGCACCATCCCGTATATGGCACCTGAGATTCTCAAGAGACGTCCATACGGTACGAAATCAAGCCAAAAAAAGAGGCACGATCGATAAAAAGTATGATGACCTCGCAGTTGCGCATTTCACGTTCCAAAACCACCATATTTAACGTCTCTAAGCCGCCATACCATATCGTCAGAGCCCAGCAAGAGTTCGGCCTGTCAGAAGGAATCAAAATTCGCTTCTCAGTAGCGGACTTTCTCATTAATGTTCAGGTAACTTTGCAGGCGTATGAGCTCGACAGGTTCCTGTGCTTTATGCAATGGCTGCGTCTGTGTGCCTTCAAGAACTTGGGACGTTTTAAGACGCCTGTTTGGTTGGATAGCTGCGTGACAGAACGCGTACTCAAATCAAGATCCAAAATAATGTCATGTTAAAACACGACAAATTTGAGAGCTGTTTAGCCGCTTGTGAGCAGACAGCTCTCATTTCGAAAGGCTGTTCACCCAATGCGAAACTGGAGGAGAAACCCCTGGCGAAGCAATTGTTATTATACTAGCTCTCCTAGTCACCTGGTATCACAGCTACAAAGTGAGAGCGCGCGAAGCTATAGTGTTATAGAATTGAGAAGTGTGCCGTCTGCCGCCGGCGAGCTGGTCGTTTCAGCGATGACAGGAGAGAGGGCGCTGTGTGTAAGAGGAGGAATTTTTGTATTAGCTCTATGGAGGAGCGCATGAGCGCTGAGCAGACAGCTAGGTGAACTGCCTCCGTCACTGCTAGTTCCTCGGACCCCGAAGGCGCGCAACAATAAATTGTGTCGCTTTAGCTCCCACACGCTTGTCTAAATGTATTAAACCAATTCTGGGCATGAATAAATGAACTAGTTCCCTATAAAAGCGGCCGTCGTCGGGTAACTTATGCATAAGCGGCAAGACACATACATCCGAGGCCTCTCTTCTCCCAAAGAAATGGCTCGGGGAGAATCAGGTGTTGAAAAAAAAAAAAAAAAAAAAAAAACTGTGCCGTCATAATTTCAATGTGCCAGGAATCCAAGAACATACCATGACTATGCGGGATTGTGTTTAAGACTGCTTTTCTGGTATCGAGTCTGATACAGATTGCCGATGAACTGACAAGCAACTGTAAGAAATTTCCTGAACGTATTCGGTACTTTATTTCTCAAACGTTAACGGGAGGTCCAATGACGAATGTATAACGTATATTTATGATTACATAGATTTTTATTATCGGATGCGCCAGTTTATGCGGGCTAGACTGCGGTCTCCCATCGACGCTCGCGTGGATTGAAAAACCAATGGAGGCTGTTTTAGGCTCGCATACTTTAATTGCTTGTGCCACATGTAAATAGAGATATGTGAAGATTGCTTGAAGACAGAAATTATGTCAGGGGCTCTTGAATACTTATTTGAATGTGGGCGGATACATATGAAGAGGCAGTTGTATAAAAAATACGAAACAGATTAGCGAGAGCTCATACAAATGCACGAAATCACACAGCGAATGACTAAAGACCAACAGGGTGACAATTCGCGACTTAAGTGAAAATAAATAAACAGCTCAAGAATATGGTACCAGCATATGAAATGCTAAAGAATTATATGAAAATATCACTGAACTACGAGCACGTGAATGAATTAAGCAGCTAAATTTGAAAGCACACAAGAGGCGGACAAAGTCATTAACTAGAGCCCTCAAATACGATTATTTGCACCTCCTCACCTTCATGTGCTTTGTTTGCTCTGCTTTAGAACTCTGGTCTTGGTTTAGTGACGTCATATAAAAATCAAATCGCGTCTGGACGTAGAACTTCACTATGCGAAGCGTCATTTCTCTATCATGGGTAGGACATCCAGGCTCGGGAACCTTCGCGCTTTAATAAACATCACAATATCCCGCATGCCGCTTGCATATTGATAATTCTTGAACTAAAAAAAATGTTACTCTTCCAGCGTTGTTACGAGCTTTGCAAGCTCCGCAGACAGATAAAGACCTCCGGGGTCGAAGTTTGAGATGAATTTATTTTCTTTCCGCGCGCGCATGATTTGCTCGAAATGAAATACGCAGAACAAGCACTGCATTTTGATTTGTGCATGAACTTTCAAGTCACATATACTGCAATATAAGCTGCGACCTAGACCAGCGCCTATAATGACGTAATTATGATCATCTGGAGGAAGAGCATTCAATAGCTTCGACGTCCTCGAATCTTCCCTCTGAACAAAGCGGTCAAGCTCTTCAATCGAAAACGGCGCGCAGTGAGCAAAAAAAAAAAAAAAAACACACAAAAAAAACGAAAAAGAGCGTTCAGTAGGGGAGGGCACAGGAGCCAAAGGAGACGAACAGGAACTGTGACTGCGCTATCCGCAGACACGTGTTATCCTGCTTGACCAACCATCAACAACATATATCAGATAAACGAAGGGGAAATGAGGGTGCTCGTTATAATACATGAAGGAAAGAAGCCAACAGTCGGCGAGGCCATGGAAAGCATTGGGGATTGTACTTTGTTTCTTCTTTTTTTTATTTTTACTTCGGTAATCACATAAATTAGTAATGTAATCTGTTTAGGGGAAAGATAATTAAAAACAAAGTAGAAAGAAAAACAACGTGCCGATGGTGGGAACCGAACCCACGACCTCCGAATATCGCGTCAGGAGCTCTTCCAACTGAGCTACAAAGTGCAATCCCCAATGCTTTCCATGGTCTCGCCGACTGTTGGCTTCTTTCCTTCATGCATTATAACGAGCACCCTCATTTCCCCTTCGTTTATCTGCTTGTAGCTTACGGGGGTCTCGGTTCTGGCAGTCTTGAAGCCATAGGTATAGCGTAAGAGGGTTCTAGCAGAGCTTTCGCCCTCGCTCTTGAACACGTTCTACGTGACGCTGGCGGTAATACAGGGCGTTCAACGTCCACCGCTATGGTTGAGGGTGGCGCTGGTGAACACTCTCAAGGTTCGTGTACAGGCAACATTGATACCCAAGAAAGTAGCAGGGGAGACAGCGGCCGATGTAGCTCAGTTGGAAGAGCACCGGACGCGATATTCGGAGGTCGTGGGTTCGGTTCTCACCATCGGCACGTTGTTTTCGAGCGCAGCTCTTTGGCGTCCGTTCCTGGGTTTCGCGTCGGCGTCGGCGTCGGCGTCGTCGTCGGCCTCGTAACCAGCTCCGCCCCCCTTTCATCCCCCCAGCGCTAGCAGCGACCGACTGATACGGCTGGATGCCGCCGACGCCGCTAGAGAGTCAAGATAACGTGACTGCATAGAACACCGTCGCCGCCATGCAGAAAGAGGAGGGGAGGGTCCCCCCCCCCCCCCCCCCCCTGTTCCTGTGTGGCGGATAGGGTGCTCTTCAGTTGCCGACGCGCCGGTTATTTCACGTAGGCCCCGGCACGTCGACGAATACGTGACCACCTTCCCACGGCTAGACCTGGTTCTTGGCGCTGCGGAAGCGAGGGTATCATATTGTTTGCGTCGGCATCGGCGGCGTTATCCCTGAAACCAACTCCGCGGCTGGGGTTGACTCACTATCGGCGTCAGCAGTATCAGTCAGTCGCTGCTATCTCTTCCCTCCTCCCTTTATCGCGTTGTCCGCTTGCTGCGCGCGCTTCTGCCCCCATCGTTTGCCGCTGGGTGTACACGCCGCCCCCCTCCCCCCTCTTCCTGCGGGTCTCCGGTTTTCAAAGCGCCGGCTCAAACTTAATTCCTTTCTTCGCTCCTCCTCCAATGAACCCCTGTGCGGTGGCAATCAGAGAGCCAGATCGGTGGCGGCGGATCTGTATATGTGCACCGCCCGAGCCGAAATTGCCGCTGCCGTTCGCCACTGTGAAATTATCTGCCAGTTCTTTCTGAGCTATGAGCGATTCCATCGATCCACACCGATGTTAGTAGTGGGGGAATTTAATGTTGACATAAAGACAAACAGGAATTTCTTCACACTTATGCGGGAGAACATCCCGTTCCTCTCGCTTGTAACACGTCCCACGGCTGTGACAACCTCGCGAGGCACTTGTATAGATCTCGTCTTTGAGAATCAAGCATTGGTGTACCAAGCCGAACATATATCAGTCTATTTCTCCGACCACAAAGCTTCCTTCATGACTGTCAAGAACTGTTAGTGGAGTCTTTGTTAAAGGAATACGTGTAAAAAATAAAAAAAAATTCTGTGATAGCGCATACATGTGTTGCTCGATTTCTTTGCCTCAATCTATCGAAAAGGTGAAACAGCTTATTTTCTGCGCTCAAATTTCGCATTAGGAAGTAACGTAATCGTCGGTAATTTTTTTCCTTCTACTTTGTGTTTAATTATCTTTCCTCTAAACAGATTACATTACTAATTTGTGATTACCGAAGTAAAAATAAAAAAATAAAAACAAAGTACAATCCCCAATGCTTTCTATGGCCTCGCCGACTGTTGGCTTCTTTCCTTCAACATATATCATAGTACGACAGAGAAGCAATGCGATGTAACGAAGTTAACGCAGTACACGAGCCGCAGAAGCAGACGCCGCAAGCCTTCTCCTCCGCGGCGCGCTTACTTCTGATGCGCTCCTGCGACTGACAGTGCCACCTACGCTTTTTATCGCTCTGGTACAGCTCCGGCGACCACCCCGCTCCCATTGCCGCGTGGTGAAGACTTCGCGAAGCGAAGCAAGCATTTGCCCTCCCTTAGTCACGTGGCATCAGAGCAGCGGAGTCGGGCGAGTTCGCGCAGCTGCGCCTCTCAGTAGTGAATTTGGCAGGCGCGCGAAGAAGCAGCGAGCGTCATCTGCTCCGCGCGCCGCAACTGCGGTCAAGGTCAAACGCTCGCCAAACCTGACCTTGGCAGACATGCAGTAGCAGAGCCTTTCGCTCTAAATTCTTGTCGGTCGACAAAGTCGTCATGTTCACAGGCACTTGCAAAATGTTAACGTGCGAGTGCTGGAAGGGACTTACAGCATTCGCACATAAAACTGGGAAGAAAGTTTCCTTGTATTGACTGGTAGCTTAGCTTTTCGTCCAATTGAGAGCTTTGTGCAGCTTCTCTAGAGCGTCAATAGGGGTGATTGTGCCGATGCCTTCCTTGTGAATTTTGAGTACGCACAGCGTAGGTATCCGCCATCTGCGTCATCACGTCCCGAGCCATGAATACCAAACCGGTGAGGTGGAAACGGCTGAAAGGACGGCTTGGTCTGGCAGTCCATGCCCTCTAGATGCCCTGATTTCTCGCATTATTGAGCTTGGCGCACGTGTTGCTGTTCTTGCTTATTGAATGAATGAATGAATGAAGCCTTTATTGAAAGGAAGGGATGGCTCTCGGCCGCTGTTTGGGTTCTTGGGGAGTTAGGAGGGATGGGAGTGTAACTTCTTCGTCTTAACGGTTCTTCAAGCTGTTGCTTGTTGCTTGCCATGCGGCCGATCTTCGCGCTCTAAGTCGACCTCTCTCACACTACTCGAAGCAGGCCGCTCTCACTGCCGTATGTGGCAATGGAGTGTTGTATTTCGGCGCTTGATATAACCTGACCTGCTAATGTGGGCATGTCGTCGTGTGGAATATGCGTAATTTTGCTTCTTCCTTGTGAAAACGATGGACATTGCCATATAAGATGTTCTAGGTCTGCTGTACACTGTTCCTGATAGTGCGTGCAGATGTTGTGTTTGAGTGTTTCGTGTCTTCGGAGAAACCACTTGTCAAGTATGTGCGGTGTGTAAGCAGCGTTTGTCATTACTTTGTTGAGAAATATTTCTTGTGGTCGAGTGAGCCCTTTCGTGTCCTCAAACACCGGCGTTGGTGTCGCTTCATGTAATCTAAGCTTACTGTCGTGTTTTATTTTGGTGCGTACATAGTGCATCATCGATCTGCCAGAGGAGCCTTTAGTGAGCATTGTTTGGTAAGGATTTAAGTCTATCGGTTTAGGCATGGAGTTGGGGTGTGGGGCATTGTACGTTTCAGCAAGCCCACCCGCTTGCGTGGCTGCGTTTCCCCCGTCCGTGCCAGTATGTCCCGGTGTCCATATAATTTGAATTTCTATTCCAACTTCCCGCATTCCCTTCAGCCTCTTTCTGATGTCCTTGGCCACTGCGTCGTCTGTAGTTGGTGCCGTCAGCTCTGCAATCGCTGCATATGATTTGGTTAAAATTCGATAACCATTGAAGTTATCTTTTCTGGCTGCAGCGGTCGTAATAGTATTTATGGCTCCCCATATGGCAAGCAACTCGGAGTGTAAAATTGTTCCTCCAGGTAGGTGGCACGTGTGCTGTCCGTTGTGCTGAGGCGCTGGCACACAGACCCATGCCACACTCACCCTTTCATTTCTAACTGCAGCGTCAAAATTATTTTGTAGACGCTTTACTGTGCGGCAGCATAGAGGCTGCCGTATTTGATCACATGATCCCGCCGCCTAGCGCTACTCCTGATCCGGTGGCTGTCTGTGCGTCCGCGCCTTGCCGCAAGATGCTATTCGAGCTTTCGAGCGAATCGAACTGCTCTCTGTAAACGGTCTATAGCCACGCAACTGCTGAAACGCTGACTAATGTGGGGGCAGAGTGAGTACTCTGACTTGAAATTGCACCTCTATGATGCAAAACTATAATACGTTCTTTTTAAAAACAAATACGCCTTGTATGTACGCTGATGGGCGCAAAGCTCTATAATGAGTAGTAGTAGCCAGTTGATTTTTATATAGGACACGGAATTTTGTCTTTCTCGAGAACCTCTCAGACATTAACCCGGGAGAAAAAACCTTCCAATACATTTGCTCATTTCTCAGCCATAGGTCCGCGATAATTAAAATAGGCGAAATAGAGTGATTGCCTTTTCGGCTAGGGGGTAGAGGGACAACGCAAGGATCGGTACTGTCCTCGTTTCTCTTCAATCTCTCCCTCACAAAGCTTCCACCCAGGCTGGAAGCCATTCCTGGGCTGAGACACATTCTAGGCAGATGCAATCACACCTTGTACAACCAACGGGAATGACTGTCAGAGGAAATGTTACAACGTGCGGTAGACACTATCGCAGAGCTCGCAGGTCATTCAGGCCTATCATGCTCACATCCAAAATCAGAGCTACTGGTCATCAGGCACAAGCCCAAGGGTCCCGGTTCCAGGAGTCAGGCAAACCCCGCTTAACGTGTGCGTGGGGAGACTTCCGATCAAGGAGGTGCAGTCAATAAGGATCTTGGGGCTGTATCATACAAGCTAACAGGAAAAACAAAGAAACCCTGCAAAAGCTGAAAACATCAGTTAATATGTCAATTAGGCTAATCAGAAGAATTGCCAACCGTAGCAGAGGAGTCAAAGAAAAAGACCTCTGTAGGATAGTGCAGGCATTTGTCCTGAATAAATAGGATGGTGTATGCGCTACCATACCTAAAACTAGATGCTGCGGAGAAAGGCAAAGCCGAGACAATAATTAGGCAAGCATACAAAGCAGCCCTGGGGCTGCCGAGCTACACATCGACAGAAAGACTCATGGGACTGCGAATATATAATACACTAGAGGAGCTCAAGGAGGCTCACCTCACAATGCAAAAAGAACGGCTTAAGCGCACTAAGGCAGGCAGAGCCATACTGGAGCGCCTAGGTATAGGCGTGGAACTTCCACCCGAGGACACGAAAACACAGCTACCTAAACTCCTTCGCAAGCGACTGACGATCAAGCCACTACCAAAGAATATGCACCCTTCTTACCACGAAGGAAGGAAGAAAGCTGGGGAAATAGCTCTACACGAAAAATACGCAACGAGGGAAGGAGCTGTTTATGTTGACGCGGCAGAATACACAACAAGCGGAGCGTTCGCACTGGCGGTGGTGGACGTGCACGGGCGGCTGCAGGCATCAGGGTCGGTAGTGACAAAATCTACGGAAACCGCGGAAGAGGCAACCGTGGCACTAGCCATAGCTAGCACCGACGCGGATACAATTTTCTTCGATTCTAAATATGCTGTCCGTAGCGTTGCGGGGGGCAGAATCTTAACTGCGGCGCAGAAAATACTGAAACTGACCAGGAAACCATACAGAGAAATTGAGGTGATATGGGTGCCGGCTCACTAGGGGAATCCGGGAAATGAGGCGCACACAGCATGGCTCGAGGTTTCGTCAACCGAGTCGGTGGATCCTTCGTATCCATGGGTTACTCCAAGGAGGGGCTGGCATCTTTTCACGATATCACAAGTCATTACAGATTGGAACGGCACAAATTTCCACCACCTGACAAAACCTTGAATAAGGCACACGAGATCCTTTCTGAACCTATATCTATTAGCAAAAATGTACCCGGATGACTTTAACCCCACGTGCAGGTTCTGTGGCGAAATAGCCATGTATGATCATATACCATGGCACTGTAAAGAAGAATCTCCACCGGAAGATCTAGTACAAATTCCTTCTCTTGAGTGATGGGAGGCCGTTCTGGTCAGCTCGGACCCAGGCATTCAAGCCTTGGCCAGCGAATGGGCCACTAAGGTCGCCGCCAGCCATGGATTGGAGGCCATCTAGAGCGGGCCGTCTGCATCTGTATTTTGACGAAATAAATGTTTTCCAATAAAAAAAAAAAAAAAAGTCTTCAGATCTGGCTGTGAAAGTTTTTTTTTTTTTATTCTATCAAGGAGCGCTGACACGTGCATTCCGCTTTTGTTTTCTCTCCGAAGTTTCTTTAATCGCTCCTCATTTCTGGTGGCCCCATTGCGACAGCTGAGCTATCGGTTCGTCACCTGATATGGGACGACGTTCGTCAGTTTTATTGAGCGAGGAGACCGCAAGCGTGTTTGCATGTGAATGGCCGAATGCCTGAAACATTCCACATACTTCGTAGAACTTAAAACTTTACCCTAGGAGACATGTTGAGCCTTCATAGTTAGCACGCTAACAATTCCGAGGGAAGCGAAAAAGCTGTGGAAACAGGACATAGTATAAGGAGGGTGTTTCAGCGTCTCTCCTGTGCAACTGTCCTATCGGAAACGCCGCAACAGTAAAACGTGCTTTCGCGTTTGCAATTTAGGCAGCACTTCGAGGAACTGTAGAGAGCTGTTCTATTCTTTTCGCAGCAGCACACCCACTCTGTGATAAAGTATATAAAGAAAACGCCTACGGAGAAATTATGAAAAGCGACCGACTCAGCGTGTAACTGTCGCGTAGTTTTAGATATGCTCTAAGAGCGCAATAGCGCGTTGCTTGTCGCTCTTTTTTCGGGAACCTTCGGTGGATCACTGTCAAATCACAAGCGAAGTTGAAAGTTTAAAACTGTCCGTATTGTGTGACAAGGGCTTACCTCGTGCGCGGCGATTGTGGAAGGTAATGCATCCTGAAATCCAACAAGATCACCTAAAAGACGACCAGAAATACGGAAAGTGAAGAGAAGAAAATAATTTGGTAGGTTTAAGAATGAAGTTATCCAGAGTAAGTCGAATGGCAGACAGATTTTTGATGAGTTCGCTTTCAAGCCCGCTTGAGCATTGTTGCTTCCTTCAGTGGGACGAAAATGAATACCGCATTCGAAGCAAAAAAAAAAAAAAAAGTTTAAGAAAAATAACTTAAGCTCCTCCGCCTTTAAGGGTACGTATGACACGACAACGTTAATGGCTCCCGTCTGCGGCTATCCTTGTGGGTGCCTGTTCCGTACATGGCGTTTGCTATTCGCCTAATTACTAATCACTAATCCCTTATATTCTTAATCTAATATCTCGCACGTTCTCTTTAGCACAGAGTCGTATGTAAAAGGCTACTCGACAAGGATATAAAGCCCCGCTTAATGAAGCCGCAAGAACATGCCTGCGTGGCCTACAAGTAGCGTATCATAGCTACAATGCAAGGGTCCTGAAATGCTGACTCTGGTCTCCCATCAGAAAAGAGAACCCCGAGATGGCAGCTGCTGCAACACATGACCTTTCATGTGGTCGCGTGACGTCACACAGTATGACCAGTCAGTGCTCGGCCATTCCAGCCACCAGCTGCCATAGCCATAACCATTGCCCACAACGTCAATAACGCCGATGCTGTATTTTAAGCAGAAAGAATCCTTTCACGCGATCGCGTTAAAATTACGCAAGCGTTACAAATGTGCAAGACTGAGAAAGACTCCATATGTGACGGGGCAGAAGGCAGCGCAGTACAGAAATAAAACATGGGCGATGGAAACAGAAATTTAACTGGAGGCGTAAACAATTTGAAATGTGCCTTTCGAACGAGCATTATTTAACATGGCTATAACTATCTCTCTCTAGACCACCCCCGCTTAAAAAGAAAGAGAAATGTAACTATGTTTCAAGGGGCAAGAATTTTTGCTCATCTGTGCTCTTGCAGTAATGCTCACAAACTGGCGGCACGATAGTCAATTCATTGCTACTGCAAAGAGGGGTTCACATCTATATAACAGTCTCACCGGGAGTAGGAGTCATCTGCGCAGTGGTAGCCCGAGCTGGCGTTATTTGATCGGAGGATAGAGGCCGCTAAGCTGTTCGCTCAAGAGAACGGCTGGCTCTTCGTTTTGTTTGGCTTCGCGGTCACCGTACTGATAGTAACTGGGGTTTGCCAAAATAGTGGAAATTCTTGAGCTAGTAAAGCTTGTAGTCCTCAGCTTAGGGGAGTAGCTCCCTAGCAACTTTGAGAATAAATGCATTCTTTGATTAGATGAGCCCACCTCTGTCTTTAGAGGGACAGTTGGGGCAAATTTGAAGTCGGCGTGTACCGGTAGGGCACCGTGTACCGGTACCCAACCGGTACCAGAGCGACCACTCTCAGTAAAAACGAAGGTCTTTCAAGATAGAACCAAAGAAATGCAGGTATCACCATCACTAACCAATATCGCAACGAAAGTGCGCTGCGTCGACGTCAATTTTTTTTTGCGCGGATTCGAGAGGTTACGCAACATCGTCATTGATTTTAAAATGATTGGCAGCAGTTTTTCTGGATGTAGAGGTCAGGAGGCTCCATCAAATAAAAATTCAACTTAAAATTTCTCATTCATGAAAGCTTTATTTCTTATTTTCCTGCCAGGCGAACCTTAGCACCAAGAATGAAATTTTGACTAAGAACAATAACTGGGTGGAGCTGTCTTCAGTGCACTTTAAGAAGGCAGCAAAAACAGAGTAACACTACGCTGCCCGCTTACACGAAGTCGGCGCACGGGCAGCGGAGAGGTCCCGGCTTGATACAAGACACGGCTTTCCGATGGGTTATTTTTAGGAATTTGTGTTTTCGTTTTGCGGCGACAAACACTAACAGGTAAACGCCTAGGCAATTTTCTGGGAATTGGTAGAAAGGAAAGAAAAAAAAAATACACTTGGAAGGAATTATGGAAATCCAAGCCTGCCGGGCAGCGTAGCTTGGACGCCTCTCGGTGTGCCAACTCGGCAACTCAACGATGCAGTTGCCAAGCATTGATACACTTCCCGTTTTTTTTTTTTTTTTTTTTTTTTTTTTTTTTTTTTTTTTTTTTTTTTTAATACGGTTCGTGCTACCTTTGTCAGCATAAGCGTTCTAGCTACTCAGGGTGTTTAGGCAATGAATACACTGACGAAATCCGTGGGAAGTGAGGCGGCGACTGCCTGTCACATACGCTCAATAATATCTCTTTTAAGTCTATTCTCTCAACCCAACGCCTTCCTTATACGCGAGCATTCGCCGCATGCACTGACGTATGCTTAGACAGGATGAGTTTAGATGCGAGAAAAATAAATGCGCTGCTGCTGCTGCTGCTGCTGGCATTGCGTGCTTTTTCTTTCGTGAGCTCGGCAGGCTTCTGATTTTTCAGAGACGAAGTGCTAGCATATCGAACACAAGAGGCTCCTTCAGCTGATTCATGCATGAAGAGTTTCTGTAGGAAAAAAGCAGAGCACGATCAGTCCTGCCAAAGTTGCGTTTGAGTATATTTAAAGGTTGCCTCGCGCCTCCCCTGACCAGCATTTCCCGCAATTCATCACCTTTTCACGTTCGCCTATACGAGCATACTGAGTAATCGGCGCCATTGGCATTTGTGTATATAGAGCCCTATACGAAGTGTTCATTCACGCACAGGTTACACAGAAAAAAAAAAAAAATTGCACACGCTCGAGTAATGAGTCATCCGCTCGTTCTCGTTTGAGGCCTGCCGGGTATTAGGCGATATTTTTTTTTTATTCGTGAAGTATTTATCGTGTGCATCGGAAGCGTCACGGTGGGGAGTAAAAGTAACACCACACATATTTTCACATATTCGTGCGGAATCCCTCCACAATAAAATTCGGCGCCATCAGATAAATGGGAGTAGCATCAAAAGTACGCGGAAAATAGTTGTCATTGCATTGTCATCAGTGGCATTGGAAACTTGGATGCCTGTTGTATGTTTGAGCGGGAATATGTAACTGAAACACTCACACTCAGGTAAAATGGAACGTTTATAGCACGCGCCTCATAGGCGAACACTATTAAGAAAGAAAGGAATAAAAATGCCGATCGGAATACGGAGCCCTACTCATGACGCGTCAGCAGCCGTGTAGCGCAGGGGCTTTCACTTTCAGCGTGCTAGTCTCGCGCAGAATGAAAGCCACGCGACCGCGGCGGGTGGCGTTGGCGCAACCGTAAACACGTAAAGTGCCCCTGCGCTGTGCGCTGTCAGCGCAGATTTACAAACCTCACGTTGTCAAAGTCAATCCGCAGCCTATATGGCATCCATCATAGACTGCGCGCAACTTCGAACTTTTAAGCCACATGGGCTGGACTTGTTGTCCAGCTGATTCGCTTCCTCGACTGGTCGACAGGGTCGCGCGTTTCTGAATTGCAGGCATTGCTTGCCCATTTTCTCTCAGGCCGCGCCGCAGACTGGTGGTCGGCGGGCATCGTTATGTACAAGCTGATGACGGGACGCGTGCCGTTTCGGGGCAAGACGAAGCAACTGCTTCGCGAGCGCATCATCACAGCACCGCTGAAGTGGCCACGTGCCGAGGACCACCCGCACTCAGCGACGGCGCCGGGCAAGGACATGACCTACCGCATGCTCAAAAAGAACCCAGTCGAACGTCTCGGGTCGCGTAACTACAGCGACCTGAAGATGCACCCGTTCTTCGATCAGTTTGACTGGCAGATCCTGCACAGCCGCACCGACCTTTGCGAAATCGCCAGCATCACCGAGATCATGAAGGCCGACGCACTGAAAGGCAACACTGGTCCGGACCCGGAGGACAAACGGAAGCATCTCACTATCGAGGAGATGACTGACATCGGCTTCGAAGCGCAGAAGCCCCTCCTCTGCTACGCGTCGGGCAGCTTCAAGAAACTCATGAACACGGTATGTGCTCCCGGCAGAGTGAATTTGTACGTAATCAGTTACTTGTAATTACTTACATTTTGGCGTAATTTTGTGATCAATGGATTATTTTTTTTTTTCAAGCAGTCACGTTTCGGGTAACTCAGTTATAGTTCATTTGTAATTCACTACAAAAAAAATCGCTTGCTGTTTTGAAGAAAAAGCTACAGGGACGAAGAGTCAGTGGCAATGCGCGTCAAATTTTTAGGCCGTATGATAGTATAGTACGCATAGCTGACTGAACATATATCTACTATATAGGCTATCTGTTGTTAACTGCGGTACACATTGTAACCCATGTGTTATTTAACACAACATAGCATGATGCGTTGTGAATACAAGCCGTCACAGGCTACATGCAAGGAACGAAGACAAAATATCATAAACCTTTTCATCAAGTTACAAGTAACTGCAGTTCATTTCACAAGCGGTTCACAGTGGACTGAAACATCAGAGCCTTCGGTGAAGTCTACCACAAATGAACAAAGTGCAGAAATATATAAGCATCTGCAAGCAAGAACATAGGGACACCAGGTGGCAATATCATTGTTTGAGACGGAGCATATAGAAATCGATACTGAAATCGTAATGCCATGCCATTGCACAGTATAAAATACTTTCCGAGATTTTAGGCGGTCGGAGACGTAGCTTAACGTAGCGAAGGGCACATCTTCGTTTTATTTTAACCTAGTGTACGTACACTTGTGTGGATTACAGAGAGCATAGTTCGAGACACGAGGCTTCTTGCCCTATACGGGAAATCTCAAAAAGAGACACTCAACCAACCATGCGCATGGCAACGCATTCAGCCATACAAATTACATTGATCGTAACAAGTAATTGCAATGTAATCGCCTAAGTGCATGCGAACACTTCCCGTCGCACGAGCTGAATTTCTAGTGGCAAGGAACGCTCTACACACAAAGTGCATTTTTTTTCCTCCGTTATAGCTCATCCTCCTGCATGCGTTACAACGAATGCCAACCGCATTTACTTGTGTGGTGCGTTAAAGGACCCCAGGTGGTTGAAAATTTCGGAGCCCTGTATTACGGCGTCTCTCATAACCCGAATCGCTTTGGAACTTTAAACCCTATAAATCAAACCATTCACTTGTGTGGCAACCTTTGCAGTGTCAGCGAGGTATAATCATGCGATTAACACATGGAGCTTCCTATATAGTTTGCTGGGTGTACTGGAAAGGTTTCCTGCCTGCACGAGGACGCAGACTTATCGAGTATTTTATTAAATACAATTGTATATCGTGGGTGGGAGGTATTTGAGAACACAGTGTTGACTTCACGGATAGAAGCATATCTCTTGCAAAAATAGACATTTTTATCAAAATTTGGCAACCACTCTCCGTAATATTTATTTCCACAACTGCTCAATAAATCTGCCCTTCGAAGCAATAACCGATTCAATTCGGCTTCGGCAAAGGCGGCATGATCGGATCAAGTGGTCCTTAGGGATGTTGGCGGTTGATTCAGCAATGGCGGCCTTCAGTGAGTCTTTGGTGTTAGGTGGATTTTTGTTGACCTCTTTCGCAATGACTCCGCAGAAGCAGTATTCGAGGGGATTTAAATCTGGAGAACTAGGAGGCGACAAGTTAGGACTGACGTGGTCGTGAAGGCTTTCAGCCAGCCAATCCTGGGTGACGCAGGTGGTGTGGGCTGGAGCAGAATCAGGTAAAAGGCATAAGATCTTCCTCTCGATATAGTCTCTATCCAGGACATTGTCATGCAACCTATCCTACGCGGCATTATAAACGCGGAGTCCTGCAAAAACGCGTAAAACATGACGTCCACTTCATTGCTGACGACGGATAACAGCACAAACGACGGAAATTTTGTGTGCGGCATCGGAGGCACCTCATAAGTGCAAAACCACCTGTCACTATGCATAGTGGTCAACATTTTCGTCTTGGTTAAAATTCTTTCCATCTGAAAAAAAAAAAATAAGCTGGTGGTTTAACTTTGGTTAACCGTGGAGGGAAGCGAAAGCTTCATTTACATGCTTATACGCTCATTGCCAAGCTTGGATTAAACACATTGTGCGTTTCTCCAAACATAAAGCCCATTTTTCATCGGTCTCTTTGGCACGCCGCCTTTTCAGGGCCACATTCCAACGTGCCTTCTTCGCATTCCGACATGCTATTACTGTAGCAGGGTGTTCGTCCTCCTCCATCTCGCGCAGTGTTGTGACCTAGGCAGGAGCCCGGGGGCTGCTATTTTATACACATATAGCCCATCTAGCGCCCTCTACTTCCACGTCACATTGATTTTACCTCACGTGACCTTGACAGCGCATGTCACGGGCCACGTGGTGGCCTACGTGACTATACTCCAAAGCCACATGGCGACCACTAGGTCCCTTGACCTTGACAGTGGTGAAGGGCCACTTGGTGGTCTACGTGCCTATGCCCAAAAGTCACACGGGGAACAACAGGCATAGCGCGGAAGTTTGAGCTGTAAACCTCCCTCAAGGTGAAAACCGTGCATACCCGAAGGCTCTAACTATACTAGAGAGTTTTAGTTTCACGTACGTGGGAGCTTCACGTACGTGAAGCGCCTACGTATGACCAGTGCGCATGCGCAGAACGTAAAGAGTCCGCGGGAGTTTTACGGACGTACGTGAGATTCGGATTTTCACGTTGGCGTCTTCACGTTGCTGGCGTACGTAGAGTTGACAACATGGCGACGCCCTGCCCGCCCGCTTCACAGCGATAACAGCTTCGCCGCTAATTCCTCGGCACGATATCGTGTTCTAAACTGTTGTATTCGCTTTAAGCTTACCCAATCTTACCCTCGCGTAAAGTTTCAAGTGACAAATAGCCTTTTCTTTTTAGATAGAAGGACGATTTTTCAGCTGCTAAGCCTGACGCAGAAGCGTTTGTCGTCGTCATAGCAACGATCTCGCGAGGTCACGCCAGACCAGAGTTGAGCGAGAAGTGGCTAGAGTGCCAGATGCAAGCCGGCAGCCAACCAGAGCCAATCCGTTGTAGGGGGAAGGTTGTGAAGTTGTAAGCATGAGTTCTGTTGGTTCTGTTGCCCAGCGAATTCGCTTTTCCAAAAGCGACGATCTGGATATGCTTCGCGACGTGAGAGAATGCAATCCATTCGAAGACTGCATGCGACACGCTGTGCGGTGGACGCATATAGGTATGCGTCTTGCTAATTGTTCACTGTAGAGCAACGACGTTGAGAACAGCAATTTCCAATTCGACCGACTCTTGGCTACGGCCGCAGCGTGGCTCGGCTCAAGGCAGCTCGACTAAACAAAATTAGTTTAGTTCATCTGTACTAGATGGCGCGGCATAACACGTACGCACAGTTTTTCGAGGCTTGTGTGAAAGGTCCATACGTTTTGCTTCACGTACACCACGTACGTGAAACTGGCGAAATGCGCGCAGCGCACGTAGACTTCTCACGTTTGCGTACGTAACTCTGTACGCACGTGAAACTAAAACTGTCTACTGTTACGATTCGCCACAGTCATGCGCGATAGCCGTAGCGGCCGCAGCTTAAGGCAGCGAACGCCAGTGCATCAGAAGCAGCGAGCATTTCGTCCATTTCCGCGCCGTACAATCGGCCGCCCAACTCTTCCTCCCGCGACCGTGTTCCGACGTGCTGAACTGCACGCGTCGTCATGTTTGTGCGTGCGTGTGTGCAAACGCTGGCCAAGCCCGGCGCTCGAGGGAGAGAGCGTCTCCCTCGTCCGTGAACAGGAGGTAGAGGATTTCTGGCGCCAGCAGGGCTTGCTCGGATATTAATTCTTCTCCCTTTCCCTCTGAACTGACAAGCGTATAAAAAGCAGCGGCTGATTCCGCTAGGAGAGAGGCTACAGGGAGACTACAGAGAGACTTCAGAGACGTCGCAGAGACGACGCCAGACACATGTTTAGCGTGGCTATTATTTCTCCGGGCCTGCTTCTTTACCCATTCATTCCTGACGCTGAATTAAACGTCTGTTTTGTTAGTCGACGCCTCGTCTTTGCCGGGACTGCTGATGCCTTCTTCCACCGAGCCGCCAGGCCAACGCTACCGATGGGGCCGCCAGCCACATCTAACACCATCTGGCGTAGTGAAGCTTTCGCTTCAAAAACATAAAAAGAGGGTATTCGAGGCTCCTCAGGTTTCTTCAGCTTGCTTAGCAAGCGATTGGACAGGAGCAGGCGATTCTCCCTAGTTTTACCGGATATGAGTTGCCCCCTCCTCATGACATAGGCACTCTTCTCTTTGCATATGAATGACACCTCACGTTCTCGTGCACAGCGAGTCTGACAGTCGACTCTTGACTTCGAGCTCATTTGCAGTGACCCTCATTGACTTTCTCGAGTCGTCACTCGCGACGACATGCAGCCGCTGGAGAAGAGAAAATTAGGTGTTCTGACACCATCTAACCGCTGACTGTGCTTCTTTTCATTTGGCCACTGATGCCACGTCAATGTCACCTTATAAATTAAAGATTTCACTACGTTCATCAAGGTGACGATTTCTATGTTGCTGTGGGGCGCAGCCAGGGGGCCAAGGACTGCATGGTGTTTAATTACCTGAGTTAACCTGTACAATTTCGTCTGGAAACAAATTACGCAGTATGAATAATAAGGCGTCAATAAATAAGAAGCCGCACGCCCAGATAGATATGTCTGGCCTGCTGGTGCCTATGGAGATAGGAAATAGCGTCCTCAAATACTTGATGCATTTCAGGTGTACCGGTAGTCACGCATTTCGATTATAACGAATCAAATCAAATCAAAGTTTATTTCCCATCTACCATTACAGATGAAGGAATCGTAGAAAAAAGCTGTCCTTGGACAGCTTAGCGTGTTTGCAATCCTAATGTTTGGCAGAGAGGCAACACAAGAGTTTATACAACTTTAAAAACAAGCACATTAAGGAAACACCAGAGAATACAAGAAACAGCAATATGTATACATAATGAAACTTAAACCACGTTACTCAAAAACAAATTATGTAGTTCTCGACGTGAAAAAGAAAAGAAATCGAAGTTAATGTGGATATACCTATTTAGAAGAGGTGGAAGAGTGTATTGAAGGCATTAGTTATCAAGATTTTGTCGAGGTGTTTACACTGTCCATTCTTTGCCATGTCTTGTTGGATAGACTGATTATTTTTTCCTTAGTTCGGCTAAATTCTTAAGATTTGTTACATTATTCCCGATTTCTGTTTTAATAGTGACATTAAGGCGATATTTATAAAGATTATGTGCTTTAATCACTCTGGAACGACAGAACAAAGCTGAATTTGGATGTAGGAACGGTAAATAAATGTATTTCGAAGGTATCTCTTTTGCATTAAATGAATACGTTCAAGGTAAGTAAATGTTGTAGTGCGCTGCACTAACTGGCAGTAGTTTAAATGGAAGCTGAATATTGAATTGTATACTAGCATCTTAGTTGTGGTGGGAAGTATGTATTTTAGATGGTCTATAACACCAGTCATTTGAGCAATTTTTTTTTCAAGATATAATTGATCAAATAATCCTATGGCATACTGGCAGAAAATATAACCCCGAGGCATTTGAACTGCTCAACTGTTTCTACAGATCAGGAGTTTAATATAATATTATCGTGTGGTGGGATAACTTTGTTTTTCTACCTAAATATGGCAGCTTTGGTCTTACTCTCGTTTATATGCATCAGGTTAACTGCAGACCAGAACTCAAAAACTTTCATTGTGGCATTACATTGATAAGTTCATGACCATTTTCACCTGCAAAAATATGCTCGTATCACCGGCATAGATGAGAAACTTCGTATTATCCCTAATGTCGAAAATATCGTTTAGGTATATATTGAAGAGTATAGGCCCTAACGCTCTGCCTTGGGGTACACCGCAGAAGAGCGGCTTAGGTTCAGGCCGTATACCATTTATGAATACCAATTGCTGTCTAAACGACAAATAAGAACTTAAAAGTGAGAGTGCTTCTCCTCGGATAACATAGCAGTGTAATTTATTTAGTAAGATTTTATGATTTACCAGGTCAAAAGCTTTGAGAAGTCTACAAATACACCAATGACAATAGCTTTGTTTTCAAGTTGCTTTATTATATATTCATTTTGTTGGAGTAATGCAAGTTCTGTTGATTTGCTTTTGCAGAAGCCAAACTGGAATGGTCCTAACAAGTTAAATTTATGGATGAATATGACATTTTTAGATGGAGTATTTTCTCAAAGGCTTTCGAAAACACTGGTAAAACAGAGATTGGTCTGTAGTTGGCGAGGGCGTTGCGATCTACCTTTTTTGTAAAGAACAACAATTTTTGCTAATTGCATTTTTACCGAAAAAACTGGAGTTTCTAAACATATGTTAAAGATATGAGCAAGTATGGGAGCAATCATACCAACTATATGCTTGACTGGTAATATTTGGACTTTATCAATGTCCAATCTAGTGCTATTGTTTAGATTTGTTATCACCGACACTACTTCGCCTTCCGTCATTGGGTGCAGAAAAATTGTTTCATCATTCTGAATTTGAACAGCGTCAGATCTGGTAGCACGGGTAGCCAAGCTCGTTAAAAAGGTATTGAATACATTAGCCAGTTTAATGCCGTAAACTTTCTTTCCATTCATATTGACTTTTGTTAATGCAGTGCATGGACTGTCCCAATGCAGAAGTGTATTTAATCTCGACCATAGTACACCATGTCGAGCATTCTCAACTTCTAGAAGTGACACGTGGTATGCTGTTCGGGCAGACCGCAGTTTTTTAGTGAGTTTATTCCTATACTTGTTAAATAACGCAAGGTCCTCAGCCTTCCAGCTGCTAAAACATTTTCTATACAGCTTGTCATTAATTTGTATTTCTCTGCGAAGATCTGGCGTTACCCATGTCTTTCAGATTTTGATACTTTTCACACGTGTTACAAGAGGAAAGCACTCGTGATACATCTGTTTAAAGCAATCTACAAACGTATTATAGGCAACATTTGCGCCATGAAATTCAGCTATCCTACTCCAATCTACTTGTATGAACGCATCACTATATGATTTCAACGATGCTTCAGCCAGAGTAATCACTTCATTACTTCCCCGCCAGTCTCGCTGTTCCCGCAGAAACGACAGGTGGCTGCATAACTCGATTTTCTATGGCTGCTCTTTCGCGCAACTCTGGCTAAGCATATGCAGCAAGTCTACCTGACAATGCGCCCCGTCGGCGGACGATGTCACAAGTTCCATCAAACTTTTTTGCCGAAGAATTGCAGTGGTCTTGCCATGGTTCCACACCGAAGCCACTTCTAAAACTCCCAAGAAAACACCTAGAGACAATACTTTCAACTTTTACTGTCAGCCCCTTTAAACAGAGCGGACGATTCCCGGCGCTTCGTGGAGGGCTTATATCTAAGCATTTAAGCATCGCGCAAGTGCGAGCGGGCGCGTAAGGTGTTCGTATGTAGGTGTTCGTACCGCCCTACCTTCCAGAGTTTCCAGTGCAGCGGCTGATGTCATCATGAAGAAACGTAGCGAAATCAACGACGAGAAGTTTGGAAAACAATTACTGTTGATAATTACCGACATGGCAAAAAATGTTCAAGGAAACCGCCTTAGTTTTGCAGTTTGAGCGAGTTTGTGTTATGAAAATGAAGTTCAATGAAAAGTAATGCAATAGTTGTTACAGTCATGACATGCCAGAACAGAATGAACGTTTATTGATGATGTGCTCTTTTATAGCGGCTGATCAATACAGGCAGGTGCCGGCGTCATCGGCAGCGGTCGGTGCGGGACGTGGTTGATTGACACTGCGCATGCGTCTCTTCTACGATGCAATATTAATAGATTACTGTTCTGTATTTATTAGTTACTTTTCTGTGACTGTTACTGACCACTGTAAGAAATTACATTTCAGATGGAGTGATTGTAATTGCAATCGGTTACTTATTTTCTGTAACGTGTACAACACTGGCTCCAGGTGTCTTGGTGGGCGGCACTCTTCCGGCGACTCTCGATTTGAAAGCAGTGCTGTCGTATCGTGTGTTTTGAAGTTTTCTAAGAATCCCTGCAGAAAAAAAAAAAAAAAAAAACGAACCGAAAAAACCACATTACTCTTTTTTTTTTTCTATTTTTCGACATTATAGCACATGGTGGCTGAGGAACCAGAACACTTCGATACTGCAACATCGCGCGATTACTAAAGAAAAAAAAAGGAAAAATTAAAGAGTATTGCAGGATATGAATTGGACTAATGCGAAAACACGGATGCTGCTGTTGATTGCTTCTGGTTGCTTCTAGTTGCTTAATTCACTTCTTGTTTACCGATTTTAGTCTTTGGTACTTTCAAATTGCACGCTAACCCCTTCCTATGCCCTTTTTCGGCTCTACTTCCAGTTGTGTGATATCCCATCCTTGATGTCACCCTAATTGACTGCTTTAATTAACCACTTTAGTCTACGGATTTAATTAACTATTTTAGTATTTGGTACATTCAAATGTGGCGCCAAGCCATTGGCTAACAAGACCATTTTCGCTTTTTACATTTTTTGCCTTTAATTAATTACCTATAATTAACTTGTTGGTCTACTTATTCTTCAGATACAACATTACGTCACCCTCTATCGATTGACACCCCTCATTAACCTCTACCACTTCTCAATTACAACTGCTGCGGACAACTTTGACATTTTTGCCTGTAATTAAAACCGATTTAACTTATTGGCCTAATTATTTTTCAGCAACAACATTACGTAACCCTCTATTGATTGACACTACTCTTTAAGCTCTACCGCTTCTCAAATACTCACAACTGCTGCGGACACGATTTTGCTGATGCGGTCTGCAGACGGAAATCTGTGAACATAGCGAAGTAATGTTTCAAATTAATAAAAATAAATAAAAAGTTTGCGGCGCCATCGTGAAAAGAAGTTCGGCTTATTGCTATTTGCAAGCTTCCCCTGGCCCGGATAAAATAATAGACAAGCCATTGACTCCCAAAAGTGTTTTGGCCAACGCCACACACAACCATGCAAACTGCACAGTAAATCCCTTCTCGAGCACGCAACTTGTAGAGAGAAGAACACGCATAGAAGATCGAAGTCCTTGGCCTGCATCCGCACTGCGTCGACATTCTGATGGCTGTCTTTTGCCGTTCTGTGCTGCTTTCTACTTACTGTCTGCAATAAAAGAACAATAAAATTTAATGTATTAGGAGGGATCTTTGCCGTCGAATCTGGCGATATGAGGTTACTGGTGCTGTATAAATCTTGCGTCAGGAGGCGTATCTTTATTGTTTCTTCGGAAGGGGTAGGAAAGGGGGGTGGCACCATTGGCGTCAGTTCGCTGCACTAGTAACAAATAAACAAAACAAAAACATCTTTGTCTAGCAGAAGCCACCACCTTCAAGCTTTTCTTGTGCCGTCAGTCCTCTCAGTAAATAGTGCAGCCCAGTGCAACACGTATGCACCCTAGCGGAAAGAATTATCTCAAGATATCACTGCGACTCGTCGTAGGACAGCCCGTGAATCTAGAAAGGCAACACACTGTCGAGTGGTCACTGAGCAAAGCCCAATAACAAGACGCTTTTTTGCACATCTGTTTTATCTAACTTTTCTAACTTTATTTTTTCTTTTTAGCTTTTCTGACTTTAACTAACTAACTAACTAACTAACTAACTAACTAACTAACTAACTAACTAACTAACTAACTAACTAACTAACTAACTAACTAACTAACTAACTAACTAACTAACTAACTAACTAACTAACTAACTAACTAACTAACTAACTAACTAACTAACTAACTAACTAACTAACTAACTAACTAACTAACTAACTAACTAACTAACTAACTAACTAACTAACTAACTAACTAACTAACTAACTAACTAACTAACTAACTAACTAACTAACTAACTAACTAACTAACTAACTAACTAACTAACTAACTAACTAACTAACTAACTAACTAACTAATTAACTAACTAACTAACTAACTAACTAACTAACTAACTAACTAACTAACTAACTAACTAACTAACTAACTAACTAACTAACTAACTAACTAACTAAATAACCAACTAACTGACGAACTAACTTGGTCCGTGAGTCGGTCAGTCAGTGACTAGATAAGAAAGCAATTGATCAGGAAAGTTTTTTCCGCATGCCGCTTGGTCGCTTGTTAGCGATAGCATTTCCACCAGGCACTCAAACGAGCTTTCCCCCTTTTCACGGCGTAGATCAGGGACAGCAAGGCAGTGGTCCAAGTGTCCGGATCGTTCATGGACACGAGCGGCTTGACAACCACACCTATTGACTACCGTGCCATCACCCCTGGCCAAAGCAGCACGAAGACGGGAATAGCGAGCAGTAAGTGCGTATATATGTATATGTAATATATGGTGCGCAAAAGGTCATGAACGCACACTGCTCCTACAGCAGTACCGCGTCCCGCTGCGAAGGCTGGCCCGCATTCTTTCATTTCGTCTAAGGTCATCTGGAATGTCACTCAACGATCGGCGCGTTTAACCAATTCCTCGAGAAAATGAGTGTCTTCGTTGCAAATTACTCACGTCTGTCGAGATGGGCGATCCTGGAAGAAAGTAAATGCTTGAGGTTCTTAATGCGAATGGTGAATGGCCGGGAAAGCCCCGTCGCAGGCACGGACAAATTTATGAACACATTTTGAAGTAGACAGTTGGGAGGTGGAGGGGTCTTGTCGCACTACGCAGTTTTTCAGCTTCCTTAAAAAAATAAAAAAGAAAAAGACGGAAAAACGAAAGAGTGCGGCTTCCCCAGCGGAAATTTCAGCGTTGATTACCCCCTCCTTAGACACGTCTCTCGTTGCATTAATACACTGTTCTGCTCTTAAGGGATTTTCCTCCACTAAGAGCTGGAAGCGCTATCATAGATGGACTGCCTGCGAAAGCCGCAATGAGTAGCTGTGAAACAATTTGACGATTTGACAATAGCGAAAAGTGCGACCGATCAGTTTTACGCATCACAATCATGTTATCAGACTGACTTGCAATTCTGCTGACTAGGTGAATTTGCTTCCAGCTGACAGGAGTCCTCAATTTTTTCCCACCTCCAGTTGGTAACGAGGCTAAGGAGGGCGTTAGCCCCACCGCCGATAAAGTCGACCTTATTCTGTTCAGGAAGAAGAAATTCTACAAATACTGGAGCTTCGGTTTTGTTATGCGCAGAGTGAAGGGAGAAGACGAAAAGTACTACCTTTACATCGAGGTAAGTAAATGTTTTGTTTGGGTGCATAGCAGTGGCGTTGCCCGAAATATTTTTGAGGGGAGGTTATATGGGGCCCAGGGGAAAGAAAGTAAAAAAAAAAAATTAAAAAAATAAAAACGGCAGTGAAACGGCGCCATACAAGTCAATTAACAAAGTGAAATATTCAACGAAGCGGTTGTGACTCTTATGAGGAACTGAATGCGGAGCAGAGAGACAAACATATTTTCGGGTAACTTAGGTACTGATCTGTAGGTGTTGTTGCTAGCTATCTACATCCCAGCGCTGCGCTAACTGCAGGCGTTATCATTATTACATCCGAACATTTAGTTAGGGCATGCGAACGAAGACGCAGCGAAAACTCCAGCTTAGTTGCGCCATCTACTTTTAGAACAGGAACCATTTTTGTCAACAAATCGATATTTTTTAATTTGAATTTTATTTTTCATATTTTACTATATCGATGCAGTGTGTAAAGCAGTTAGAAAATAGAAAGAAAGCGTAGCATGTACGCTTGGAATATTTCAGGAGGCTGGGAGGGGGGTTGGCACCCCTGGTGTACAATTCTTATGCGAAAAGAGTGTGCTGCTGTGGAGTTATAGCCAGCTATAGCAGTTCTCGCCATACGGCAAGCTGTATAATATAGTTTTCAGTGTCTGAGCCCAGATTAAGGTTGCTAATGATATCTGCAACCGGTTTGTGACTGGCAAGCGGCGGCACGAAAAAAATTTAAGGGACGCTTTACATAATCATCATCATAATCACGTTTATTGCATAGGAAAGATGCGTTGAGAATGAGATATTAGTGAAGGGTAGTGGAAGGATTATGCCTCTAGAGCATGCTTCCTGAAGCGCAGCGGCATAGCATGCCGCGACTCCGTCGCGGACATCATCAGCATGGCATAGATGACTGAGCGCATGTCGATGAGCGACACCAATGCTACGGGGCCCGCAGGTGAGCAAGGAGCGGCGACCTTGGGAGTCGGGCTATCCGCAGCGAGGTTTATTGCAACGGTTTCGCGCGATATTGAAGGATTAGTGTTGAGGTCCGTTGACACCGCTTCTCACGTGACCAGCAGTGAAGAGGTCACCGCTCTTCTGTATGCGACTGAGTGCACGCCGAGGTGCGACGCCTGCCATGGCTGCATCACTAGAGAAGCATAGCGACAACTCCAGGAGAGGGCATAAAAAAGGCAAGCACATGCTCCTCGGGCAGCTCGCCGCCTGCCGAGCCAGTCCTACGGGAGTTTGTCATAGGAGTGATCCGATGGCGGTACCCCCTTCTTCACATCGGCGCTGCAATGACAGGTCTGGGCTGTTTCCTCCCATCCTGACCTCCCCCTACCGGAAACCCGTCGCCTCACCCAGAAACCGCAGGCAGCCGAGCTGCTATCTGAATCCAGCGCAGAGCATCACAGTGTTCGAGCCAACGTCAGGAAATACTCAGTTCGGCTGGATCGTCGCACCTCATTCTGATAGGTGAGCCGATCCGGCACCAATCGGACTTTGAGTTAACCGTTAAACCCATTTTTCTTATTGGTCCTTCTTTCCTGCCAACTCTTCTCGGACCTTCGAAAGCGCTGAAAAGGTGATGCAGCCCCAACAACAGACGTCACTTAGGTCTGAAGTAGGATGAAATTGCTTCTCCTTCGCCATTACTGCACACCGCAGACGCTGAGCTTTCAGATCCCCTGATAATCCACCTTTAGCGACATACTTCCATGATCACCCCGACTACTTGCGTGGACTTTCCACAGCGGTAGAGACACGCAGAACTTTTTCGGGCTCCATTACAACCTGATACATGGTTTAAGTATATCTGTACACATCCAACCGCAGCTGCCAACCGACGCCGATGCCGTCACAGCCGTCAGGCATGCCACATAACCAACGCGCCTGCCAACTACCGCCGGTCAGTTTCGGCCGTGTCGTGTGAGCTCTTGACGTCACACTATCAATCAATGAGCAAATCTAATGACAAACAACTCGGACTTCACATTTTTTTTTGCCCGACATGGCTTCTAATGGTAACGCATCTATTCGCTAATGCTATCGATACATGGGGTACCTTGTGTGACCTGCACACGGGCGCCAGCTAGTCGGAAACATGCGCCAAGTTTAGTAGAGCGGCGAGACTCCTAATAGTGACGTTCTGTCGTTCGCGTCTGCCCAGTACAGACTTTCAAGACGTGGGGAGGGAGACGAAAATGTGTGGTCAGCAATACGTGTAGGAAAATCTGGTGGCGGCCACTTGCGTTACCGGCGGAGTTAGCGCGCATGCTCAGCGCGAGGTGAGCAGAGGGAAAAATTGGTTTCCGGAGCGGAGCTCCATTTCTCGCAAGCAGAGGCCAATGTCAGATCAGGTTTTGAAATGAAGGCGCGCCGCCACTACAGCTGTGGGTTTCGCAGTTACGTCCGATGCAGTGCCGACCGTTGCTCCAATCGATCGCTCTCGCCAGTTGGTACATGGTGCTCGCCGGAGAGAGGACGAATAAGAGGGTAGCGGCATTCCAGCAGATGAGCGTGCCGGCCCGGAGAGGAGGAGGGTAGTTTCCGTACTGCGCATGCGCGCCACCACGGAGCACTGACGGAGTGGAACGGGAAAGCGTCTGCTGGCATTGCAGCCCTAATCCTAGCCCGTAGCACTAGCACAGCCAAACGCCTTGCACTACACATGCATAACACTATTTAGGAACTAGTTACCTCGCATCTTCAGATGCAGTACCTAAGACTAGCCGCGATCGCCCCTGGCCGGCATATCCTCGCCTCTCTTCGCTTTGCAATACCCGCTAATCAGTGAACCCTATAGCCACCCCTGGACATATCCACGCACACCTCGTTGTTAAACATCTTCCTCAAAACGTCCATCCGCAGTATCGCGTTTCTCGCCGTGTAGCTCGCGCTATTGCATTTCACAGGTACTTACGGACACGCCCAGGGCGCCATCTGGGCCGTAGCAGTTGGTTACAATTTATACCTACCCTACCCCGTAACTCATCTTCTTCCATCGGATTGTACCCCCGAGGAGGCAACGGAGACCGCCGTCGCCATATAGCCCTTGCACACACATACGCCCAGTACACCTTTAGCGATTCAAAAGCAGCTTTGTCCAACTTTGCCAGAGGCAGGATTCACACTCATGCCTGGATTTTGTTGAACACCCCCCGCAAAGTCTACTACGCTAGGAAGAGCTCGTGGGTTCTGGCTCACTCTGAGAATACCGAAACGAGGCTGCCATTAAATTGGCCAAGTCTCGACCTGGGTTACTCGAAGGGGCGGGCGCGCACTTTTGCAGAGCTCAGACAAATATCCCGTCTGGGACGTTGGACACACCCCACCCCCGACTTTTCCTTGCTCCCTCCCAGTAGATCCTCTGGAGAAGCCTTTAGTCCCGCTCTATAACTGCTCCTCAGCTGCTACCCCACTACCAAGGAACCTTCCCTGCATGCGTCCTTTGCGGCGACTCTCACGCCACACTCCCCCATATCCTTTTCAGTAGCCTTGCTGATCTTTCCTCGCAAGAACAGCCAGCCATCTCAAGCTGGGATAACTGGGAAGTCCTGCTCTCGTCTCCGGGTCCGACATCGCAGCTTGCTGCGGTCATTCGGGCTGCCGATGTCATGAAGGAAATGACATGAACGTTTGACGTAGCGCCGGGCTGTGATATGGCCCAGGGAATGGGGAGGGTCTAAAACTCATTTGCATCTATAAAGTTTTTTGTCCCTCTCTCTCAGCTGAAGGCTGGTTGTGTTCGATGCAACGCTTGGTCGCCCACAGCTTTCGCTACACCTTTTTTTCAGTAGTGCTGAACCCCCTCTAATTTTGGACGAAAGACGCAAAAAATGCCTTTATTCTGGGGTTATAACCCAATGATGCCGTGATGGGATGGGTAGAATAGATATTGAAATGATTGAAAGAAGGAATGCATAAATAGGCGTCGTTGGGGGAAGGCTCCGGAATAATTCCGTCTACCTGAAGATCTTTAACGCATGCACTGCACGTCGCACAGTACGCGAGGTGCCTTCTGTATTTCGTCTCCATCGGAACGCGGACGTTATTGATTCCAGACCCATTGATACAGCAGCCGAACAAACTAACCACTTGAGCCTGCGCGGAAGGTCAGGTGCTGGGATCATTCGCGAGGGCACGGTTATTTACATCGAGAATATACCTGAGAATAAGGTGGAAACTGCCCTTTCTAAATAAATTGATTTTTGGATAAGCTCTGATGCGCAGCTTTTGAGGAAGCTGCAGCAGTGGTGACACGTAAGCGAGCACGTAGCGGCGCACGCAGAGCTATGCTTTGTCGTCGTCAGTGGCGACACAATATCCATTAACGTTTCTGTCTGGTGTGGCGACGAGATCGGCCGGTGAAATTTGCGCTCCTCTGAATCCACGGAAACGCTCGGGTCATCGCTGTTGTCTTCCACCACGAGTTCCGCAAGCGCGGCGAGGGGCGAGCTGTCGTGCTGCTGTCAACATTTTAGCTCTGCACTTCATCTCGATTTAATCAAATGGCTTCTCCCTACTTAACGTCCGTTTTTCAGCCCTCTAGAAGAGCTATTGCGTCACACTTGAAGGCGAAAATATCGAAAGAAGGGAACGGGGGCTATCATTACCTTACACAAATTTACATGTGAATGGTTGCTATAAGGCTAAGAAACAAATCGCGTCCCCGGGTTACTTCGGGCAGAGACGGTGTGCGTGCATTGAGTTGGTAGTAAGAAGCGCGTGAAGTTAAGCTAACGTCTGACGGCATACATGCAAATAGCCGTCGCTGATTACTAATGGTCTTGATGTGTGTTTTGGCGGATTTAACGTCGTAAAACTGCGCGCGAGAAATGAGATGCGTCGTAGTGGACGCCAGATTGATTTAAAGCGCGTTTTTTTTTTTAAACTTGTGCTCACATCGCACAGCACACGGGCATTTAGCATTTAGCCTTCACCGGAATGCGGCCGTCGCGGCCGGGATTCGATCTAGCGACCTTCGGCTCAGCAGTCGAACGCGATAGCCGCTTAAGCTACTATGGCGGGTGGTTAGAAGTGTATAGCAACACCCGTGGACAACAGCCAACCTGCAGTAAAGTTTGCCATGGTGACCGAAGCGCCCTAATGCTTAGCCTGCAACAGATGCTAGCAGATTTTGGAACTCCCGTAGTGCTTTTGCACGCCATCTGCTTGCGCTTATTAATGCGAAAACATTACTTCGTTATGTTCACAGATTTCTGTCCGCAGTCCGCGTCAGCAAAGTCGTGTCTGCAGTAGTGAGTAATTGAGAAGCGGTAGAGGTTAAAGAGTGGTGTCAATCGATAGAGGGTGACGTAATGTTGTTGCCGAAAAAGTTAGGTAAATAAGTTATTAATGCGAAAACATTGCTTCGTTATGTTCACAGATTTCTGTCCGCAGACTGTGTCCGCACACCGCATCAGCAAAGTCGTGTCCGCAGCAGTTGTGATAATTGAGAAATGGTAGAGGTTAATGAGTGGTGTCAATCGATAGAGGGTGACGTAATGTGTCCTAAAAATAGTTAGGCTGGTAAGTTAATTGGGTAATTATTAAAAGCAAAAAATGTAAAAGTAAAGGTGAAAATGGTCTCATTAGCCAATGGCTTGGAACAACATTTGAATGTATCAAATTAAATCAGTCAATTAAGGTGACGTCAATGATGTAACGTCACGCAACCTGAAGTCGAGCCAAAAAAGGGCATAGGAAGGGATTCGCGCAATTTAAAAGTACTAAAGACTAAAGCAGGCAATTAAGGCAGCCAATTAGGGTGACTTCACGCAACAGGAAGTAGAGCCAAAAAGAACATAGGAAGGAACTGGCGCGCAATTTAAAAGTACCGAAGACTAAAATGGGTAAATAACAAGTGAATTAATGTCACCTCAAGGACGTGACGTCACGCAACCGGAAGTAGAGCCAAAAAAGGGCATAGGAAGGGTTTGGCGCGCAATTTTAAAGTACCAAAGACTAAAATGGGTAAACAAGAAGTGAATAAATGTGACGTAGAGGAAATGACGTCACGAGACTGGAAGAGGAGCCTTTTTGTTAAACTGCTTAGTTTGTATTCCCACCCTGCTGAAATCCCCCACTGGGATTGCAGTATCACTAAATAAATAAATAAATAAATAAATAAATAAATAAATAAATAAATAAATAAATAAATAAATAAATAAATAAATAAATAAATAAATAAATAAATAAATAAATAAATAAAATGAAGGGATTCGCGGGCAATTTGAAAGTACCAAAGACTAAACTGGATAAAGAAGTGAATTAAGCAATTAGAAGCAACCAGAAGCAACCAACAGCAGCGTCCGTGCTTTCGCATTTCTCCAATGCAGATTCTGCAGTGCTTTTAATTTTTAGGTAATTAATTACAAGCAAACAATGCAAAAGTTGTCCACAGCAGTTGTGAGTAACTGAGAAGCGATAGAGGCTAATGAGTGATGTCAATCGACAGAGGGTGACATACGCTGTATCCGAGAAAATAGTTACGCCAACAAGTTAATTAGGTAATTAATTAGAGCCAAAACATTCAAAATCGTGTCCGCAGCAGTTGTGAGTAATTGAGAGATGGTAGAGGTTAAAGAGTGGTGTCAATCGGTAGAGGGTGACGTAATGTTGTTGCCGAAAAAATTAGGCCAATAAGTTATTAATGCGAAAGCATTGCTTCGTTATGTTCACAGATTTCTGTCCGCAGACCGTGTCCGCAGACCGCATCAGCAAAGTCGTGTCCGCAGCAGTTGTGATAATTGAGAAGTGGTAGAGGTTAATGAGTGTTGTCAATCGATAGACGGTGACGTAATGTTCTGTTCGAAAAATGATTAGAAATATGAGTTAATTAGGTCATTAATTAGAGGCGCGAAATGTAAAAGTAAAGGTGAAATATGTCTCATTAGCCAGTGGCAGGGCGCCACATTTGAATGTATCAAATACTAAAATAGTTAATTAAATCAGTCATTTAAGGTGACGCCAAGGATTTGACGTCATGCAACCTGAAGTCGAGCCAAAAAAACGGCATAGGAAGGGATTGGCGCGCAATTTTAAAGTACCAGGGACTAAAGTAGATAATTTAGGCAGTCAATTAGGTTGATGTGAAGGATCTGACGTCACGTAACCAGAAGTAGAGCCGAAAACGGGCATAGAAATGATTGGCGCGCAATTTGAAAGTACCGAAGACTAAAAAGGGTAAACAAGAAGTGGAGTAATGTGACGTCACGCAACCGGCAGAAGAGCCGAAAAAGGGCATAGGAAGGGATTGGCATACAATTTCAGAGTATCAAAGACTAAAATAGGTAAAAAATAAGTGAATTAAGCAACTAGAAGCAACCAGCAGCAACCAAAAGCAGCATCTGTGCTTTCGCATTACTCCAATGCAGATTCTGCAGTGCTCTGTAATTTTTGACAATATTGTTCACGCTCTGTCGAAGCCAAGCGTGGCAGGCTTCAGCTAACTGGGCTACGTTGATAAAAATCTCGACAAAATAATCACCAGAAGCTCGCCTCTAATTGTTCAAAATGCGGGCTTTTGTTTTAGCGGTCAAGCAGGTTCACAGCAGCAGTTTTGAGGCACGCAGTGGGACAGTTTCCGTGCCTGGGCCCTATTTTCGACACACATGGCCGCCGTTCGGCACCATGTTATTTCTCTGTGATTGTGGACCGTTATTGCGGTCTGTCGAAATGGCTTTTTGCGGTAACGTAAAAATGAAATGGCCGTGAAAATCGGTTTTCAGCAGGGTTTTCATGATGCCTGCATGGTATATATATAAGTAATTGTGCAGGGGAAACGAAGGTATAGATGGTAGAGAGGAAAGCACTTACGCTTGTATTACGAATGGGGTGAAATAAACCGCCCACTCTCAAGAACCGCCTCCTGAAATCTGATTGGCTGACGTTGTGTAGTGGGAATTACGTCATGCATAAACATTATATGATGATGTTAAAATGAAGTTTAATTACGTAAAGGATGTTCTGCTATTGCTGTAAATGACCGAAGTGGGGCGCCACATTTTGGACCACTTGAGGCGACCAGAAGAGTTCAACGCTGTTGAACTGAATATTGAGCGAAAGCAATACTCTTCTTCTTCTTCCTCTGCTTCCTCTTCTTCTTCTTCCTCCTCCTCTTCTTCTTCTTCTTCTTCTTCTTCAGCCCACACGATCCCGCCTTAACCAAGCCGTATGAATGTGCCTCAGTGGCTTAGAGGGGTAACGAAATGCCAAGGTCTTGGCAGGCTGATTCTGGCATAACCGCCCCATGTGAAACGAGAGACCCAAGTTGGCAGCTCCTGCCAGCCCACATATAAAGCCCCGCTTTAACCAAGCCGTATGAACGTGCCTTATTGGGCTCTAAATGTAACGTGAATGCCAGGGTCCTGGCAGGCTGATTCTGACATAACCGTCCCATGTTAAACGAGAGACCCAAGATGGCAGCTTCTGCCAGCCTGGGGTCGTCTACGGGGGTCGTCTAAAGGTGAAAGATGAATGTTGGTCACCGCCGTTCCACGCTGAAGGCTCAAACTGCGAGCAGTATTGCTTTCGCAATAATAAAACATGGTGAATTTATAGGTGGCTGTTAGTTCCCCGCAGTTTGGTAGACGGTTTGGGGGGTGGTGAAGTAAGCTAAGACATCTTGTTGTAATTGCAGAAAGCACTGAAACAACGTCATAAGAGTACTTTTCAGCTGCGCAACCTCTTAGAGATTTATAATGAAGACGGAAATTTACAGTCGCAAGAGGGTCCTCTGCCCTCCCGTTGCAAACGCTTTTCTCTCATAGAGAAACCATCGATATACGCGCGGTTGTTGCCAAGCGCAGCAATGGCGGCCTGCAAACTCAAGCGGTTGATCTACGCGATACGAGACATTTGAGAAAGTACCGCTATACTTTCTAATTATCTGTCTGGGCTGTTCGTGAGTAGAACCTGAGGGGGCATATATATGGTGCGGTGGCTGTGCAGGAATTTTCGCGTGACAGGCAGCCAGGGATCACCATAGACAGCCTTAAACGTCGGCCCTAAACACTCCCTTTTTTGTCTAGCAATAAGCACTCACTGTAATGTTAATGAATTGAAGAGCCTTCCCACGATGGGAGAGGGGTGGGGAGAGGGAAGCAAGCATAAATACTGAGAGCTTCTATTTTAATAAAGGAAAACATGTGTCATGTGCATGACACATGCTTGCTGCCACATGTGACGTGTTTCATGTAAAGTTTTGATTTGATTTGCATGCAGGCTCATCATTTGCTTATTCTTCAGTAAAAAAACGTCAAGTACTCCAGAGTCCGTTATGACGATACGCTCTAATTATATGATTGTAGTTGAGTGACATTTTGTGTTGATTGCTTGTTTTAATACAGCCAGAAATTAATCTCCCTTTATTGATTTCCATTTTTAACCCTTTAGATAGTAAGGAATACGAGCGCGCAGCGCCGCCCTAGCTTCACACCATGATTCCCGTAGTCATCTTTCGCTTTATTTCCTTATTCTCCTTTTATCCCTTTCTGCACATGTACGGTATACCCTACTGGGCATCGCCAATTTAACCTGCCTGCCTCTTTTGTTCTTCTGTCTCTCTCAGACATCTTTCATGTTTAGCAGGATCCTTTCGCATGCCAGCGCATGAAAATTTAACTGGCTAGGTTTTATGCCCGGCGTCTGCCTTCCATTTTGTCGGTTCTGTGTGTGCTGAAGACACACACTATCTTTCGCTTCCTCTCTCAGTGCTCTGCTTTCCGCGATCTACACAACTCAAGCCGACACAAGATGTTAGAAACCTTAGCAGACTCGCCGTCCTGGCGGTATCTGGTCATAAAGCGGTTTTTAGAAAAAGGTGGGCAGCACAGTCTGTACCTAGCAGCAATTGATACTTTGGACCTGGACCATGTCGGCTGCGCGGGCGCCTCTTTGGTAGTGCTCGAGCTACTTTGGAAATTGTCGATTCCTTCTGTTTACGACCAAGTCCTTAAACGTTTTAGTTCCTGCATTTAAAAGCCGCTAAGTGAATGTGAGAGGTCATCGGCGCTTATGAACAGCAGTGCTACTTTCCACCATCATTCTGCGCCAACCCACTGCGAATATTCCATTGCCGTTTTTGCTCTTCAGCTGTAACGCTCATCGCGTTACAAATTCGCTAAGCCTCTCCGTGCGTAGCTGCTGCCGAATTTCCTACCACAGGTATGTCATGACACAATGAGAACGCAACGCCGCAACATATTTCACTCGCCCTCACTTCAACCCGAGGCTGCCGAATCGTGGAATGCACCGTAGCGGCTCGGTTCCTAGAGCATCATAGTTTCATACTTGGCTCCAGTATGTAGTAGCGGACCACAGCGTTTTTTTTTTCGATCACTTATTTTTCTCTTTTTCTTCCGAATGCGTGATCAGATTGTGTGCTTACGTAACCTGGCACCGTCCTGCCGCACACGTCACGCGTACGTCACAATTTAGACAAAACGGCGAATTGTCGAATATAGGGCCCCCAGTTGCCGGGCGCTGCCGTTGCCTACAGCGAAAACAAGGCAATGCGGTGAATCAGCTGTAACGCAGTGCACTGCTGAGAACTCGGTCGTAAAAACTGCCGGCCGTGTCCACTTCAGCGGCAATTGACGGTGACGAGCAATTTGTTTTTCTTTTGATAACTTTTGCGGTATGCTCTTTGTCGCTGGTATTCCTTGGTATTCCACATTCGACGACAGGTCGATTCTTCAGTGAATCGGTCTTTTGCGTTTTCCTGTGTGCTGCCACCTCGTGCACAACGCCGCAACCAAACTGGCGGGCTGCGGAGCACGTCTTCTTGGCGTACATAATTTTGGTTCTGTCGACGATGGCGTGTCCCAGGCAGCACCTGATACCCGGCGGGTATCTAGGGATAAGTGATGACTGGGTGTCATGCCCGAGGAATGCAGTGAAGCCCACTGACGAACAAATTCAGCGGTACCTCCAGTCGTCCGGCATGCGATGCGATCGCCAGTTGAGCAAGGGCCACCGCTTCAAAGATGAGGGCTACATACGAAACGTAATGTTTCGAAACATTCGGATCAATGGGATGTAAGGCAAGAAAAAAACAAAGACCAATGAAACCAGAACCAGGAGTTAGTTTCATGCTACTATTCCGGCCTTTTTTTCACTGAAATTTGAAGTAACCAGAACATCTGCATTAGTGAGATGTGCTTAGCTCATATTTTTTTTTTCGGGCTTCAGCTGGGCCCACCCACATTGAGGGCTGGGCAAGTAGTTAAGGATTTCTCTGGGCTCCTCACAGGCTAATAATTACGGCCCATGCAGTGCTCTAATTAGCAGTGTAAATGAAAGAAACTGTGCAGTCTGTCATAGTTGTGTACTTCTATCCCACTTCATATGTACTTCATCCCACTTTTGCAAAGTTCCTACGGGACTGCAGAATGCACAAAAATGACAAGTTGAAGTGACTGAACCATGCCATGCTTCTGTACATTATGCTAATGTCTTAAACGATGACTTGATAACCCTGAGATGCACTGCTATGACTATACTTCTTGATGCAGAAGCAGCGAAAACATATGTGAGAAAAGAAAATTAACTTTGCTGCAACCACATGACAGTTTCTAAAACAGCTCTCTGGCTCTTCTCAGTCAGCATGTGACACTAAATGTCCATCAAATAATGCAGCAACACCAGTGACCCATCAAGTTTTAATGCATTATGAGCAAATGGTAATTAAACTTAATGTGGTAGTCCATGCTACATGAAATTTCAATGAACACTCTCAAAGGCAACCAACTTGGTGGTGCTAGGGGACAGCCATCAAAATCTCTGGGGTCTGACTTTGAGAACGGTCTTGCAGCAAGTCAAGTTCATAAAAAAAAAAAGCAACAACCAGAGACGAAGTAAACAGTATTCGACACCTAGAAACAAGCTTCAAATAATGGCAGGATGATGACAGAAAAGTTTCTTCCATGTTTTTGTTTTAAGTGAAATGTTTACTACATTCCATAGCTTTTAGACTTGTGCACGTTTGTCCCCACAAGCATTGTTCTGGCAGGTGGTAGCTGGTCGCTGACTCCTCTGGTTGCTTTTGTTTCGCTGTCCGGTTTGTCGCACGTTGAAAACGGCTCATTGCATTCGCCCGCTTGGCCTCGTTGCTCGAAAAGTTGAATATCGTCGGGATGAAATCAGGGTGCCGCGGTGACATGGAAGGCTTTCCTGCTCATTAATAAAAGGTTTCATTACAGCTTGCACAAATATTTAACTTCAGTACCAAGTTCGTACGTGTTAAAAAGTGGTTCTCGCACAGTCTTGGTGTGCTCGACGGCTCCCAAGTGCGCCCTTGATAGCCCTGCCGACGAATAGCTTTTATCCAAGCTTCGCGTCGAAGACGGTCTCGTGAAGCGCTTGGAAAGCGAGAAAAGCCGAGGCTGTTCCCCTTAAACATTGTGTATCGCAACCAAACGCTACACAAGTTGTCGGCATCGTCAGGAGCGGCGTACTATCCAACAACGAGCACCAAAACAACCGCAGAAATGCAGGCGCCGCGGGCAGCCGCCGGTTTGTTTACCCCACCGCCGGAGTCTATCGCGGCGGCCACGAACCCACCAGTCCGCTTCGCGACTACGCCGCTAGGGGGTGGGCGCATGCGCAGTCGCATCCCGCAAAAGGCCGATTGTTGGAAGTTTCGAACACGCTGCTTAGTTTATGAAAATCTCAAAACGTCGGGCTCATCGTTGTCGCTGTGTCGGCGAGTTTAATTTTCGTTGCTACATGCATGCGCTCTTTTTCGTCAAAGTAAAGCCCGTTTGTGCGTAGCTTGTATCATCGCGCCCCCTTGGACGGTGGTCGAAAGTTGTCAGAGAGGAAACAGCGCGATCATACTTTCGCCAACTTAGTTTTCGAAACGCGTATACAGTACAACCGCGGCCGTTAAGTACTACGGCCATCAGAATTGCAGTGTCTCAGGGACTGTCGATTCTAATGTTGTGAAAGTCGTGTGAATAAAACCACGCCCTGCATTGGCTGTCATCTAATTCGAAGAATACATATATGAACACCGCTTTGGTATGCCATGCATATGACGGAAGGAAAGAGCATACGTAATTAACAGTGTACCCCTTTCAAGAACCAGAATAAGGCGTTGCAGTGTACCCCGTTTTGGCGGTGATGAATATGTTTAATAGTGAAAATAAGAACATTTCACCCTTGGTTTATGTCATCGCATGAAAGGGGGTGCTGTGGAATAGGAGGAGGAAATCACCTCCTTGAAATGTGATTCAGGATTATTCAGTCAATAAACGTAGCAGCCAGAGACCAGTGTGTTCGGAGCACTAGTCGTTTACTCTGATAAATGGCGCAGAATAAGGAAGCTGTGAAAGCTTTTTAAATTATAGTAGGAACGTACGTTCTTTATATATTTGGCTCGATATTCGCTCGTGCTGGCATACGACTTCAAAGATGTGAAAAATAAAACGAAAATTATTGAAAACTGAGGGCAATGTCATACTACTCTTCTGCTGTTAGTATATTAGAAAAAATTATGAGGCCTTAGTCAATAAGCTGCCAGAATCTGATTGAGATAATATGGGACGCAAAACTGCGAAGTGTTTAGTAAAGTATCTTATACAAATGCATTTATTATTATTATTATTACTATTATTGAATAAGAATAATAAATAAGAGTGTATTTTTCTTTCGCTCATGCAATAGAATACGACCTGCATTTTAGCACGCATGCTGGTTTTGAACATAGTGAATGCTAGTACGTACACCTTTTGTTGAGTACCGAAACAAATACGTAATAGTATAAAGCCCTGTATGTTAAATGACTGAATGGCCAGCTTACTAACCTTGTTCTGCGAGATGAACAGCCAACAAGAACGTTCGGCGAGGAAACTAAGAACCAAAAGAATCTACTTCTGATAAGCGTTTTCTGTTTTATCGTCAATATTCAGACTTCGAGTGAATTTTCATGACTCGGTTTCGCACCGGAAGCTGTGAGCTGTGCTAGAGGGAACTCAAGTTGTGATATTTAAGACACAGTTATTGGTAGCTGCGAGCTACATAATAGCGACACCCCAATGGTTTCAAACTTTATTTTTTATTTTTTGGAAGTCTCAGTGGGAAAATGGGTTTTATTTGGCGTGCTTCACCTTCTCACAACAATGCGGGAACATCAATGGATAGTTACGTACGGGATATGTTTGCTTTCTGCGGCGTTTAATTCTACATCCCAGATCCACTCTTGACTGTGCTAAATAAAACTTCAATTCCTATCATATTTATGTTATCATATTTTATGTTCCTGCAAAAAGCTAGAAGAACTAAAAAAGAAGCATTTTTTAACATTTTATTCAGAATATAATCCTCTTCACCCTAGCTAGCTTACTCATCAGAGAAAATGCTCTTGTTAATATATCATGCGTTTTTATGTTCTTAAAAGATGCCAAACTTAAGAAATTATGAGATTTTTAGTCATATTTAATAGATCTGCTGCACGAACAGCAGATCTCAACATTTGTTTGGCACATGATAGCCTTAGATGCTTATGCGCCATTAAATACAACACAGCACAACACAACACCTAAAAACCTTCTTGCAGAAGCCTTGTGAACGGCCATTGTGTTTGAGATGTGACAGCGTCACAACGCGTACCACAGCCCATTGAGAAGGTCGCTTCCCTGATTACGCCAGCGCGAATATTTGTTTCCTTTCCTCTGCAAATGGGGCACTCCGATTTCGGGTAAAAGCCGGCTTTCGCCGACCCATGCACATGGAACAGATTTCTTAAAATAGAATACTCCGGGGTGCTACTTTACACGATATGCGGCCGGGCGCCCCGGCCGCTTCTGCATTGGGCCGCAAGTACGCGCTATCGATTTAGCGACGGGTATACTGCTTGGCCGCGACTTTGTAGTGCTCTTTAGGTTTTATATATAAAAGCAGCTGTCGCTCGCTCGAATATATATCTCGGACAGTGCATGCCTGGACACTTGGGCTCGAGCGGCGTACACTTCCCCCTATATATTATTATTATATTATATATTATATATATTATTATATAATAACCCATATATAACATATATAATAACCCCTGCTGACAGTTACTACATCATGCTCCAACGCTCTCAAGCGTGTAAAATGGCCACTCTGACATTTCGAAGTGATTTCGAAACGCTCCAATTGACATAAGACGGTTTCGATATGAATATAGTCGAAATCATCTTAAACACAAGATCACAAGATTGAAAGTGTGCAAGCTGGTTATTTTCGAAAAAAAAAAAAATAAATGTTTATATGAATACGCAATCCAAATGAGGCCTAGTTAGGTTTAAGTTTTCAAAGAAATTCCATGATATTTGCGTAAATTGTGTTCAAGGATCTTACGTGAGTGCAGTGTCAATACAAAGGGCCTATATTTAAACACGAGTTGCTTGTTGCCGTCTTCCCGCGAAATGCCCAATTTTTAATCAAGGATGCAACCCGATTGTGTCTCTCGAATAATAGAAAAATGAAACTCGGAACAAAATGCTTAGGCATGAGCTGTTTAGGAATGAGCGATTCTGGAAGCCCACCATTTGTAAACGCTGTTCGTGAGTAGCAGCGACTTTCTCGATGGACACCACCATAATTATCATCGCTGTACTGAGTGAAGATAGGGCCCTGTATCTCAAAGGCTGCGAGCGGCACTGAAATAACAGCTGTCTCAGGTGCTGTCAGAGCTTTGTCAGACGCTCCGTATTCCCAGCCTCGTTGCCTAGACCTGTTCGAATCTGCGGGGCTCGCGACGATGTCCGCACGGCCGCATTGTTCCTCATCGCAGAGCGTCAAGAAGGACAGTCCAGCGGAACGATCTCAGGTGCTGCCATTGGACGTGATACTGACCGTGAACGGGACCGTGGTGGACGATCTGCCCCGGGCGCGCAAGGTGCTCGCGGCGTGCGCCGACCAACTGGTGCTGTCGGTGATGTCCTCCAGCCCATACCGCGTTCTCACTACGCGCCGCGACATGATGAGCTTCGTGCGCGGTTGGCGCAAGGACAGCGCGGTGCTCAAGAACACATCAATCTCTTGTCTGGCAACGCTCCCTTACGGCTTGGGAATCATCGACGCTAAAGTTTGGGACGACAAGGCGAAGCGCTTCGTCATTATCTTCATGATCAATGTGCGTATATAGGCTGCCGATGTTGTGGCACGCGCAACGCTCAGGCGCTTTTTTTCCCTTTAGACCATCAGTAGCTTCTGAAGTGAAATTGAATAGGACAATGGGAATCCAAAGTCAAAAACACATTTTTTTTTCTTTAGATTGGCCGGATGTTTTTGCAAGCAGTGTTCCTGGCAGTCAGTAATACTTGACCTGATAGCTAGGAGGGAAAGGCAGGCCGCGCCCAGCGCATATTGTTTCGCCCATCTCCTTCAGTGCGCTAGCTCGAACGCATTATCATTTTCTGTGGTTGTACTTCATGAGCTTCAGATCACCAAATAATGGAATTGCTTCCAATAACTGCATGATACACGATGACGAGCAAGGACATGCCACTGGATGTTAAATAGGGGATGTAATAGGGTGAGTGGCTGGGCTCGACTAAGCTTACGCACAGGCCGTGCCTGGATCGTCGTCTATTGACAATAAAACATTTTGACTCTGGCGAAGGACTAACCTCACCCTCCAGCACTCGGGATATCTCCTTCGAGATAGGACGGTGGGATCGGAAAGAAACCCTTCGAGAGTTTTGAATCCCCTGTCAGGCACCTTACTCGTAGGCCATACAGGCGCTTTCATACGGCTTGGTTAAAACGGTGCATTATATCGTTACGTGAAATCTCGATGCATTTAAAGTGTATTTACAACAGCCTCAACTGGAACAGCAGCAAGCAGCAACACCAAACCAGTCCCACTTCTTCGTCACCATCTTGTCCCTTCCGCGAGGCAAGAGAAGGAAACACTTCGTCTTCGTCATCGCGTAACATGACGCCCCCCCCCCCCCCCCCCCCCCCGGCAGTATAAGCGTCGTCCCGGCGCTAATCTGGCAAAGGCACGTTCGTGTTTCGTATGGCTTCAGGCGCGAAACACGAACAATGTCAGTAGTGGGGCGAGAGGAGGAGGACGCGGGCACAAGAGGGGCAAGTTCATACGTCACATCATTGACTTGGGGCACCACCCGATAAGGGTCACTATAGGGGGACAAAGGTTTCTCTGAGAGACCAATGCGGCGTGCAGGAGACCATAAAAGAACCAAGGACCCAGAGTCATAGGTTCTGTCGTCTATGTCGTCTATCGTGGGCAGACTTCTGAGAAGTCTGAGAGGCGAGGAGCCGACTACGGGCTACTTGGCGCGCTTCAGTGGCTTGCGCAATGACGTCACGTGCGTAGGTAGTCATGAGGCGGCCAGCAGGAGGAACTAGCGTGTGCAAAGGTAAAACGGGGTGCCTGCCCAAGAGCAGGAAGAAGGGTGAATAACCCGTCGTGTCGTGCTTGGAAGAATTGTAAGCAAAGGTCACATATGGCAGAGTGAGGTCCCAGCCTTGGTGATCAGGTGATACAAACTTGGATAACATATCCGTAAGTGTGCGGTTGAAGCGCTCGGTTAAGGCCGTTGGTTTGGGTATGGTACGCGGTCGCGAGCTTCTTCGTAGAACATGAGCGCAGGATGTCTTCAACAACTCGGGACAAAATGTAGCGACCGCGGTGGGTGATTAATTGACGAGGAGCGCCGTGATGGAGAATAACGCTGTGTAGAAGCAAGTCAACGACATCTGTAGCGCAGTTCGTGGGTAAAGCTCGTGTGATGGCATAACGTGTTGCATAATAGGTTGCCACTGCGATTCATTTCTGACTCGACCATGACGTCGGGGAGGGGCCACGAAGGTCAAGCCCAACACGATAAAATGGTTCCAGGGGCACGTCAATAGGTTGGATAAGGCCAGCTGGTGGCCGCGATGGTTTTTTTCCCTACGATGACACGTGTCGCAGGCTGCGATGTAGCGCCGGATGCTGCGGTATAGTCCCGGCCAAAAAAAAAAAAAAACAAACAAAAAAAAAAAAACAAAAAACGACGCCGTACCCGGTCGTAAGTGCGATACACACCGAGATGGCCAGCTGTGGGCAGGTCGTGGAGTTCTTCAATAACAGAGTAGCGGCGCTTTTTGGGAATCACCAAGAGGAGGGGAGAACCGTCATGATAAAGTTACGGCGGTAGAGGACTCCATCCTGTACAACAAAAAGTTTCAGAGAAGAATCTTTTTTTTTTTTTCAGATGTCAGGCCTTCAATGATGGATCTTAAAGATGGATCGTTGCGCTGCTCGCATGCTAAGTTCGCGAGATTGGAGAGGGCGAAGACACAGGGAATCGCCTCTGTGTCACTGAGATCAGGGGGCTCTACAGGATAGCGAGACAAACAATCAGCATCTTGATGAAGGCGCCCCGACTTGTAGACGACGTTGTAGGAGTATTCTTGAAGGCGCAAAGCTCAGCGACCAAGACGGCAGGAGGGATCTCAGAGATGATAACCAACAAAGCGCATGATGGTCGGTTACAACTGAGAATGGACGCCGAATAAGTAAGATCGGAATTTAGCGACACCCCATACAAGGGCGAGATACTCGCGCTCAGTAATCAAATAATTGCGTTCGGCTTTGGAGAAAAGGCGGCTAGTATATGCGATGACGGGGTCATTGCCATGTTGGCGTTGAGCCAGGACTGCACCGATCCCATATCCGCAGGCGTCTGTTCGAACTTCAGTGGAAGCTGAGGCATCTAAATGAGCCAAGACAGGGGGAGACGTCATTAAGCTTATAAGCGTTGAAAACGCACCTTGCTGGTCAGGGCCCCACGTGAAAGCAGTGTCTTAAGTAGGTCGGTGAGGGGACGAGCGATACGGGCAAAATCTTTGATAAAGCGGCGAAAGTAAGAGCAGAGGTCGACAAAGCTGCGCACATCCTTCGAAGACTGGGGACGCGGAAAGTCTTTGACGGTGTGAATTTTTTCCGGATCAGGTCGTACTCCGGAAGCATCAGCCATGTGTCCAAGAATGGTGAGTTGGCTGCGACCGAACTGGCATTTCGATGAATTGAGCTAGAGGCTGGCTGTACGGAATATATTGAGAATACTGGTGAGGCGTTCAAGATGCGAAGAAAATGTCGGCGAGAAAACGACGACGTCGTCGAGGTAGCACAGGCAAGTTGTCCATTTCAATCCGCGTAGAAGGGAGTCCATCATTCGTTCGAAGGTCGCCGGTGCATTGCAGAGACCAAACGGCATGACTTTAAAGTGGTACAAGCCGTATGGTGTGACAAAGGCGGTTTTTTTCACGGTCCTGCTCGTCAACAAATCTGTTGTTGACTTGCTGATTTGTTGACTGAAACGTGGCTGAAACGTGGAGGCTAACCAAGAGGGTTCTAGTTAAATTGAGGACAACTCAGAGGGCTATGAAACGAAAAATGGTAGGGGTAACTTTAAGAGATAGGAAGCGTGCAGAGTGGGACAGAGAAATAACTCAAGTTACTGACATTCTAGTGAAAATTAAGAAGAAGAAACGGGCATGGACAGGACATATTGCGAAGAGAGGATAACTGATTGTCGCTTAGGGTAACAAACTGGATTCCAAGGGAAGGAAAGCATAGCAGGGGGCGGCATAAAGTTAGGTGGGCGGATGAGGTTAAGAAGTTCGCAGAGGTCAAGTGGATACAGCTAGCACAGAACCGGGTTAATTGGAGAAATATGGGAGAGGCCTTCGCCCTGCAGTGGTTATAGTCAGGCTGATGATGATGATGATGATGATGATGATGATGCTCGTCAACACATCTGCCAATAACCGGACCGTAAATCGATGGAAGAAAAGTATTTAGCTTCATGGAGGCAATCTAAGGCATCATCGATTCTGGGAAGAGGGTAGACGTCTTTCTTAGTGATACTGTTGAGATAGCGATAATCGACGCAAAAGCGCCAGCTGCCGTCTTTCTTTTTAACCAGAACGACTGGTGACGCCCACGGGCCCGTCAAGGGTTCGATGATGTCTTGAACGAGTATCTTGTCTACCTCCTTTTGGATTACCTGGCGTTCTGCACCGGATACGCGATAAGGACGGCGATGAATAGGAGCCGTTCGGTTCGAGACAATGGGCGTTGATCAAAATCAAAAATGTCTTTGAAAGATGCCAGCAGACGACAGAGTGCATGAGCTTGTAGAGGAGAAAGGTCCGGATTGATCATCTTGGCGTAGCCTTGGAGACTGGAAACTTCAGATAAAGAGCAGTCAGAGGAAGGTGTTAAACTGGTGGTCACAAAAGAGAGATATATTCATTTACAGGACACAGAGTGGCGAGCGAGATACCTTGTGGGAGGGGCTGCATTTGCGACGCAAAGTTTAGCACAGGGAGGCATGTTTGGTTCGCGGTCATTGTGGCGACGGTATGAGCAAGGGCAACGCTTCGGGTTAGGGGAGCATCAAGGGTTGTGGTAAAGATATAGTGTCCATCGAGAATAGAGGGTACAGAGCAGAATGTAACATAAGTTGCGGCTTCAGGGGGCAGGCGGACAAAGTCAGCACTACAAATGCGGTGCAGAACAGGAGAGGGTGGGTCGAAAGGAGAGGGAAGGCCAAGTTCAATGATGCTTGTAGCACAGTCTATGATGACTGCATGGTCAGAAAGAAAGTCGAGGCCAAGAATGATGTCGTGAGGACAATGGTGCAGAACTGTGAAGAGAACGGTAGTATGGCGACCAGAAATCGTTACGCGGGCAGAGCACAAGCCAGTCACGTTTTACGTTGTTCCATCTGCAACACACACAACCTGTACAGGGGCAGAGGTCAGCACTTTTCGCAAGCGAGAACGGAGTTCTGGGCTCATGACAGAAACGTGCGCACCGGTATCAATGAGGGCTTGAACGGCTTTGCCATCCACGAGCACGGTGAACAAATTACGGCGCGTACGAACAGCTAGACGAGGATTTGAGATCGTGATCCCTACTGCAGCATCCCCTCTAGACGCAGCAGCGCCTAGTTTTCCGTCGGGGAGCGTCCATATGAACTGGGGGATGAAAAACGACGGCGTTGGGGTGAACGGGACTGACGGCATTGGGGGGAGGGTGATCGGTTGAGGCGTGAAGACTCGGTATCAGCGGCTGTGCTTGAAGGGTCGTGACGAGGTGAGAAGGGACGAGAGCGGCCATCGTAGATAGAGGATGGCGGAAAGCGGGACCTTTGTGGCTGGAACCAACAATTTCGGCAATGACGGGCGATATGGCCGACGCAGGAGCAAGCAAAACAAATAGGTCGGTTATCGGATGTGCGCCATTCGTCTGGATTACGTCGACGCGGGGCAGCATAGGCAAGTCGGCCAGAATAAAGATTGCGAACGTCGGGGTTATAAACAAGCCGGCCAGGATAAGCTGTGCGAACGTCGGTGTCATAAGAAGGTCGACCAGGATAAACTGCGCGAACGTCGGCGACAAGGGCGGGCTGACGGCAGCAACGGGGTTGAGTCCCAAGGTGGCGAGCTCTTGGCGGACAACGGCCTGAATTAGGGGAACGTCCGGGTGGTGACCGTCGCTCAAATGTGGCGGCAAGGTAGCGGGAGCGATAGCCTCGAGTTCGCGGCGGACGATACGGGTTATATTTTCGGTCGACGTTGACTGGTGTTGGGACGGCAAATCTTGACATGAAGACGTCGGAGCAGTATTTGGAAGGCGGGCAAATGAGTGGGCTCTGCGACGACTTTTGGCGTCTTCAAAACGGCGGCATTCTTTGATGACGGCATCAACTGTGTTGCAGTCTTTGTACACAAGCAGATTGAATGCATCGTCTGCTATGCCGTTCACGACGTGACCAACTTTGGTGGACTCCGACATGTTGGGATCTACTTTGTGGCAAAGGACGAGGACGTCCTGGATGAATGCCACGTGTGATTCAGTAGCTGTCTGGAGGCGGGTCTCGAGGGTTCGGTGTGCGGTAAGCTCTCGACCAAGGGGTTTTGCAAAGAGTTCGCGCAGCTTCCCTTTGCAAGTACCCCAACTGGTCAGCTGGTCTTCATGAGTCTCATACCAGGCTAGCGCAGTGCCCTCGAGGTAAAAGACAACATTCGCTAGCATGAGGGTCGGGTCCCGGCGATTATAGGTGCTCACACGTTCGTACTTGCGTACCCATTCGTCCACGTCCGTAGTGCCGGTACCAGTGAAACTACCAGGATCACGCGGGTGGGTGAGGATGACCGATGCTAAGGCCCCCGTTGGTGTGGGGACGGTATCTTGAGGCATCGTTGGGCAGGAAAGCAGGCGGCCGCTGCGGAGTTCCGTCGTGCGGAGGCTGACGCCGGGATCAACGGCCGCACCTCCACCAAGATGTTACATGGAAACTCGATGTATTTACGGTGCATTTACAACAGCCTCCACTGGCATATAAGCAAGCAGCAACACGAAACCAGTCCCACTTCTTCGTCATCACCTTGTCCCTTCCGCGAGGCAAGAGAAGGAAACCCTTCGTCTTCGTCATTGCGTAACAATATCTACGTCGGATGCCTTTAAAATAACGTGCTAGCTTAGGACCATATTCTAATGAGTATGTATGAGACAACAGAGGTAAATTTTTAAATATTACCCATTAAGCTAGCACCTAAATGAATATACGCAAAGATGCGGCTGATAATACAGTAGAAAGTCGAAGTAGTGCAGTCTGCTGCGTGGTGCATCATGCGGCCGATAAACGGAAGAAATGAACGCCGGGGCGTCACATCGTTAAAGGCGGAGATTAAGTGTCTAAACTCATTTTCTCGCAGATCTCCGAGGTGGCGCCTATCAACAACGTGTGGGTATACCCGGGAGATGTAGTAACGCAATTAGACGGTGTCAACCTGGAGGGCCGTACGCTCGATCAGGTGACGCAAATGCTGAACAACGCCACCGGTGACATCACGCTGTCCGTGGTGCCGCTGTCGCCGATGCGTTTGCGACGCATCCCACTCAGCAAGCTGCACGAGACGGCCATGACCGACACCAACTTGGCCAGCCGCACCACAGGGGCCGAAATCGAGTCTCAGTGAAGAACGACCTTCCGCCTATAGGAGCGAAGCTATCGTGCGAGATATGCGCAGTTTTGAACGTGACCTGATGGGATGCTTGCCGTGATTCCTGACCTGCTCCACCAGGGATACTTAAGCGTGTTCCCGAGTGGAGGCTGCCGCGGACAAACGGGCTACAAGCTCTGAACACCGCCTACTCTGATAGCCGACATTGTGCTTTGGGCTTTGTACCAGAACAATTTCTGTATCGTCACCACATTCATGCGGGACGAACTATATAATGCTATAGTAATGTTAGCCTAGTTTTATTTAGCTTATATTCGTCGATTATATTAATAATTTAGATTGTTTCAGTTATTGCCTATTGTCTTTGCGTTACTTTTGGATAGGGTGCCTACTTAAAAAGTTCCCTGCTGCAGATCGAATCGGAAGGCTTTTTGATTACAGCAAGATATTTGTGTGATTGCAATGACAAATAAGAATTTTTGTATGTTGAAATGCAGTGTTTGCGAGCTATTGGACGAACGCATTTAAAAATGTACGAGTTTAGCGCTATATAAAATTATAGATTGTTTCGAACGGAACATTTCTTTTACGATGACCATAAGCGTGTTGCGCTGACGGCTCTCGGAAATGACACCCACCCCCACACGCATTTTGTGCAAGTGTGAAAGTCGTGCTTTCGACATATGAAATTACTGAAGTGGAGCGCAGTAATTACACCCGCTTTTATTTCTGTATCGTGGTTATTGTTTCCTACTGCTGATATCATGTAGGAGACATATTCTAAAGCATGCTTTCAGGTCGCAATCGTGACCCGCCATGTGTTAAGATGGAGTATTTTCTGCGCCGTGCTGTACAAAAGGCGGCACTGCAGTACAAAAGCCTTACTTTAGCTCTAGGACATTTGAACGTGTGGGCGAACTGGTGCTATTTCTATTCGATTTTCATTCAGTTTACCTTTAACAATTGCTGTTCGTACGGTCATAACTGTCGACAGATTCCCACGCCTGATAAACGCCGTCTGTCTCCGCAGCTTTTTGAGACACTCCGCCCCCCCCTCCCCCCCCCCCCCCCCCCCCCACACACACACAGCGGCTTTAACCAAACCGCAAAAGTTGTGCTGTTTTAATTTTCGCACCCTGCCTGTAGTTGTTGTGTCTTGGCCTTTGGCATTGCTTTTCTTCCAAAACACGCCAGCATATTTTGTACGCACTTTGTCACACCCTTAAAGCGAAAGATCAAGAACACTTGCATAATGCAACTCTAGTTCGCAAAGACAGATACGTTGTCTTGTCCTGCTGCAGGAATGTCCTGCTGCAGGAATGCACTCAAACCATGGTCTAAGGTTGGGTTGATTTTGAAAACCGAGCCTGAATTCGTTACCAGAGTTAAAGCCGACGTCCTAGCACGCCCAGTTTGCATCTGGTGCAACCAAGCAATAATTTCTGTCCTTTCGAGGCGGAAGCCTTACTTGGTTTCTGAGTGGTGTGGACAGAAAGTATCCGCAGCAAGCGGCAAAAAAAAAGAAATCCCGCCATGACTCGCAGTGAGGCAGTGGAGGAGTAGAAAGAGTACAAAGGGCATCGGGCGCGCGAGCTTTCGTTCATACAGATAGTAACTAGGTCCTAGGTCTCCTCTGATATTTTTTTATTTTGCCACGGAAACGAGAGAAGGAGGGGGTGGAGAGGCTTAGTGGCTTAGACAAAAGGATTTACCGGCAGATATTTGTTTAGTTTTTTTTTAAGTCATCATAATCTAACGGGCATAATGTATAGGTATAAAGTATAGGTCGTCCCACAGCCTCTGTCAGCAGAAGCACCATCTTTGTGCTAACTTGAAGACACTGAAGGGTTTAAGACGAACCACATGAACGACGTCAGTCACAGGACGAGTGATTGATGTCGGAAAAGAGACGGGAATAACTTAGCACGCCACGTTGGTGGCTTGGCGAAGGACGTGGTAAGGTCGAGTGTATCGGGGCAGCAGCTTTGCAGAGAGAGTGCGGTGAGAGGGGCACTACAGTAAGATTAGAGACTCCGGGGAGAAATAGACGCCCCGACGCCAGCGGTATAGTAAACTGCCTTCTGCTCGACTTGAGAGGCGGTGAGACGAGCGCGTGAGCAGCTTAGCGCGCCATGTCGGTGCGTGCAATGGCATCGTGCGTGCACAGTGGTCGAAGCGATGGCAGGTGACAACGTGTCCAGAGACAAGGGAAGCGGGCCGGCCGAACAAAAGATAGAAAGAAGAGGCGGGAGTTTCACGGTGGGAGCAATTCTAAGCGAATGTCACATGAGGCAAAACTTTGGTGCATATTCACCAGGGTCCGATTGAGGCGCTCGGTGAGCCCATTAGTTTGAGGATCATAGGTGGAGAGCTTGTGCTCAGTAGAACAGGAACAAAGGATGTGATTCAAGACTTTTGATAAGAAATAGCGGCCGCGGTTGCTAAGGAGTTGCTGTGGTGCAACGTGGTGAAGTCTGATGTCTTGGAGAATAAAGTCCGCAACGTGTGTAGTGCAACCCGTTGGCCACAGAAGGGTATTGGCGTATATTTTAGCGTAATCGTTGACGTCGGTAATCCACTTGTTTTCTTATCGGGTGATCGAAGAATGGCCAAGAAGGTCGAAGCAGACGCGATAGGAAGGAGTGAGAAGTATGTGAACACGCTACAGGCAGCACAGACGATTTTCCCGGCGTTTACACACGTCGCAGAAGGCGAGTAGCGACACACGGTACGATGTAATCTTGGCCAAAAGAAAGGACGGCGCACGCGGTCGTATGTGCGTACGCGACGAGACCTTCTATGATCGGGCGTAACGAAGGATCGTATTGTTGTTCGGTAGCGTCGTTGAGCAGATAGAAAATGGCTCATTGCGGCATGAGTCAGATGGATCCACAGAGTGACGAGATAAACAGTAAGTGTCCTGGTGCACGCGGCCGGGCTTGTACGCGACCTTTAAGGTGTATTCCTGTAGACGCAAGGCCCGACGACCAAGACGTGCCGTGGGGTTCTTGAGGGATGATAGCTAGCAAAGGGCGTGCTCGTCGGTTAAGATAGAAAAATGATGCCCGAGCAGGTAATAGCGGAATTTGGTAACTTCCCAAACCAATGCCAGGAACTTACGTTCAGTGATAGAGTAATTGCGCTCGGTGGCTGAAAGAACACTGTTGGCGTATGCAATGGCGTGATCATGGCCCCGCGGCCGCTGCACTGACACAGAACCGATCCCTTATCCACTCGCGTCAGCGCAAAATTCTGATAGGTCTGACGGGTCAATATGTTCTAGTGAGGACATTGATGGACGCTGAAAGTGCTATTTGGGCGGGGCCCCAGCTCTGTTGATGAGGAATATTAGCGGACGGATGATAGCTGCGAAATTTTGATCGAAGCGACGGAAGTAGGATAAAAGGACAATAAAGCTGCTGACATGCTTTGAAGACTGCGGGATAGGGGAATCTTTGACTGCGTGGATTTCATTCGGGTCCAGGCGTACTCCCGACGAATCGAGATGATCAAATATTATGAGCTGGTTGTGGCCGAAACTGGCACTTTGAGGAGCCGAGCTTCATCCGGGCTTGGCGAAAACAGGCTAGGTCGCTGAAAGCCTTTCAAGGTAAGTTTCAAATGAAGGCGAAATGACTTACGATGTCGTCGAGGTAACATAGGCAAGCTGTTCATTTAAATCGATTCTCCAAGAAGCCAGTCCACCATCCGCTCGAACGTGGGCGGCGCATTACATCGGCCGAAAGACATCACTTTAAACCGATAGAGGCCATCGGGAGTAAAGAAGACTGCGTTTTAGCGGTCCATGTTTATGTGGTGCTTAACCACGGACGTTCGCCCTAAAAAGCAGTGGTCAAACTCAAAGGCGGCAAAACTCGTCGAAGGTCATGAACTTTGGCTGGTGACAATTCGGGAGCTATCGCTTTTTGAGTACTCTCAGCTGTTAGGACAGAACAATAGTGCGATACGTGCGTGTTAAAACATGTCGCATTCGTGAACTGGGCTAAGAGTGACAAACCTAGAGGAAGCAACTGGACATTCGCGGCAGAGTTCAAAACTGGAATGTATGCGTGGTTCTTGATAATGCTAATGACTGTGCGGAGGAACGAGGTCTTTGAAGAGGACGTCCTTAATGAGAGAAACAAAAGTCGCCGTCAGTAACATTCGAGGGAAGACAAGGAAATGTAGGTCGTGGTTCAGATGTAGACAGGCGGTCAGAAGTACACAGGCAGTGTACAATAGGGTTAGGGAGCTCCGGCACAAGAGGTAGGTCTAGCT